>NC_137902.1:64960667-65583713 GCF_963455335.1 Martes martes
CTTCCCTCTACTCATGCTCCCTCACTCTCTCTCAAATAAATAAATACTTTAAAAAAAAAAAAAAAGAGGGGTGCCTGGGTGGCTCAGTGGGTTAAAGCCTCTGCCTTCAGCTCAGGTCATGATCCCAGGATCCTAGGATCGAGCCCCACATCGGGCTCTCTGCTCAGCAGGGAGCCTGCTTCCCCCTCTCCCTGCCTCTCTGCCTACTTGTGATCTCTCTCTCTGTCAAATAAATAAATAAAATCTTTAAAAATAATAATAATAAAAATTTTAAAAAAGAGCACTAGAAGTATCTTTTGTTCTAATGTTTGGTCTTTGACCCCATACCTAACACAGGCTCCTAAATCCCTTGGAACTTTCTAGGTGAATGTCTTTTGTTCTAACGAGTACTCTTGATGGGCTCTTGAATGGGTAGTTGGTCACCAGAAAGACCAAGCCATGATAAGAAGCTTAGAATTTTGTGTCCCACCCCACTTTCTCCAGATAGGGGAGAAGGACTGAAAATGGAGTTAATGATCAATCATTTCTCACCTGGGGAAGCCTCCATAAAAATCCCAAAAGCATGGGGTGTGAAGAGGTCCTGGAAGAGTGGCTGGCCAGAGAGGGCTTGGAAATGCCATGCTCCTTCCCACATACCTTGTCCTACACATGCCTCTCCTTCACCTGGATGTCCATCTGCATCTTTTATCATATCCTTTTATAATAAACTGGTAACCAGGAAGTAAACTGTTCTCCTGAGTTCTGTGAGCCACTCTAGCAAATTAATTGAACCCAAGGAGGGGGTTGTGAGAGCTTCTGGTTTGGAGTGGGTGGGTCAAGTACAGGTGACAACCTGGGCTTTCGAGTGGTGTGTGAGGTAGTGTCGGGACAGTTGCAGGGTCAAGCCCTTAACCTGTAAGATCTGATTTGACCTCCAGGTGGATAGTGTCCCAACTAGTTAAATTATAGGACATCCTGGGGATGTTGCAGAGAACTGCTTGGTGAAGGAAAACTCCCACACAGCTGTGTCAGAGGTGTTGTGAGTGAGGCAGCAACCTGAGAGGAAAAGAGAATTATAAGAGGAAGACAGGTTTTCTTTATACCTCCTTTGGGGAAAATATAAGGGAAGGGGGCAATAGCTCCATTATGAAGATGGATTTTTGACTGGCTAAATACTTCCTCGGAAGTCTTTCGAAACCAGAAGACAGTAACGTGGTTTCTTCCACCTCCTCAAAATAGCCCTCTGCTATCTAGCAGTGGGTTATGAGAAAGATCTCTTACAGAAAGTAAAGAAACTACATTTTCTTTGCACAGCTAGGTGAAATATATAAATCACTGTATAATAAGCACTATTATTATCCCCCCCTTTTACAGGTGAAGAAACAGAGGCATCGAAAGAGTAAGTAAATTTCTCAAAGTCAGTGATGGGGTGAGGATTTGAAGTCAAGCACTCAAGATGTAGAACCCACACTCTTAACCCCTATACTGTGTATTCTCAAGAACCTTCCTCTTGTATGTTATACACTTTAAAGAGCTTCCTACATAGGTTGCTATTAATGTGACCAAGAACAATTCTGAAATTACATTGTTTGATGACAAAAGAACTTATTTATATAAATTGTGCATATATTCTTATACATAGAGAATTATCTTTCATGATATTCACAAGGAGATGGAGAATTGTTGACCCTGGGTTGTAGAACTTGGAATGATTTTTAAATTTTTCTTTATTCTTTCCTGTTTAATTAAAAATTTTATAAGATTATGGCTTTGCTTTACAAGTAGAAAATACAGTGAGGCTTGTATTAATCAGGAGAGAATTGGCTTCACTACAATAATAAATCTCAAAAACTCAGTGGCTTAACACATGCAATTTTCCTTTCTGCTGCAGATTTGGCAGCTTCCTTTTGAATCATAACTCAGCAATTGGATCTATTTCTTATAGTTCCACCACTTCAACCCTTGGTTTCTAGAGTCATAGAGGTAAAGGATAAAGGAAAATGAAGAATTTATACCTGCTCTTAAATGCCTCCATTGGCCCAGAACTGGTCATGTGACCTCACTTAAACTATAAGGGGTAGGAAGTGTAGTCTATCCTGTGCCCCAGAAGGAAGGAACTGGACAAAGGAAACTCAAGTAGTCTCTATCATAATGTGAATTCCATTGTAAGAACTTAATAAAAGAGCATGGCCTCCAGAGTCAGTCTCCCTGGGTTTGTATCCCAGCTTAGGCACTGACTGACTATGTGACTTTGAGCAAGTTATTCAACTTCATTGTGCCTATTTCCTCATCTGTCCAATGAGGAAAGCAGTATTGCTGTGCAGCTTAGATGAGGTTGTATGTTGACAGCACAGTAGATTGTTCACAGAGATGACTATGCCTCCCGTTTGCACCATGATTTTTCCTCTCCCCCCATAAAAGCATACAGTTTATTACCCTACCCTTGGATCTGGGTCTACCTGTAATTTGCTTTGATATATAGAATGTCATGGAAGTGATATGTGGCATTTCTAAGCCTAGAACCCAATAATCCTTGCAGCTTCTGCTCTTACTTCTTGGAATTCTGCCCTGGAACCTCCAGATGAAGGAGCCTGGCCTGGCTACTAGAGGATAAGAGGTCAGTGAAGGAGAGACAAGCTGTCCTAGTGGCGGGCCCTTATACCAAGCAGCTAACAGCTACCACCAATTGCCAGACATAGGAGAGGGGACAAGTTAGGCTATCAGAGCTGCCAGATTAATTTGCAGCCACATGCATAACCACAGGCAAGAAAAGCAGAAAAACCATTCAGTGAAGTCCATTCCAAATTGCTGACTCACAGAATCATAAGTAAATAAAATGGTGGTTGTTTTAAGCTACTAAGTTTAGCACAGTGTCTGTCACAGCTTCATCACACTGCTTAACACAGTACCTGGCACATAATAAGTATTTAATAAATGTCAAATGGTGTTATCACTTCTTCATCTAATTTTAATCTCATAATATTTATAAAAGGCAGCAGAGATTTCTAATCTCATTTCATAGGTGAGGAAATGAAGGCTCAAAGGTGGTAAATAATTTGTCTGGTATCAGAGTCCTTAAGGAGTCAACTGAGCATTTCAGATTTGACCTTGTAAATCCTTCTCCAATGAAGGTCTATTCTCCACAAATAAATCTTTTTATGAATAGGAATAGGAACCACAGTGGAATATCTGCTCCTACGGTTTTTAATTTACTAATTTCCCAGCAGAGCGCATTATCAGGCACCCAGTGCCCTAGTATTTTTTTTTTAATTTTATGATTTTATTTATTTATTTGAGAGAGAGAGAGCACAAGCTGGGGACAGGAGGGTCCAGAGAGAGAAGCAGACTCCCCACTGTGCAGGAAGCCCAACAGAGGGCTGGATCCCAGGACCCTGGGATCATGACCTGAGCTGAAGGCAGACTCTTAACCAACTGAGCCACCCAGGCACCCCCCAAGTATTTCTTGTTAATGACCTTTAGTACCTGTAGCATCAGGTTGAACTTTAGAGAAAAGTAAGTAATTTTTTTTAATGGCAAAAAAAAAAAAACCTAGTTGTTGTTTTGTTTTGTTTGTTTTGTTTTGAAGAAGACTTGAAAAAGATGATCTCTTTGAAATCAGAAATGAGATTCGTAGGGCATCCATCAACAGTGATCAAAATTCCCTGAGAATGAGTTCTACTACTTTAGTGATAGACCCCACTGACCTGTCAATCCCAAGTATCTACAACTTTCAAAATCTACTAGTTCCTCACCAATACCTGCAACCATATTTTTGGTTATGCATGTATCTCCACGATTTTTAAAAGTTCTTGCTCTCTCCCAGTTGAAGGATGAGTTCTATTCCATTGAGCCTACAGAGATCTATTTCTTCCACATGTAAATATTTCTAATCCTCCTAACTCTGCCAAAGTAGACCTGCAAATACAGCTAATTCATCTCTTCCATTCATTCCCTCATAAACAATTCTTTGGGAAGTCCTATGGACTTTACCTTCCAACTCTACCCCAAGTACAACGCTGCTCACTATCTCAGCTATTACAACCCCTTGGCTAAGATATCAATGTCCTTAACTTGAACTAGCAGTAGCCTCTAACTGCTTCCACTCTCTCTAGAACAGTAACTTTTTGCAATGATGGAAATGATCTATGCCTACACTTCCAGTGGAAGTATTCTATGCCTACACTTCCAACACAGCTGCCAGTAACCACATGTAGCTATTTGAAATGTGTCTGGTGTAACTTGGGAACTAAATTTTAGTTCATTTTAATTTATTTAAATTTGAGGGACGTCTGGGTGGCTCAGTTGGTTAAGCGGCTGCCTTCGGCTCAGGTCATGATCCCAGCGTACTGGGATCGAGTCCCACATCGGGCTCCTTGCTCGGCAGGGAGCCTGCTTCTCCCTCTGCCTCTGCCTACCACTCTGTCTGCCTGTGCTCGCTCACTCTCTCTCTCTAACAAATAAATAAATAAATAAAATTTTAAAAAAAAAATTTATTTAAATTTGAATAGCCACATAAGACTAGTGGCTACTATATTGGATGACACAGATAAAGGGCATGAGTCTAATTACGTAACTTGCCTGTTGAAAATCCTCCACTACAATTAAGATAAAATACAAAGTTTCTGCCTGGCTTACAAGGTCTCTCATGGCCTGGCCCTACCTACTCTCGTCCCCTAGCTCAGTGCAAGGACCTTCTTCATGTCTCTTGAATACATCAAGTTCACCCTCTCTGACATCTGTTCTTCCTTCTTCAGTGGGACTTCACATAATTGACTCCTTCTTCTCATTCCGGTCTCACTACTCAAAAGTTACTTCTTCAGAGAACTTTCTCTAGCCATCAACCCTAAAGTCTGCCCTAAATTCTATTCTATTCAACACACTATAAGTCACATGTTTGTAGTATTTATCATTAACTGAAACTATCTCACAAGTGTATTTATTTCCACATAATTGTTTCTAGTTTTGATTGTGTCCTCCATCAGAAAAAAAAGGGCTACCAAATGCAAAGACTTGGCTTATTTATCACCATCCTAGTGTCTTGATGAATCAGGGAATCTGGGCTCTTGAGGTGAGAGCCCAATGATAATACCAGTGGCATAGTGTTTCTTTGACTATTACACGTTGAGGGTATTACATGTTGTTTTTCCTATGACTTAGCACTGACTGAGTGCAGCCAGCATGTCCTGAAAAAACAAAAACAAAAACAAAAACACAACCTGGTGGATGAGCTTAGACCTACTCTGAGAAGGTAGGAGAGCTACCGAAAGCATTTAGCCTTTCTTTCTCTTTTTCCGTAAGATTCTGACTCTCTCTTCTAACTAGTGGCCAAAGAAAAACCTCTGGTGAGAATGAAATCATGCTCATCAGTCTTCCACTTTCTCTCATCTCTCGGAACACAGTGAATGTGAATGAAAGATCTCAGGAAGAATTTTCAAAAGCTTGCTGCTCAGTCACCAACCTTCGAGAGAAGCTATGGATTGACGGCTGCCTGTGAGGAGGTCTCCAGGAACTGCAGCAACTTTCCAGGTGAGCTCGTGATGCTGGTAATGAGACACTGCTGACATTCACAGCTGCGTTTGAGTTCCAACCCCGGCACTGACTCCCCTGGAACCTCTCTGATTTCCTGGAGGATCTTTCACAGGGACATACCACACTTACCAAACTTTTCCTTATCTAAAAAACCCAGAGTAGGGCACAGAGGGTGGTCACAGCGGTCGCAGTGGGCAATGGCAGAATTTTGGCTACCAGAGTGTTTAGGCTAATTGACAAGTGAGCAATTTCCACCTCAGCGTGTGTGGGAGCACATGGAGACGTCATGAAGAGTGAAAACTATGCTCTCCTGAATTACGTTGACTGGCGTGACTATCCTCTGCCCTATGTGGCCCACGTCAAGAACCTCTCTGCCAGCCAGAAGGAGAAGACGTCTTGAAAGAGAAGGAGAAGGGTCCCTGGAGTGGCCTCTCCATTGATGAAAACGTTGAATGGTACTGCATCAAGTTCAACAAGAGCTTTACTGAAATGAAGAGGAACACGAATGAGTGGAAGACATTTGCGGGCAAAACCATGTTCTTTATCGGCTTCACCGCTCTCATTCTGATTTGGGAGAAGCACTACGTGTACAGCCCTATCCTGCACACCTTTGAAGAGGAGTGGGTGGCCAAGCCACCAAGAGGATGCTCGACACAAAGGTCAGCCTGATTCAGGGCTTCTCAGCCAAGTGGGACTACAACAAGAATGGGTAGAAGAACTAGGAGCCAACCACTCACTCATCTGAACCTCACCTTGTTCTGCCACCTCCACACAGCTCAGCATCTTCACTGGAAACCATTGTGTTGTAGCACCAGTGCTAATAAATGAGCAGCTTATGTGGGGAAGAAAAAAAAAACAACCCAGATTAAAGATGAAACAAAATAAAGCCTAGCAATTTGGTATTTTATTTTTATTTTTTTTTAAATTTATTTGACAGAGATCACAAGTAGGCAGAGAGGCAGACAGAGAGAGAGAGAGAGAGAGGGAAGCAGGCTCCCCGCTGAGCAGAGAGCCCAATGTGGGACTCGATCCCAGGACCCTGAGATCACGACCCGAGCCGAAGGCAGCAGCCCAACCCACTGAGCCACCCAGGCGCCCCAGCAATTTGGTATTTTAGTCATGTTCTTTCATGTGTCAGTACCTATAAGGCAGGTTCACACAGAGTGGTCATGAACTGGTTAAACAGCAGAATTCCTGACTTCTTCTGTAATCAGCGAGAAATGTCTGAGAGAGTTTCACAGAATTAGGACTTTGGTGCAGAGAGGAAATACATTTCAAGTCAAGGGTTCATTCACTCATTCATCAACTCCTCCATTCATTCATTTCCTGCAATAAAGATTTAGGGAGCTCCTGCTATGTGTCAATAACTCTGCAGAGCTGTGGGGAAACAGAGATGAAAGCAAGGTAACCAGTGGTTTTTGACCTGAGACAATTCTCTACCACGTTTTTGATAAGAGACCAGCCCTTCCCCAGCATGGCAGCATTGGCCAACTGCAGTGCTCCATTCCCCTGGTCTTAGTGACTTTCCTTTCAAGAATGTTCTTCTGGGACTAATAGCAAAGACTGTCATTTACCTCTGGGGACACCACTGTGAAAACCTAGTACCATCATAGCCAAACGATTCATCATATGGGGGAACAATGTCTGCAGTAGGAGTGAAGGAAGCTACTACACAGCCTGAAGCAGTGTGAGGGGTAAAGGAAGAGAAGAGACGAGACGAGTAGGGAGAGGAGCGAAGACAGGGAAAGAGTAAGGGGAGTAAGAGTAAGACCACTTGGTATTATTTTCTGCCTGGATCGTCATACCAGATACCAGCACCATCCCTCCCTTTTAAAAAAAATCAATTTCATAATCCTCAGATAATCAATATTGTCCTCCTCCCATACCTACTTTTTCTTTTTTCTTACAATGATCTCAATTACCTGCAACTGAGAGAATTTAGATGAAACCAGAGAATTTGAGGAGGTCCCTGTAGTAGCAGTGCAATCATATTTATAACCATGAAACAAATGTGACATAGGTATAAATACAATATACAGTTATGGCAGAAAAGGGAGAAGGATCAGCTCCGCCTGGGTGATCCCCTGCCCCAGAGGCCAGGGCTTGGTTTATTCTTTTGGGGCACATGTTGCCTTGTACTCAGTAAATGCTAAGTCATTGAAAAAACATCATGCAGTTGCTCTGTCACTCAAGAAAGTCTTTGTGACACTGAAGTTAAGTCTGGAAGAGCATATAGCTGCCAAGCTGAGAAACTGGGGAAAGGCAAACGGAATAGTATAAGAAAAAAATAGACCTGATAAAAAAGAAAGAGGAGAGAGAAAAGGAAGAAAAAATTTATATTTATATATCTTTAAAAAAAAAAAGGAAGAGAAAAAAGAAAAAAAAAAGACCTATGGTTCACTAGATGGTACCCTTGGTATGGCAGATTCTTTGCTATGACAAATTCTTTGCTACTCCTAATGAGAGGTGGGATCTAATTCCCCTACCCTGGATTGGCCTTGGTGACTTGCCTTATTAATAAAATACTATAGAAATTATATTCTGGGATTCTTAGGTCATAAACAGTTATTGTTTTATGTCACTGAGTTTTGAGATGGTTTGTTATGCAGCAATACCTAAGCAAACAACATAACCAAAGCAATTAGCATAAGAGGAGAGTGGTTTTTGTGTTGGAGATAAGGCCTCAAAAATTGTCAGATCAAAAAAAAAAAAAATTGTCAGATCCTAGAGGTACATGCAAAGATCTGGATTTTATCTTTTAGGTATTGAGGATCCATTAAATACTTGCATTTGAGCATAATCATTCCTGATGATTATGATTATGATGACGTAATGGAGACTGGATTAGAAGGGAACCAATCTAGAACTGGTGTAGATAACGGCAGTCATCTAGGCATGAGATGTGAGGACCTGCCCTAAGATATCAGCAAGGGGGACTGAGAGAAGAACTGGTTACATTCATAACAGATTGGGGCAATGGGGCACTGACTGAATGAGAAACATAAAAGAGAGAGGTAAATATCAAGGCTTGAACGACTGAAATGGACATTACTAGGTTAGAAACTATACAAGGATGAAATGATTTGGAAAGAGTGATTAAGAGTTCAGTTTTTGACACAATGAACTTGGGAATTCTGAACAGAGATATCTACTAAACACTTAGTTCACAGCTGCAGTAAATGATTATTCATATGTTTTGTTTAGCATCTGTCTTTCCCTGCTAGATTTTAAGCAGAGACTATTTTTGTCTTATTGACCTTTAAATATCCAACACCTGACAGTGTGTCTAGAACACAGCCAATCTTCAATGAGTGTTTGTTAAATTAACGAATGAATGAAATGATGTCCAGCATAGTAGCTCTCAACTTCAGATAAATATAGGAATTACATGGACAGCTTTCAAAGCCACTGATGCCTGGGTCCCCCTCCCCTTGGATTCTGATTGAATTGGTCTTAGTTGCAGCCTTGTCATTAAGATTTTTTAGAATCCCCAGCTGATTTTGATGAACAATAGATATTGAATGTGTGAATCTGGATATGATCTGCATGTAAATAGATATGACCTTAAAGTTGTTCCTGTCCCAGCAAAAAGCTAAAGTGGACTATAAAACTTCCCAATACAAAATTACTTCCCATAAGTTCTATCCACAAAACAGAGCAGAGGGAAAAAAAAAAAAAAGGAGCCCTTACCAAGGGTATGGGAGGCAGCAGCCAGCATTTTGCCAGTAAAGAAACTAAACCTCCTTAAGTTTTAAAGTTACATGGAATTATGCAGTTGATAATTAGAAACAACATTAGCCAGACTCATAGAAAACTATAGAAATATGGTTTAGGATGTCAAAAAATACCATCAATCAACTGAAAGAGAACCCACAGCTTAGCAGAAAATATTTGCAAAACTCTATCTGGTAAGGAACTTGTATCCAGAATATGTAAAGAAATCTTATAACTCAATATTAACACAAATAACCTAATTTTAAAATAAGAAAACAGTTTTAACTATCATCTGTGTGACAATGACTTCTTCATCTTGTAATCCAGTCCAGATCTTTCTCTTGAACTCTAGCCTCATATGTCCAACGTTGCAGGCCATCTCCAGTAGGATGGCTGATAGGACTCCAAAGATCCAAAGATCCAAAACTGAATCCAAACTCCAAAGATCCAAAACTGAATTCATTATGGGCTCCCACCCAACTGTCCAACTCCTAACCTTGAGAGTTATTTTCTGTGCCATCCCTTCTCTCATATTCTGTACCTAATCAATAACTGAGTCCTACTTGGTTACTCTTAAAATGATCCAATTCTATCTAATGCCACTGCCTCTATCTGCCTCTGTGCAAAAACTCACCTTTTGTTCTTCCTTTTCACGTGGTAAACTTCCACTGGTTGATCTTTAAGGTTCAACTCAGTCACCATGTCTTCATGAAAGACTTTCCTGATGGTCCCTCTACCCCATGAGGCTGAGGTGGTGTCCCTTCTCTATGTTTCTAGATACTCTGTTATCCTTTAAGGCACTCTTCAGCCCCTTATAATAGGTTATCTTTTTATCAGTCTCCTCCACTAGACTAAAAATTCCCTGAAGACAGAGAATGTCTTGTTCATTGTGGGCCTCCATTACACATAGCATCCCAGGCCTGCTTCAAAGTCATTGTTGAACTCAACTTGAAGGATGACTGGAAACAAAGCCCACATTAGAGCATGCAGGAGCTCTTTTATAAAAGTTTACTCAAGGGGCACCTGGGTGGCTCAGTGGGTTAAAGCCTCTGCCTTTGGCTCAGGTCATGATCCCAGGGTCTTGGGATTGAGCCTTGCATCAGGCTCTCTGCTCAGTGGGGAGCCTGCTTCCCTTCCTCTCTCTCTCTGCCTGCCTCTCTGCCTACTCGTGATCTCTGTCTGTCAAATAAATAAACAAAATCTTTAAAAAAAATAATAAAAAGTTTACTCAAAGTGTATTCCATGAAATACTATTTCCTTGGAAGTAAGAGGAAATTAAGTTCTATGGTCAAATATATATGGGAAAAAACATTGTATCTTCCTTTTAAAGATTACTGAATGGGCACCTGGATGGCTTGGTTGGTTAAGCATCTGACTCCTGATCTCAGCTCAGGTCTTGATCTGAGGGTTGTTAGTTCAAGCCCTACATTGGGCTCCCCAATGTGGAGCCTACTTAAAAAAAAGGCGGGGCGGGGCGTGCCTGGGTGGCTCAGTGGGTTAAAGCCTCTGCCTTCGGCTCAGGTCATGATCCCAGGGTCCTGGGATCAGGCCCGGAGTCCGGCTCTCTGCTCAGCAAGGAGCCTGCTTCCTCCTCTCTCTCTCTCTCTGCCTGCCTCTCTGCCTACTTGTGATCTTTGTCAAATAAATAAACAAATCTTTAAAAATAAAAAAATAAAATAAATTTTAAAAAAAGAATTATTGAAGATTCATAATGTTTTCTAACATATCAAATACTATGAGAAGTCTTGCAACACAGAAGTCCTTTTAATTTTGCTATCTGGTTTCCCAAGCAGATTGAACATGGGATCATTTTAATATGCTGTGGAATGAATAGCCTACAGATTTATTTTAGTTGGCAGATCAGTATATCTCTTTTGGAGAAGTTATTCCCCTCCCCCTACATTGGGATCAGCAAATTTTTCTACAATGAGTCAGATAATAAATATATATACCTTTAAAAAAAAATAGGGAGAGAGGTGGGGAAAGGAACAGAGGGAGAGGGAGATAATCTTTTTTTTTCTTTAAGATTTTATTTATGTATTTGTCAGAGGGAGAAAGAGAGAGAGAGAGAGCACAAGCAGGGGGAATGGCAGGCAGGGGGAGAAGCAGGCTCACTGCTGAGCAAGGAGCCTGATTCGGGACTTGATTCTAGGACTTGAGCCGAAGGTGGATGCTTAACCAACTGAGCTACCCAGGCACCCCGAGGCATAGAGAATCTTGAGCAGGCTCCTTGCCTAAAGTTGAGCCCAACGCAAGGCTCAATCTCACAGCCCTGAGGTCATGAGAAGCCAAAATCAAGGTTGGGTGCTTAATCGACTGAGCTACCCAGGAGCCCCAATATTTATACTTTTCTGACCACATATATCCCTGTTACATATTCTTCTTTGCTAGTACCCCATCCTACCCCCAGCTTTTTAAAAATGCAAAAATACTTCTCTGCTCAACGTGTGCACATACACACACACACACACACACACACAAATCAGATGCCAGGGAGCTGTAATTGCAAACATCTGCCCTGAATCTACATGGTTATCATCTGGGCTACCACCCTCTGGGTCACAGCTCTTTCTTCTAAGGGTGGCTAAATAAACCAAGCTGGGATAATTAGAATCTCTCCCCTAGGAAACTAGAATATGACTAAGAGATATCTGATTGGGCTTTTAAAATGGAGAGAGGGGACCCTAGGAATGATTCTCAATAACTCTGTCTTGCCATGTGACCTGAGAGTGGAAGGACAAACCCTATGAGAGATGGGAATGAAACAACTGAGAAGGAGGGATAAACAATGGGTAGAGGATGGCCTGGGTGTCCTACAGTCCCCGGAGTCTGTGTCCAGTCTTTCCTGTGTTTCACTGCGTAACATGAATATCTCTCCCCAACATTGTCCTTAAAGTACATTCTGTTCTCTCCTCTAAGGTAGAGGTTTCTGTCACATGCAACCAAAAGGGATCTAATAAATACACTTCGGAAAACTAAAAAAGACAAATAGGCAACAGATTTCAATAAACATTTCTCCAAAGAAAACATGCAAATTAGTTAATAAACTAAAAAAAAGGCTCAACATCAGTAGTCTTCAGGAAAATGCAAATCAAAATCACAATGCGATAATACTTCACAGACACGAAAGCGGCTATAACTTGGGGGAAAACACATTTGCCCCATTTTGTGGGCAAAAATGTTAAAAAACTGGAACCCCCATATATTGCCACCCTCATATATATGGCACAATAAAATATTTTAAAAGGTGGTACGAACCTCTTTTGAAAAATCTTTCAAGATGTTAAACACAGAGTTTCCGTATGACTCAGCAATTCCATTCCTACGTATCAACACAAGAGAAATGAATGTCTGTACAGAGACTTACACTTATATTTGTTCCTACCAGCATTATTCATAATAGCCCCAAAGTGGAAACAACCCAACTGTCCATCAACTGCTGAATGGATAAACAAAGTGTGGCATATAACTCTACAGTGTAATAACATTCAACAATTTCAAAACCCCGAGTAGATTTTTAGGCCAACGAAAATACTCTGGATGATATTTTAATGATGGAGATATGTCATTACACACTTATCCAAACCCATAGTATGTACCAAATGTGAAACCCTAAGGTTAACCATGGACTTTGGGTGATGGATCATGTGTCAATGTAGGTTCATTCTTGGTAACAAATACACCACTCTGATGAGTGATGTTATGTATGTGTAGGGGCAAGAAGTATATGGGAAATCTCTATCTTCCTCTCAATGACGTTGTGAACCTGCTCTTAAAAGTTTTCAAAAATACAGGAGTGCCTGGGTGGTTCAGTCAGTTAAGTAGCCAGCTCTTGATTTTGGCTCAGGGCATGATCTCAGGGTCCTGGAATTGAGCCCTGCATCAGGCTCCCCATTCATTGATGAGTCTGCATGTCCCTCTGTTTGTCCCTCTGCCTCTCCCCCTGCTTGTGCTCTCTTTCTCTCTTTCTCTCAAATAAATAAATAAAATCTTTTAAAAAAAGTTTTTAAAAATGCATATAGCTGATTTAGAGCAGATACAGAATAATGGATTCTACATGATTCCATTTTTATTCTAAACTAATTTCTATGGTATTACCAAGGATATTGGTTTCTTCTAAGGAATGGGGCAAAGTTGAGAACGGGACATGAAGAGGCTGCTGCAGTCCAACAATGTTCTATTTCTTTTTTTTTTTTTAAAGATTTTATTTATTTATTTGACAGACAGAGATCACAAGTAGGCAGAGAGGCAGGCAGAGAGAGAGAGGAGGAAACAGGCTCCCTGTGGAGCAGAGAGCCCAATGCAGGGCTCGAGCCCAGGACTCTGGGATCATGACCTGAGCCGAAGGCAGAGGTTTTAACCCACTGAGCCACCCAGGCACCCCTAATGCTCTATTTCTTGATGTGTCTGGTGGTTTCATGAAAGTGTTTACTATAAGAAATTCTATTTTTTAAAAATATGTGCATTTTTCTGTAAATAGTTTATACTTTTCAATCAAAATTTATTTTAAAAATAAAAAAAAATAAAAAAAAAGAGGGACACCTGAGTGCTCAGTTGGCTAAGCATCTGCCTTCGGCTCAGGTCATGATCTCAGGGTCTTGGGATCGAGCCCCGTATCAGGCTCTCTGCTCAGTGGAGTGTGCTTCTTCCTCTCCCTCTGCTGCTCCCCCTACTTGTGCTCTCTCACTCTCTCTGTGGCAAATAAATAAATAAAATCTTAAAAAAATAAAAAGTACTGACACATGCTATAATACACGTGAACTTAAAAAAATTAAGTTTCATGAAAACATATAATAAGTGAAAGAAGTCAAATATAAAACACCACATCATATATGATTCCATTTATATGAAATGACAAGGCAAATCTATGGAGACAAAGTAAATTAGTGGTTACCTAGGCCTGGGGTTGGACATGGGTGTGATTGCAAACTGGCATGAAGTTTCTGTTTGGAGGATGGAAATGTTCTAAAATTAGGTTGTGGTGGTAGTTGCAGGACTTGAAAAATATACTAAAAAATTTTTATTTTGCATTTTAAATGGGAGCATTTAATGGCATATTCATTATATCTCAATAAAGCTGTGAAAAAATGTAGCTGAAATGGACAAATGCTTTGAAAAACACAACTTACCGAAGCTAATACAAGGAGAAATAAAAAATTTGAATGAAATTAAATGTCACTGACATTACGTCCCTTAATTTAAAAATGTCCCACAAAGAAAACTTAAAGTCAAAATAGCTTCAGTAGTGAATTCTTCTGAACATTTAAGGAAAAAAACACACAGTATTTAAAACAAAACCAACCCATCAACCAAACAAAAAACCTCTCCCACAGAGTAGAAAAGAGGCGAGAATAGATTCAATTCATTTTATAAGATCAGCATAATGTCAGTTTCCTTCTATTTCTAGATTACTAAAAGTTCATGAAGACTTGCTAAATTTTATCAACTTTTTTTCCTGTGTCTATTGAGATGATTATATGGATTTTCTCCTTTGTATAAAAAAGATAATAAATATATTATGACCAAGTGTAATTTATGCCACGAATGCAATCCTGGAATAAGCATAAAAGAACATATTGTAAAAGATTGTTAAATTAGATTTCATGTCAAAAAATTAAGTATTTCTGAATCCAAAAAACAAGAAATAACAAGCGTTGGTGAGGACAGAGAGAAAAGGAAACCCTTGTGCACTGTTTAGTGGAGTACAGCTACTATGGAAAACAGTATGAAGTTTCCTCAAAGAATTAAAAATTGACCTACCATATGATCCAGCAATCCCATACCTAGGGACTTATCTGAAGCAAACAAAAACACTAGTTCAAAAAGATATCACACCCTCATGTTCACTGTAGCATTATTTGCAACAGCCAAGATATGGAAGCAACATAGGTGTCCATCCATGGATGAATGGATAAAGAAATTATGGTTACGTATTCAAGTGAGTATTATTTAGCCATAAAAAAGAATGAAATCTTGCCACCTGTGACAACATGGATAGAACCTGAGGGCATTCTGCCAAGTGAAATAGAGACAGAGAAAGACAAATACCATATGATCTCATTAAATGTAGAATCTAAATTTTAAAAAGTAAATTAAAAAAAAAAACCAAAAAACCCAAAAACTCATGAATTCAGAGAACAGACTGAAGTTTGCCAGCAGAGGAGTACTGGGGGAAAGTGAAATGGATGGAGAGGTCAGAAGGTACAAACTTCCAATTACAAAATAAATAACCAGGACACCTGGGTGGCTCAGTCGTTAAGTGTCTGCCTTTGGCTCAGGTCCTGATCCCAGAGTCCTGGAATCGAGTCCCGCATTGGGCTCTCTGCTCAGCGGGGAGCCTGCTTCTCCCTCTGCCTGCTGCTCTGCCTACTTGTGCTCACTCTCTGTCTGTCAAATAAATAAATCTTTAAAAAAATAAATAAATAAAATAAAAAACTCATGGGACTGTAATGTAAGCATGGTGACTATAGTTAATACTACTGTATTGCATATTTGAAAGTTGCTAAGAGAGTAAATCTTAAAAATTCTTATCACAAGAAAAAAAATTACAAGTATGTATGGTAATGGATGTTACCCATCACCTGACTTATCGTGGTGATCATTTCGTAATATATACAAATATCAAATCATTATGTTATATACCTGGAATTAATATAATTAATTAATTAATATAATGTTATATATGTCAATTGTACCTCAATTTTTACACAAAATTTAAAAAAAGAAAAGTATAAAAATATGTACAAGGGGGTTAAAAAACTAAGCCTAATGAGAACTAATATAACTTCATTAATAGCAAACATACACATTTTAAATTTGAGAAAGATACTTCACCTTTGTGACCTTCCACACTAAACTTGTAACTCCCATCTAACCATGACAAAACCATCAGACAATCCCAAATTGAGGGACATTCTACAAAATATCAGAATAGTACTCTTAAAACCATCAAAGTCATCCAAAACTTGGAAAGACTTAGAATTTTTCACAGAACAGGGGATATTAGAAGACAGGATAACCAAATTCAGTGTGGTATCCCAAACTGAATTCTAAAACTGAAAAGGGACATTAGTGTTTTATGTTAATTAAGTATGTTAATTAAGTTAATTTTTTATGTTATGTTAAAGTTTTATGTTAATTATGTTAATTATGTTAATTAAGAAAAATGAGTGAAATGAAAAGAAAATTGAGAGTTTAGTTCATTGTAATATGTCAATGTTGGGTTGCTAGTTGTGACAAATGCACATGGTAATATAAGACACTAACCTTAGGGGAAACTGGGTTATAGATAGACAGGAACTCTATCATATTGCAGCTCTTTTGTAACTCTAAAGCTATTCTAGGGTTCCCTAGGTGGCTCAGTCGATTAAACGTCATGATCTCAGGGTTCCGAGATCAAGTCCCACATCAGGCTTCCCACTCAGCAGGGAGTCTGCTTTCCCACTCCAGCCCCCAGTCCCTCCCCACCGTCTGTGCTCTTTTTTGCTTTCTTTATCTCTCTCTCTCAAATAAATAAAAATCTTTAAAAATAAATTTAAAAAAATAAAGCTATTCTAAAATAAAAATTTATTAAAAATTAAAAAAGGATTTATGTTCATCAAAAGACACCCTTAAAACAAGCTGCTGACTGAGAGGAAGTGTTTGTAATAAATACATTAATAAAGAACTCAATTCTAAAAGTAAAGTATATATATACATGTATACATATATACACATATATATATCATATATATGTATAATACACACACACACGCACACACACACACGCACACACATAACATCCATTGGTGTACCAAGGGCAGGGCAGTAGAAAAGTATGCCCTGGGTGCAGACAATAAAACATCGTATTGTCTGTGAAGAATGTAAAAGCAATAATAAAACTGACTAAAAGCCGGTATGTACTTTATTACTGTGGGCTGGAAATGCTAAACAATGTCATAATGAAATACTCATCTAGGAAAAAACATCATTTGTTGGTGTAAGTTCTAAACCTGAAATATGATCCACAGACCTAAAGTAACCTGAAATCCTTTCAGAGAGTCTATGGGGTAAAAATATTTTCATAATAACATAAAACATTCTTTACCTTCTCATTGTGTAAACTACGTGTCCTGATGGTCCAGAAACAATGGTGAGTACAGCTACTTACTCCGCAATGAGGGAGTAGCACAAATCGTGCTGGAACACATCTCATTCTCCACCACTAGACACTCACAGTTAACAAAAACATAGTGTTACTTAAGAATGTCCCTAATGAAACAATAAAGAATTTATTACATCTCAACCCTTGAGCACCCATCTTTTTTGAGCAATGAAGTCTAAAGCACTCTGCTCACCCAAGGAGGAGCACTGTAGTGATTATTTCAACTGAGAGCTAATCCAGCCACTTCTATGGGATACCATTTTGAGTTATAAAACAATAACTGATGGGGCACCCGGATGGCTCAGTTGGTTAAGTGTCTGACTTTTGGTCTCAGCTGAGGTTTTGATCTCAGTGTTCTGAGTTCGAGACCCACATTGGGCTCCATGCTGGGTGTAGAGCCATCTTAAAATATATATATATATTGACATATATAGATGATAGACTATAGTTACTCACACCTGGTTATTTAACACTATTATCTCAAAAGTGATCTAAGTAAGCCTAACATTATCAAAGAAGACAACTTAAATATTCATTACCTAAAATCTGAGCTTTCAAACCAAAATTGAATGTTGGAAATCTGTATCTGCTATTGTGAGCTTAAAAGCTTCCATAAACATACACTTTTCTGATGAGATCAATGGTGAAATTAACAAATGTGATCTTGGGGTACCTGGGTGGCTCAGTGGGTTAAGCCTCTGCCTTCGGCTCAGTTCATGATCTCAGGGTCCTGGGATCGAGCCCTGCATCGAGCCCCTCATTGAGCCCAGCATCAGGCTCTCTGTTCAGCAGGGTGCCTGCTCCCTCTCCCTCAGTCCTGCACCCCTCTGCCTGCCTCTCTGCCTACTTGTGATCTCTATCTGTCAAATAAATAAATAAAATCTTTTAAAAAATGTGATCTTTTTGCTCTTATAAAAAGAAATGTGTCAACATTTAGAAAAGCTGCATTGATTCAAGGAAATAATATTTTCCAAATCATCAATGCCCACTGTTACAAAGTCATGCATGAGAAAAAAGATGCATTCGGGATGTAAGATACACCAACAGATTTTAATGTAACAGAGTATGAAAAGTTTATGTGGTTTCAGAACACATTACAGCTAACCTGTAAGAAACTATTTCTTGTCAAGTTTTAGTGTAGCATCAAATCTTTGGTATCTATAATTATTTCAATAGGCTATTAAAGACCCTCTCTTCTCCGGCTACATACTTGTGTGAGGCCAGATTCTTTTCATATACTTTAACTAGAATAACATATTGCAACAAATTGGATGCAGAAGCACATATGAGACTGCAGCTGTATAAATATGAGAGGATGTCATTCCTATCAAAAATTTTTGTTTGATTTTGGAAAATTAATTATTATTTATAAATTTGTATTATGTATGTTAATAAGCAGTGAATTATGCATTTTTAAGATGGAAATTTAGTTTAAAAAGAAATATTTAAATTTTTTTCAGTTTTAATTTCTAACAAGGTGAATATCAATAGATATAACACACAAACAAAAGCAAGGGGCTCAACAATTTGTAAGAATGCAGTAACATCCTAAGAACAAAAAGGTGGTTTTTTTTGCCTGGGACCAAAAAGTTTGAGCACTGTTATTCTGAACAACGGTAGCTACTATTGCTGAATTTTAGTATTATATGTAAGTATCAAGTTAGCATACCTTTATAACTTTTGCTGTAATAGCGTTTTATTCGTTGTGGACGTTAGTTCAAAGAACTTCACTTTTTCTCTTTTTAAAGGTTTTATTTATCTATGTCAAAAAGAAAGAGAGCCCGCACAGGCAGGAGGAGCAGCAGGCAGAGGGAGAAGCAGGCTCACCTCTGAGGTTAGAGCCCAGCGTAGGACTCTATCCTGGGACTCCCAGGATCACACCTGAGCCCAAGGCAGATACTTAACCAATTGAGCTACCCAGACATCCTCAAAGAACTTCATTTCTACAATTGGCCAAATACACACAGACTCAGCTACATGCATTCATTTTACAGAGTAAGTTCTTAATTCAGAATCATTCAAGCTTGCTTCATGCATAGTTCTTGTCTGCACCTCTGTGGAAACACATATTCCTACATTTAAAGAATGGATTCAAAATAACATGATAGAGCAATAATCATAATAAAGACAAAAAGAGTTCAAGTTGCTTCAATTCTGTAATTCTATGTGATCATTTGGAGCTTTTATATGTGTTTAAAAATTTAACACAATGAAACTGTGGAAACTGTAAGGTACAATTTTTCTGAAGGGTGAATTTTAGTTCATAAATGAAATATTTATTAAATTTCAATAGAGCTGAAATATGTTCTTTTTAAATTGTTCATTGTTTTTTAACCTAAAGACCAAAAAAAAAATAATTAGTTTTACTACTTATTGCATTATTGTTGGTGAAAAAAATTTTGTCCTATCAAGAAGATAAATGACATTCTTCAGTTGTCATCACCACCAATGATGACGTTTTGGATACTGTCCTCCCAAGTTCAGCATCAGGGCTTGTGTTTTAAGGATGCCCACAGAATCTTCATATGTCCTCTTTGTGTCTGATTTTTTAACTTACTCAAAATTATGACTGAAATTCATCCATGTTGGTGAATGTATTAGGAGTTCAAGTTCTTCAGTCTTCTCAATACAGGGTCATTTTCCACAATGTTGCTCTTGTCACCTCTTTAGTGAAGTCCTCTCATTTCCTTACGCAAGTAGGCACTCCTTCTGTGCTCGCACAACATCTTGTAGATGTGCAATTCAGCTAAAAGCTCTTACCACATTGAAGTAAGTCTATCTCCTTTTATGCTAGAGAGCTGGGGAACTCACCTCTTAGCCCAGGGTCCAACACGTAATAGAATTGCATTCATTGTATTAGTCAGGAGATACATATGTATATGTGTATATATGTGTGTGTGTGTGTGTGTGTGTGTGTGTGTGTATACATATAAAAATCTATAGCTGGAGACACAGGAAACCTGATAGTGTGGTTCCAGTCTGAGTGGAGAAGGCTAGGAAGGACCAGGGTAGCTTATGGTGTAGTCCTAGTCCAAATGTCAGCAGGCTTAAAACCCAGGAAGAGCAAATGTTTCAGATTAAGTTCAAAGGCAGGAAAAAAACCTGATGTCCCAGCTTGAAAGCAGTCAGGCAAGAAGAGTTCTTACTCAGCCTTTTTGTTCTATTCAGCCTTCAACAGATTGGATGAGATCCCACCACATTAGGGAAGGTAATCTGCTTTACTCAGGCCACCAGTTCAGACATTGACCTCATCCAGAAACACCCCCCACAGAAACATCCTAAAGAATGTTTAACCAAATATCTGGGTACCCTGAGGCCCAGTCAAGGTGATACAGAAAATTAACCATCACATTTCTTAACGTTTCTCTGTCTGCACTGGTCTTTGCCATCAATAACTCAGGGGCAGAATAACCATGTAGAGTTCTACTTGTCAGGCAGAAGGAACCAGAGCTCACGAGGGGTATATAGAAGGCAGGTTTCACTTCATCGAAGAGTTAACTTCTTACTGGAGGAGCAGAGATGAGTAAGATTTGGATGGGAGGAGACGAATGAAGTGAAGGCAAGATCTTACAGACAGGAAGCTTCAACGCAGAAGGCTCTTCCGCCGCTGGATCAAGATTGCATTTGTAAGGCAGTCTTTGCCTAAAGAATGTTCCAGAGACTGGTGCTCAGATAACTAAACATACAGGGTCCTTTCCAACCTGGGGTAAATCCAAAAAATGTTCCTGTGCTGGAATAACCACTGTTGTTCGCCTCAAGGATCAGTCTTGGCCCTGAGTTAGTTACCAAGGAGACCATCTAAATCTTGTGCTTTTCCTTAGTGATGTCCAAGAAAAGCCAGACTGATAACTATTCAGAAAATATTCTAATATATGGCTTTACACCAACATAGATGATTAAGTCCTTGGTAGAAAACGAGAGCAATGGTGTTTGTGCAAGAATGTGAAGGCCAGAGTTCTCTGAAAATGCAAAAGTTGATAAATACCTGTAATCGCTGTTTACATTTTATTTCACTTTTCTGACTTCTGAGTAAAACATGGTTATTTTAGAAAATTGGGAAAATACATAAAAACATAGAGAGGAAACTTAAAATCACTCCTAGTCATTTTTCTCCATTTACGGTGGGAAAGAGTATAAAGAAAAACATTCTCCTCCCCTCCACTCTCACCAACCCCATGCCTGAGATAACCACCTCCATCAATTTAGTCCTTATCAGCCTTGCCAATTTCTCTCTTGCTTATTCATTTATTGATTTAGCAAAAAAATATATGGAGTAGCACCTTGAGTGAAGCGCTATTCTAAATGTAGCCTTTTCGAAGCTAAATAAATCTGATAAGATCTCTATTCCCATGGGTTACATTGTAGTAGCAGAACACCTATAAGAAACCAGTAAACAAACGAACAAACAGGAAAACACTTGCTGGTAATAAATGTTATACAGAAAATAAGATGGCACTATTGTGTCTGAAACTAGACTGTGAAGATAAAATCAGCCCAGAGGACTGAGGGAAAACATTGCAAGTACAAAGAGTACGGGGAAAGGCCCTGTGGTCGATACAGAAAGAAAGCCAGTGTGGATCTATAGCATGGTGGGGGTGTGGGGCGGGAGTTAAGAGGTTGGAAGGGTGAGCCTGGGACACAACGCAGAGGGCTTTTGGGGAGGAGAGTGTCAACAGAGTCTCGCTTTTAAGTCCAGGAAGCCACTGAAGAGTTTTAACAAGGAAATGACAACCTCTAATCTATATTTTTAAAATTTTCACTCTGGCTTTACTGTGGAAAGTATATTTAGAGCTGAGATTCCCAACAGGAGGTCTACAGATATGCCCAAGCAGTCCACAGATAGAATTCAAGGGGTTTATTACCTTGAAGGGGAGAAAACCACCTGGCCCAGACCCTGTGGGAAGTAAACATCTCAAAATTATCCTATTGTGTTTATTCTCCAGTTTCGGTTCCTGGAATATCAAAACGATCCTCTCTGGTTTCCCCAGCGCCCTAGTGGCAGGATCTCAGTTTTGTCTTTTTGTTTTTAAGATCTTATTTACTTATTTGACAGAGAGAGAGAGATCACAAGTAGGCAGAGAGGCAGGCAGAGAGAGAGAGAGAAGCAGGCTCTCTGAGCAGAAAGCCTGATGCAGGGCTCGATCCCAAGACCCTGAGCTCATGACCTAGGCCAAAGGCAGAGGCTTAACCCACTGAGCCACCCAGGGGCCCCAGGATCTCAGTATGACAGGAAGTCTCTTCTTTCAGTTTTTTCATTTTTCTCTTAGGGGAGTATTTCCATCTGAACCCCATTGCAGCCCTATTAACTTAAAAGGCTTAGATTCAAAAAATGAAAATGAGCAGATTAAGAGGGACTGTGGAGTCAGGGCCAAAGAATCCTCACAACTCAAACCCCGTACTTCCATAACCTGCCCCAGCTGACCTCAGATTCTGGTTCCTTGCTGCTAGCTGCAAGAAACAATCAGACTTAAGAAAGACCTTGTAAGACGGCAGGTAAGTGGGGAATGGGAAGCACACTGGTAAAGAAAGAAGAAATAAAATGCTTCTTGAAACTGCTTAGCAGTCTTTCCCAAACATGGGCACTAGTTAAAAATACAAATACCTGCGCTCCGCCCCAGACGTATTGACTCAGAGTTTCCAAAGGTGGGGCCCGACAATCCCCGCTGGTGATTATAATGATCAACCTGTTGGGAAAGCACTATAAATATCTGTGGGAGAAAGTCTAGGAGACCCCATGGAACATTTGATTAGCAGGCCCAGACTGAGAAAGCACAATCTTACTCTTCTAGCCCTCATCACTGGTTTGTGGCTTAAATAATTGTGGGCATTTTCATTGGCAGATTGTTAGAAGGGTGGCTGATCAGCATATGAATAAGCCAAACAATTGATATTTGATAAAACCGCTGAGATTGCTGACATTGAAAAAGAGAATGACTGAATTTATCCTTCATTGTGCCCCTCAAGATGTAAAATTATTTCTCTTCATGCTTCCAGAACAAGTGGACTCCATTTAATGTGGCCGAGGACCATACAATTTATTAAATGATACTTGGAAGTCCTCATAAAAGTGATTAATATGTGTGCACTCAGAGCTCTGAGTATAGTCATTTTTCAGACAGTCCATTGTTCTACATTCAAAGAACCAACCTGAGTGTGTCTGAGCTTTGTAGGAGGAAGGGCTGTTTTTCAATACTTATTCTTTTTTTTTTTTTTTTTTTTGAGGTGGGGGACAGAGAAAGGAGAGGGAGTCCTAAGCAGATTCTCTGCTGAGTGGGAGCTTGAGGTGGTGTTTGATCCCACGACCCTGAGATCATGACCTGAGCCAAACCAAGAGTCAGATTGACTGAACCACCCAGGGCTATTTTTCAAGAGAATCACAGAATATTACAGAATTGTAGTCAGTGTTCTCATATAGTCTCTCATGGTCATCAACTCTATCTATACACTCCTACCCCCAAATTCATACCTCTGATCCTTACTGCCCCAAACCTCAGATTCTTATATCCAACCATTTACATGTCATCTACACTTACTTTAATATGCGTCTAAAACTGTAAAAGGCTACAGCTGAACATCAGCTCTTCCCCTGCATCCATCGCTCTTTTCCATCCAGTTAATAAGAACTCTGTTTTTCTAGTTGTTTAGTCATCCTTGATTCTGGTTTCTCTCCTGTAAGGACCTATTTTATATTTTTATATTTTAGCAAGAGGCTTTCATTGAGGTTAAACAAAAACCTTGTTGTTTAACCCTTAAACTGTCCCTGCTCCCCTTCCCCCAGGGGATTCACATAAAAACAAGTCCCAGAAACCAGCTCCAGGTAACAAAGCCCAGATACAAGGGTGGGTCAGGCCAGGTGGAGACATTGATCAGTGGGGGGTTGCATACTGTCTCTCTAGCTACCAAGGAGTATGGGCCGCAGCCCTTTGGGAGCCTTTTTGGTGCCAATCCTAATCAAGGTGTAATAGGCTGGTTCAAATGTCTACTAGAGTAAATTGTAATTCAGTTGGTCACCTAGCATCACTAGTCTGTGAAACAGAGAAGGGTCGCCCTCTCTTGTAAGAGGTGCGGCCCCGAACGCTCGGTTAGATTCTTTTTTTTTTTTTTTTAAGATTTTATTTATTTATTTGACAGACAGATTACAAGTAGGCAGAGAGGCAGGCAGAGGGAGAAGGGAGGAAGCAGGCTCCCTGCTGAGCAGAGAGCCCGATGCGGGGCTTGATCCCAGGACCCTGAGATCATGACCTGAGCCGAAGGCAGAGGCTTTAACCCACTGAGCCACCCAGGCGCCCCGGCTCGGTTAGATTCTTGATGCTTGGCGGGAAATAAAGCCTTGCTTGACCTTCGCTTTATATCAGTCTCACTCCTTTAATCACGGACCCATTATTGGGGCATAACACTCCCATTCCACCTCCACACCCATTAACCAATTCTTTCTACCTTCCCTCCAGAATATATCCAGAACTTACCTACTTCTCTACATCTTCACCTTAACCATCCCAAGCCACTATCAATTCTCCCCAGATAAGTACAGGAGCCTTCTAACAGGTCCCCTTTGCTTCTACGTTTGCCTCTCTTCCATCTACTTTTAACACAGCAGCTAAAGGGTTCTTTTCCATTTCTTTCATTTTTATTAAGGGAAGTTTTAAACAAATACAAAAGAAGAAAGAAGAACATTGCAAAACCCTGTACCTGCTCATCATTCACTTCAACAATTAATTATCAATGCATGGTCATTCTTGTTTCTCCTGTATCCCCATCCACTTTCTCCCCACTGCAATGGAACCTTGTTTAAACCCTCCCATGACTTCCTATCTCATTCAAAATAAAATCCAAAATCCTTTCAGGGCCATACAGGTGGCATAATCAGTATCCCTCATCTCTCTGCTGTCAGGGAGGAAGAATTTTCTCTGCCCTTCGAAGTCCTTCTAGCTGGAACTAAGAATCAAACTGACATGAGACAGATTAACAAGAGAAAATCAAATTTAATAGCATAAAAATTTAATAGCATATGCACAGGGAATCTACATAGACATGGAAATTCCAAGGACAGTCCAGCAACACGATACTTATATGAGCTAAGGAGAGGAATAAAGGTCAGAGGATACAAACAGAAAAAAGGCCATTATCAGGAAGGTGAGAGGAAAGGTTTGGGAAACAAAGATTGCCCTATTATGTAGATAAATTTCTTTCTTTCTTTCTTTCTTTCTTTCTTTCTTTCTTTCTTTCTTTCTTTCTTTTTTTATAGATAAGTTTCTTAGGTAAAGAGGAATCTCTGTGGCCAGCTCTCTTCCTGGTACTAGCAGGCAGTTGAGGTAAAGAGCTTTTTCCGAATCTGCCAGCGTTGGATAGCTTTTACTTTAGAATAATGTTCACGCCAAAGTGGCCCATCTTGGGAAGACCCACCCCTGACCCACACACTTGAATAAACATACAGGCCTGACACGGTCTGTTTCTGAAGTACAGCAGTCGTTTCGGTAAAAAACAATTATTAGAGTTAATTTTTTAAATAAAAATACGTGTAATGCGAGGATTTTGACAACATATATGACAAGTTGTATTATAATACTATGTTGATAAAATGGCAAAATGTGGTTTGTATTGGGGTACAGAGCAAGGAACATATAACTTCTTGAACGAGTACACCTAAACAATACTCACTCCATTAGTGTTGATGATTGGTTAACACAAACCCTTCCTATGGACTAGTCACCAGACTAAACACTTTACCTGCTTTAATACCATTTACTCTTCACTGCAACTCTATGGAAATATTACTTTCTGATTTACAAATGAGGAAGAGGAAGCACATATTAGTTAAATAACTTCCAGAGTCACAAAGCTAGTTATCATGGAGCTGGGACTTGAACTCCAGCAGATTTCATATCAGTGCACTCACGTGTAACTGCCATGCATCCTCCCTCAACAGTAATCTGATTACTTTGTCCTTATCCTATTCTACACCATCAATTTTTATTAGTAATTTGGATAACGGTATAGATGGCGTGCTGATCAAATGTCGTCATAATCTAAAGCAGGGAGAAGCTATGGTGTTAGAGATCAGAGTTGGGATTCAAAATTATTTCAACAGGTTTGTTTGGTGCTAGAACAGTTAACAACTGACTTTGCAATTTAATGCGTGGTTTCTCAGCCTCAGTACTATTAATATTTTGGGCCAGTAAATCTTTGTCGTGAGGAGCTGTTCTGTGCATTGTAGGATGTTTAGCAGCATCACTAAATCTCTACGCACTAGGTGTTAGTAACAGGCTCAAGGTGTGACAACCAAAAATACATTTGCAGACATGGCCAAATGTCACCTGGGAGGCAAAATCACCCCCAGCCGAGAACCTCTGATTTAGTCTCTTGCCACAGTCGTTTTTACTTAATTCTCATAGTTCTGATAAGAGGCAGGTTGATTTGACATTGAAACCAAAGTTATCTGATTCTGGGTGCCATGCTCTTGTCAAGAAGAAATTAAGGAGAGATGAATGTGAATTCCCGCACTTAGAGCAAAACAACAACAAATACGTAAGGCCGTGATGGGAGAAGTACACGAGTTAGCATGTGTGGAAGGAAACATTTTTTTAGATGGGTAAGGACTAAAAACCTGTAGTGAACCTTTGTTAATGGTTTATGCTTTTACAGATTCTAATATGTGCTATGTACACAAGCTCATTTAATTCTCACAGGTAACCCCATGAGATAGCATTATTATTCCTATCTGAGAGTATAAGAACATTGAAGCTTAAAGAAGTAACACAGTAAAACATAGTGGCAGAGGTAAAGTGACTCTGCCAGGATTTGAATTCAAGCAATCTAATCCTAGAGTCAGTGCTTTTAACTATTTACTAATACACACACACACACACACACACACACACACACACACACACAGATGAATCATCAATGTAATATGTATGGCTGGGAGAAAAATTCTAGGGTACATTAATAGATGTCCCAGACAAGAGAGAGTCTAGTCCTCTCCTGCCCTGGTGGCTAGGGGCCACACCAGCTTATGCACAGGTCACAGCTGGCCTTGCACAGGTCCTGAGGAAATTGTCGGGGCTGAATCTGTAGTCTGCATCTGAAGGAAGGTAGAAGTCCCTTCCCAAGAGTTCCGTAGATGCCACTGTCTCCAAGCTTCTGTTGTGCACAGACTGTATTTTGGACTACATCAACCCAGATGAGGAGCTGAGTCCGTTTCTTAGGGTCACAAATCATACAACCTGACCCAAAGCTTTCCAGGGTATAGTAAATGTCACTTGTCTGTCATGGAGTAAACAAGTCCCCAGAGTCTAAAATCACACATTTAGGGGCACCTGGGTGGCTCAGTGGGTTAAGCCTCTCCCTTTGGCTTGGGTCACGATCTCGGTCCTGGGATCGAGCCCTGAGTCGGGCTCTCTGCTCAGTGGGGAGCCTGCTTCCCTCTCTCTGCCTGCCCCTCTGCCTACTTGTGATCTCTGTCAAAATTTTTTTTGAAAAAAAAAAATAAATAAATAAAATCACACATTTGACTATTCTGTACTGAAATTCCTTCAGGCAGAAAACACCGGGACCTTCCCTGGCATAGGCTTTGTTAAAAACTAACAAACCAACCAACCAACCAGGCCCCAAATGAATTCTCTTACCACCACCCCAACAGCAAACCAAGGCTTAATTGGAGGAATGTGACCTATAACCAGTCAATCTGGAATTTCCTGATCAGCACTAGTGAGGTAATTTACATGATAGAACCCCCCTGCCCCTCCCCCAAAAGAAGGTGACCTTGTTGGAAACAATCCTTTCTTTTCTTTTCTTTTAGGATAACTTCCTCATCCCATCTAGTTTCTGCCTATGAAAGCATTCCATTTTGTACAGCTCCTTCTTTCTAATTGTTAGATGGAATGCTGCCTGATTTATGAGTCGTCGAATAAAGCCAATAAGATTTTCACATTTATTAAATTGAATTTTGCTTCTTAACACCCTTCCTCTCCCTGCTCTCGTCCTCATCCTCTCCCTCTGAACTACAAATAATCCTTCCTTTATTATGGTGAGCAATCTGCTCTTCCCCAGGTACAAGGATCTTTTGTTTTTCAAATAGGAAGTTTAAGTCTTTGTTATATTTGGAATTTCATATTTGTTTGTTTGGGTGGGTGGCTAAACCAGTAGTTCTCAGCCAGGAGCAATTTCGTCCCCAAGGGACATTTGTAGGAAAAGGTCATTTATTACCATCTACTAAAACCTTAGTCATGAGACCCTTCAGATGTATACCAGTGGGCCATATGCTTGGGCGATGGTTGCCAACATGTATCTTGGGGGTTTAGAGATAAAGGAAGTTTCCAAAAGAACTCTTATATGCTAAAGTAGGCTTGAGCGCCTCGGTGGCTCAGTCATTAGGCGTCGGCCTTTGGCTCAGGTCATGATTGGGCTCCCTGCTCCACGGGAAGCCTGCTTCTCCCTCTCCCACTCCCTTTGCTGTGGTCCCTCTCTTGCTGTGTCTCTCTCTGTCAAATAAATAAATAAAATCTTAAAAAAAAAAAAAATAAAGTAGGCTTACAGGATCCTGAATTGGGACGAGGGTTAGGATTGCCTTTTGCCCTTAGCAAAGTGTCAACATCAAGGCAGTTGAGTCCCAAGAGGAATGTCACTCTGCCTGTTTCAAGGACCTGTCAAAGGACTTGTAAGTAGTAAGGAACTTTTATAATTTTTTTCTGCCTTTGTTTCCAACATCAACTCCCCCACAGCAAAGAATTATCTGATTCCAAATGTCAGCGGTTCCAAGATGGATGAACTCTGGGCCACTGAAGAACAAAAGCTACTCCAGAGGAAATTCGAAGAAGATAATTTAAAAAACCTTGAAATTGTACACATGGGGAATGGTTGAAGGAGCCACAACTGTTTAACATGGAGAAGAAGAAAACTTGGGAGAGCATGAGAACTGCTTTTGAAAATCTGAAGAGAGTCAAGGACCATGCTGGATCATGGAAAGAGGGTGGTACAACAGAATGGCAAATTTCATCTGGATTAAAGAAAGGAACGTGTCTTCTAAGGAAGATGTCTGAAGGGGCCCCTGGGTGGCTCAGTGGGTTAAGCCTCTGCCTTCGGCTCAGGTCATGATCCCAGGGTCCTGGGATCGAGCCCTATATCGGGCTCTCTGCTCAGCAGGGAGCCTGCTTCCCTCTCTCTCTCTACCTGACTCTCTGCCTACTCGTGATTTCTCTCTCTCTGTCAAATAAATAAAATCGAAAAAAAAAAAAAAAGAGGAAGAAAGAAAGATAGATAGATAGATAGATGTCTGAAAATAAAATAGGTTTCCATAATCTTTCCGTTGTGAAAAGACCGGGTGATCCTCTGTTGACATAGGGAAGAGTTAAGTAATAAGCTCAACCACATAGAATTTCTATTTTTATTGGTCAGAAATGGTTGCACATCAGCAATTTCATAAAACTTGTAAACTAGTATTTTTAAGATCTCTTCACTATGGAGAGCTTGGGTGGCTCAGTTCATTAAACATCTGACTCTTGATCTCAGCTCAGGTCTCGATCTCAGAGTTGTGAGTTCAAGCCCAAATTGGGCTCCACATTGGGTGTGGGGCTTACTTTAAAAAAAAAAAAAAAAAAAAAAAAAAGAAGAAGATCTCTTCATTCTAGGATTCAGTAAGCTACCATGATGTCTATGGGTCTCTCAACTCAGTACTGACCAGGACTCTCAGTATTTATGTAATTGAGCAAGCACTATGACAATAGAAGTAATTTGAGGGTGGCATCTCAGTCTTGAGCCTGTCTTTCCTTCCTGTCTATTTGTATTTATATTCTTGGATAATTTTAGCATGGTGAAGAATTATTTTTCATTCCATAGGCAACTGCCCTGTGCAGGACTCCACAGAGTACCTCAGTCCAAATAAGACTTCTGCTCCTATGCAAGGAGCTTGGTCCATAGAGAGTATGTGATGCTATGAAGACTAAAGCTTTCACCTCCTTTCCACTTCTCTGGGCTGCTGAGTTCCTACATATTCTTAAGTCTTTGATATGGTTTTATAAGTTGTAGGAAATAATGGCAGCCTAACAAATAAAAATTGAAGTTTTATGTGTCTCACTTATGTTTTTATTATGAAAAACTTTTTAAATGCAGGAGGTTGAACGAATAGTACAGGAGTGCCTCGGTGGCTCAGTCACTTAAGTGTCTGACTCTTGATGTTGGCTCAGATCATGACCTCAGGGTCATGAGCTTGGACTCTGGGCTCAGCACCAAGTCTGCTTGAGATTCTCTCCCTGTCCCTCTGCCCTTTCCTTTCTCCCCACCTCCTACCCTGTGCTTGCACACTCTCTCTCTCTAAAACAAAACAAAACGAAAAAGAATAGTACTATAATCACCCACATACCAATCATTCATATAAAAGACATTTTTAACATTTTACCCTTTAAAAATATATTTTACATGCACATTTATATATACATTTCTTTTCACTAATCCATTTGAAAAGAAGCTGCAGACAACCTATCAGTTTATCTCTAAATATATCAGTCTGCATTTCCTAAAAATAAAAATAAAAAATCCTACACAACCACAAAGCCATTATCTTATGTAAAAAATTAACACCAAATCTCTAAGATCGTCCAATACCCAGTCAAAATTCAAATTTCTCTAACAATTCCATAAAATCTTCCATACTTGATTTTTTCAAACTAGGATCCACAGTCTATCCAATGCATTGGCTGTTACGTCTCTCATATATTTATATTTTTTATTTTTTATTTTTTAATATTTTTTTGAAGATTTTATTTATTTATTTGACAGAGATCACATGTAGGCAGAGAGGCAGGCAGAGAGAGAGGAGGAAGCAGGCTCCCCGCTGAGCAGAAAGCCGGATGTGGGGCTCCATCCCAGGACCCTGGGACCACGCCCCAAGCTGAAGGCAGAGGCTTTAACCCACTGAGCCACCCAGGTGCCACCTCTCACATATTTTTAATATAGAATGTTGTTTCAACACATCTTTGATGATGTTGAGTATTTTATGAGATCGGGCAGCTGAGTGGTAGAATGTCCTACCTTCCGGATTTGATCTATGGTTTTCTTACAGTGTGCTCAACTTGATTCTCTCTTACTTGTATTTATAAACTGGAAATTCAGATCCAAAGACTTAGTTCAGTTTGGGTTAAACATTTGTGGCATATATATTCATAGATGGCACTGTGCATGTCATATTGCAGGCAATTACTAAACAGCCTACTATTTATATTTCTAAATTTGATGACTGGGTTAAGGTGATGACTGTCAGGCTGCTTCAAAGTAAAGATACTTTTTGCCTTTATCTGGGGGAGAAGCTTTGTTATCGTAAGAGTATTCTGTTTTTGACAACTTTCCACTCAATTATTTAGCAACTATTGACGACTCTTGCCTACATCAATGATCTCATGGAACAGGGGGACACAGAATTCTGACTTTCGAATTATATTATCTTTTTTACATTTATTAGCTGATATTCTTTTGTAAAGGAGCATTTGTCCTCATTAACAAGCACTGAACTACATTTCTTTCTTAAAAGGCACAGTAAATGCTTAATTCTTTCCCTCTAATTAAAAAAAATGAGGATTTTTAATGGTTTTTATTAAGAAGTTTCTACTCTTTGAAATAGAGTAAAAATTCTCAAAACTAAAAGCAAGAAACTGTCTCTAATCTTTTTGGAGAAAGAAGAGGAAAACAGAATTTTAATTACCATCTATAAAATGCAATTTATTTCTGTAATTCCTATGTCATTACATAGGAATTAAACTGAAAATTCACCATCTTCAACAACAGTTTCAAAAAGCAATAATTGACTGACTAATAACTAATTATCATATATTACTGCAGCAAACATTACTTTAAGAACCATGTTAGAATATCCTTCATTAAAGAAACGAACAATCAATTGCAACAAATGAAGGTTTATTTGCAAAAATGTGAAATTATTAGCCATAAAATTATATTACATTTATCTTCCTTTTATATAGTTCAGTGCAGTCATACTTAAAAAGCCAAATCACAAGGAGTTGTGAAGGAAAATAAAATACATATATGAGGGTTAAAAGGAGAACTAATATTTCTTAAATAATTGATCACATAATTTAAAAAAAATTAAAATTTTAGTGCAGAAGCATCTACAGTCTCTAAAATTTACTTTGGAATTGGCTCCAATAAGTATTCATTCCAGGGAATGTTATAAGACCTAAAGTTATACATATATCACAATAAAATAATAACAAAACCTGCATAACCCAATCTCTTATGCCCATTTGGCACCTTTTCATATGCTGCCCCATTCCTTCCCAAATTACAGAAATATGAAGAAATTTTCTTCATAAATTTGCCGCACTAAGGAGATACCGCACCCATATGGCCAACATTATAAATGTTTTATCATTTTTATTTTCCTGTGGGGAATAGGGGACTCAAGGTCTTGAAGGACAAAAGAAATGTATTCCTAAATGGTTAGCCATTCCTGAGAAACTTAGTAGAATTTCTTTCAAATTGACCATCTGTGGGGGAAAGAGGAAGAAAAAACAATTAAGTGCCCACAGTGAACCACCTGAAAAATCAAAGGAAAAAGGCAATTCTTCAGATGGCACAAATTTCTCTAGAGAATTCCCGTTTTCAGTTTTGACCACATAAGATTAGTATCAAAGACATGTTTGGTTCTACATCATTCTTTGAAACACGTGGAATGTGATCAATTCATACACATCAAGGAAATGAGATTGATATCCAGCGCAGAACATCCACGGTACATAATCTTTCCTAGAGTGGGGAGTGAGTCAAATGACGTACCAGGCTTCCACAATCCCACGATGCATTTTTCAGTGCTCCTTGAAGGGTAGGCGGAGATTTCCTTTGTTATTCTGTCAGTTCTTCTATAATGCTTGTTTTGAAACTTCAAATTATTCCAGTGCAATTGACTTATTAGGGGATGATTTAAGCAAAATCAAGTTCTGCATTTGCTTGTGTGTAATTTTGTCTGTGAAAATACTAAGTAAATGCAGAAAACGGTTTCCAGCTCACGTGAACTCTGAAATCGATTCCTTGCCCGTTTACACTGCAGCTGTGATTCCCATGCAGTATAGCCAGCCAATGACTACATGCTGCAGAGATGTAAGGCAGGTCCATTCCCAGGAGATGGGGGATTCATTTGACATGTTACTTTGGCTCAAGAATTCTCCATCAGCTTCACCAAGAGTTTCTTAAAACCACAGTGAGGTCTAAAACTTTCCGTACCCAAACTTCCTTCTTCCTTTCTCTTCTCCACAGAGGTTAGACCTCGCACTGCAGTCTGACAGTTCTCCTAGTCTCCTCTGTCTCCCTTCCCCCAGAGGTATTTTCCCCAATAAATCTCTTGTCCATCTTATCCTGTCTTCACATTTACTTCGTGGAGTACCAAACCTAACACAGCGATCGAAGAGCTATATGTGGAAAAAAAAAATGCCCCTGTATGGATAACTGTTGAAGGTAGGTGATGGGTATATCTGACTATCTGTGTACTATCAAACAAATAGGAAGTCCATTGTACTGCCTATTTTAAATCTTTCTTTTAAGATTTTATTTATTTGAGAGAGAGAGAGAGTACTAGTGGAGGGGAGGGGCAGAGGGAGAGGGAGAAGCTGACCCACACTGAGCAGGGAGTCCATCGTGGGGCTCAATCCCAGGAACTCGGGATCATGACCTGAGCCAGTCAGATGCTTAACCAACTGAGCCACCCAGGCATCCCTATTTTAAATCTTTTTCAAAAAGTGAAAAGTTCAAAGTAAGAGAAAGGAGGGAAGGAAGGGAGGATGGAAAGAGGGGAGAGAGGGAAGATAGAGCAATAAACCTGGATGAGATGCCACTTAATTTTAGTAGACCCTGCTTTGTGATCTTTGGTTTTCCATGAGAATATGCATTTAAGAAACCAACTGTGAAGCTTTCATTTTTGTATATGTGACCTTAAACAATAGTCATTACAGTCATCTCTAATTTCTCTCCCCCAAGTTCTTGGAAACCACTAACCTACTTTCTATCTCTGTAGATATCCCTATTCTGGACGTTTCATAGAATTGGAATCATACAATGTGTGCCTTTCATGTCAGGCTTCTTTCAGTTAGCAAAATGTTTTCAAGGCTCATCCATGTTGTAACATGTCTTTTTATTTTATTTTATTCCTTTTAATTTTATTCCTTTTAATGGCTGAATAATAATCATTATATGGATATACCATATTTATTTCCCCATTCATTAGTTCTTTGACATTTGGGTTGTTCCAACTTTTTGGCTGTCATGAATAATGCTGCTATGAATATTTGCATCCAAATTTCTATATGGACAGATGTTTTCAATTCTCTTGGATATATCCCTAGAAATGAAATTACTGGGTAATATACTAACTCTATTTTAACATTTTGAGAAACTTCCAACCTGTTCTCCAGAGTGGCTGCCAATTTTACAATCCATCCAGCAATGTATGAAAGTTCCAATTTCTCCACTGCCTCCACAACACTTGATAATGTCTGTTTTTCTTTCTTTCTCAATGGTGTAAAATACTATCTCAAATTCTGATTTGCAATTCCCTAATGGCTAATGATATCGACCATCTTCCCATGTGCTATTAGTCATTTGTATATGCTCTTTGGAGGTATATCTGTTCAAATCCTTTGCTCATTTTTTTCCCCGAGGGAGGAGACTCAGGTTATGATTCTCAACCCTACCCCATCTTTCCCACTTTCGGCTCCAACACTACACAGAGCTGCCACCCACCCCCACCCTCCCCCAGGTCCCTGCCATAACAGCGGAAGAGGGTAAACTGCAAGTGAGAAGGCCTGTGAAAAGCCAAGGTCGAACAGCTCTCAAACAAGGAAACAAACTATAAGAAGGGCTCATTGATTGGACACAACGAGTGTGAGGTGGCCAGTATTCCCTGGACGTGGCCAAATGCATAAATCCCTGGCTTCTTGGGCTCCGTCATCATCCAAGGTTGAGGCTGGCAATGCTTTGATTTCCGCAGGGTCATGGGCATCATCCATGACGTGACAGGCTCTGGCAGGTTGGAGATGCGCAGGGCCCATCTGGTTCAGGGTCCTGATGCTCTTTCCAGGGCTCAGGCTTGGGCAGCTTTGGGCCTCGTCTTCCAGCTCATCTAGGAAACTCTCCTGGGACACAGAATAAAAGGCGTAAACGTGAATAGCGAACACCAGGGCCGGGTGCCCATGCGGGTTACCGTGTTGCGGTTTGTTGCCATGGCAGTCTCCTGTCACTGGCGAGCTGCACCTGATGCACAAACTCCTTGGAGGTCAGCTTGTCCCAGATGGACCAGCGGGGACTTTCCATTCCGAGCATCCACAGGGTCACCAGTTCCCAGTGCCGCCATGTTGCTGCTCTTACCTTTATCCTTTTGCTCGTTTTTAAATTGAATAATTCCTCTTTATTATTGAATAGTAAGAGTTCTTTACATATTCTAGATGCATTCCATTATCAAATATGTGATGTGCCAGTAATTTCTCTCCTTATAACTTGCATTTCTTTGATGGTGTCTTTTAAGGCACAAAAGCTTTAATTTTAATGAATTTCAGCTTTTCTATTTTTTTTTTTTTAATGTCACTTGGGCTTTTGTGGTCATGTCTAAGAAACCGATGCCTAACCCAAACTCATGAAGATGTTCCCTTCAAGGAGTGTTATAGTTTTAATGCCTGCATTTAGGTCTGTGACCCATTTTGAGTTAATTTTTCTATGTGGTGTGAAGGAGAATTTCAACTTCATTCTTTTACCTATGGATATCCTGTTGTCCCAGCACCATTCGTAGAAAAGACAATTTTTTCCCCCATATTGAACCGTCTTGGAACCCTTGTTGAAAAACAGCTGACTATACATGTAAGTGTTTATTTCTGGACCCATAATTCTCTTCTGTTGACCTACAGGTCTGTTTTTATGGCAGTATCATCTTGTCTTGATTAATGCAGTTTTGCAGTAAGCTTTGAAACTGGGAAATGTAACTCCTCCAAATTTGTTTTTCTTCTCAAAATTGCTTTGCTATTCTGGATCCCTTGCATTTCCATATTAATTTTATGATTGCCTGGAAAATCTATGAAAGAGACCGCTGGGATTTTCTTAGGCATCACATCGAATGTGTAGATTAATTTGGGGAATATTGTCCAATATTGTCTTCTAATGGATTGATGTCTTTTCGTTTGTTTGGGTCTTCCTTAAGATTTTTTCTATAACATCTTATAGTTTGTTTTTTTTTTAAGATTATTTGTTTATTTATTTATTTGACAGAGAGAGATCCCAAGTAGGCAGAGAGGCAGGCAGAGAGAGAGGAGGAAGCAGGCTCCCTGCTGAGCAGAGAGCCCGATGCGGGGCTCGATCCCAGGACCCTGGGATCATGACCTGAGCCAAAGGCAGAGGCTTAACCCACTGAGCCACCCAGGTACCCCACGTCTTATAGTTTTGGGTGTATAAGTCTTGTCCTTTTTTTTTATTTAAAGATTTTTATTTATTCATTTGACAGACAGAGATCACAAGTAGGCAGAGAAGGAGAGGGGGAAGCAGGCTCCCTGCTAAGCAGGGAGCCCGATGTGGGGCTCGATCCCAAGACCCCAGGATCATGACCTGAGTTGAAGGCAGAGGTCTTAACCCACTGAGCCACCCAGGCGCCCCAGGTCTTGTCCTTTTTTGTTGTTAAATTTATTCCTATTTATTCTTTTTGATGCTACTGTAAATGGAGTTATTTTATTAGTTTCATTTTTGGATTGCTCAACACTAGTGTATAGAAATACAATTGATTCTTATATATTGATGTAGAATTCTGCAAATTTTCTAAACTTATTAGTTCTGATAATTTATTAGTGCGCACCTTAGAGTTTCCTATATAAAAGACTGTGTCATCTGTGGAAAGACATGTTTTTATTTCTTTCTTTCCAATCCAGATGCCTTTTATTGCTTGTTCTCTCCTAATTGTTCTGGCTAGAACCACTGGCACAATGTTTCTGAGTCAGTGTGAGTGAGCCTGTGGGCTGACTGGGAGGCTCTGCTTCAGGCTTTAGTTTGGTTGTGCTTGGCTGGGCTCGGTTGGATTCAGCTGGGGTTAGCGATCTCTTAGCACTTTAGAGAGGCTCCAGATTCCAGAATGCAAGTTGAGTTTAGGTCTACTCCACGCATCTCCATATTCTCTTTGAACCTGCAGCTCCCAGTGATTGGTGAATCACAAATGTGCGAGAGACTAAACCCATACCATGGAGACACCTTTAAAGCCTCTGATCATATCAGTGAGACAGTAAGTACATTCTGCTCATGGAGAGAGGACATTTCAGAGGTAGGTAGAGAAGGGGTGAATGTCTATTTTTATTAGAGGGGAATGAGTAACTGGGACAATAGGCCCAATTTTTTTTTTTTTAAGATTTTATTTATTTATTTGACAGAGAAAGAGATCACAAGTAGGCAGAGAGGAAGGCAGAGAGAGAGGGAGGAAGCAGGCTCCCCGCTGAGCAGAGAGCCCGTCTCAGGGCTCCATCCCAGGACCCTGAGACCACGACCCAAGCCGAAGGCACAGGCTTAACCACTGAGCCACCCAGGTGCCCCACAATAGGCCCAATTTAAAAAACTGTGGGCATAAAGATGGAGTCAGAGACAGGTTAGAGAAACACATTAGATCCCCAGAGTTCTATTTTTCTGCTTATGTATTTCACGTGGGCAGGGTTTTTTTGTTTTTTTTTTCCAGACCCTCTAAATAATGAAATTAGTTCATTCCTTGATTCAACCAATATTTACTCCTTTTATCAGGTAACTTCCTTCACAGCTCTCTCCTTACAGATTCCGGGAATGACTCCCTTGCCCCTTCCTGTCTAGAGGTGATAGGTTCCTGCTCTAATCTTTGTGTGCTTCCTTACAATCTGCCCATATGTCTGTAGTATTTTTATTAAACTCTCCTCAAATTATCCCAGTTTAAGCATTTTTTTAAAGATTTTATTTATTTATTTGACAGAGATCACAAGTAGGCAGCGAGGCAGGCAGAGAGAGAGAGAGAGGAGGAAGCAGGCTCCCCGCTGAGCAGAGAGCCCGATGCGGGGCTCGATCCCAGGACCCTGAGATCATGACCTGAGCTGAAGTCAGAGGCCTTAACCCACTGAGCCACCCAGGTGCCCCTCAAATTCTCCCAGTTTAAGACTCTTTTTTGTCAGAACCATGACCAATATATCTGTTAATAGTTTCCAGCTAATAGTGCCAATGTAATTACTAAAAATAGGACTATCCAGTATGAAGTTTATTGTACTTCTTTTTGTCCTAACAACATATCCCTCCAGGAACATACAGCCAAAGTATAGTGTTTTATACTGCATTACTTTTCTATTGCTGCCATAACATATCGCCTACCTCCACAAATTTAGCAGGTTAAAATAACATAAATTTCTCATCTCACAGTTCTGTGGGTCAGAAGCCCAGTTTGGTTGAGCTGGTTTCTCTGCTTCGGGTTTCACAAGGCCAAAATCGAGATGCTGGACAGCTGGACTCTTATCTAGAGGCTCTGGAGAAGAAGAATTCACTTCCAACCATATCCCAGTCGTACAAATTGGTTCCTTGTGAATATAGGACTGAGGTCCCCCACTTCTTTGCTAGTTGCAGGCATGGGGCCCCTCTTGGCTTCTTGAAGCCTCTATTCCATTCGTGCACACGTGTCTTTCCGTGTCGGTGCCCCCCCCAAATATGTTGAATCCAATCTCTCTGACACCCCTTTCTGCTCCACCACTTCTGTTTCCAGCAGAGAAAATTCTCTGCTTTTAAGGGTTTGTGTGATTAGACTGGACACACCAATTAATCCAGGAAAATGTCCCGAGTATAAGGTCCATAATCTTCATCACACCCTCAGAATCTCTTTGGCCATTTTAATGTAACACCCTGAAGGTTTCAGATGTTCGAGTGAGGACATCTTTCAGGGGCTGCCGTTCTGCTTACCATACAGACATTGGAAATTTCTCCTATCATTGTGCCACCAACTTGATATATAATTAAGATTATTTACTTCGGTTCATCTTTTTTAAAAATTTTGTTTCAAAATAATTTTAGACTTACAGAAGAGTTGTAAAGGGAGTACAGAGGATTCCTGTATTCCTTTGTGTGAGTTAGTTTCTGATTTTTAGGAATTCTTTTATTAAATGTTAAAACCTTTTGCTTTGTTTTTAGTCATGCAAAGCATTTACATGGTTCCAAAATAAAAAATTATTAACCAGGTACCTTGCAAGATTTGGTTTTCACACCATCTCACCTTCCTGTTCTTTTTTTCCCTTTAAGAACTCCACCTTCCTCTAATCTGCCAACACTCCCCATTGCTGTTACACCCCTCAGCCTTTCTTACCTGAGATGGTTATTCTTCAAGGTTGTTCCCTCTTTCCTCCCATGTCTTCCATCAGGAGAGGGGGAAATACAATGATAAAGGTCAGTGACATCCACCACGTAAATAGGGCAGAGGCTGGTAGAGGTTTCAGATGGAACATACAGGGTGTGTCCCTGACCACCAGCCACATACCCACCTCTCCTTGAAATCACTGGATATCAAAAAAGTTTATCAGAATTACTTAAATGCACCATATTTACTATACTATAAAACATCACTGGGCACCTGGGTGTCTCAGTCATTAAGCATCTGCATTCGGCTCAGGTCACGAACCCAGAGTCCTGGGATTGAGCCCTGCATGGGGCTCCCTGCTCAGTGAGGTGCCTGCTTCTCCCTCTGCCTCTCCCCCTGCTTGGGTATCAAAAGAATAGTTCCACATAAACAAACACATAGATAATAGGGTGCATCCCAGTTTCAAAAGTATAAAAAGTGCAATATAAAAATATATCTTAGAACAAGAGAAAGGGCTATGAATAACATAGTCCAGATCATTCCATAGTTAAATTAGGTCCATTCTAAACACTGTCTTCTTTCTAACATTGACATTTTTTTTCTTTTTCTTTTTTAAATTTATTAGGGAGATAGCACAGCCTGCACCTTTCTTAGAAATACATATTATACTTTCAATTAAATATGGTTGATTCTTATTATTCATGGTAGTTATTGTCTGTACTGTATCTGCAAACACTAAATTAGTGTTTTAGTGAATTTGTGAATTAGTTTTAGTGAATTAGTGAATTAGTAAACGCTGAAGTAGGAGCCATTCCTTCCAGGAGAAATCCAGATTTAGTTTCCTCCGAGCCTGTGGTCACGGAGTTTTCACCAACCCATCAATATATAATCTTGTTTTATGTATGTATCTCTCTAATGACTCCTTATTTAATATCTACTGTTCATTCGTTAACACTGAGCTCATGACCAGCAGCACTGTAACTCATGCCTGAAGGCAGCTTCTGTAACACATGCTCTCTTTCTCCCTAAGACCCGTCACAGTCTTAGCCAGCTTAGGACACTGGACAGTATTCAGTACTCCATCTGAGGGCCATTTTAAACAGTGGAAGTATCAACAGAAAGCATAAAGATGCAAAACGGGAGGCACTAGACAGACCATGAAAGCGACACTTCTTACTGTATAAAAGCTGAAACAAACAGGTTGAGTGTTCCCCTGTTCTACCTTGGGAATATGTGTATCAGGTGACTCCAATTTTGCAACACTGCACGTGTCTGCAAAATACCGCAGCAGCACTACATGTATTGATCTGGGGGCGAAAAATACATTTTAGGGAGGAGGGAAATTCACAAATATGGAATCTGCAAATAGTAAGGACCGATTGTATTTGAAACACACAGAAAAGTATTAAAACAGCTTGCCATGCATCCTCCAGCCTTGTCAAATCTTAACATTTTGTTACATTGGCATCCAATTTTTTACATACTTATTTTTAAAAGAAATAAAACATTACAGACACAGCTGAAGCCCTCTGTTTTCTTCTCCTCTTTCATAGAGGTAACCACGATCTTGAGATTGGTGTTTATCGATACACATGACTTCGTATAGACACGGCATATGTAAGTACTCACCAATGATGATTGGTTTGCCTACGTTTAAATCATATTATAGGTACTATGTTTCTGCTGCTTGTTTTGTTGCCCCTTAACATGATATTGAGAATTATCTATATGGATACATATTGCTCTAGAGAATGTATTTTTCTTGCTACGCAAAATGAGTTTATCTATAGACTCTCCTACTGATGAACATTTCTTTGTCCCTAGATTTTGCTGTTTCACACAATTCTGCAAAGATCTTGTGTACATGTGTGATTGTTTTCCAGAATGCATACTAAGGAATCGCTGGATTATAAGAAACATGCACTTTCAACTTTATTATTACATTTATTACTATTTTATTACTATTTATTACTACTTTATTACTATTATTTAGTATTACTAAACTGTTCTCCAGCTTACCATTCTATCAACAATGAGTAAGACAAGAGTGTTCTCGTTGCTTCATGTTCTCACCAACATCTGCTACTGTTAGATTTAAATTTTGTTGGCAATATGAAGGCTATGCAAGGGTATTTTATTGTGGTATTAATTTGGAGTTCACTAACTAGTAGTAAGAGTGAGCATTTTGTCAGCTGTTCATTGGCAGTTTGGTTTTCTGCTTCTGTCAAATTGTCTGATCACTATCCTTGCCTTTTTTTCCCCCAACGGACTGTTTTGTTTTGTTTTGTTTTTTTCTTATTCACATATGGGGTTGTTTATATATTCTGGACACTAATACTTTGTCAGTTATAAGAGATGCAAACATCTTACCTGCTATATGCAGTCTCTTAGAGGTCCAGGCTGACAGGGGTACTGCTATCTTGAGTTTGTGCTCCCTGCGGGGGCCCTGAGGGTTACTATTACAGTGAGCCATAAAAAAAAAAGAGTAAGGAGGACTATGCTTAAGATTTTTTATTCTTCATGTGTGGCAGTGGCATGCATCACTTCCATTTAGATTCCACTCTGGGGAACACGATTGTATTCCCATGCCCAAATGCTAGTGACCTTGGGAGATCTTGTCTGTCTGAGCATCTAAAAAAGGAAAGAATAGTTTTGGTGGATACTTAGCAGTCTAATGCCTCTAAATTAATTTCTTTCTATCTATCTGTCTTTCTTTCTTTCTTCTTTCCACACTGCCCTTTTCTGGTTTTAGGATAAAGTTTATTGTCCTCATAAAATAGTTGTGAGTTATTTCCTTGTTTTCTATTTTCTGGAACAGTTTGTATAAGACAGGGATTATTTGTTCTCGGATTGTTTGGTAGCACTCTCTTATAAATCTTTCAGAGCTCGGAGGAGACTATTTTTTGGAGGAACATTTTAAACCTCTGCTTCAATTTGCTCGATGGTTACATCTAGGTTTTCTATTTGTTCTTGGCAAATAATGTTTTTCCTACAAAAATTGTATATTTTAACTACATTTTTTGTTTCTTGCCTTAAAATTGCTTACAGGTGTTTCCCCTTACCTTTTTTTCCTTGCTGTCTCCTACTAGTTGTTCATCTGGCATTTTGCTACTTTAGCAGCATCCCTCGTGTTTGATTAGTAGATTTTAAATGATCATTGTTATAAATGTCTGTTAATTTTCATATTTAATTCACTTCTGACCCACAATTTATTTAGAAACTATTTTAAATTCCTTAATATACATAATATATGTTATTTTAGTTATATTTTAGTTATATCTTCTTAATGACTTAACATTTAATTGCATTATTATCAGAAAGCTTGATCTTGATTTTTTGGCAAGGCAAGGAATTATGGTTGGTATGAGTATGTGTCCTATAATGAAGCCATTTTCAGTAAGAATTGTATATATCAGGGCAACTACATAATCCTAGCTACTGAGAAAAGACTCTTCTTTACAAAAGAATGACAGCTGAAATTACTGATTGAAACTAGGATCATCCATGGATGTTGAAATCATTAGGTCAAGTGATGATAGGAGACAAAATGACAATGTATCCATTGCCATGATGTCACCCTGTCTATTATTTGTTGGGAGAAGAAGGTAAACCATAGTATTGCAAGAGTGAAAACTGAATGTCACCCCTTTAACTCAGGGATTAATCTTAGTGTCCATTTTTAGTCACCACCCAGATATTATGTGCTTCCTCTATGTGTTACGATGTGAAGCACACAGCATCACCTATGAAATATTCTTGCTAAGAATGTTTAACCTGAATCTGAACAAGTTTTACACCTAAATTCTGGTTTTTAGGAAACACAAAGGGCAGAAGGAAAAGTTAAAAACCATATTAAAAGGAAGAATTGGGCAAATCTAGAAGTGGGGTATTACATAAGTGTTTTCAGCATTTTAACGACATGAGAAAAGTGATGAAAGGGCTTTATTAAAATTAGAGACTAAAGAGACCCAGAAAATGCAATGCAGTGATGTGTGATCTTTGGTTAGATCTTGGTTTAAATAAGCAAGTTGTAAAAGATATGCTGGTGGCAATCAGGAAAATGATGATATCAGTAGGGTACTAAGGAGCTCCTGGCTGGCTCAGGCAGTAGAGCATGTGACTTTTGATCTTGGGGTTGTGAGTTTGAGCCCCACATTGGCCATAGAGCTTACTTAAAAAATAGAGTACTGCTACAGTATGGAGTCTTCGCTGATAGTAAGGGAATTACTGTTCATTTTTATTGGTAATAATAATTGTATTGGGGTCATGCAGGAAAATTATTTGGAGGGAAACATTGTAATGTCTCTATTTTATTTTAAAATATCTAAACCTACCACTTTCTTCTTTGGAAAGAAAAAGACAACTGTTCTGATTTATTTCCTACAGGATGAAATCCAAATTCATTCCTATGGCATAAAAAAAAATGCTTCAAAGCTGGTCACAATTTACGTCTTTAGTCACTTTCTCTCTTATGGCTCATGTTCTGGCCTCATTAAGTTTTTCACTGTTTTTGGTTTGCCATTAGCCCTTGTTTCCTCATCAAAATGCCCCTTCCTGGGCGCTGGGTGGCTCAGTCAGTTGGGCATCTGCTTTCAGTTCAGATCATGATCCTGGGGTCCTGGTGATCGAGTTCCGTGTCAGGCCCTGCTTGGTAGGGAATCTGCTTCTACCTCCCCATCTCCCTTTGTCCCTCCTCCCACTCAAGCTTTCTCACTCTCAAACAAATAAATAAAATCTAAACACACACACAAACACACACACGCCCACATACAAACAAAATTCCCTTTCCTTCCTTCTCCAAATAACTATTAAAGTGGATTCCCATGTATATGTGCACTTTTGCATATGCATCCTCACCAAAACAAAACATTTTTAATAATCACAAGTATCGGCCATTATGAATATGTAAAATAGAAACTGGAAGGAAACCTGTCTATCATGGAAAAGAGGCAGGGAATCAAACTGAGTTGTTATTGTTCTTTTATTTATTTTATTATTATTACATGTTAAGTAGGCTCCACACCCAGTATGGAACCCAATGCAGAGTTTGAACTCATAACCCTGAGATCGAGATGCTAAGATCTTGACCTGAGTCAGTGCTTAATTGACTGAGCCACCCGGGCGTCCCAAACTGAGTTATTGTTAAAGAAGACTAACTGTTTAAGTATACTGTCCTTTTTAGAAAAAAGGAAAATAATAAAAGAAATATGACCAAATTGCAAAACTTATTAATTTGGGGTGTTGAGAATGTGTGCTTGTGTGTGTCTTATAAAATTTTCTTTCTAAAGGAAAAAATGTGCATGTCTACAGACCGCATTATTTTGTACTCCAGTCCTCCAATTTGTCATTTGAGGAGCTGGGGCAATTTTCTAAATTTTTTTTTAGCCTGAGTTTCCTCATCTTAAAAACAGGGATACAAATAGTTCATACTCAAGTAGGGTTGTTCTGAGGATTAAACAAATGAATACATGTGAAGCACTAAAGCATTTAGCCAGCACCTGGCACAGGGCAAGCACCTAGTAAATACCGGATTTTGTGTGTTGAGACCTGCTCTGTGGCTTAGTTCATTACCACTTTTGGTAAATTATGTGCCTGAATAGAGTGCTTGTTTCATAATCGTTGGGTATAGGGATACATACATACACACACACTTGATCAAGCCTGTTAATTGTGTTCAAATCTTTCATTCTTTTTAATTTTTCATTTTCTTAATCTTTCAATAGAGAGATGTGCTATGATCACCTATGATGATTGTGGACTTGTCAATTTTCCACATGATTCTGTTAATTTTTAATACATATATCTGAGGCTATATTACTACAGGTACATAAATTTTTTTTGAATTTTCATGGTTATTTGTTCCTTTAGTTATTGGATGCTTACTTTCTTTTATATCTTACAGCACTTTTGATTTCTTTAAGGGGCTTAATCTGGCTTCTTCAGTTTTCTTCTGATAGGTATCTGTATAATACATCTTTTTTCAATCTTTCATTTTCAAATTTTTAAGTCTTGACAGTCTTGTGAGAAATATGGCTGGATTTTTTTTCCCCCCATTCTGGTTATCTCTGTGCTTCTATAGGTAGGTTCAATTACGGTTTTTATCCTTTCTGAAATATATGTACAAATTTCTACAATCTTTGGTTGTATGTGTGTGATTTTTATTTATTCTGATTTTCTCTGGCTCTTTTCTTTTATTTTTTTAAACTTCCCAGTGGATTGAACAAGTACTTGCTGGTTCTCCTTTATTCCTTTAACTGATTCAAATGTTAAAAATTTCATTTCTATACCTTCAGTGGTTTACTTTAAAAATTTAATGTGCATTACTCAAAAAAAGAAAAACAACAAGTGAATCGTCATCTTTACTCTCCTTTTGAACATCAAGGCTTTAGAATGCCTTAACTCCAGTTCCTCTCTCCCATTTGTTGTTGTTTTCCAATATTTTATTTCTCCCTAAAATGGTAATTATTATTGTTGGTTTTTAAACTCCCATTATTCATCACCATTATTATTTATATTTTTTACACTTATGTAGTCAGTATTTGTTTAAATTTAGACACTTCCTTCCAAGTTACTTTGCTCATGGTTCTTTCTTGTATCTTGCTGCTTCTAGAAGAACATCTAGAAACTCTCTGAGCTGGACTGTTAGTGGTAATATATTTGTCTTAAAATGTCTTTAATTTAGTCTTATTCTTTTAAAAAAAAAAAAAGATTTTCTTTATTTAAGACAGAGAGAGATAGCAAGAGACGGAATATAAGCCCAGGGGAGCTATAGAGGAAGAAGTAGGCTTCCTGCTGAGTGGGGAGCCCGATATGGGGTTCAATCCCAGAACCCTGAGATCATGACCTTAGCTAAAGGCAGACGCTTAATGACTGAGCCACCCAGGTGCCCATAATTTAGTCTTATTCTTAAAGAGTTTCATAGCTGTGCGTAAGTTCCTAGTATAGTCATTTTCTCTTAGCACTTTGATGTTATTATTGTATTGTCTTCTGGCTTCCATTGATGCTATTAAGATATCTATTAACACTCTAATTATAGATAATTGTTTTTTGAAGTAGTCTCTGTTTTTGCTCTTCTCTCTGGTTTTATATAGGATTGTTTTCATTTTTTTGCACTTGTTCTTCAGTTTTTACCAATATATGTTTGAATTTCTCTTGATATAGTTCTATTTTTATTTGTCCTATTCCTTTTTTTTTTTTTTTTTTAAGTAGGCTCCATGCTCAACATGGGGCATGAACTCATGACCCTGAGATCAAGAGTTGCACAGTCTACCGACTGAGTCAGCCTGGTGCTGCTATCCTATTCCATTGTTGTTGTTGTTTTTTTTTAATATTTTATTTATTTATTTGACAGAGATCACAAGTTGGCAGAGAGGCAGGCAGAGAGAGAGAGAGGAGGAAGCAGGCTCCTCACGAAGCAAAGAACCCGATGTAGGACTCGATCCCAGGATCCTGGGATTGTGACCTGAGCTGAAGGCAGAGGCTTTAACCCACTGAGCCACCCAGGTGCCCCTCCTATTCCATTCTTATTTTACCTCTTGAATATGACCATTCATATTTTTCTATCAATTATTTAAAGTTCATAGCCATTATTACTTAAAATATTGCCTTGATTATTCCACTTTGTTCTCTAATTTCTGAATACCTACTAGATATATGTGGGACCTTGCTTTTCTAACCTTGCTTTTACATCTCTGTATATCTCTGTGCTGCATTCTAATTTCCTCAGATCTATCTTCTAATTTGCTAATTCTCTCTTCAGCTGTGTCCAGTCTGCTCATTAATTTACTCCTGGAGGGTTTTTAAAAAATTATTCACTTAATGAAATGAAAAAATCCTCATGTGGCAGTTCAGGTGTTCCCAACTGAAATAAGATAATGCTGATAGCATAAAAGCCCTGCTCTCATGCTCCTGCTTCTTAGATAAAAATTACCAAGATATTCAATCACCAAATTTCCTCCACTTTTTGACAATATCTAATTCAGAACTAACCCTTGCCCTCTTAAACCTTGCTTAGAATCACCCAGTTCAAGCATAAATCTATAATAAACCCCTCCTACAATTTCTGTGGTATACATTCTCCTTTATTGTTGCAAGCTAAAGAAAGTTAGCTTTTGTGGCTGCAGTTGTGTTACTGGTCTTTGGTTGATTTTTAGCCTACTATATATTTTAAGTTCCAGATATTTTCTTTGGTTGCTTTGTAATTTGGACTGTTCTGTTTTCAAGTCTGGTTGTGTGTGTGTGTGTTTTTTTTTTAATCTTATGCTTTCTATTCCTTCTTTTATGACTTTTATTTTAAACATACTTAATTTTATCTAATCCAACTCTCTCCAACACTTGTCTTAACTGAAATTCTAGGGATACCACCCGTCCTGTTCTTCTTCTTCTTCTTCTTCTTTTTTTTTTAAAGATTTTATTTATTTATTTGACAGAGAGGGAGATCACAAGTAGGCAGAGAGGAAGGCAGAGAGAGTGGGGGAAGCAGGCTCCCCACTGAGCAGAGATCCCAGATGTGGGGCTCGGTCCCAGGACCCTGAGATCATGACGTGAGCTGAAGGCAGAGGCCCAGCCCACTGAGCCACCCAGGTGCCCCACCACCCTTCTGTTCTTTACTGTTTGTTAATTGTTATTTGAGAGAGATTATTTCTCTGTGTGTTTTATAATTTCCAGTGTAATCCCATTTTCATTTTGAGACTGTTTCCAGAGGAAAGTTTTGCTTATTTCTTCCAGGTAAAATAGAAATACTACCATATTTATACCAAATATTTTTGTTAGTTTATTTTCTTGGTTGGATTTTACATAGGGTACAAATACCCTTTTTAAGTATCTTTGAGGAGATTTGACAAATACACACATTTGTGTAACCACTACCACAGTGAAACTCTAGAACATTTCCATCATTCCCAAATTTCCCAACCTAACTTTTAAGATACTATGTCAGGTTGGGGATTTTTGCACCATGTAGGTAATATGAAGTATATATGTGAGATCCCTAACTCCATGAGGCTTAGGTTTAGATGATAACTTTTCTGAAGACTTTTTTTTTTTTTTTTAAATTCTGAAACCAGTTTAAGGCAAACAAGCTTCCTTGTTGTCTTCCTGTTTGCAGGTAAGAAACTTTTGGCATGGTCTGGCTTTTGACTGGCATTTTGTAGGTTCCTTAGTTACATCCTCCTGCCTTGTATGGCCACAAGTCCCAAATTCTGTCCTTGATGGGCACTAAACTCATGATTAACAAACCCCACAATGCTGCTGCTCCAGTCTCAGTAGCTGGGTCACTACTGTGGTTTATAGTGACTCATTCCCCACCCCACCCCCCCTTTTTTTTTCAAGATTTTATTTATTTATTTGACAGAGGTCAAAAATAGGCAGAGAGGAAGTGGGGGGAAGAAGGCTCGCCACCAAGCAGAGACCCCGATGCAGGGCTCCATCCCAGGACACTGGGATCATGACTTGAGCTGAAGGCAGAGGCTTTAACCCACTGAGCCACCCAGGCACCCCATCCTCCCCTTTTTTGATTTATATATTTTGTTGACGTGCAAGATACATATAGTAAAGTACATAGATCATAAATCTATAGACCAATATCTTTTTACAAGTGAACATATCTATGTAACAAATAACTCCCACAAGAAAAATAATGTTATTAGAAATCTTCTAGAACCCCAAACACTATCTTCTCCAAAAAAGTATCATTATTCTGATGTCTAACTTCATAGATTAATTTTGCCTATTTTTGAACTTTATATAAATGCAATGATATAGTATATACTCTTTTGTGTCTGTCTTTCTTTGCTTATTAATATGTTTGTGAGGTTCACTCATGTTGCTTCATGAAGCTGTAGTTTGCTCATTCATGTTGCTGTATTTATTCCATTCCATGAATATAACAGGATTTATATTGTAGGTGAACATTTGGGTTGTTTCTGGTTTTCCTCTTTGCTTTGGAGCCTGGGATTTCCCTTTACTTTCTTTCAAGTTCTGCTGTGCCTTTAGTATCATTTAAAAAAGCATTTCTGGACCAGGAATTCGGTATGTTCTGTGTCAAGACAAATTTTAGATTTTCTAGGTTGCCAAATCTCCAGACATGTAAGTCATATGTTTCCTATTTTGTTTTTTATTTTTGAAATTCTTGATTCTCATCTAATTTAGCTGATGACATATCTCTTTTGTCTGCCATTTGTAGAGACGGTTTTGATCTCTTTGAACCAATAATGAGTAACACAAACAGGAAGATAGGGGTGAGATATGTAATTAATCTTGTAGTCATGATCTTTTGCCAGGGTGGGATGCGGGGTATGCAAGACTAGTTTGACATCAATAATTGTAAAATATTGAAAAAAGAAACATGTTAAAGAAATGGGGTGGTTAGAGATAAGCAATAGTAGGATGGATGGATATATTTCAAAATCAGCTATTTTTCAAGAAAATGATAACACTAAGTGGCCCATTCTTCTATGATTCTATCTGAATTCTGGCACTCTGATAGCCAGCTCATATTGGCTCATTCCTATTCTTTTCAAAAGTGCAACAATGGGTCTTGCCACCACCCACAGAACCCATTCCGAGTTTGAATGAAATCACTAGCATGTGGCATTAATGTAACTAGGTATGTACAGCAATTTATTTATAGCCATAAAAAATAAACACAACTTCCCTATGATTTATGGCATTATTTTAATTTTCCTATTGGAAGGTTCAAGGCCATAGAGTAACTCAGCTGCACAAAGGGCATGAGACAAAGAAAGATTGTGATGTTGTGCCTTGTAATTAGATTATAAGGTATTCTTTTCCTTTGTCGTTATATTTTGCAGCTCGAGTTTAGGGCAAAGGTAAATTTCATTATTTCTCCCATGGAAGTGATTATCTAAATATGTCTTCTTCCTCCAGGCAGCACACACTGCCACCTATCCTGATTGATTTCCCCTAGAAAGCTGAGAAGGAGTTTTATAATGATATTATTGGTTTTGTAACTAGTGTTTCCATTGTAATGTTATTACTGAACCAATGTTGTGATAAATGGTCTGTTTATAAGGGGAATCACTTTTACAAGAAGTAGAAAATTAGACACGCTTCTGCTTTGCAATAACAATAAAAACCACAGTGAAAAAAATATTCCCCAGTTTATTCCCATCTGTATCAGCAGGGAAGCTTTAGAAGATGGCTTTTCCCCCAAAGTCTTCTAAACACAATGACTGCCTACAAATACCATGTCAAAATGCAGTTTTCCTCCAGATCCTATTCAAGACTGATACATGTTTAAGCTTCCTATAACATGGGCCCTTTAAGAAAGTCGGGCGCTTTAAACCCCACCCCCAGGCTGACTTAAGGAGTCAGGCTTTCTGAGGTAGTTGGTGATAGAGCGGAGAGCCAACTTGCCCGTTGCTCTGCCTGGAAGGAATGTTTCCGTTGCAATAAGCTCCAAAAGTAGAAGCTTTAAGATACTATGGGATAGAGAACAATAGAAACTTGTGAAGTATGGAAGCCAGACCGGCTCTAAGATTCTATCACGGAGCTGAATAAAGCGGAAAGAATGCTGTCAAATCTGAGTTTCTCCCGGGGCTACCGCTCCTTGCTAGGTTTACTCTCCCCATTTCACCCAGCAAGTGAGTTTCCCAGAAGCTGTTTCTACTTTAACGAGCTGCTTGTCTCATGTACCAGATCCCCCAAAAGAAAAGTCAGGAAAAGAAAGAGAAGTAAGTTTCAGGGAGAATGACACGGGATCACTCCTAACAATTTACATTGGCTGTATGCTTCTGAAGAGCCAAGCCAGTTCTTTTGTTGTTGTTTCCTGCCACACCAACCGTGATTAAGTTCAGAAGTCCTTTAGCACCAAAAAATAACTAGGAGAAATTTGGGGGTGAATTGCAGTTGGCATTTCTCAGCTGTCTGCTAGAAGCAGCCATCTTGGTAAGAGATGATGTCATTTGGAACACTTGGAGTTGTAGTTTGTTCCGAGGTACCAGTTTCCATTAGCCACTGAATGACAGTTTAATCATTAGATCAAGTTTAGGTTTAAAGATAAGGGGAGGATCGAGAATAATAAATCATTAATTCCCCCTCTTTATCCCTCCTGACACATTATAACGATTTCCAAAAGTTCAAAGCAATAGAAAATTTTCACACTTTTTTTTTTCTATTTTCTGTTTCCAAGTGTTTGTTCTTTCCTTGACTAAGCTCAGATAATAACTAGTCTGGTCAGTTTCACTTTCCAATTTTTATACATAAGTGAAAGCTGTTTTGTGTCAACAGTTTAAAGATGTTTAGAATCATCTCACCTGCTGGGCGGATTTCCTGCAAGACTTCCTTTGGGAGGGAAGAGGGGGAATCAAAGTTTCGATTTCAAGTTTTTTATACTTCAAAACTAGAACCCTGAATTAGATCACATTAGACTAATTAATGTTTTATTTTTAACCTACTAAAAGTTTTGATGGTTACGCCGTATTCCCACTTGATCATTATTTGTATAGCAAATGCTACGTCTTCGGAAAACTGGCACTTAAAAGAGTTGGGCTTTAATCCATAGAAAGTGTTTCTTTTTTCCTTCGTGGATTAGACAAGTGTTAGTGTCTCAGTCCTATTGCGTGACACGTCCCGGCACTGTTCTCAAGATGCAAAGAGGAAAAGAAAAAAATAAGTTGCACCTTGTTTTAAACAATTGAGCGCAGTAAGGTTTATGAGATTATTAGGAGGAGGAGTAAAGAGAGTGGCGTGTCTCTTCCGTAAATTTTTTCTTAACAAGGTTAACCTGTGGCTGCTGTTGTTTTCCCCCTCTGGGCTCCTGGCGGGGGAACTTTCTGTTCTCTTAGAGCTCTCCTAGGCTTCCCCGTGAAGCTCACCGAGAAGATAAAACTGAAAGGGCTGCGTCTATGTTTGAAACAGACAGAGGGAGACAGGAGCACACGCAGTCGGCGGAAGATACGGCCCCGACTCGGCCAGGGCTGGATGCGGGAGCCGGCGTGACCTTTCCACGTGTCCCCAGCACCTGCGAGGCTAGCGGGGCACTCGGTTTTCTTTTCCCGGGAGCCGGCGCGAGCCCGGAAGAGGCTGGGCGGCCGGGGGTTTAGGTCTGGGGGCAAGAAGGCCCTCCCTCGGAACACGTGCGGCGGGCGCGCAGCTGGTGCGGGGGCTGGCCTGGCGTTGCAGCACCCGCAGGGCCCGCGCGTCCTAGGACCAGGGGCCGGCGCCGGGAGGCGGGTCGCGGCGGCGGCGGCGGCGGCGGCGGCGGGCGGGTCCTGGAGCTCTCGGCCAGCTTTGTAGGGCGGCCTAGCGTGCGCGCCAGGCCCGGCTGGAGCGAGCCCCAGTGCAGTACTGCCCGAGCCCGGGCGGGGTCTCTGTTCTCTGGCAGAGGAGGTCCCTTGGCAGCGGGAAGCTCCCTCTCTTTCTCTCGCCGCCGCTCGGAGTCTGCGCCCTGCTGCCAGGCGCCCAGCTCGGCGCTCCCCTGTGCTCGCCCGGCGCCCACTCATTCGCAGCCCAGCCTTCGCCGCCGCCGCCTCCCTGCTCCTCCTCCTCCTTTCCCCAGCCCGCCGCGGCCATGGCGGACAGCGCCAGCGAGAGCGACACGGACGGGGCGGGGGGCAACAGCAGCAGCTCGGCCGCCATGCAGTCGTCCTGCTCGTCGACCTCGGGCGGCGGCGGCGGCGGCAGCGGCGGAGGAGGCGGTGGCGGTGGGAAGTCGGGGGGCATTGTCATCTCGCCGTTCCGCCTGGAAGAGCTCACCAACCGCCTGGCCTCGCTGCAGCAGGAGAACAAGGTGCTGAAGATCGAGCTGGAGACCTACAAACTCAAGTGCAAGGCGCTGCAGGAGGAGAACCGCGACCTGCGCAAAGCCAGCGTGACCATCGTGAGTGCCCCCCGGGGGCGCGCCGCGGCGCCGACCTCCGCCCGCCTCCGGGAGAGGCTGCACCTGGACCGGGCAGCCCCCGAACTCCCCGAGGCTCCCGAGAACCCGCAGCAAGCACACACTCTGCCAAGAACTGCTGGCCCCCGGGGGGCGTGGGGGAGGGAGGTGTCCCTCCGAGGCCACACGAGTCTGGCCTCCCCTGGGGGGTCAGACTCCTCGCGGGGTGTGGGAGAACGCTGCTGGACAACCACCCACGTTCCCGTTTTGCCTCTGGGGAGGAGGCCCCTCCCGGGAAGTGCTGGAGGCTGGTGGCGTGGCTGGGGGGCGGGGTGGGACTTTTTTCAGTCCTAGTAAGCCTAAGGGGTGCGTCCAGAATCTGGGGCTCCCTAGGCTGTGGGAGAGGGAGGAACCCGGAGTCAGTTCCAGGGGCCTGGTTAGGGGTGCTGGGGGGTGCGTAGCTGGGCTGGGCACTTCGCTGGCATCTGGACGGCGCTAGCTTGATCGCCCGGGGAGGGGGCGGGAGAGAGTGGCTGGGAATCCGGGAAGTGGAGTTTTCTGGCCAGGATTGAGAGGGAAGGGCGGGTACCGGAGCTGAGGCTCCCACCTCCGTTGGAAGTCCTTTCCTTGGTAGGGGTTGGGGTGAGGGCTGGCAGCGGCATTATACAGCCGGGAGAATGCAGCATCTTATACTATACTGGATAGAGTGAAGGGTATGAAGCTTGGACGGGCTCAAACCATGGTATCGACTGACTCCTTTTCCCTTGCGGAGCAAGATGTACGTGTGTTTGCTTCACTGGTGGTGGAGTGCCTGGGGGTATTTTGTCTGAGTCCAGATTCTTGATGAAAGAACAGGCTGTCTGTTCTGTTTCCACCTAGCCCCCGAGGCTCCCCCGAAGAGGGTAAGATTAGGTGTTGTCTTCTTCCTACTGTAGCAGGCGATTAGAAAGGCCACTATAGCCGTGATGAGGCGAAACATAACTGGCAAAAGTACACCGTGTGCTCTCACCTAATATCCCTGCCAGCTAGCCACATCATTAACATGCAGAATCCCCATACAGACAACTCTATTCGGATCAAAACAGTTTCCCAGCCAGGAGCAGAGAGGAAAATGTCAAGAAATCAAGGGGATAAATTACCATAGTTGCTGCACAATAGCTGATTAGCCTGAATCTTCAGATGGAGAAAAAGGCATGAATTTGGGAGTGGATCAAAGATGACAGTCTGGGAATGAAATGGGGTAAGTTTAGGATGTCCCATGTGCCAGAAAAAGTCTTCAGCGGAGGAGTGAGTGTGTATGTGTGAGTGGGTGTGTGTGCTCCCCCAGTGCTAGCTCATACGTGGGACCTGGATGGCATTCTGAATTTGCTTAGGAAGCAGATTTCCACCAAAGTTTCAGTGTAATTGGCAGCCTAAATAGAAATTGATTGTAGAAAGACACTTTGCATGCTCAAATCCAGTCCTGGTGAATGGAATTGGAGCAACATTCATGCGTTTCCAGACTGTCAAGTTCTTGAAGTGCCCTTTCGGTAGGAAGAGGGAGGAATTTGCAGAGGCAGCCACTTCCAAGCCTCCTCTGTAGCTTTCTTGGCCGAGGGAGATGTCTCTTCTGAGTGGGGGCTTGAGAAGTGGGGGAAGTTGGTGGAAGCAGTTTATTTAAGGTTTGAGTTAGTAAATGAGAGGGTTAGTCTCTTGGAGAATGTGAACCACGGAAAGTAGTAAAACTCTATGAAACTGAATCCCTAGCTTCTTGCATACAGTGAGCAATTCAGGCTGTTTTTGTTTGTTTGGGAGAGGATTAGGGGGTGGAGGTACTATGAAAGGGTATCTGTTTGACACTTGACCATATTATAAGTAGGTCTGTAAATTGTACACAAACATGTTGGCTTTGCACGGACAAACATGTTCATTCCTGGTGTATAAGATCAGAGACCTTCTGAACACTTGGTTTGAAGAGTGTGTAAGGTGGTGGCTTTATTTCTTAGCACTTACCCTCAGCTAAAACTGACATCCAACCAAATACACTTTGTGAAATGTTCTGTGGCCTTACTGAGTAGAGTTTTAACATTGTTTTAGATGACAGCCTACAAGTACGAAAAGCCGCTCAGTTCTTCTTTAATCTCTGATTCATATATTCAGGGAGACAAATAAAAATGCCTGTGGTTTACCTGGTTCCCTAGGACTTGGCAGGTGTTATTAAAGCGAACGCAGGGAAGAGATCCCTTTAAGCTTTTGAGAGTTTCGGTAACTGATCTGGGACCCAGATTGTGTTGAAGTGGTTTTGACCTCTTAGGTATGTAATTTGGGTCGAGAAATGTGTGTGACTACATGAAATGGGTCTGTGGGTATAAGGGGTCCATTGAACAACACCGTATCGTAATTTATTGTTGCGGTTAAGCTGCACAACCCATAACAACTCTAACTTAATTTTTTTTTTATATTTTATTTATTTATTTGTCAGAGTGAGAGAGAGGGAGAGAGAGCGAGCGAGCACAGGCAGACAGAGTGGCAGGCAGAGGCAGAGGGAGAAGCAGGCTCCCTGCCGAGCAAGGAGCCCGATGTGGGACTCGATCCCAGGATGCTAGGATCATGACCTGAGCCGAAGGCAGCTGCTTAACCAACTGAGCCACCCAGGCGTCCCAACAACTCTAACTTAAACATAACCCTTGTTAGTAGCTGCCTAGAAAGGCTTGTATTCAATTAAATAAAGGCTTGGCTTGATTTTTCACTATTTTAGTTAATCTGAAGGGAAAATGGCACCATAATCCTATTACTTGCCTTCCTGCCTTTTATTATTTCCTCTGCCTGTAATGTTAACTTTCATGTTCTTGGGCACTAAAGATAATTATGGATGTCTTTCCTCTCCCCTGAGCATGTTCAGAAAGATACAATGCTCATTAGCCACACCCTGGAGGAGAGGTACCCTCTTAATCTGTCTCTCTCTTTAAACAGTTTATTTTCCAGAGCAGTTTTAGGTTTGCAGCAAAATTGAAGGGAAGTTGCAGAGATTTCTCTTAAACTCCCTGTCCTTCTTCCCCTCCCCCATTATCAACATTCCCCTTCAGAGTGGACATTCGTTAAAACTGATGAACCAACTTTGACACATCATAATCACCAAAGCCCATAGTTTACATTAGGGTCACTCTTGGCTGTTTGTACATTCTGTGGATTTACCATTATAGCATCACACAGAGTAGACCAAGTGCCTTGAAAATCCTCTGTGCTCTGCCTTTTTATCCCTCACTAACCTGGCAACCGCTGATCTTTTTTACTGTCTTCATAGTTATCCATTAACCTACTGAAGGACTGGGTTGCTTCCAACTTGTGGCATTTTTGACTAGAGCTGCAACAAACATCTATGTGCAGGGTTTTGTGTGGACAAAAGATTTCTGCTCCCTTGGGTAAATACCAAGGAGAGAAGTTACTGGATTTTATGGTAAGAGTATTTTTGATTTTGTTAAAACACTGCCAAATTGCCTTTCCAAAGAGGCTGTACGGTTTTGCATTCCTGCCAGCAGAGAATGAGAGTTCCTGTTGCTCCACATCCTTGCCAGCATTTGGCGTTGTCAGTCTTTTAGATTTTGGTCATTCTGACAGATGTGTAGTGATAACTCTGTGTTGAGCCCTCTTTTTTTTTTTTTTTTAAAGATTTATTTATTTTATAGAGTGTGTGTGTAAGTGGGGGGAGGGGTGGAGAGAGAATATCTTTTTCTTTTTAAAGACTTTATTTATTTGACAGAGACACATCTGGAGAGGGAACACAAGCAGGGGAGTGGGAGAGAGAGAAGCAGGTTTCCCACGGATCAGGGAGCCCTACGTGGGGCCCGATCCCAGGACGCTGGGATCATGACCTGAGCTGAAGGCAGATGCTTAATGACTGAGCCACCCAGTCCCTCCCCCCCCAAGAATATCCTTAAGCAGCCTCCCCACTGAGTGTGGAGCCCAGTACAGGGCTCTATCCCAGGAGCCTGAGATTGTAATCAAGCTGAAGTCAAGAGTTGGCCACTCAACTGACTGACACCTCTGCCCCCCCCCCCACGTGTGCCCTCTTTTAAAAATAGTCCAGAGGCTAATAGAACTCTTAACTGTGGTAATTTCTGTCTGTCTCTTTTGGTATATAAGTACTTGTTTGGATCAAGCTTTCCATTTAATAAAGGGCTGGTTTCATGGGTCTGTGTGTTCCCAGCACATATATGATAGAGGTAAGCATTATGTGCAGGGAAGAATCCTCTGTATGAGGCCCTTCATGTGTCCAAGTGCCTGAAGCATCTGGGAGTTACAAGCTTGGCCCTGGGGCTTAGAGGTGAAATGGAATGTTTTGAGTGGTTATCCAGTTTCATCCAGTAAATCAGTAGTGGAACCAGGTTGCTGATGATAGATCATAATTTCTTCTTTGGAGTGGAGAAAATAAAAAACAAATGCTCAGTAACTGTTGAGTAGCTTTTAGATGTTAGGCTAGATCCATCAGCTTGTATGGTGGGTGAAAAATGTAATTGGAGGTGATCTGATTCATTGTCATGAGAGGTGTCCGTGGGTGGTGGTGTCCGAGCAGATGAGGAAATGCGTTAGTGGGCAGTCACTGGATGGCTTCATGGTTCTAGACTGGTTAGTTGCTGGGCTTCTCAGAGTATAAGCAGAGCTTCACACCTGATGTGGCTAGTTCTCTAAGGTGTGGGCTTTTCTGAGACCAGTTCAGACCTTCAGCATGTGTCTGGCTTGAAAATCAAGGCCTGAAATAAGTCACTAGTATTGAAATATCTTTCTCTAACTATACAATTAGTACTTTATTATAGAAGTTTAGGGTTATAGAAATAAAAATGCATTTTGAGGTTATGGTAGAAAAACAGGTTGGTATGGCACGATTAGAAAACCTGGCTATTTTAAAGATCAACAGTGTAATGATCTCATTAACCAGTAAAAGCCGCCATATAGTAAATGTTGTGGATATGGGATTATTTACTCTGGAAGCCTAATACACTATTTTCCATTTTTAAGACTTCATTTTGGCAGACTCTGATGCTGTCGGGTTAACATTGCCCTTGTAAAGAGGTGTAGTGTGTCTTTTTTTTTCCCCCCCTGTTAAAAAAATTTTTTTCCCTTAGATTCTTAATGGAAACACCCAACTTGAGATGCAACTTTGAGAAATGTATGACCTAATTGTACACAAGTTCGGGCTTCTTAAAAAGGCTATATTGTTAGATTTCTTCTGCAGTTAAAGTCCTTCATGTTCATAGTTCCCTTCGATGTCTTTCATATACTGTATTTGTATTTGATTAAAGAAACGCAAAACGTTGGAGGAGATTATGTCAGTCTTTTGCTGTGTTCTCCTTACTTGTTTGGCTGGGGATGATGAATAGTTTAGAGAATCACAAGGACCTGGTTTGTGATGACTCTTGTTCAAGACCAGAAAGACTGGCCTATAGCAAAAACCTGAAATACTTACTGCTTATTTAAAAACTTTTTATGGCCCCCAATTACCCTCTGAATCCAGGTAGACTTTCTGGTTGTTCCCCAGGCTCTGCTTGGTCTGGCCCTTGTGTGCTTCCCAGAGGTACCTGTCATGTTCATACCCTTCACTTGGTTGAACTGCTGGTTCCTGGAATTTTAATAGATTTCTCTGACTCCTCTAGGATGTACTTCCCACCCTTAATCTTATTCCTTCCTCCTCCCTTCCCTTCTACCTCATAAATGCAAGTAGACTAGATTGCCTTTTCCACCCCCACCCCAGTGTGCACGGCATTGCCTCTTTGCCAGGCACACAGTGGATTATGTGCCCATTCATGTGGTCCCACAGGACCCATCTGTTGCTCCTTCTACATCCCCATCACATAGGCCTCCTCCAGCAGATGTGTAAATTCCCTTTAGGGGGCAGAATTTGCTTTGTTCACTCCCGTTCCTCAGTGCGGGGCATGTGGTAGATACTCAAGGATATGTTGGCTTGACTCTGGAGGCATTGGGTGGTGGAAGTTTTTGTTTTTGTTTTTAATTGGGTGACGGTGCCCATACTGTCTCCTGACCATGCACTAATAGGGCCACTCTCCTGCCTGTGTCATGAGACACTGTCTTTGCCCTGGTTGGTTAAACAGATCAGATGGATGAACGGATACACTGTATACTTTGGGAGACTACTACAGTCAACCGGCCTTCCAAGCCCTTGCCCTCTAACCGCGGGTGATGTTGTAGGCTACCTTGTAGCATACATCTACATGTTCGGGATACATTTCACCTCTGACAGGGGGACAAAGTGTCTTTAGGTTCACCTTTTCAAGGATTTTTGAGCCAGGCTTTTAGGGGAAAAAGGTGGCTCTGTTGGAAGTGTTCAGATTCACCCCTTCACTTTTGGTGATGGTGATGGATCACTCTAGTGTTTCTTGTAACTAGTTAATGGTAAAATGCCCCACAGCTGCCTCTGGGAAGCAGCTTTGGGCTATAACGCATCTCTGCAGTTACCAGTAACCTGAAGCTCCAATTGGGGGAGTATCTGCAGACAGGATTGGGAGACTTGCTGAATCCTTGTGGATGACCACGTGTGGCTTACAGAGTGGAGTTCCGGGGGGGTTGATAATAGTGTCCCACACAGTGTACTTGCATTCTTTTTTTCTTAAATCCTTCCTTGCAGAGATAATTGCATTTACACCTAGAAATGCTAATCTGAGCTTTTAAACCACAGCCAGGTCGAACAAGGAGTGACAGTCCTCTTCCTCTTTTCCTCCCATACCTCTTCCCTCAGTGGGTAGGAGTTGCTTTTTGTTTTCAATCACAATGCCGCTGCTGTTAGATAAATTGAATTATTGTCAAAGGTGGTGAAGTAAGTGTTCACAGGTTCAGGGTGTTCTTGCTTGGTGGTGGTTGAAGCTTTCTTGACAAACTAATGCTTGGGGAAATGTTTCTAATTGTCGGGATCTTGGAGGGGTGTTAACTTGAAGACTCTTCATTCTTCCCCAAAACTGTCAAATTTTCTTATCTTTTTTGGCTGTCAGGTTTACAGCTAGGACTTTCATTGCAGTGCTCATTCTAGTAAATTACAAATCTCGCTTTGTGGAAGTGTTCTTTTTCAGGGAGAAGAATGCGTAAAAGGGTTAATAGTTTGATTTATGGTTATTTAGAAATAACTCACCCCCTTACTATTGGTTTCTAGATCTGATGTATGGGGTGCAGTTTAGTGATTAAAATTCATTATAAAGTTTTTAAAAAATATATTTTATTGTTAGAGAGCACAAGGGAGGGGGGCAAGGGAGAAGCAGACTCCCTGCTGAGTAGGGAGCCCAGCATGGGGCTCAACCCCAGGACCCCAGGATCATGGCTTGAGCTGAAGGCAAATGCTTAACCAACTGAGCCACCCAGGCGCCCCGGTTTTATACTTACTTAATGATGGGAAATTGTCTGTGATTTCTTTCCCCCTTTGTCTCCTCAGTACAGCTATAGGTACTTAGGAACGGCCTGCTGTGTGCCAGGACTCTGAAATATCCAGAAGGAATGTAAGGGCCTCTCTAGCAGCCAGCCAAGGGTCGCACTTGACTTTCATCCAGCTTGGCTCTGGCTTGGTGCTGTAGGGAATCAAGAGCAGAGGGAATGGTCCTTCTTCCCTCTCCAGCACTTTCCAGTCCGAAGACTTGGGAGGCGCAGGAATCGCCTGCATGCATGGGGCAGCAAGAAAGGAAGTTCAGACTCTTGTCTGGGTTCCTGGGAGGGCTGTGTTACTCTCTCTTGTTTTGTTGAGTACCTTGAAGAGAAACGATGTGTCATATTCACTCACAGTTTAATTAGCCCGTAGTTTATTTTGTAAGGCAGAGAGATGGGGAGAGCTGTTATTCAATTTGTCTGTGTCAAGGTGGCACCGGGAGGCTTTCTGTTTGTTTTTAATTTTCTTTTTTATGTGGTGCTGATTGAAAAGAAATGTCATTGATGTTTTAATTTCATAATTTGCATCTGCCGGTAGATCGAAATGATCTAGGTGGTTTTGCCTCTATCCTGTTAAGCCCTGAGGCCCACCCACGTTCCTTTCAGGGAATATTGTTGGATGGGTCGAATTTCCTAAGTCTTTTTAATCCAGAGCTATGTGAAAGTAAAGACTTCGTACGTTAAAGTTAATTAGAGATACTAGTTTATGTGCAATTCCAAATTCCAGTTTTTTTTTAAAAAGCAGTGTTGATTGACAGGATAATCTTCTAGGCATCTGTTCCAGATCAAACCAGCCTCCTGTGGGTGCCAGGTGTGTGTCCAGAGTGATCTGGTTAATACCCTCCAGGGCATCTCAGGGCACTTGGGATCAAATAAGGCCACTTGGTACTAAGGAGTGGAGCTGGGATATTCAGCCAGATGTGGGTCATGATTCAAAAAAGTTTTCCATAGAAGGAAAGAGGAAAGTGAAAGAATGAAAACATGGAGTGTGCCTGAGCTGAAGGAAATTCTTAGAAATCTAGTACCTGCACTAGATTAAACCCAGCTATGCGTTGCTCTTCTAAGCCAGAAGTCTTCTCTGTGCTAACAGCGTTTTTGAGATGGAGTTAGAAAGGCTAAAATCGTCTTGAGAAAAATAATTTTTTTGGTGTTTAATTAAAGAAAGAGCTTCTCGACTTGTGATATTATCTGCGTGTAAGTGGTGATTTTTTTTCCCTGTTATCCTAATATACCGACTCAAATAATAACTTTTATTCTATTGAGGTTTTTTTTTTTTTTTTTTTTGGTCTTCACTAGACAGGCCTTAATTTATCTAAACAAAGACATTTGCTGAGAGTCAAAACATTGTGTCTCTGCTTCATTTAGTAGCTCCTGATTATAGAAACACTAAAATTTGAGGGGGAAAAAAATTGGCTTGATGATTTTAACATCTTTGTTAACGAAAGAGTACAATTTAAATATATATGCCATTAAGTAGAGGCTCGGACTCATTCAGGTACAGATCATTAACTGCTAAGGTGCCATTTCTTTTGTTAAGTATATTAATTATTTCACATCATTTTGAACCTTGAATGCATGTGGCCTTTTTTCTTTTTTAAGATTTTATTTGTGGGCGCCTGGGTGGCTCAGTAGGTTAAAGCCTCTGCCTTCGGCTCAGGTCATGATCCCAGGGTCCTGGGATCGAGTCCCGCATCGGGCTCTCTGCTCCGCGGGGAGCCTGCTTCCTCCTCTCTCTCTCTCTCTGCCTGCCTCTCTGTCTACTTGCGATCTCTGTCTGTCAAATAAATAAATAAAATCTTAAAAAAAATTTTAGAAGATTTTATTTGTTTATATGAGAGAGAGAGCAAGCATGAGTGGGGTGGGGGTGGAGAGGGAGAAGCAGACTCCTCGCTGAGTGGGGTCCCCCCCTCAAGTGGGGCTCAATCCCAGGAGCCCTGACATTATGACCTAAACCAAAGTCAGATGCCCAACTGCCTAAGCCAGCCAGGTGCCCCTGTAGCCTTATTGAGAAATACATACCCAGTGAAGAGGGCCAGTGACTTTTTTGTGTGATTTTAAAAAACAAAAATTATGGTACAATATATAACATTAAGTTACCAGTTTAACCATTTTTAAGGGTACAGTTCAGAGGCATTAAGTACATTCTCAGTGTTTTGCAGTCATGGCCTTACCCATCTCCAGAACTTTATTATCCTAGACAAAAACTGTCTCTAAACAGTTATTAAACAAAAACTCCATTTTCCCTTATCTCTAGCCCCTGATAACCTCTATTCTGAGTGACTTAAAAACCTTCTTCTTGGGGTGCCTGGGTGGCTCAGTGGGTTAAGACTCTGCCTTCGGCTCCGGTCATGATCCCAGGGTTCTGGGATTGAGCCCCGCATCGGCCTCTCTGCTCAGCAGGGAGCCTGCTTCCTCCTCTCTCTCTCTGCCTGCCCCTCTGCCTACTTGGGATCTCTGTCTGTCAAATAAATAAATAAAATCTTTAAAACAAACAAAAAAAACCCCTCCTTCTTTTTTTTAAAGGAAAAAGTGTGCACTGATCCCCAAAAGCAGCGAGCTGGTTTTTGTTTGTTTGTGGTCCTCATGTTGAAATTATGAATTTGGTCCTAAAAACATTTATTTTTTAAAAGATTTATTTATTTTAGATAGCACAAGTAAGGGGGGCAGGTTGCAGAGGGAGAGAGACTCCTGAAGCAGACTGCCCACTGAGCGAGAAGGAACCAGAGGAGAGGCTCTGTCCCCGACCCTGAGGTTATGACTTGAGCTGTGGAAACCAAGAGTTGGCCACTCAACCGACTGAGTCACCCGGTCGCCCCTGGACCTAAAAACATTTAATTTTATTTTTTATTTTTAAAGATTTTATTTATTTGTCAGAGAGCGCACAGGCAGGGGGAGTGGCAGGCAGAGGGAGAGGGAGGAGCAGGCTCCCCACTGAGCAGGGAGCCCGATGCAGGGCTCCATCCCAGGACTCTGAGATCATGCCCTGAGTGGAATGCAGATGCTTAACCCACTGAGCCACCCAGGCACCTTTGGACCTAAAAACATTTTAATTAAAGTGAGGTTGATATCTTGCTCCATTTTCAGTCTCTGTTGCTTGTTGTCTCTCCCACATCTGGTTCTTTTCTGTCCTTCACACAGACAATAGACTGAGCCCATATTTGGTTGGGCTCAATGCTTTGGTCCTTTTGTACTTAGAGTAAGAATGCAACGGTGGAGGACCTTGGGAGGGAATAACTTGCTGCAAAGACTTGTCCTCTAGGAAAGGAAAGGACTTTGTCCTGACACCTCATAAATAATGGCTACTTTAAAAAATTTTTCTCATTCTTTATTTTTAAAAAATAATTTTTAAAGGTCTTATTTTTAAATTTTTTTAATTTTTAAAACTTTATTTAAATTAAATTAACATAGTGTATTGTTAGTTTCAGATGTAGTGTTCAGTGATTCATCAGTTGCGTATAACACCCAGTGCTCGTTACATCATGTGCCCTCCTTAATGTCCATCCCCAGTTACCTCATTGACCCGCCTTACCTCCAGCAGCCCTGTTTGTTCCTAGAGTTCAGAGTGTCTTATGGTTTGTCTCCCTCTCTGATTTCCTCTTATTTTATTTTTCCTTCCTTTCCTCTATGATTGTCTGTTTTGTTTCTTAAATTCTTCATATGAGTGAAATCATATAATTGTCTTTTTCTGATTGACTTATTTCACTTAGCATAATAAAGGGTTTTATTTTTTAGTAATCTCTGCATCTAATGTGCAACTCAAACCCACAGCCCTGACGTCAGAAGTCACATGCTCCACCCTCCACTGACTGCAGCCAAGTGCTCCTCTTTTTTTTTTTTTTTTTAAAGATTTTATTTATTTACTTGAGAGCGAGAGAAACAGCAGGAGCAGGGCAGAGAGAGAAGCAGACTCCCTGCTGAGCCGGGAGCCCCATCCTGGGACCCTGGGATCACGACCTGAGCCAAAGGCAGATGCTTGACCAACTGAGCCACCCAGGCACCCCTCCTTTTTTTTTTTTTTCTTTAAATGAAATGTGTTGTAAGCATTTAATTTCCTTGATAGCATTTCAAGTAAACCGTAATTTAAGAAGGTTCGAACAAATGGTTGAAGAAATGAATAACAATTCTTATTTACCGGCATTGCTGTGTTTCCAAATCCTGTTGTGTTGCTGTGGTGACTGCTCATGTTCATGAAGTGCTTACTGTGGGGAAGGCTTTGCTTAGAGCTGCTTGTGGAACCCTCGCTGCCTTTCTGTGGGATCAAGGCTGCTGTCAGGTGTGGTTAGGCTCAGAGAGGTTCTGTCACGTGGCAGCCGGTCCAGGTCAGCCAGGTGGGCCCGGGATTTGAACACAGGCCTGGCCTCAGAACCTGAGTGCCAGGCTGTACAGCCCATGGGAGGGTTGGCTATAAATCAGTTTATGATAAGTTTTATCTTTATTTTGTCGTGGGCATTTTCCCCCTAGTTGTTTCTTCAGCGAGACTGGTCAGGGCTACCCCATTACCGCAGCACATTCCCAGGATGCCTGGCCTAAGGGAGTGTTTCCAGGGTAGCAGACTCCCTTGGAAAAGAGCAGTGATGGAAGGGTGCGTCCTGTTCATGGAGGTGGGGGCAGTCCCTGCTCCCATTTCTGGCTTGGTCACCCTCCAGTGGTGGGCCTTAGCGGGTCCACCCCTGTGCCCTGCCCACCCCAGGAGGTTGCCCCTCTGCTTACAGCACAGCCATCTGGGCTCGCTCTTCTCCCTCCCTTTGCCCTGTCCCAATCTGGAATCAATCTCTTTGTACTTATTTATAACCTTTACTTAAAAATAGTCTGACTAGCACAGTCATAGTGGATTTTATTTTATTTTTTAATGTATCGATCACCTGCGGTATACAGGCAATGTTCCATATATAACAACTGGGATGAGACAGCACGTGGGAAGTTGGGGAAGGGCCCTGACTCGATCTGGAAGTGGGGACCATAGGCAAGGAGGGCGTCAGCTCTCTCAGGAGGTGATTTTTAAGCAAAAACCTGAAGGACAAATGGCAGTTCATCTAGAGCAAGATGGGGGCAGGGGTGTTGTCAGGAGGGACACACCCTCCTGACTCTGAAAACTGAACATGGGAGCAGAAGGCAACCTGGGGGAGGAGAGCAGGACGCTGCTGGGCAAGTCTGGTGGGCTCTGTTCCTGGGTTCCATCCAGGGGCTAACTGCAGAAGAAGTGGGGAGGGAAGGAGAATGGGGGAAAAATAGGAGCATTTCTGTATTTTCATCATGGGCTCTGGCTGCTTGGTGCAGACATTTGTGTTTTCCTTCTATTTGAAGGCAGGTACTTTGGCACTCATCACCTGTGAGACAATCTGCCTCATTCCATGATAACAGTAGCTGCATGGTACAGTCTTAACTGTGTGGCTGGTAGAGTTCCAAACACTTGAGTTGGGGACTCACAGCAACCCTCTGCCATCTCTGTGTCCTGGGTGAAGCAATGAGGTGTGGGAGTGTCAGCAACCTCTGGAAGGTCACAGTAACTGCTGGGATCGGGGTTTGAACACAGGCAGCCTGAGGGTACCTCGTAGAGTGACTGGTGTATAAAAGCTCTGGCTTTGAAGGATCACTTGCATCTTTCCACATCCTTGACGCTGTAGTAGATGCTCAGTGGACTTTGTGGAATTTGTTTTGTGGGGTGCCCAGGTTTTCTTTTTATAAATGGATGGGAGTAGGATATGCTTACAATGAAGGGCATAAGATTTGAATGCACACATTTATGCTGAATGAATTTACAGATGAATTCACCAGTGTATTCCTCACCCGCTCAAGATACATGCTCTTATCAGCATTTCCTCCGCCAAGCTGCCCTGTGCTCTGTTCCGGTCACCGCGCCCCCCAAAAGTCACCTTGTACTGACTTTTGTCACTGTAGATTTGCTTTGCTTATTTTTAAACTTAATGTAAGTGGTTTTATGCAGAGTGTATTCATTGCGCGCTGGATGCTTTGATTTGTTGCCCTAGTTCATCTATTTACTAATATGAAACAGTGTGTTGTTGCACGCAGAGCTGGGTTTTTTTTTTACTGCGGGGCAGTCTTCCACCATATGCGTATCTGTGGATTTGTTTTGGTGTGTGCCCTCGGAGGCACCCCACCCCCTGTACCCCTTTGCTCACTGTGTGAAAGGAGTGTGGCCCGCCAGAGGATACCAGGCCCTGCAGGACGCGGGTTCAAGTTAGTGGAAGTTCTTGGTGCTTTACTGGGTAAGTTATATTGCACTGAGAGCCGTTGGACCTTGGTGGACTTAACCTGGTAAAACTACAGTTTTTAGGGCTAATACCAGTGTCACTTGCATCCCACTGTTGTCTTTAAGGGTAAAATGAGACAATACACATGAGAGTGTTTTGGTAGGTTGTGTATTATTATTCTTGTGGAAATGGTATTTAAGATAATTACTCCTCCCCAATACTTTCTGATGTTTTCCAAAATATATTTCAAAATCAGAACTGTTCTTGATGCTTCTGTAAGATGACGGTATCAAAATAATGTCTGGAAAACTGACGGGAGGAAGTTGAGGCAGCAGGCCCCGAGCCCTGGAGACCTGAGCCCGGGGAGCTCTGTGTCCTGGCTTCTTAGGGCCTGCGGTTCTCTGGCACTTGGTGGGGGGATGCCTGGGAACTTGGCCGATCCCCTGGGGTTTGGTGAGTCAAGATTAAGCCAGCCTCTGCAGTGGTGTCAGAAGGCAAACTCGTATTTCTAAAAGATCCACGTTTTTCTTGTAAGTTGGTTCTAGGGCTCTTTCCGTTATTTCTTGGAAAAAAAGGCCAACGTGCATTTCCCCAGTTTTCTGTCTTTAGCACTGGGGGCACAGTCAGCCTGCTTCTCAGTCCCGTGACTTTTGACCCCTTTCTCAAGGAGCATGGATTCCAGAGGGTGGGCTTTGATGGATGGCTGAGAGGAGAGTGCCACTCTCCTCTAAAGAACTCCTGGTCTAAAGAACAGACGCCAAACGTGAATGTCTTTGAAACTGACTTTGCAGGTTTGCAGTACCCACTTGGTGGAAGGACAGCCACAGCTTGTGAGCCAGGGACAGGCCAGTAGTTTTCTGTTTGCAGGGGACTCCTCGAGTGACCTCTTTTCTTTCTGTTGCCTCTGGGTCTCTCTCTAGCAATGGAAGTAGTTGCCTCAGGACTTTGGAAGGTCGAAGGAACACGCTTTTCACCGGAGCACGGATGTGCTTTTATTGCCCTGGTGTGAAGGCTTTTGGGATGATGGAAGGGGGCAAGGAGGACAGTTTGTATAATTCAGGAGCTCAGCTGGCATTGTAAATAAGGTAAAGTAAGCCTCCTTGAACCCAGGAAAGCCCTTAGCTCTGTCGCTGAGGAGGTGTGGCTGTAAGCCAAAACTATTTGAGTCTTTTGGTCTCTCTGCAGTCTGCCTCCCAAACTACTTTGAATGCCTTCCCGTTCTTTTTCAGGTAAGGGAGATTAGCACTAATGACTTTAATCCCTTATTTGGTTGGTTCTTACTTGGCCCAGAGCCTGGCAGCTCTGGGTCATTGGAATCTCTGTTGGGCGATGTGAAAAGGCAATTGGAATTCGCTTGTTAGCCCACAAATGAAAACCATTAGGCTTTGCTGCTTTCCATAAGTACAGTGTATTCTTTCTGCAGCTCTCACATTCCTGTGGGTCCCACTGCTCACCTTTGTTTTTATGCTCTGAATTTTATGTGTTGCAGATTAGCATTCTCCATTAGGCCATCTGTGTGAATTGTCCCTCCTTTTAGTTTTATTCATTAGCTCCTTACTGTTTTTCCACCCCAGGATTCTTTGAGTGAACTTGGTGTAATGGAGAGAGATTTGGAAACCAGATAGGGTTGCCAGAGTTAGCAAATAGAAGCAGGATGAGGAGCCATATTTAAAGTCCAGATAAACAATGAGTAGTTTTTTAGTATATGTGTGTTCCAAACGTTGCATGGAACATACGTACACTAAGAAATGATCTGAAATGCAAATTTAACAGGGCATCCTGTATTTTATCTGGCAATCTTAAAGCCCATGGGACTTTAAAAAAAAAAATCTCAATTCTGCTTCTTTCTAGTTTGTGATCCTATGGCAGTTTACCTGACCCCTAAGACACCGTGTCTTCTTCTCTAAAAAGGGTCGTAGTCTCTTACCTCTCTGGTGTGAGGGAGCCCATGTCTTTTCTCACTCTTTGTTCAGTTTTTATGGATTTGCCCGTCTTCTTTTTCTCTCTCCCATGAAGCCACCCAGTGTCCTTTCCTTAGTGGGGCTCTTTTTTTTTTTTTGTTTTAAACCTTTGTGAATAAAAGGACATTATTTTTTGAAGATCTTATTTTATTTTTCTAAGATTTTATTTATTTATTTGACAGAGAGAGAGATGGTGAGGGAGGAAACACAAGCATGAGCAGTGGGAGAGGGAGAAGCAGGCCTCCCGCTGAGCAGGGAGCCCGATGCGGGGCTCGATCCCAGGACCCTGGGATCATGACCTGAGCCAAAGGAAGATGCCCAACGACTGAGCCACCCAGGTGCCCCCTTAGTGGGGCTCTTTTGGGTTTTCAGGACGTCAGCTCCTCTTCTTCCTCAAGCTGCTGTCAGTTTGCTTTCACTTTTTCTGCCCTTCTACCACCAACTTCCTTATTTCTTCCTCTCTGGAAGCTATCTTTGACTGTATGCCTCAGGTGTCCCCTTTTATTTGGCCACATGTGACCAGCCCTCTTGTTTCATTTCTCCTTTCCATCTGAGCCTCAAATGGCACAGAGGGAACGGGGCCTCTTGGCCTCTTACTGTTCGTGGGACCAGGCGACAGTCACATATTATTTTGGGGCCTCTGTTTTCACTGCTCACTGGGAGGACTTGTTTAGAGATCAGGGATGGCAGGCTTGCATTTGACCCATAGCAGGTGGTTTTGCGTCAGAGTTTTGAAAGACTCCTGCAGGGGGCGCCTGGGTGGCTCAGTGGGTTAAGCCTCTGCCTTCGGCTCAGGTCATGGTCTCAGGGTCCTGGGATCGAGCCCTGCATCAGGCTCTCTGAGAGCCTGCTTCCCCCTCTATCTCTGCCTGTTCCTCTGCCTAGTTGTGATCTCTCTCTCTCTCTATCAAATAAATTAATAAATAAAATCTTGATTAAAAAAAGAAAAAAGAAAGACTCCTGCAAGAGAGTGTTGTAAGAAAGGCACGGATGCTCTGGTTGGTCTTGGGCATCACCCCTCTGCTTCTCGCGCCTGTGGCTGCACATGCTTGTTTTCTTCCTGTTCTGATGGCAGTTGACTTGGGGACCCCTGGAGCTGTGCTGCAGATCGTGACTAATGGTGGCAGTGCGTACTGAGTTAGCTTTTGAAACAAAACCACAGGCACAATTGTTCCAGCTTTCCAGACTGCGAGCACCTAGGTATGGGGAAGGTAACTTGCCAGGTCTTTCGGCTGGTAGGTGGGGGGGGGGGGGGGCGGCATTGGGCAGCCCGCCCCTGGAGGCCCTCTCTGTAACCACTGTGTCTTCGCGCCGCTGCAAGGTTCTATGAAATTCCTTGTAGGAGCTGGAAATAGAGCACAGTTTTGTTTATTTAAATTCGTAATGTAAGTCTTTGCCCTACTGTCTGGGAAATTGCTGTAATTCATGGGTGGGGAATCCGTAGAATCAGTTTCCCCTCCGAAGCATCCTTCTTCTGTCCCTTAAAGATGTTTCCAAGGGTTCTCTCTTCCTGTGGCCTTCTTCTAACTTTTATTTATTTTTAAAGATTTATTTACTCGTTTTAGAGAGAGAGAGCCTAAACCGTGGGGAGGGGCAGACGGAGCGGGGAGAGAATCTCAAGCAGACTCCCGGATGAGTGCGGAGCCTGGTGTGGGGCTCCCTCTCAGCACCCTGAGATCATGACCTGAGCTGAAACCGGCAGTCGGACGCTCAAATGACCGAGCCACCCAGGTGTCCACCCCTTCTTCTAACTTTGAAAAGATTATGAGGCATCCTTGTGTTTATTTAACTCAGTAGTTTTTGGATGCCTGCCAAGTGCCAGCTCTACACTTGAGATGTCCTTTCAGGAGCAAGGCAGCCTCATGAATAACTGCATGCCCCCTGCTCTGGGCTCAGGGTGTCAGAAGCCCAAGCCGACCTCCTCGCGATTTGGAACAGCAGGACCTCATTCCCATCCTCCTCCTGGAGGGCAAAGTGGGAGGAGGTGTTATCAGAGCCCAGGGGCCCAGGTGGGCCTAGAGACAGGAATGCTGCAGGAGGTGGAGAAAAAAGGAAAGAGACACCCTGATTGTCCCTTCTCCCACCCTCCAGTCTCTTGCCAGTGCTTCTTACTGGCCGAGTCCCGTGGAGGTGAGTTGGCTTCAGGGACCTGGGAGTTGCAGCCCTTATAGGTCACCCCCACCTTGCAGAGCAGGAGAAGGACAGTGGAGGATCCTGGGCCGGACAGACCTGGGGCTGGCTCAGGAACAAATGAAAATGGAAGGGCTATGTTTGGCCGGGGCAGTGTTGAACACTTTACAGATGACAGAATGTTGGCGAACTTGTAGGTTTTTCTTTCCCCTGGAGGATGTGAGTGAAGGGCATTCCAGGGAGAAGGATCTGCATGGGCAGACTCACGGCAGCTCGAAGCCACAGGCCCCAGTCGAAGGACGCCTGCAGCTCTGAACGGCTCCATCCGTCTCAAGCTCTTTCTTCAATCTCGCAGGCCCCTTTTGTAGATGGCTGTCTTGTGTGTCCGTGTTGTCATTTATGGCTGACAGGAATTTTCTCTCTGGGGAGAGCCAGGTGGAGAGCTCAGCACCCTGCATACCCACGAGTGCAGCCGCTTCGGACAGCTCTGGCTGCTTCGCCAGCGAGGGGAGGTCCTGGCCGCTGCCATTTCTGTTTGGTGCCTGTGGCCCAACTTGGGCCCCAGGGCTCTGGCAACAATGCTGCTGCCTTGAGAGGAAAACCGGCTGCACAAGTTGGTGGCTTCGTGGCCTTGTCTCCTCCTGGAATGTCTGGCACTTGATCATGCTGTTAGAATACATTTCTCACATTCTCCTACTGTGAAATTTGTTTTTATGATGCTAGAGGATTTTGTTTAAACTTTTTTTATTACGGAAAATTTTCTGCATACGCAAAAGGAAAGTGAATTTATAAACCACTGGGCTTGACCAATTATCAACACGTGGTCAGTCTCGAAATTGTTTCACCTATAAATAGTTCAGTTTGCATCACTGATAAGGATTTATAACCACATACCATTACATACCACATTTTAAAAAAGTAATATTTCCTCTAGCAACTTTGTGTTGGAAAGGTAAACAGGAGAGTCTCTTCTGGACTCAAATGTGTTATCCTTCCTTCTCTGCTTTAAGCCTTTACCTCTGTGCCAGGAGGCTGCTGGCCCCAGATCTAAATCTCTTCCTGCTTAGTGTGCTGGCAGCTGGTATGGGGACCTTTTACCTGCTGTTCTGCTTCTTGGTACTAGTCCCCCCAGCATCCTAGTCACGCTGGTTCTGCCCTCAGGAAAGTATGCAGTCTGGCCTCCCAGCCCTCATGCTGTACGGTGGGATGGCTCTCAGGTCACTGGCTCTGGCACTCGGGGCAAGAGTCCTGGCCCCTGCAGCTGTGCTGCAGAGAAATCTCAAGTGAGGTGTCCTTTGCAGTCTTCGCCTGGAGCTTTTAGCTGCGCAGTGTCTGAGCATTGTGGACGAATTACACCTTAGGAAGACGGGCTGGCATCTAGAGCTTCTAGAAAGTCTGGCGTGGTGTTGTATGTGAAGCCATGCGGGGCTGGCGAGCAGCAGACAGGAAGCTGTGGGCAGTGTGTGCAGACGGATGTCTCCTGGACAGGTAGAAAAATGAGCATCTTTGCCCAGAATCTGCAGCTCTGAAATCTGCGGCTTGTGCAGCACATAGATTCAGAATGGTTTCAACTTGGTTATTTCATGTGAGTCTCACAGGAAGTCTGTGGGATGGGTCGTGGGAGTTTCGACGGAAAAAAGATCAGGTGAAATGTGTATAAATTATTGGCCATGGAACAGTGCTGATAAAATGGGACAGTTGAGAGTGCAAGGTAGATGGCCAGGGTTCTTCCATTCTGTCAGCTCCTCGGCTGATGTGGGGTAGTAGGTGGCGAGACTCCTTTTACCAGAAGTTCTCCAAATCTTGGCTCGACCTCAGCAAGAGGGACCAGTCCAGGTGGTAAAGTCCAGGTAGTGGAGGCTGGTGCCGGGTGGCCAAGCCCTGAGCCTAGGAAAAGAAGTGTGCGGAGGGATGGTCTAGACAATGTTACTTTGCTCTCTTGCAAGTCAAGTTAACTAGGATTTAAAGTGGGTGGCTGACTAGGGGTTTGGGATTTGGCTTATTTTCAGAGCAGTTGCTCTTTGATGGGATTAATTTGGCCTCATAGCTAATAGGGGCTCAGCTTTCAGTCCGTGGGTCCCAGACGTTCCTGTCCATCTGAAGCACCTGGAGAACTTCAAAAGTCATGAGACCTGGGGTCACATCCTTCAGTGTCTGAGGATGGGAGCCCCTGGCATTGGTATTTTTTAAAGATTCCCTGGTAATTCCAAAATTACAGCAACAACATTTTGGAACCACTGGTCTGTACATTTGTAAGTACATATTAATTTCACCTGAGGCTTGAAAAAGATGCTGCCATTAAAAATGTTTTTTTGGTTTTTTCCCCACTAGTTACTTTTTTCCAGCTTTCTTGAGCTTATAATTGACATGTAGCACTGTGTAAGTTTAAGATGTACGTGTCGATTTGATATTCTTATATATTGTGAAATAATTACCCCATGGCATTAGCTAACACCGGCATCAAGTCACGTAATTACCTAAAAAATTCTGATTTCTTAATTGGCATTCTTTGAATAGAAAGGCATCTCATGATATGCGCTCCCCTTCCCTATTACACCAAGAGTGGTGTAGGTGACTCCTTGTTGTATGCCTTTTTTCTTTTCCACTTAGTTATGTGTTGGAGATTTTCTCTTAACAGTAACAGTACATTCATTACGTCCCCATTCTTCTGTGCAGTTGCATGGTAATCCGCCTTATGGCTGTCTCTTACCATTGGGGATCCAGTTTGCTGTCAGTTTTTGGTCTCACATTGTTACAGTAGCCTTGAACATGGATCGTTTCGCATGCTGGTGAATCTATCTGGGAGGACACATTGCATTTGGTAGTGCCTATCTAGTATATACCATGTATACCATGTATATGGGCCACTCCCTTCAACCTTTTCCTTATATTGACTAAATCCTCCCATCAGGCCTGTGAGGTAGTCAGTATCTCCATTTTACAGATGAAAAAACTGGGACTCACCAGGGTTTGGGTGACTTGCCCAAAGTCACGCCCTAGAGAGAGGCAGAGCCAGATTTCACACCTGGACAAGTTGACTCCAGAGACATTTCTTTACTTTGAAATACTGCATTTCTGGGTAAATTCTCAGGAGTGACATTGCTGGGTTAGATGCGCTATGTATGTTGTGATTTGAGTAGATGTTGCCCAGTTGCCCTCAGTGGGGCTAGTGCTAATTTACATTTCCATTAGCAGGATGGGAGAGAGGATGATGGCCCCGGACCACACTTTGATCCAGTTGGGATTTTGTCAGTCTGGTAGATAAGAAATGGCATCTTGGTGTGATGGGCATTTCTCTCAAGGGGATGGGCAAACATTTTCTCCCATGTTTGTAAAGAGCATTTGTGTTTCCTTTTCAGCAAATGCCCACTTCGTAGTCTTATTGATTGTCTGTTGGGATGTTGGTCTTTCTCTTAGCCATTTTCTCAGCACTCTGTATATTTCAGAGACTTGCCCTTTTTCTAATTTTGAGTTGGAAAACAATTTCCCACTGTCACTTATTTTTTGATTTGGCTTTTTGTTTTTTGTTTTTTTTCCCCCCACAATGTTTTTTTTCTCCACGCTTTCTTACATCATTTATCATCTCAGGAAGTAGTATTATGATGTTAGGTAAAAATTTACTGTGTATTTACTTCTTTGGAAAAAAATGTAGGATGGCTACCTATTGGGTTTTTGTTTAAATGATTCGCAGTGCATTTAAGAGAGATTCAGAAGAAATCGTAGAAGCAGTCATGTTAGATATTATTTTAAACTGCTGAATGACTTAAATTTATGGCTGAATATTAGAGCACATCTCCTGGTGTCTTTTAGAGCCTCCCTCATCTTTCTCTATACTATCACTTCATATTTCATGTACAATCCTAAGTTAGGATGAATCTTCCGTGATGAATTGATTACTGCATTATTTGCATCTTGGATACTATTAGTGTAACCTTTTCCTCTCTCCAGAACCTTCTTAAATGGACTTGAGGTTAATTGGCATTGTTTCTCTTTCCTGGTCAGTTTCAGACTCTTTTATCTGGTGGTTTTATTTTACTCTGCAGTATTTTCCATTTCCCCTGTTTAAAGATAGGTTGAAAGCTCTGGACCTTAAATTGAACCTTCTTACCACTTAGCAAGTCATTTCCCTTCATCTCTGAAGTATTTCTGAGGCCATTATTTGTTAGGCACTATGGTAGGGTCTAGGGGACATTCCTGCCTCTTATGGGGCTTATGTTCTGGCTGGGAGGAGGGGAGGAGGGGAGGAATAGATATCTGACAACTAATTTTAAATGTAGATTTAAGATTGTGACGGAAGAAGTGCCTGGGTGACTCAGTTAAGTGTCTGATGTTGGCTCACATCGTGGTATCAGCAGGAGTCTGCTTCTCCCCCTTCTTCTGCCCCTCCCCCTCCCCCTGCTCCTGCTCTCTCTCTCTCAAATAAAATCTTTTTTTTTTTTTTTTTTTTTTTAAGATTATGATAGATGCTTTCAAAGATATGGTTTTCAGAGGATGCAATCAGGAACTCAGCTCATTTGGGGCAGCCAGGGAGAGCTTTCCTGAGGTACATTTAGGCTGCCATCATCTGAATGATAAAAGTCACCGTGGAGAGGATTGGTAAAAACATGTTGTGGGCCAAGGGAACAGGCCATGCAAAAATCCTGAAAGCAACAGAAGCATGGCAGGTTTGAGGAACTGAGAGATAAGTGTGGTCAGAGTGTGATCTGGATGTGGCCCGAGGAAGGATCTGGAAGTAGGTGGGGCCAGTTCTGACAGGGTTCATAGTCTGTCTTCTGATGGCTGCTGTGAATAAAACCCGAACCAGTGGTAAAATATGGAAGACATCCATTTGAAGGGAAGAGACTTTTTAGCTTTATCTCTTGCGGTCTTCAAATTCTGGAGCTGAGAATACCCTAAGTGTCCTTTATTGCCAGTCTAATGCTTATTTTTACAAAGGATAGACCAGGAAAATGACACTGGTAGCCAGGAGTGTCAGAACTTGAACCCACGTCTCTTAATAAACTGTTCTTTGTACTCTGCACTTTCTCTTCCCTCAGAAAACATGCATTCTGACTAAAAATTGAAATGTGTTCTGATGTGTGGTTTTATTCTGATTTATATGAGAAATCTTAAGAATGTTTAAAAATTAAATCACTTAAGAATTTTGTTGAGTAGTGTTTATTGTCTCACAGAAGAGGAGACTGTCTTCTAGAATGTGGGCTCTGCTGATGTCATGTCCATGCTTCTAATGCTATGGCTTCAATACAACTTTTTGTATCTAGATCATCTACTTCAAGGAGCACTGCTGGCATATGTGCTTTTTAAATTAGGTATAGTTTTGATTCCAGTGACTATGCCATTCTAGAACTTTCTTCAGATGAATAAATTTGGCCTGCAAAAATAGCATTTTAATCCATTCTTTTTTAGTTTTTCATTAGGATGTGTTTTTGCCAATAGTCTTCATATTTTAAAATCCGAATGTGGCAAAAAGATTTACTGCTTGTTATGCAAACTTTCTGACTTGGTTGGGGGATTGGAGAAAGAATGAAAATGGAGAGAGTCTGTAGATAGAGGAGTAAATGTATCAAAAATGGACCTCCCCACCTTCACACTTTGTTCTGTGCTCGTTCTAGTTAAAAGGTAAGTAAGTAAGTAGCCTGTTCTTTGCTTTCTTTGTACAAGGGAAGAGAAAAGAGGGAGATGACAGGGGATATGTTCTTCTCACATTTATTAGAGTCTTAGATCCTCATGTGATAGACTTTTTTTTTTTTTAAGATTTTATTTATTTATTTGATAGAGAGAGAGCATGAGAGAGAGAGAGAGAGAGAGAGAGAGAGAGAACCCAAGCAGGAGAGCTGTGAGAGGGAGAAGCAGACATCCCGCTGAGAAGGGAGCCTGATGCAGGGCTCTGTCCCAGGGCCTTGGGATCATGATCTGAGCCGAAGGCAGACGCTTAAAGACTGTGCCACCCAGGCACCCCTGGTAGACTCTTTGCATGTCCTCAGTGGGATTTCTTGGCATCTTAGTAGTGTGTTGAGGAGAGGAGCCCTTTAACCTGCACAATGAGTGAGTCAGAGACTTTAGACCTTCCTTTATTGGAGCCTGTGCATTTTTGTGTTACAGCTAACTCCAAAATGTCTCATGTGCATTTCGGATCTTGACTGCTTATGTGGGGGATGGAAAGGGAGCCTGGAGGAAAAGGTGGATTCACTGGTACTACCGTTGAAGTAGGCTAGAGGCTGGGGCCAGGGGGAGGTTATAGTGGGTGGGGACTATCCATTAATACTAGAATCTTGGTTGGGGTCTCAGCAAGGGTCAGATGTAGGTAAAATTCCTTATGTATGGATCTGGTGCCCGGGGAAGTGGAGAATAATTGGGTTATCTAGGGTGTGGTCTGGGTCTGCAGAGGACACCGGGAACCTCACCCCACAGGGCTTTCTTACCGCCCAAGTTTGTAAGGTAGAGAGAGAACTCTTCCGTGTTTCCCTGCCCAAGGCTGTTATATCTCTTTGCATATTGGTGGGTTTAAGTCTGTAGGTGAAAACAAGCAGGAATATCCTATTGGCATTTTTCCCAAAATGCGTTCAGTCGTTAAATATTATTAACTGCTCATCTCTTGTCCCTCTACTTTCCCCTCTTCGTGGAGATCATCTGAGACTCCCGTTCCATCAATACAAAGTGCATAGGCTCCATGTTAAAACTGAAAGACAGAGTTTTACATTTTTAGGAAAGATACGTTTAAAAAATTATGTTAATTGGTGCATTTGGAATTGGAGCCATATAAAAATGAAAGATAGTGTCTTATCCTTGACCCTGGTTTGTCTTCATAGGCATAACTGCTATTATTGGTTTCTTAGTCATTTTCCAAAGTGTTTTCCTGGATATATTTTATGCAGATACAATTGTGGGCCTATATTGTGCCCTTAAGAAAATACACAGAAATGGGAACGCATTGCATATGCTCTTCTCTGTCTTGCCTTTTTCACTTAATGAAATATTTGAGTTTCATTCTTGAGTTTTGAAGGGATTGGCTTTCCTTTTAGAAATAAGTGCCATGTTGCTTATATGTATATTTTTCCTGGAACTTAGTCAACTTTATTAGCATTGCAAACTCTTCTTTTTGGCTAAATAACTTAGGTGGCAGTGAGAGAACAAAGACACATGGCTTTTATTACTAAACTCTCCTTTCAGTAGAATCTGCGAATTGGTAGGTATTGGGAGTTCAAAACTGTTTTTTTGGAGTAGCACTAAAGACCTGTCTTTGGCTAACATAGGTCACTCCCCTGGGTCACATAAGAAGGTGACAGTCTTTGTAAAATGCTAGGAAGTGTTATGATGTTTGTTCAAAGTTTGGGGCTCTCTGTTGAGGGTTTTGAACCCTTACAACAGCACATGGAACTTTTTCTGGCTTCGACTGTGTTCAGAGTCTACAGATCGAGTTCTTAAGACAAGGCTGTACTCCGGTCACCATCATTTCCCATGACCGGAGTCCTAGCCCACGTTCTCAAATATATTTTAGGGGTTTAAGAGTCAAGTAGATTTCCCCATTAAGTACATAATCAATTGAGTTCACTCCAATTTATGTAAGTGGAACCAGTAAAAGGAATACAAGCTTTTAATATTATGGTCCTGTTGGACAGGATTTATAATCTGAGCAACCTTGCAATAAAGCGTACTAATTAGGTTTTTTCTATCACTCACCTGTGCTTACATGGGTTCAGCTGATAGAATAGGGAAGAGCAAAGCGAAGAAAAAGAGGAGCCTGGGTTTTGTTTCGTTTCTTTTTTTTCTCTTCTCTTCTCTTCTCTTCTCTTCTCTTCTCTTCTCTTCTCTTCTCTTTCTAAGATTTTATTTATTTGAGAGAGAGAGTGCAAGTTCCGGGGGGTGGGGGGCTGGGATGGGGCAGAGGGAGAGGAGGAAGCAACACTCCCGTTGAGTAAGGAGCTTGATGCTGGGCTCCATCTCAGGATTTGGAGATCATGACCTTCACCGACAGAGCCACACTGGTGCCCTGAGCCCGTGTTTCTAAATACAGAGCCTCAGGGGAGCCGATGGCCCCTGTCAAAGCTGGTGCTGTTTCTACTTGGGTCCTCTGCTGCATCTGAGGACATCTTACTTAGTGTTTGACCGTTTCATCCTTCACAAGCTATTGATGCCATCATCTCAGTTGAAGCCACAAAAGGGAGAATTTATTTCCTTTCCTAGTTCCTTTCCCCCAACTTCCAGTATCACTTTGGACTCTCTAGTTTCGTCTTCAGCAGAACTGATAGACTGTATGGTGGTTGTAAAGACACATGGTTTTTTAACTCAAAGGCTCGGGTGCCGAGGACTGTTGCTAGTACGGAGAAAGGAGATGAGAGAGGTCCTAGTGGGCAGTGAACCCAGCCGGTTACTTAAGTTGATGGGACCCCGCTGAATCCCTCTTACTGTGCTTTGGGGGTAACAATATATTCCCCCCCTTTTCTTTTTCCTCTGAGTTATTATTATTTGGTTAAAATGTAGGCAGATGAATGAACACCCTCATACCCCTCACCTAAATTCACCAATTTTTAGCATCATATGATGCCCATATCCCACACATCTCTCCCTCCCTCCCTCCTTCTCTCTGTTCCCTGTTGCCCAACCATCTGAAAGTAGGTTTCAGATATCGGGTCACTCAGTTCCGAAGTATTCAGTGTTCGTCTCGGGAACAGGGACGTGGGGTGAGAGGATTTTTGAGTGCCGTCTACCTGCCACAGTGTCCCTTTTATGAGGACTCACAGAAGAACTTGTTTTCTTGGGTCTTAATACCAAGTAAAGCTCCTCAGTTTTGGGGCAGCAGAACTGCTAGGCTGCCAGGACACTCAGAACTAAAATTTCAAAATGTGTAGGACCTGTCGATTAGCATCTGTGGAACTTTTAGTTTTACTTGGCCGCTAGACTTTGTCTTTTTTCCCTATGGCCATCCATGCTTCCTTCTCTTTTAAAATCTTACATATTTATGCAAAGAACCCTGGTGAATTTTAGAATGAATCGGTGTATAAAAATGAGCTCGGGGTGAATCTGCAGTTGCAGGAAGCCCTCGGCTGACCCTGCAGGGGAGAATAGCTCAGGGAAGTCTGACCTCCTTATGCCCTCCTGGGACACCCAGACAAAGCGGGTGGAAATTCCCCCACCTAAAGCCCCAATACTTTCCTTTTTCTTTCGAATATGCTGCCTTAGGTTCATCTTAAAGACATCTCACCTTCGCCCTTATGGCCGTGTCACCCCCGAGTGCATGCCTACTCCTCACCCAGCGCCCTGGCCTCACGTTTTCATGGGGCGGCTCTGCCTGCTCCGACCAAGCATGACTTTTGGTACCAGGGGCCGGTGACATCGCTGGGAAGTGAGCACCCCTGCCACGGTTGCGTCTGTGACAACAACGGGAAGACAGTAGGAGGAAATGGACTGAATGGTACAGTGCTGTTGGAGGGTTGAGAGTGGAAACGGATGTTCTCTGAGACGGTAGATGTGGTGGAGAGGGTCGGAAGGCAGGGGTGGCGGGAAGAGTCTGGTGAGACCTGAGCGGGCCTAGAAGGCCCAGGATGAGGAAGGGAAAGGTAGATAAAGGGAGTGTGGAAGGGGTCAGCCGGCTGTGGATCTGCTGTCTGCCATCTCCCCGGGACACGTCAGAAATGACCACTCCTCCCCAAGTTGTACAGAGACGCCGCTGGACAGAGACTGGGAGGCAGGATGTCCATCTGGTGGAAACTGCGTGTTCTGGGCACAGGCACCAGGCCAGTGACAAGCACGATCTCCGGCAGCCCTCAGAAGAGCTCTGTGGAGGATGAGCGGTTAACCTCATTTACAGCTGGACAAAGGGGCTCGGGGAGGTTGGGAAACTGGCCTCAGTGGTGGACATGTGCTGTCTTCAGAGTCTCAGTTAAGTGGGTGCTGCTCCGTGATACGCTGACATGTCATCCTGCTCTTCTTTAAAAAACTTTTTGAAGCATAACTTCTTTAACTGCACGTAGGCTGAATGTACAGCTTGGCGAATTTTCGCAGGTGGAAGGCACTTGGATAACTTGTACCCAGATCAAGAAATGGAATGTTACTACCATCCTGGATCCTGCTTTACCCCCTGTAGTCTCCATCCCTATAAGAGTAACTCCTGTCCTGAGTCGGAACTCTGTTTATAGCTGGACTCATACAGTATGTACTCCTTAGTGTTTGACTCCTTTCTCCCACCGCGATGTCTGTGAGGTTCGTCTGTGTTGTTGATCTCTTCCTTCTTGAAATTGGGTCTCAGGATCTAGGGTGTCTAGAGAAACCATTTCTACTCCAGGGTTACACGGTCCCCTGCGTGTACAGTTGGTATTCTCAAAACCTGCAAATTTGGAAAATGTCGTCTATGAGGTATGCTCACAGTTTGCCTTGCTTTGAACTTGAGAAGAAAAAGCTGTCTGAATTTTCAAAGTTCTTGGTGTGAAGGATTTTCTGTATTAATAGTGAAATGCATTTCCATATTTTTAAAAGAATGGAGCAAAAGTCTTGATGAATTTAGAGTCTCTGCCAGAGACATTTTGTCTTATAGATGTAATGTGCTTTTATGCAATAGCTAGGATTCTGAAAAGTTTGTTAATGAAGTTAAATTTGGGTTTAACAAAATGTAAGCATATGTGGGATCTTGATGGGGAAAGAAATTGGAAATTTGCAGAGTGAAGTTTGTGCTCTTTCGCTAAAGACCATCAGGAATGCACCTGCCAGGAAACAGGTTGAAGACATTCCTCATCTTAGTGCGGGAGAACGCTCCTTGGGGAGTAGGATGGTGTTAGGAAGAACCTATTTGGGTTTTGGTTGGGTAATCCTAGGAAGGTCTACAAAAACACTGGTTCATTCTAGATCAGGTGTTTTCAAAAAGCAGGGGCAGGTCTATGATTGGGTATCTCAGTACATCTTACCTATAGAGAGGGTGATACTGAAAGCTGTAATTTTTAAAGAAGCTGCAGTCACTCATTTTAGCGGAGGGGGGATGTTTGGTATTTTGTGGGTTTCACGGGGATCTTGTTTTGTCTCATTTTGTCATGGTCGCAGAGTGACCTTGTTTGATGTGGATGTCCTCTGAGATTGTTTTTGTCCTCCAGAGCAATGTGACTTAGCTGTAAACGGCTGGTAGGTTTGTAATAATATTGAGGTTTAGCTGTGAGCATCACATCAGCTCCTGGATGTCAGAGGCTTTTTTTTTTTTTCCCTCTCAAGGAAAGTTCCTAGGTTTTTTTGTTTTTCATGAGTCTACACATTATAATACAGGTGTTCTTAAAATAGGATTAACCTTCAACAGATACTTACTCAAGATACTAAATATGAATTCTGAGCAGAAAGTATATTTAGAACATTATCCTGCAGGTTGTTTTCAGGCTTCTTAGGTGACTAGGGTTGCCCTGTGTGGACTGGTTTTTAGAGCTTTTAGGTAATCCTAGTGAAGTCACGTGGGCCTTTGGCGATTGCTTAGTCACACTTGACTCTTCTTTCCTTACCTGTTGAGTGAGGGTAATTATAACAGTGACCCACATTTCTTAATGCCCCCCTGTGATGTCGGGTTTGATCCCACCATGAGATGGAACCTGCAATTTATACAGTACTTGCTTCTGAAAAGGCTTCGAGGTGGCCAAGATGATGTGCCTTTTCTCTGCCGAGCGCTCCAGCCACGTCTTCTCCTTTCCTTCCCCCCCAAAGAAAAACATTTTCTGAGAGAGGGTGGTCTTCATCTAAGAAAACTTCATCTAGGGATGCTCTGTGTAGGTACCAAAGGATGGAAATACCTCATTGTGATTGCTTTTCAAAGCAGGGTTTTTTGTTTGTTTTGTTTTGTTTTTTTAAGATTTTATTTATTTATTTGACAGAGAGAGACACAGCAAGAGAGGGAACACAAGCAGGGGGAATGGGAGAGGGAGAAGCAGGCTTCCTGCCAAGCAGGGAGCCTGATGCGGGGCTTGATCCCAGAACCCTGAGACCATGACCTGAGCTGAAGGCAGCCGCTTCATGACTGAGCCACCCAGGCGCCCCATCAGAGCAGGGCTCTTGAGCAGGAGACTTGCACTTCGGTTAGCCCAGCATTCTGATTATGAAGAGTGAGGGGCTGGGGTGTCGCAGTTTGGGTCACCTTAGGCTCCTGATCCTGTCACATGGGACTTGCACATGGTTTTCTCATTTTCTTGTCTAACGGAGCGTTTAAACTTCTAATTTCTGGCATCTTCTTTCTTGCTACTTGAATGCTTGTAAACGTAGCCTTATCTGTGAGCTGCAGCGGTGTGTGAGGGCTCGTCCGAGGTCCCGGAACGGAAGGAGGAACCGGCTGGTGAGTTTCACCTCGCACTGTCCAGCCTGATAGTCCTTAAGAAAAGGAGGGGACACAGGAGGGCGAGTGTTTGGATTAATTGAATAAGAGCTTCAGACCAGTGCGAGTGGGTGGAAAACAACGACAAGAAGAGAGGAGCTAGAAAGTAGACAGCCTTGCTGTCAAGGGTAGCGCTGCTTGTGCATATTTTGGGGGTACTGTCTGATTTCATTTTTGACTAAATATGTGGCCAGTTATCCCATTGAAATGCTTTGAAGTGGCATCTAAATTCCCTACATACCCAGATTTAGTTGTGGACAATCTTTTTTGATTCCATCATCTCTATATTCCTGTGTTAATAACTCTGGATGATTACAACTTCATAGTAGGTTTTACTCTGCCATATGGCGGGTTCTGACACCGTGTGTTCAAGGCTGCCATGGCTATGACGGCTCTCTTCCTGCGTGTCACGTCCCTGAAGTCTTGTGGGGAGTCGAGGTCGGGGAACATTTATATCTGATAAATCTCCTGTTTATCCACTTGTTAAAGTTTGTGTTTCTTTATTTCAGCCCTCTGGTGAGTCTTTAAAAAAGACTTCATTTAGCACTGGCAGCTATCAGCCTTTTTTCTTAGGGACCTTTCTCTTGCCCGTGTGAGCAGGACTTTTTCTGTTTGACTTTCTCATATTTAGGCATGATTTTGCTTTGTGTTTTTTAAATGTTGCTTAGCCTCTGGTTACCTGCTGAACAGTTATTGGTTGGTTCTCTTGCACTTTCTAGGTGGATGACATCTGAAATGACAGATTTCTGTTCTCTTCCTTTCTAGCATCTTTTGATCTCTTACCAGAGAATCAGGTCATACTCGTATTTAACTTAACATGTCTGGCTATTTATACCTAGTAAACAGAAGAGAGTACTAATTTAAACAGTGCTGGCTCCTTTACTCTCAGGCAGCGAGCGTTTATGGGCCCTGGTCCGTCTCTCCTTCCACCAGTCGGCTGTGGATCTCTCCTTGTACCTTTCCACTGCTGCGTGTTTTCTGTTGTTTTGTTTTGTTTTTCTAACAGAATCGGGTTCTCTAGACCCACCCCAACCATATCATAATCAAAGGAAAACTGACTTTATGCCATTTCCTACTTGCACGCTGGCCTCCGAAGTTAGCCTGAACGTAAGAAGCACCTTGACCATGTTTCCTTTTGGTTTATTGCATTAGCCAGGACCTTCTGTACAACCTTGAAAGATACTGATGGTAGCAGGCGTCCTTTACTTGTTCCGAACTTTAATGGGAGAGCTTCTTGTGCTTTAGTCTTAAATATGTTGTCTGATGAAAGCTTTTGGGAGAAGCTTAGACACAGGATGTTTGCTTTGTTTTGTTTGTTCTCATGAGTGAGTGGAGTTTTGTCAAATGTTTTGCATCTGTTGAGATGATACCTAAAAAATCTCAAGGTAATGAAATACAATAATACATCATTTTATGTTGAACTCGCCTCATTCCTGAGATAAGCCCTACTAGTAATTTTTAAAATTTTAGTACATTACTGTATTCATGTTCATTCTGCTAATACTTTATTCAGGATTTCTGTGCACGTATTACATAAGAGTGGCCTTTAGCTTTTTGTTGTACAGTTTGGAAGCAGGATCACTTAAGGGTAGTTTTCTTAGATTTTTTTTTTAATAGGTATAGTTTGTAGTACATGGCAGTTATCTCAAAAGTGTGGTGGAACTTACCGGTCAGAAACATCTGGAGCTGGTATCCTGTCTAGACAGGAGAGGCTTTTATTTATTATTATTATTATTATTATTATTTAAAGATTTTATTTATTTATTCGACAGAGACCTAGAGCGAGAGAGCACAAGCAGAGGGAGTGGCAGAGGGAGAGGGAGAAGCAGGCTGCCTACTGAGAAGGGAGCCCAACTCGGGACTCAATCCTAGGACACTGAGATCCCAGGACACCTGAGCTGAAGGCTTAACCATCTGAGCCACCTAGACACCCCAGGAGAGGCTTTTAAAAAAAATGGCAGAAGCTTTCCTGTTGGGAAAATAGTGGTGGCAAGTAGCCTGTTTTGTGAGGCAGCTGGGCATGTCGCCCTTCAGGGGTGATGCTCTGAACCAGCTGCCAGGCATGCACACACATTCGTGTCTGTTCTGCACGTTGCTCACACACAAGCTTGTGATTACGAAACTGCTCTTCGAGTTTTCAGTGACCATTTCATTTTCAGGATTGCAGAATTTACGTTAGTATTTTCATAGGAGTACGTAGTATGAAATTAAGCCCAAACGTCAGTGCTCTTTGCATGATATCCTCGAACACATTGAGAATGCCATGTGGCAGGCACGGAACGGTCAGAGCTTTTGTCTTGGTCTGTTTCAGCCAGTTTGGTGCCAAGATAGTTCTTAAAACATCCAAGTGAGTACAGGGGTTTTGGCCTTAACATGATCTATGTGTTCCTGAAAACCTTGGCATCCTGCAAAATCACTAAAAATATGAAGGCTTGAAGCAGGGGGGTAGTGTTGGGGCAGAGCACCCGCCCAGACTGTGCGGCGTTGTCATGGTTTTGTGCCCGGGGAGATGGGAGTTCGGATGTGCCGAGTCGCGGTCGGCAGGCCAGCGTCTTCCAGAGGTACTAGCGGTGCGGGAAGCACAGGCTGTGTGCCCGGGACGTGGACAGATGAAATAAAGATCTTTGCTCCCCAGGTTCACCTGGATGAGAATCCTTGAACTTCTGTGCTCTTTGAACCCCCTTTTTCCCTGGCACCTTCCTCATCCCTCGGAGTGTGTCCTTCCCAGGTCTTCCCTGGTTCAGTCACCAAGGAGCCTGTCACAGCTACCTTAGTTGAACACATCTCTCCCGGACTTTAAATATTTTCTTCTGATGACAAATAACTGTTTATTGCAGAAACTTTGAAAAACAGGTTCACTGTACAAAGACTGTCCTCAGTGCTGGTCCTCAGAGCCCCCCCTCAATCGCTTGTGCTTCTGGTTCTCTCTAACACATTTGAGGGTTGGGGTGAATTTTTTTAGCAAAACTGGGGTCATGTTGCGGCTCCCAGCTGGTTCTTTCTTGTCAACACGTATCATGGCAGTCGTCCCTTGTTCTTAATTATGGCAGCATAATTATTCCATTGTTAGGGTCAACAACCATTTATCAGTGCCTGTATTTCCTGTTTCTGCCGTAACCAGTCACCGCAAATGACCAAGAGACTGGGAATGACGCAGATTTATTATTTTCCTGTTCCATAGGTTAGAAGTCCGGCTCTGGTCTCACTGGACTCGGATCAAGGTGTGGCAGAGCTACCTTCCATTCTGGAGGCCATAGAAGAGAACCCATTCTCTTGCCCCCTCCAGGGTCTGGAGGCCACCTGGACTTCTTGGCTCTTGGTCCCTTCTGCCATCTTTAAAGCCAGCAATGGCAGGATGAGTCCTTCTCATATGGTATCACTCTGACCTCTGCCCCACTTGTAAGGACCTCTGTGAGGACATTGAGCCCACCCAGGTGTCCCAGGATAGCCTCCTTATTTTAAGTTAGTTGATTAGCAACCTGAATTTCATCTCTTTCCTTAATTCCAGTTTGTCATGTAATATAGGCACAGGTTCTTGGATTTGGGACAAGGACACCTTTTTTTTTTTTTTTTTTTTTTGGTGGGGGAGGCATGATTCTGCCCGTCCTGGCCTCCTCTTGTTGGTGAATCGGTTGTTTGCATTTGTATGAATGATAATTCAGTGAACTCCTTCAAACATCAATCTCTGTGTATCTCTGGTTGATCCATGGATCACCTTTCTGTACATGGACTATTTCAAAGTGATTGTTTTTAATATGTTTGACAAAAATTACCAAATTACTGAAATTTTCAGTCTTGAGCTATAGGAGAACAGAAGGCAAGTTTAAGTTTAGAGCCAAAGAGAAATTTTCAGAACTGGGAGGAGACCAATTTGTTCCTTTGTTGCATTTCTCTTCTAGTGTAAGGTTCTGTCTCTCATAATAGCTTTATTACATTCCCTGTGCCTTCTGGCACATGTCATACATGTTTATTGGCATATATTTGCTAGATAAATGAATAAGGAAATGAGTATATACACTTGTCACACACACATTCACGCACACACACACACACACACACACACACACACACACTTCACTGTTAAACTCCTTCTTTTCCCTTGTTTCCTTTCTAGTATTAAATACCGGTAGGTACTCTGAATTACTAACCAGGGTTAATTTTGCAGCATTTTGGATGTTGACGGCTCTTTTGGGTTTGAATGTAATACTGCCTCAGTATCACTGAAATGGGGAACATTTATTTGCCACGAAAAGCGTTGAAGATGTACTTAGATGGTTTTAACTGTTCCGTCTTGCTAATTTTGAAGGCTAAATATATGTCCTGTGTATTCTCTCTTCTTCTTCCTCTCCCCTTTTAATACAAAAACAGTTTATTATAAATCTTCACATATTTATATAAATACCAGTCTCCAGAAACAGTGAATGAAACCTAGAGTTACTTTGAAATGGGCAGAGTAAACTGGCACATTAAAATACAGTCCCCTGGTCTCTTGTCCATGGAGCGCGGTATGTTTCAGAATTAAGGTTTTCGGTGGCGAGGATGGAGGTATATCCGTTTCCTAAGGCTGCCATAACAAAGTGCCACAAACTTGGTTGCTTAAAACAACGGAAGTTTAGGGGCACCTGGGTGGCTCAGTGAGTTAAAGCCTCTGCCTTCAGCTCAGGTCATGATCCTAGGGTCCTGGGATTGAGCCCCGCATCAGGCTCTCGGCTCCCTTCCCTTCCTCTCTGTGCCTACTTGTGATCTCTGTCAAATAAATAAATAAAATCTTAAACAAACAAACAAACAAAAAAAACCAACAGAAGTTTATTCTCTCACAGTTCCAGAGGCTGAAAGTCTGAAAGCCAAGGTGTTGCAAGGCCATGCTCCCGGGGAAGCCTGCAGGAGAGGGTCCTTTCCTGCCTCTGCCGGCTTCTAGAAGCTCCTGGTGGTTCTTGGCTGCAGCTTCTGTGCTTCTGTCTCTGCCTCTGCAGTCAACATGGCACATCCTTGTTCTGTCTCTGTGCTCTCCCTTCTTATGAGGATTCTAGTCATATTGGATGAGGGCCCTCCCTGATGACCTCCTCTTAATCTGATTATATCTGCAAAGACCCTATTTCCAAATACGGTCATGTTTACAGGTACTTGGAGAAAGGACTTCAGCACCCCTTTGGGGGCGGGGGGCACAGTTCAACTCCTGACAGGTTGGGGCATGGGAAGGCAGTGCTGGGCCCAGGCCACATGTAACACCTCCAGATGGGTTGAACAGCACTCCGTCAGCAAACACATCGGCCAGACATGTGATCAGTCACACTAGGTGTGATGATAAAGCGTCACACTGCCTCGTGCCAGTTTAGATCAGGCTGTGCCACCCGGCGAATGCAGTTCACGCAACCTGGCTTCCTGTCCCATTGTTGCAGCTTTGGGTTTGCAGTCTTCTGGATTTTGGAGTGGGGAACCTGTGCTGGGTTTGCACCTTAATTCCCAATAGCAGGTTAGTGAACTTTGTTGGAAGTTGTATCAGGGGAAAGTTACTCCTTCTGTACTAAAGAGTTCTCTTTGGCTGAAACAGACTCAAGCGTGGATATCCAGGAGGTCATGTAGTTTGACCTCTGTATCTTCATGTGCAACCAGAATAGAAATGATATGTTGAACAGTAAACCCTTGCCAGGAGTTAAATCACCCCTCCCTCCCTCAGAGAACCTTCATCCATCAGCCCCCCCCACATCAAAGGCAGTCTTGCAGTTGAACCAAAGCATCATGCCTTTCCCCTCTTCAGAGAAGCTGGCTTCCTTAGAAAGTCGGTGTAGAAGCCAAACCCCAGATGCATCTGAAGGAGCAAGCAGATGATGAACGGGGGAGGGAATTGGCTACAGCTCAGCTCTCTCACCTGCAGCTGCATGGGAAGCAGACAAAGCTTGGAGCTTCGAAGAATGTCAGAAGCAGTTTGCTTTAAATCGCCATATCCTAACTCCATCCTGAAACCCAGAGTTGGGGCATCTGCTGGAAGGAGCATCTGGCTAGGAGGATATCCAACCCTGTCACGTTCACTGGACAGTTCTTACGGTGGAAGTATTGGAAACATCTGGGACATCAGGGAGATCGGGCACCGTCAGTGAGATCGGATATTTCCGACGTCAAAAATCACTGGAGGAACATGTAATCACAGAGAGTGCTTCGAATAGAATAAGTGTGGTGAAGGGATGCGGTGTGCCTCTACCGTGAGCTGTTTTATCAAATGTATAGGCAGGGAGTCTTGAGGGGACAGGTAACAGTGTTAGCAGTGTTTTCCCTAGCAGACTACTTACTTTCTTGGGAGTTTTCTACTCTTGTAATGTTTCTTTTTTTCTCTTGCTGCCCCCCAGAGCTTTCTCCCCTCTAAGTCTCTTGATCCAGAGGCCTTTTCCTTCGGGGGGAGAATTGTATTTCCTTCTGTTTAATCAGAGTGCTTTGCTCTCTTGCTGCTAATGGCCCACCGAGTTTGGAGGATACTACGTAAGAGTTGCTGTACAGACCAGGGTAACGTCCCCACTGTCTCCGAGGGAAGGAGGAGGAGGATGTGGGAAGATCACTGAATGGGGAAGAGTGATATTTGGGTTCTCGTTCTCACTTCCTGCTGACTAGCTATCTTCTTGTCCTTGGTGTCCTCTGATGGCAAGGTTTTCCCTAGAGCTCTTCTGGAGAATGTAACTGATTTTTTTTTTTCAGTTGCTGTGTTGTAAGGGACTTTGATTACCTCACCTTTTGTTTGTTTGTTTATTTATTTATTTATTTTTAAAGATTTTATTTATTTATTTGACAGAGATCACAAGTGGGCAGAGACAGGCAGAGAGAGGGGGAAGCAGGCTCCCGGCTGCGCAGAGAGCTCGATGCGGGGCTCGATCCCAGGACCCCGGGACCATGACCTGAGCCGAAGGCAGAAGCTTTAACCCACTGAGCCACCCAGGCGCCCCTATTTTGTTTATTTTTATTTAAAGATTTTGTTTATTTGAGATAGAGATAGAGGGCACCAAGCAGGGCTGGATCCCAGGACCCTGAGATCTTGACCTGAGCTGAAGGCAGATGCTTCACCAACTGAGCCACCCAGAAGCCCTGTATCACGTTTTATGGAGAAAGAAATGTAGGTTTAGGGTAGAGGGAAGCTTGCCAAGGCTAAATAGGGGTTCACAGCACAGCCAGGACCAGAGCCCAGGTCTCCGGAGTGCCAGCACACTGTTCTTTCCTCTGCTTCTGGTTCACCAGCCAGCCTGGTCGGAAACCCTGAGCCCCACACCCCAGAGCTGACCCAGTCTGTCAGGAGAGGGGCCTGGCATGGGTAGTTTATCTTAATGAATATTAGGTGTTGCTAATGTAACCTTGATATTGGGCTTGTAGGCAGGACATTCCCTCCTGGGTGTGTGTGTCTACACATACAAATGCCAAGTGAATGTTCATATTTGCAAAACTTAGTGCTTAGTATAGGCAAAGTAAATGTTCTCAGCTCTGTGGGTACTGCGTGACTCCAGAGGCACTACTAACATTTCTTAGGTGCAGTTCTATTTTTTAAAATTTTTACAATGATTTATATGCATGATATTCATATGCATTTATGTAATAAACTTATAATTTTTTATTTATTAGATGACTACATTTTATATATCCTTATTAAATTGAACTTTACTCGTGGGATCATAATACACATACATTCTACCACTTTAATTTACTATATCTTGGGGGAGCTTTTAATTTCTAAACTTAGATCTGACTTTCCTCTCACACTGATGAGTTTTCGTCTAAGGAATTGTACTGTGGCAGAAGCTAACCTGCTGAAAGGGAGATCCAAAATGTGGCTCTGAGTCTCTAACTGCCCCTCACCAGCCCCCTGCTCTGTGCTGTTCATGGGCCTGGCATCTTCTGTATCACTGCTCCGCCATTTTGTGGGAGGTTAGCATGCCTCTGTGCCTCATAACCCTCAGCTGATTCCAGGCTGTGGGAAGGAGGAAAGTGGGTGACGATGCTTCCTTTTTCAAGATGCTGCCGCTTGCTTCTGTCCATCTCCTATAGACTAGATTGGCCTCAGGGCTCCCCTTGCTGACAGGGGGGCAGGGAGATGCAGTCTGGCTTGATGGTCATGGGTCCAAGTAGAGCACGAGGGGGTCCTGTTGTGGAAAGGAGGAGGAGAGAGAGTTCGGGCTGGGGGTTAGTTGCCGTCCTTGGCTACCCCGACCATGATGTGGCGGTGGTGATAGGAAGGTGGTAAGAATGGAAGTCAGAGCTACCAAGTACAGGGCTATGTTGCGGTGTTGGCGGCCTCCGTGGAAGCTGATGGAGGCTGGGAAAGGCTGTGATGGATTTGGAATTACTGGACTAGCAGTGCCAAGAGCAGTGACAGTACTACTCATCTTTTTGTCACAAGAACCTGACACTGCTTTGAGCATCTGCTAACCAGCAGAGTGAAAGGAGGAAGGCTCAGAGACTGAGAGAAGGCTTTTCCTGCATCTCACCGAGTGCCCATGTATCCAGTGTTTGAGTGCTTGCCAGATGCCAGGCACGGTTCTAGACTCTGGAGTTGCAGCAGTCACCAGCAGACGTGCTGTGCTTCATAAGCCAACATTCTGGTGAGGCCTGAGGGAGACGGAGAAATAAAACCATCAGAAGCAGAAAACTGTATAATGGGATGTGTGACTGTGGGCTGACTTTAGGTTTGGTGGCAGGGGCAGCCTCTTTGGGGAGATGTGGAATGACAGGTGACCAGCCTGCCATGTGGCAGAGGGTCTAGCTAGTGCCCAAGTGCCTCACAGGAATCATGAGGTTGGCATGTGTGGGATGTGCTGGTGTAGCTGGAACGCTGTGAGCATGGCAGGGGGAGGCAGGCAGGGACTCCATGGTGGAGAGCTAGTAGATTATCGGAAGGAGTCACCATTTCTGAGTATCTGGGAAGGCACTGGAGGGCTTGATGTAGGGCAATGGAGTGGTCAGTCTTTGGCCAAATCACTTTGGATGCAGAATGGAGCATAGATTATATGAGAGCGAGAGGAAGAATCTGCAGGGCTGGCTCAGCGGCTGTGGTCAGCTGGGTAAAAGATGGTGGTGGCTGGAACAGAGGCAAGGGGAAGAATAGAAAGAAACATTCTAGATCTATTTCAGTTATAAACAAGGTGTTCCGATGGATTGAATTGGACACAAGGAAGTGTTTACGCAAGATGTTTACTCAAGATGTGTTTGATGTTGGTTGTGTTTGAGGTTCCTTCATGAGCTCCAGTTGAAGCTGGTAAGTAGGTAGTTGGTTAAGAGTCTGGAGATCTGGGGGGGTTTCTCTGGCTAAGGAGTCTCATGGCCTTCTTAGTCAGGGTGTACTTACGTTCAGGCTTTGGGTTATAGTTTATACCACCATGCTGAAATCATTACAGTGTGATGGGTCTGATGTGTGCTCCCATATGCACTCTGTGGCTCCCATGGTTTTGGAAGGCTGGATGAAAGGGCATTCTTTTTAGATACAAAGTGAGCCCTGGTTGCCAAGACCACCCCCAGGTTTGTGGATTTGCTGGGAGAACTCAGTATGCAGTCATGATCATGGCTAAGATTTATTACAGCCAGAGGCTACAAAACAAAATGAGCACAGGGCAAAGGTTCACAGAGGGAAGTCTGGAGGAAGCCAGGCATGAGCTTGTAAGAGTTCGCTCCCAGTAGTCCTACCGGATGTACTTACTTCCCCCCAGCCGCAGGTGTGACAACACATTCGAAATGTTGTCTATCAGGGAAGCTCAGTAGAGACTCAGCACCCATGCTTTCACTGGGACTGATCACATGAGCCCCTCTGCTTAGCGTGTCCCCAAATCCCAGACACCCAAAGGAAAGCAGGAGTTCATCACAAACCATAACGTTTGTAGAGTTTTGACACAATGAGCCCCTTTAATCAGGATGGTGGGACCCTTCCCAATTCAAGTTCCCAGTCACCAGGTAAGGGCTAAGCTTTGTAAGCAACCTTTCAGAGAATAGTGGTGAGGCCTGCTATATGTGAGCTGTTTCATACACACACAGAGTGTGACTTTTCTTATCCTACAGTTCCCTGTTAGACTTGAATCCAGACCCTCACTTGCCTGCTTGTGGCCGACCTGTTCCCATGTTCCTGTGACCTGTCTTCCCTCATCCCGACAGATGCATCTTCGTTCACTCTGCAAGAGCAGGGGAGAAGGGCGTGTGGAGTAACGCTGACTTCCAGAGCGTGCTGTCAGCCTGGGAACACCATGTGGGTACCATCAGGAAATTGGTAGCAGTAGCAGAAAGTGGTTCTTGGGCGCTTCTGAAAGGTTACCTGTCAGTCACCCTCCATTTAGTTAGTTCGTTTGGGAAAGGAAATTACAGGGTAGCTCCTCCCCAAGATGAGCTGCTTTGTGAAGCCCAGGCATGGTGCCGCGGCCCACGTTGGCTTTAAGACTGAGCTCAGAGGTTCTGCTGCTTTCTGGAGCGTCGTGCTACCTTCCCTGCCCTGGGGGGCGACACTGTTACTGGAACGGTGGAGTAGGCCATAAAAGGACTAGGAGCTTTGGAGCCAGTCCAGGGCTTAGGTTTGAACTGTAGCCCTGATACTTAGTAGCTGGGACCCTTGAGCAAGTTGCTGGACCTCTCTCAGCTCTTGTTTTTATGTGGGGCTGAAATACGGGAAGCCCCTCTATCAGTCGAATGAGATGTATAGAAGGAGCCTCCTACAGTGTGGGGGACGTAATGGTCCACAGAGTTGATGATTCATTTATGGATACAAACATACGTATGCATGTCTATAACATCAAGTTTGTATATTTGTTTACGTTTTTACCCCCCTTCAGGAGTCGTTGGACTGCTTCTGTGCTGGGCTGTTTCTTCTGTTACTGCAGTGGATTAAATACTTCCCTTTTCTGTGCAGCTTACTCTTCATTTTAAATCCCTTGATTGTTCAGCCTATTTTATGCGGCCAAGATGACTCTAAGGCCAGCTGCTAAGTGTATAGATTAATGATGTTACTTTCACCTAATTGCTAGGATTATATACCACTTCAGGGCAGGGACAGTGTCAGTGGTCCTCGCTGCCATATCCATACAGTGCTTGCCATGTAGGAGATTCTCATGTACTGAAGTACATTGTAAAAATCTGATCGCTGTAGCTGCTGCTTCTACGTGTCAGCCGTTCTGGTTGGGAACTTATTATGGAGGGAAGCCTGCTGTTGATGAGGGATGCCTCCTGGCAGTAGTGCTGGGGCTCACCCTGCCCATGGCAGACCTAGCGGGGACGTCGTTCCTAATGCAGGGTTCCTGATGAGTCAAGGCACTTTGTGAATGACCAGCATTCAGTCTGCAACAGTAATCGATCGCAGTCTCCGCTCTCCCTCTAGGGTGAAGGTGACCACCAGTGAGCTTATTCTTGACTTGATTGTTTTGTTGTTTCTAATTTTCTTCATAATGCCTCTGTTGATGAGAATGTACCTTCTGGGAGGAAGGATTCCTGTCTTTCTGCCTATTGAGCTGCCCTCGTTCACTGGGGTCCCTGTACCACAGCTCCCCCTGTTGATCCTTCGGAGTAGGACCTGTTCGCCGGATTCCTTGCTCTGCTCAGTTGGCAGCTGAGTCGCCATGCCCGTTTCCCAAGCTTGGTGAGCTGTAGCGATTCCATATTCCTGTTCTGCGGGTCTCAGTTACTGCCCTGGCACCAAGTTTGGAAACCTTGAGGTGTTTGGGGATAGGAAAGGGTATAAAGGGTGTGGCATTCGTGGTTTTCTTGTGAAAAAAATGGTAGAGGCCTCAGTTTTTATTTTTTAAGTAATCACTGCCCCCAGTGTGGGGTTTGAACTTATAACCCACGATCAAGAGTCACACAGCCTACTGACAAAGCCAGCCAGGTACCCCTAGAAGCCTCCATTTTAAGAGCACATCTTCCCAGAGCAGTGGATAACTTCCCCCAGGGCTTCTGAGCCAAGATGGACCCTGGAGATAGTAATAGCTTCCAGGTGAAGAAGGTAATGGGTTGAAGTTAATGAGTGATGGGAATCACAAACGCAGAACACTGATGTGCTCATTTCTGTCTTTGTATCTCTGGTCCATCTTACAGGTGTGTGTGCCTTGAGACTCATAGGCGCAGACTATGAGTTTTGGTCTGATTCTCTTTTTTTTTTTTTTGGTCTGATCTCTTTATATATTGCTTATGCATCTGAGGAGATTACCCATCATGATCTTTTAGGACCAGTTCCTGTGTTTATAATTGGGAAAATGTGTTGTTATTCCATTGGGAGACTCTACATCCTCTAGTGCTATCAGGAAACAAGGAAATGAGTTTTAGCAGTAGGAATTGATCATGGTATGATCCCCCCCGCCCCCCAAAAAAGCTTCTGACCATACTTCATATAGTCATTAACAATGCAGGTAATCCTCCTACTAATACCAACCTAAAGTACTAACCAAATTCTAGAGTTGCTCCTCTCCCATGCCGATCATTTATAGAAAAACCTTGAGAGATTTTAGGAAATCTGTGTCTTCAAAAGAAGAAGAAACTTTGAAAAAGGGAAGTATCCTGATTGAGTAGTATTTTACTGCTTCTCTCACTAAGAGATGAAAACTTTTTCCTACTCCCTTGATCTTAGATCATCCTAGCTCAGTTGTACTTCCAGCTGAGTGCAGCAGCATGAGTGAGCTCAGTGAAACCAGCCAAGGGAATGCCTGTAGAATGATGACAAATAATATATTGTTGTTCATGAGCATTACATTTTGGGACGGTTTGTTACACAGCAGTAGATAACTGGTAGAACAAAGATATTCAGCCAGGGATCCTACTATACTCTCCTGTCCTCTCATAAGAAGTCATCAGGATTGGAGAAAACAGTCTTTCACATTTTAGTATAATTTGGGTCGGTCTGATTGTTTCTCAATTTCCCAGTTGAAAGAGCTTCTAGATACTCACAACTTTGTTTTATAAGGAAAGGGAGGTAGCTGATTTGGGGCCATGATTCCTTTAGGGGTAGGATTTGTTTGAGAATTACACTATATTGGTAGGGCCTATGGAGCACGTTGAATATACTACCAATCTGGTAAGTGTACAAATAAGAAATAGATAATTCTTTGAGGGAAAATGAGAAAATACCAAAGAAACTTATATTTCAAAGAAATACAGAAAAAGAAACAAAGAAAATTGTGCCTTGAATTGGCTCATACTTAAAGAGGGGGAAAAAAAGCCCTTCTCCTTTCTCCTACTCATATAGGATGTTTTTGCTTTTGTTATTTTTATTTTTTAATTTTTAAAATTTTTAAAAATTTTTATTAACATATAATGTGTTATTAGCCCCAGGGGTACAGGTCTGTGAATCACCAGGTTTACACACTTCACAGCACTCACCATAGCACATACCCTCCCCAATATCCGTATCTTTTATTATTATTATTATTATTATTATTTTTTTTTTTTTAGATTTTTTATTTACCCATTCGACAGAGAGAGAGATCACAAGCAGGCAGAGAGAGAGAGAGAGGAGGAAGCAGGCGCTTTGACGAGCAGAGAGCCCGATGCGGGGCTCGATCCCAGGACCCTGAGATCATGACCTGAGCCGAAGGCAGAGGCTTAACCCACTGAGCCACCCAGGCACGCCCTTTTATTATTTTTAAAGTAATCTCTATACCCAATATGGGGCTCGAGCTCACAACCCTGAGATCAAGAGTCTTATACTTGTCCAACTGAGCCAGCCTGGTGCCCCTATTTTTTTTTTTTTTTGTAACTTTTGATTGACTACAGACATTGTATGTCAAAGACTGAGATAATAATATTAATATTTATATCCGGAAATGAGCATGTCTCTTCTATTGGGCCATCAATGTGAGATTGAGTCAGTCTAATCAGTAATTGAACTGGGTTTGAGTTTTGCCGGTGGTTGTACTTCTGTCATTATACCACAAGCTTCAAATTGCTCCAGTACCTTATACATAGAGTGGGGCCTCTGGGACCCCATTTTCCTCATGTTCTTGCTCTGCTGCTCTGCTGCTCTGCTTTTAGACGTTCTGGAATGCCTGGGCTACAATATTCTCCATGCCTTTGCCGCTTCTTGAGCCTAGACCACTGGGGTGGTTTCTCATTGGTAGGGTCCTTGTAGAGGAAGGGGTGGTTGTCTGTTCGTCTGGTCTAGTCTTCGGTTTGTGTGCCTGGGCCATAGAGACACAGTGTTCCCAGCGCCACTTTTCTGTAGACAGTCTCTGAATTGAATCTGGCGGGCGTCTTAGGGACAGAGTTTCCCCGCCTTTTTCCCAGTGGGTCTTTGAGAACTGGGAGGAGGACTCTCCACCCCCCCAATCCTTGGTCCACTCTTGGCCCAGGGCAGTGGGGAGTAAAGAGTTTGTTGTATCTCCCAGAGTGGCTTAAGCCCCCTACTTCGTTTTAAATTAAGATCTAATTCACATACTATAACATTCACTCTTTAAAAATGTACAATTCAGGGGCACCTGGGTGGCTCATTGGGTTAAACCTCTGCCTTCAGCTCAGATCATGATCTCAGGGCCCTGGGATCGAGCCCCACATCGGGCTTTCTGCTCAGTGGGGAGCCTGCTTCCCCCTGTCTCTGCCTGCCTCTCTGCCTACTTGTGATCTCTGTGTCTCTGTTAAATAAATACAATATTTTTTTTAAAAGTACAATTCAGTTGTTTTTAGTGAAGTTATGTAACCATCACCACTGTTTAATTACAGAGCATTTTTGTCACCCCAAAAAACAAGCCCGTACTTTTTAGTGGCCATTTCTTACTTCCCCCCACATTCAACCCTAATCTCCCACTAATGTACTTTCTGTCCCATTGGATTTGCCCAATTTGGACATTTAATGTAAATGGAATCCTATGTTCTGTGGTCTTTTTTGTCTGGTCTCTTTTACCAAGAAGATATTTTCAAGTGTCATCCATGTTGTAAGGTCAGGATTTTTATTTTTTTATGGCTATACCATGTTTTATCTATCTTTTCATCAGTTGATGAGCATTTGGGTTCTTCCCGTTTTTTGGCTATAATGATAGTGCTTCTTGGAACATTTGTATACACATTCTTACATGAAGAAAGGTTTTTGGTGTTCTTGGGCATACACGCAAGATTGGTTTGAGTCATACAGTGACTTGAGGGTTAACTTGGAGAATCATCCAGACTGCATGCAAAGGGCTGGCAGCACTCTGCTTTCCCATCAGCAGTGTATGAGGGAAGAGCTGTAGGTTTATAGGAAGTCTCTCTCCAGTAGGGCAGGTTTCTTTCTCATACTCTTCTTCGGGAGGTCTGCCTCTTTTGGCCCTTGTGCTTTAACAAAGATTTTAGAATCAGCTCCTCAGGTTTCTCAAAAAACCCTGTTGATATTTTGATTAAATTGCATTGAATTCATGGCTGGTTTGGGGAAGAATTGGGCACACCTACAGTAGTAAATTTGTAGATCTATTCTTGCATTTTCTTTATTAAGTGTATTTCAGTTCAGACTTACTTTCTTCATAGAGATCTTGGATATCTTTTGGCTGATCTCTTCTTAGGTGCCTTAAAATTTTCATGACTACATTAAATAATATCTTTTTGAAAAGTGTGTTCTGTTTATGGCTGGTATGTACAAAATGCCATGGTCTCTGTCTGTCTTCTAATTATTGGAATTTTCAGGAGAGTTTTATAGGTTTTTTTTTTTTTAAAGATTTGTTAATTTGAGAGAGAGCCAGCATGGGAGCAGGGGGAGGGGCAGAGGCAGAAGAGGAGACAGAATCTTGAAGCAGACTCCCTGCTGAGCCCTGAACCCCATGCAGGGCTAGATCCCAGGACACTGAGATCACAATCTGAGCTGAAATCAAGAATCAGATGCTTAACCGACTGAGCCACCCATGCCTCTGAGTTTTATAGTTTTTAAATAATGCTGCCAATAATGATAGTTTTGTTTTTTCTTTACCAGCCATCATACTTTGAATTTTTGTCTTATTTATTTTTCTGTGCTTGATAGAACTTCCCAAAAATGTGTTTTCTTGTAAAATCTGTTTAAGACAGGTATTAATATAATCCTATATCCCCGGGGTTATGTTTGTGTGATATATCTTTTTTTCATCTCTGTACTTAGAACTTTCATCTAATAGCTTCTTGGTGTTGCTCTCCCCCTCCCATCTCACAGTCTGTCTAGTTTAGTCTGCTTGTGTTTGTTCTGATTACTGAGGTAGTTTCCTTCTTTCTACCATCTTTTTCTTTCTTTTTGTACCTTTTAGCTTAAAATATTTTTCTGCTGGTTTAGGAGTTCTCTATTTCTATTCGTTTACTAGTTATTCTTGAAATTCTACTGTGCACATTTAAAAGAAGTATGTTAGATCTTTAGGAAATATGAGGACCTTAAAATCTTCTAATTCTCACCATCCCCTTTGACTGACACTATTACTATTCAGTATTTGGGTGCTGGTTCAGTATTTTTGTTTCTGAACAAAACGCCCGTCTCCCAAAACGCTGGGAGGAATGGGGGGAGTCCTGGTATCCTGCTGTCACCACCCACTCCGGCTGGGTAGTTCCAAGGGGGCTGGACAAATTAAGAGCACAGCCCCTGGCTGGGTTTGCCAGCACTGTTGCCAGATAAACTTGTTGCAGGAGAAGCCAGTATCAAGAGGGATTTGGAAAAGAGAATGGGAGAAATTTATTTTGGATGCAGTCAGGCTCAACAAGCCTTAACAACTGACCTCCCACAAGGTCAACCCCTGGTGGTTTTATGGAGAGGTTCCAAGGGGTCCTACAAGAAAGCAGGTGGGGGACACATGGTCATGGGTGGGGTTGGTATATGTGCAGCCTGTAATCATGGGCAAAGAAGGGAATTTGGTGGTGTGTGGTCTTCTAGGTAAACACTTCTGGTCTTGACAGTTGGATTGTTCTGGTCACTACAGAACATCTCCAATGCCTCCAGAAAGTGTGGTAAGAAATAAGCCAGTGGGTTATAGTAAGAGCATGAGCTAAGCTGACTTGTCTCTAGTTCTGGTTTTAACTATTGGGGTCTGTAGTTGAGCAAGAGGGCTCACTCACAGTTTTACCTCACAGACTAGATGTTATCTTTGTTGAGATTATCCTTCATTTTTACTAGTTTGTTTGCTCCTCAGTTCTTTGTGCATTGTAGACAGTTCTGGGATAAGTCCATCCTGTAGAAGCTTTCTTAGTGTAGATCTACTGGTGATAAACTCAGTTTTGCTTTATATTAGAAATGTGAGTTTTGTTAAAAGACGGTTCATCTTGATATCCCAGTACAGTTTGCCGGTTGTTCTATCTTCATTTTGAAAATACTCTGCTGTTTCCTTTCCCTGTCGATGTTGAGAAGTGATTGTCAGTCTGCTTTTTCTTTGTGGATCATCTGTCTTTTCTTTAGACTGTTTTTAAGATTTTTGTCTTAATGCGGTACAGTTGGATTAAAATGTGTCTAGGTACCAATTCTTGGTACTTTCTATATCTATAGATTCATGTCTTTCATTAGTTCAGGGCTGTTCTCAGATGGTATTTCTGAGATACACCATCTGAAACCATCATCTCTTCAAGTATTCTCTCCCTCTTAATCTTTAGTGAGATAATGTGTCAGATTTTTCATTTCCTCCTTGTATCTACTGCTATCCTCCCCATTTCCCATTTTCTTGTTTCTTTGTGCTACATTCTGGATTAATTTTATGTCTTTCAGTGTTTGCTATTCAGCTCTGTCAAATTTGCTATTGAAATACAAAATGCAAGATGAATTTAAACATTTATTTCAAGAAATTCTGTTTTCTTTTTCAAACCTGCCCGATCTATTCTCTTGCTGCTCGTTCACCAAATTTTCTTTCTTTGTAATGTTTCAGATAAAACTATTTTATAGTTTCTGAGAACTTGAATATCTGAAGCCTTTGCTGATCATGAGGGTAGGGTAGCTAGTGTGTATGTGTGGAACTGTAAATAGATTGTTTCTATTAATTTATTCATAGTGCATTGTGTCCTTGATGTGTGGCTTTTCTTTAGGAACTCAGTCGAGGGTCCTTCTACTTTAGATATAAACATTCCATTTTGATATTTCACTTAACCGTTTGTTGTTGGACATCTTTTATGATAGTAAGCGCAAACCATATATATATATATATATATATATATATATTTATATATCTTTTTTTTTTTTGGATGGTTCCTCAATATTTTTCTGTGGATGTGCCATAATTATGTCCATTTCAACTTTTCATTAAATGAAGTGAACTCCATAAGACTTCATTGTTTTCTCATTAATCCTCTTGTACATGCTTCTTCCCAGGCTTTTTGGTAACTATCTTTTGAGTGCTTCCTTAGGCAAGATACTATGCTGAGCTCTTTCTGTGAAGTATATAAATTTATCTTCACACCGACCCAGAAGGGGGTGCCATTCTTTTCACTTTACAGAGGAGAAAGCAGTGGTCCCAAGAGGTCACATGGCTTGTCTGGGGTCACTCAGCTGGAGGTGGACATCTTGTGAAGTAGGCAGACTGACAGCAGAGTGGTGAGGCTTGGTGTTCACTGAAGCTGATCTGAGAGGCACAGCAGGTTGATAAAACCTAGTAGCTGTTGGAGTCCTTCTTAACCTCGAGATTCTCTGAGTTCTTCTTGTCTCGTAAGTCACCCTTTCTTGCTGTTTCTCTCTTGCCCTGCAGTCCTGCAGATGGCCTGGGCATAGTATCTGGGGTAGAATAGCCCAGTGGCAAGGCTGACAGTGATTCTGCTCTGATCCCTGTGTACTCAGTGATTTGCTGGCAATACTGGAATGCAATAAGTAAGTGCTTGAATTTACTGATTATTAACTGTTCTTACTATAAGCCTAGGTAGTGTGCAGTACATGGAGGAAAGACAAAACAACCTAGTGCTTCCACAGACTAAGTGGGAAATTCTAATGCTCACACATCTGATGTGTGAAATCATCTCTCTAGTGCTTCTAATTGAAGAAGTGAAGGTACTTAATGGACTTATCTTCTGTGTCGCCTGCCACCCACCCCTGTGGTACTGGTACTTCAGTGTTAAACAGACCCAGCAGGACCACGGCAGGACAGTGGTTTGTTGTGGATAAACCCAGCGGTACGGCTGATATTCAGGCAAATCCTCTGAGAGGCACCAGCCGTCCGGCATGGGTTCTGTTGAACTCAGCATCTCCCCGGACTGTGCTGTGGTGACCCTAGTAAATGACAGTGGAGACAGCACAGGGTTTCAGTCACTTGCCTGGCCTTGTGTTGGGTGGCTCCTGCGATTTTAACAATTTAGTTTCCGATGCTGTTTCAAACTGAGATGTTAAGATCATTAAAATACGGATTGTAAGTGACTAGGCAACAGAATAGTGAATTTAAATAATATATTCAAATAGATTCCTAAATTTAGATAATTAAAATAATAAATAGAGCCTGCCTGGATTCTTAAGCATTTGAGCTTCAAGGTAATCTTACCTTTATGATTTTTTGTCATTAAGACAAGTCAGCAATCAACTTAAAAGTAATTTTTAAAAACAAATGCTAATGTGCTACCTTGGTAGTCACTCGTATCTTCTCTTGATTATACCCTCTACCTATGGCTGCTATCAAATATTGATTGCCTGCTTTGGAAAACCGTTCTTTTTCTCATGCTTGACAGATCAGGAATTGCATCATCCTACATGAGTTTGGTTTCGGCACTCGGATTTTTCTCATCAGCAGTGAATGCTGCTGTTGAGAGTTTTTGAATTCTCCTTTCTCCACCCGCCCTTGATCTCCAAAATGCTGCGATAAAGAGCAGAAACCCTCAACAACCACACTGGAAACTCCTATCAGATTTGTGCCCTGGTCATCCTAGCAGTGGGGCAGAATGGGCTGTTTCCCTTCACAGAAAATTGTGCTCAGAGTGTGGTTGCCTAAATATGTGGTGACTCAGGAGAAAGTAATTCTTCTAAGAATTTTGTTGGTGTTTATTTTTGCCCGAGTACTTCGTCAATTTCTCCTGTTCTGCTTCCTCCCCTATTTAATATTTCCCTCTTTTTTAGTGTTGGATTTTTGATAGGCAGGGGAAAGAGTGAGTGATGGTGAGATGCTTTCTGCTGTGGTCCGTGTGTTTACAGACCTCAGATGATTATTGCCAGGGGCATAAGTGAGTATGGTTACACCAGAGCTGCTCAGTTTCTAAACACAGCATCTAGAACCATATTGAACATGCAGCTTTAATCACAGATATTGAAAAAATTTTCCCTGGATCTTCCCAGTCTTCGACTCTACAGACATAGGCAGAACACACAGTAAAGTTTTCCTCCTTCAGAGCATTCCTAATTTTATGTTCACCTTTTCTTTTGGGAGTTTATGGAGTTATAGGTGAACCAAATTCTTACATTTAGCTTTTGAAATACAGTTTTATTTTCAAATTTGGATGTCTTTAGATATGCTGAAATTGTCAAGCATTTCGAATAAAAAGGGAAGCAGTAGCTTGTTGTATCTTGTCCCCCTGCTGAGTAGTGCGTGGGCCTTGCTGCTTTGCTCCTAGGCCACTGTCTCCCAGGCTCTTGTCTTTGGTGGGGTGGGGGTGGGGATAAATTGGAAGGATAATTCGTTTACAGCTTCAATAAAAGGCTTGTTTTGGAGTTAGGGTAAGAAAGAGCCAGGCCCCAGACTGACATTGGGCAGACGCAGCCCATGGCATGGGAGACGGCTGCAGGGGAAGTGGCGGATGCTGGCTGCTTTGTGTGGCTCTCCGCGCGGACTCTGGACATCAGTTCACCCCTGGTTGTCCACTCTGTCTGATCTTCTAAACAATTTTCGCTGAGGCTCTGTTGGATACAACACCTTGCCTTTTGTCCTCGTTTATGTGTTAATTCCTACAGTGGTTGTGACCAGTTAGAAAGAGGGTGGACTTGGCTTTACATTTCCGGGGACTTGGAATCTTGTCCTCCAGGTGGTTTTCCTCTGGATGTCAGATGCCACGGGACACAGACTAACCACCAGCCGGGGTTCGGATGAAAACGTGGCAAAAACTGAGCTTAGAGGAGGCCTTTGATGGAGTCTGTGAGGGCCTGTCCAGCCCCCGCGAAGTTAGAGAGGCTTTGACAAGCCTCCCCAGAGCAGTTCCGCATGTTATTCAGGGGTCCTGAGAGCGGCATTTTCCGTTAATGGGCTTTGCCTAGAATTAAGTGGCTATTCTGAAATGGTGAATAATTTTGTTAGCTAAAGCCTCAGCCTCACGACCCGCGTTGTGTCACTTACTTGGGAAGGCACTTTACAGCAGATCTGGGGCTCTTCAATGCCTCCCCGCCCCCGTCCTTTTAAAATTTTGCTGCTTTCTCTGGGAAGAACTGCAAAGGAAGCCAGGTGCTCCGTGAAATACAGACCCTGCTAATTATTCAGAGTGCTTTTTCTTAATCGAGATATAATTCACGTACGATAAAATCCACCCTTTTAAAGTGTATACACCTCATTGATTTTTAGTATATTCACAAGGTTGTGTAAACCGTTAGCACTGATTTCAGAACATTTTCATCGCCCCAGAAGTCCCGCGCTCATGAGCAGTCGCTTCCCATCTTACACGCACGCCCCCGCCCCCGCCCCCCAGCCCCTGGCAAACACAAATCTGCTTTTCATCGCGGAGTTCTGTTTTATATTATACTGAAATCTGTTGTCCCTGAAACTTAATGGTTAGATGAAGGGGGAGGCAGGGAAGCAAGCTCCACGGGCAAACACTTAGGGCTTGTGCCTTATTTCCAGCTTCTTACTTCCAGGCCCCAGTGCGAAGGGGAGGGGGGGGTTCCCGGAGCCTGGGGAGAGTCTGGCCCTCTCCTGGCTGGTGATCAAATATACCAGGTGTCTAAAATTCTGAGCGTGTAGCAACACGTAAGAGGTTGAGTCTGACCTGATGATGACAATAATGTATGGCCAACACCCTTTTGAAAAATTAAGGGCAGAATCGCAGGCATTATAGTTCCTCTCTACCTCTCCATTCTGTAACTTTTAGAATACTCAGGAATCAAGTCATATAGGACGTTCGTTGTCAGTCAAAACCAGAGAAACAAGTAGCTTGAACAGATTGTGGGCTTGGATCTACGTGTCAAGTGTGCCTCCGTAAATTCTTTGGATTCCTGCCCATTGCACTAGTATTGACACCTGGACGTACGTGAGTTTTAAAGAGGAGTGGGGAGTCATTTCAAGGCAGGGAGGGGAAGCACCAGTCCTCAGGAGATTTTCGGGGCCGTGGTGGAGAGCACGGCACTAGGAAGGGCTTATAGAATATCAGGTGTGAGGGAGCCCACTGGAACCTAGGGACCTCTTCGTGGGTGCTCTTGGATGGAAAGAAACACTTATTAGCTGAGACATGCCCTTAGGGGCTCAGTTCTCCTGACCTATCCCAGGTGGTTTCTACTGGACCTTCTCCCAAAGTTCCCAGTCTTTGTGCAGCTCTGTTTTTCAGTTGAAGTACTCCGAGTGGCTCTCTTGTAGAATTCCTTGACAGGCAGTTCTGGGGACTGGGGTGCTTCCTTTCGGCCACAGAGATGGCAAGCACAGAGGACAGGCTCCCCGGAAACCGTGGCTGTTAGGGCACAGGCGCTGGGGAGGCGAGCGAATATGAACGGGGATCTAAACCACCAGACTTGGAGGTGGTTGTCAGAGGTTTTTCAATAAAAGGTGGTAATTATTTAGTGCTGCTGCCCTTTTGTCTCCTGCCCTCTGGCTTTTGTATTATTGTAAGTGACAGGTGCTGGCGGCTTGGAATTGACGGAGCTCTTTCTGAGCTCTTTCTGCCTCCACTCGGCTGATAAAACAGGAACGCATTATTTGGGATTAATGCATCACAATGATGTGGCTTAAAAAGTGCTTTGAGTAGAGTTGAGTTCACTTGAAACAGGTTTTTCTGAAAAAATTAATTTCCTTTAAGGATGGTTAAGTTTTTCTGTTTATTATGGTAAAACAGCATGGAGTGGGGGGATGCTACAGAAGAAATTTTCATCTCCGTTGAATTATTGTGACCCTCTTTTCTTCTGTTTTTAAAATTCTGTTTTTAAAATATGCCTGTCCCTGCCCGCACCTCCAAAAAATTCCCAGTGGGAAATTAATAAAGTAAAAAATAAAACTCCTTTCATCCACCCTTACTTTTCACTGGTTGGATTCCTGCTTCTTCAGTAAGACTTTCTAGCCACTTGTGTGTTTCCTTACAATTACCCTTCGTTGAGCGTGTCATCGAATTCACGTGGGCCTGCATTGCTTTTAAAAGTGCACATCCAAAGCCTTTCAGTAACATCCTAAAGAGGTGACAGGATTTTACTTTCAAGCACGTTGAACTTCTCTGCTTCAATAAAACTTGTTGCCTAGATATTTTAACTATAACCCTCTGAGATGTAGTGACCTGCAGGGAGTTAGCAGGAATGGCTGGCGTATACCCCACAACTGGACCTGTCTGCCATCTACAGAGCTCTCTGTAGTCTAGTGATTGACTTGGGATTGATTCTAAAAACTGTCATAGAAACAGTCTTTATTAATGCCTTTGAAATATCACTTTAAGAAGAGGGGCCGTACATATACAGGAAGGCCCTTTGGGGGAATAGCCAGATTTGCTTTTGGGGTTGTGACTCAGCCCCTCTGGTTTATGCATCTTGGGGTGCATTGGTTCACAGTTAAAAATAGAAATCTCCTTAAAATGGGTGCCCTCTCTGCAAATAAGAACTGTATTTTAATTAGTAAATTTCCCGTTTCCTTAACGTATTTTTGTTGTTGTTGTTGTTGCTCTCTTTTCATTTATTCCCCCCCCCCCTTTTTTTTAACAGCAAGCCAGGGCTGAGCAGGAGGAAGAATTCATCAGTAACACTTTATTCAAGAAAATCCAGGCTTTGCAGAAGGAGAAAGAAACCCTTGCTGTAAATTATGAGAAGGAAGAAGAGTTCCTCACTAATGAGCTCTCCAGAAAATTGATGCAGGTAAATTTATCTTTTCTCCCTTTACATCTTTCCCTGCCTGTTTTCCTCTCTAGGAAGAAATGACTTTGATGGAGCACTTGGCTTGAAACGTTTGCTGATGAGGTTGTAGCTAAAGTTCTTTGGAGATTAAAAATGCCAGGTAAAGATGGCAGCGATGTAATACTCAAGACTTTGGCTCTGTGACCCATCTGCTTAGGTAAGGGAAGATATTTTATATTTTGAGCACCTCTCAAAGTCGCTGATGAGCCTGAAGCCTTAGCACAGGAGTAACTGCTATATGTGGTGTTTTGGAAATATGAGGATTAGCACTAAATGTGGGACTTCTTCCTCCTTATACATTGAATCTATAATGAATACGTAAACATTTTTGCAGCAGGAGTGGGTCTTTTGCACTAAAATATGAGTATATAAAGTGAAAGGTCAATTTAGGGGGAAAATATAAGATATCTATGGTATGTTGTTAAAATTACGTGCAATCAGGTGTGTTCAGATGGGTGAGTAGTATGTTCCTGGACAGATATCAGACAGCTATTATAATTTAACATTAATCACTAATAGTTTATAGAAGACATAACACAAAACATATAGGAAGGTTTGATTTTTTTTTTTTTTTCCTAATTCAGAGGCTCCTTTTTTTCCCCCTCAAAGCTTACTAGTAAATCACAAAAAGTAAAATTTGTTTTAGGGGAAATTATTTTGTGGTTCACTTAATATGAACTTAAGAATAAGTGGAATATTAAGTTTTCATTATATACCACAGCTCGTCCAAGATCATGGGCAGGTGTAGAATTATGCCAGGAGGACACGTAATTCCACTTTGTCAGGTGACTAAGAGAGGTAGATGCATTTCCTCGTATCTTCCGTTCAGGGACATCGCTAACCACTCCATTCGTTGATTTCGTTGAAGAATACATTTTAGGGAGGTTATCATAAAAGGATACTTGAGGCTTTTAAAATAATGTCCTAAATCCTTTTCTAACCTTCTAGTGTAGACATTCCTGTAAGAGAAGGCTGGAAGCTCTGAGGTAGAAGCTCTAGTGTTAGGACCATACAGTGGTCCAGAAAACAGGTGCCCCATCTTTATTTCATTCTCATTTTTCTTCCTATTTGCTGAATGAAGATACTGTTACTCTCTTGCACAAAATTTGATTTAGCTGGTGGCTGTTGAATGTGAAGAAGAGAGGTAGCCAGGAATCATTGTCCAGCAGAGATTTATGACAGAATTTCTGTGTGGAAACTCTGTGGACTCCTGTGCCTTTTGATTTAGAGGAGGAGAAGGGGAGGAGGTTAGTCTGACCATTGGCGCTCTCTCACGGGGGCAACATCAGACCACTTACTTTGCATGTTGCTTCTAGAACTGTAGGGATGCAATTATGGTCTGTTCTTCTGAGTTTAGTGTGTAACCACGTGCCCTAATTTTTAACCCTACAAGAGACATATTTTGTTTTCAACTTGAATGGTTGTTAGTATTTATAGTCTTGTACCAAATTATTTATAAGGCTTCCCAAAGCTAGCAAGGTCATCATGCTCCACTCCTCTTCATTGTGAGTGGTTCTGTGATGTGTAGTTTGTTATCATAAACTACCTTTTCCCCAAAGACATTGATGTCTCTTAAAATAAGACACTAAGTAAGAGTGAGAACAGAAGAGCCATGGGCAGCAGAAAAGGGAGTTAGTTATAATAATACGTTTGGTGTAAGAAGGTTTGAACTTAAAGTTTAAGTTCTGAACATCCTATAAATAAAGCTAGAACCTGCAGAGATATAGTGATTTTTTTTCCCATAATTCTTATATCTAAAAAAAAAAGTTTTACTTGGTCAGGAGAAAAAATTGTTTCATATATTAAAAACTGAGGGGCATGATGGATCTTTTCTCAAGAGATTGAGGAAGGTACGAACTGAACAGGGCAATAAATTGTTTTTGCTGGAAGTAGTATATAACATGTACCAATAGTTTCCATGTGGCCAAGTCTTAGGTTGGCCCTTTGTCAAAATGAAGGATATCCTATGAAGGTGTGATCTGTTGTTGGGGGAGCTCTTGGTGAGACTGGCTTATTTGGGGTCTGACTTGTAGGATCTGGACAAATGAATGATCAGCATGTCTCTGAGCCTCCCAAGAATCCCAGTGTGGTTCTTGGGCAATCTGTATTTACACACACACACACACACACACACACACACACACACACACACACATTGTAGCAAAATAAACACAACACAAAATTTACCATTTCAGCCATTTGTGCAGCCATCACCACTGTTCATCCCCAGAACTTCTTGAAAACCAGACTCCGTACCTATTGAACAGTGACTCGTCACTCCCCTCCTGGTTCTTAGGCTCTTGAAAGGAGACGGGTGTCGGGGAGTTTGAGGTTGAGGTCTCTGGCACATTCTAGCGCTATGTCTGTTCTGTGGAGTGATAGGTCATCTCTCACTTTAGACATCAGGTGTCACAGCATACCATTTTGTGGCAAATATCCCTGAAGGCCTCCTGGTTTTGGCCGGTTGGATAGAGCTGGGACAGCTGCGAGGGAACAAGGCCGCCCCCCTGTGGCGCCCGTCCCACCGTGGAGCCCTCCTGCTAGGCTTGCCTCCGGGACTGCAGCCAGTCCTTTGTGGAAGGCTCACATTTTCTGCCACCCAGTGTAGAAGAATGGATCTCCATCTGGAGGCTTTTAGAGTAATTGGTACCAGTAGACTTTTCTAATTGTATAATTACTTTAATATGGCTCTCTAGAATGGTGCTTCTAGAGAGACCTTTTTTTGAAAAGCTTGCAAGAGACACCTCATGCAGGTGTCCCTGGTTGACAAATGGGGCCATGGACCTGTTCACCAGGAAAGTGTTTGCTTAGCATTTTCCACCCAGAGGCCACTGAGAGGCTGTTGGTAGAACAGTTTTGGTTTTGTCACCACGCTTTGACTGTTGTCTCTCAGAGTGATTGGACAGAGCTTCTGTGTGCATTTCAAAGGAATTCTTTGGGTCTGAGGACAAATTGAGATTATTGCTGTGGAGGAAACACTTCTTTTCCCATTTGCCATGATGGAACTGGTATCTAATGCCTTTAAAAATGGAAATTTGTTTAAGCATGGATGAGAGGAACTCCTTTTGTCCTAGAAGATCAAGTTTGGGAGATAGCTCAAATATTTTCAAATATGTTAAAATCAATGAAACAAACAACACACAAAAAGCATGCTTTCCCTCTTGTTTTTGTATATATCCACTGGGTAGCCAGAAAATTATACTTTCATTTTATGAAAACTTGTCTGAAAAATCTGCATCCTTTTGAGCCATGGGATTATCTGATTGAGAACTGTCCTAAAAAAGAACCTTCTAGTACTTTTGTAAGCCCAGCACAAGCCTGCATCAGAACTAAATTCAGCTCTGGAATGCCTCAAAGACAAGTTGTATTTAACCATAATTTATAATTAAAATTTATGAAAAATGTTTTGTAAGCAACCTCTTCATCAGTTTTTGATATGTAACACGTGTGTTAGGAAATATGTCTAAAAGACTATTTTCCAAAATGTTAGTTGTAGTTATACTGGGGTGCCGAGCTTATGGGTTATGTTAACTTTCTTATGTCCCTTTCCTTCTCCTTTTGTAAAAGCAACATGCATTACTTTTGTAATTAGAAAATGTCTTATTTCCTAAAAAGGAAATTTAAAAATTCTTAGGCCCTTTTTGTCCTTACCTTTCGGAACCTTCTGTGTCTCTGGCTTTGAGGGCAGAGTTCTGTCATAGTTGTGTCTGTTTGTCACGAAGCTCAGTGCACTGAAGCCCACTACACACTTGGGTGCATTTGCAGGTGATAGAAGATTCTGGAATGCTGCGATCATTAAGAACTAGTGTTATCAGAATGCTCTAATGACTAGCTTAACTGTCTTGTCAGTCTTGATGTGATTTATTCCACTGGTCCTCAGCCTTCAAACTTTTTTTTTTTTTTTTTTAAACTAAATGCCTAACTCCCCTGTTAACTACCGGTCACCAATGCCAACTGGAAGGCCTGACATTGCTGAGATTGATAGTGGTTTTAGCAGTCGTGAATTTTTTTCACTCGGCTTTTATGTAAGCCTGATGCGTCAAGTTTACTTCCTGCTCCTTGGGAAGACCTGTTCTTGTCTGCAGTCTTCTCTCAGCCAGTACTGCTGCCAAGAGTTAATGAATACTTTTTCTTTTTTTAAAACCCTCCTGGAACAGGACTGAGATAAGAAGGGTACTGTATCTCTGAATCTTTTCGGTCTAATCCAACTTTTAAATTTTAGACCTTAAAATAACAAATAGGTTAATAGTTTTGTACTTTTGATTCACATTTGAAATTGGATCTGGTCCTCGGAAAATAATGCCACTATGGCTCTAATAGAAATTATTGTGCCCTTATGGGAAGGCATATTCCGAATGTTGATGATTCAGAGGACTTGAGAATAAAAGTCTTCCGGATGTCTTGTTCAGTGGCATGGCTTTCTCGCTACTGACTTGGTCCTTGAGGTTAGACTGCCTTCTGGAATGCACATAGTTGATGTTTCCTTGCATCTGTGGAAAGGTGACGGACAGAGAGCGGGGGAGGGAGGGCAGATGCCGCTGCGGAAGCTGGCGCTACCGGAGGACGTCCAGCCATGTGGTGCTGCAGGACAGCATGCAGCAGTGTTACTCCTCCGCCTCGGTTCGCACAGACATGAAACCTAGAGGTGAAATTGGAGTGAATCCCTGAATCTGCCAGTTCGTGTAGACAGAGGTGCGCCACTTCATTTGCTCTTTTCTCCTCCTCCCCTCAGTTCTGGAGAAGTAGTTTCTCCTTCCAGCCCCGTGGCTTTATGGAGTGGATGCTTCTGCAACCCCAGAAGGGCTGTGTGTCTGCCGGGCAGGCACAGGTGAGCACAGAGTGTCAGCGTATGCACCAGAGTCTGGGGCTGCCTTTGACCAGGAGTTTGCCAGGGCACTAGGAGGGCAGGGCTGGTAGCAAAATCACCTGTTGGGGCAATAAATATGGATGAAACTCTCTAGTTAATTTTAAAGATACCTAACCTAGGATGCCATTGCCTCCATTCAAAGGAAAACTGTTACTGCCCTCCCCATGGTAGAAGAGAAGAGACCTTGAAACACATTCTCCATTAAGGGGGCCCGGGCATTTGGGCCCTCTGGGCTTTTTTCAGGGTTGTTAATGCTGGTCTGAAAAATTTGCTATTACCTATAGCTTACAGAACGGTTGGATCAGAGGACTGTGTGTGTGTGTGTGTATTGTTTTTATTACAAAGTATCTGAACCTCAGCTTTGTCTGTTCTCTGTTTCTTTTCATGGAGCAAGGGGCTTATACATTGTGTTCCCGATACATCCGCAAAAGGGCTCCTGGGACGTTTTCAATGCATTTTAAATGATGCAGCCTCCAGAGGCCGAATTACAAGCCAGAATTTTCCTGTTTAGTAGCCTGCCAAAAATCTCTGTCCAACACAATTTGCATTGTGATTAGAAAACACAATAAACCTGATGCAGTTGTTTAGTCTTAAGAAATCACGGAGTTTCTTTCCAGGTGCGCATATGTGTGTTGACATCAGGGCTAGCTTGGATGTACCAGTACAGACTCCTAGGAATGTGAGGGCAAGAGGAAAGGCTTTCAAGCCTCCCATGCTGACTTCCTGAAAAAAGTCAGGGAAAACACAGGTAGAGGGAAAAGAAAAGTAGAAGGAAAATGACATTAAAAATAACTGGATGGGGGCGCCTGGGTGGCTCAGTGGGTTAAAGCCTCTGCTTTCGGCTCAGGTCATGATCCCAGGGTCCTGGAATTGAGCCCTGAATCGGGCTCTCTGCTTAGCAGGGAGCCTGCTTCCTCCTCTCTCTCTGCCTGCCTCTCTGCCTACTTGTGATCTCTGTCTGTCAAATAAATAAATAAAATCTTTTTAAAAAAAATTAACTGGATGAAGCTGGAGTAGAGCTTGCTTTGTTCACCAGGGTAGGAGTCGGCATTGTTATTTCTAGTTGAAAAGATGAATGTTAGTAAAGGACCGGTGGCTCCAGTGGAGATAGCCATTAGCCATCACTGGAAACACTTTAAATGATTTTAAGACGTTGCACTTAGAAATGTTCTGCATTTCTTGGGTAGGTTCTCTTTTCATTTCAAAATCGTTTATAGTCCTCCCAGTCAGTGATTAATTTAAAATTCAGAGCTACATCCTGCTGCTAACTACCTTTACTTTCCGTTTTTCTTCTTTATTCATAAAGGTGTGGCCTTTTAATTCACAGTAATGTTTCAAGTTTGAGTCAGTTCTTTCTTTCGGCTGAACACTCTCTAGTCCTCAGATGAAGAAAGTGCTGGTTTTGACAGAATGGGTTTTCAGTGCAGTCGGCCAACTGTAGGGCCGAAAAGATTTCTTTATTTGTGGAGCATCTTTTAAAAATTTTCCTCCTAAACAGATTTCTCTAAAGACATTAATTTCTCTAAAGGCTTTTGGCCCTGTCATGCTCTGGGGGATGCAGGAAGCTCAGACATGGCCTGTTAGGTATTCTGGGTGGATGGGAAGCCTGAACTCTCCTGGAGCCTCTGCTCTGAAGCGAGGACCTGTCCTCGGGGTTGAGGATGCTGACAAGAAAATAATCTAAAAAACAATTTTCTGGAGAGGCCTAGCTCCTCCCTTGCAAAAGATACATGTGCCTCCCCCCTTAGGAAATGACAGATGAGGTAACCCAGACAAACCTCCCTGAGGATAGATAAAAGCTAGACAGAATGCTCTTGTTTTTTAAAAAAGCATGAAGAACTAACAAGATGGGGAAGGTCTGCAGGCCTGTGCCATGGGTGGGAGGTGGGAATTGAGAAAGCCGCAGCTCCCGAAGTGGCTTTTGTCCTGAGAACATTTGCTGTTCTTTGTGGATCAGGTGGCACTGAGCCGTGCTTTGGAAACTGTGGGAACTGAGGTTACAGAAGTTGGAGCTCAGGGCTGGCCAAAGATGGGGGCCGGCCAAAGATGGGGGCCTTGGTAACTGAAGCCCACTTGAAGCTGGAATCCCGAAGAGCTCCACCCAGGATTAGAACTAACCAGTTCTGCAGCACTTGGTCATGACAAGATCGTGAAGCTTTTGTTGTGGATTAAGGTAGACCCAGGCTTCTTGTTCCTGGCAGAAGAAGATGGAATTTTTTGGAGGACGATACCATCATCCTAGGCTACAGGTTTTTGCCTAAAATATAAGTTCAATACATTGCCCAGCACACTAGGAGAACCAGGCATGTGGGGGTGGGAGACTTCATGGATGTAAACCAGTGGAAACAAAAGAACAGAAGTGGACGTCACAGATACTGTAGCTATTAGACTTATCAGACATAGACTCCAAAGCAACCAGGCTTACCACGTTCAAAGAAATTAAAAAAAAAAGAAAAAAAATAAGCTTGAAATCTTTGTTAGGAAATAGGAATCACATCACAACTTTTCTTGCAGACATTCAAAAGGAGAGTGAATAACTCAAGAATAATTTTATACGGCAGTACATTTGGAATTTTACATGAAATGGACAAATTCTTAGAAAAACATAGCTTTCCACAACTGGATGAGGAAGAACTAGAACACGTGAGCTTTCTAGTCATTGGAGAAATTCAGTCTGAGAAACAGCCCTTCCTAGTGAAAGAATTGTAGGCCCAAACGATTTCACTGGGGGCGGTACCAGATGTTCAAGGATGAAATGCACAGGGGTTAGGGGTCCAACTCCTCCTTATCACTCAGTCAGAATCTGTATATCACTTCTAGCTCCCCTAAAACTTAACCATGAATTGACTGGAGGCCTTAACGGATCACATAAACAAGTCATCACATTTGTATTATATACCATATTTTTACAGAAAAGTAAACTAGAGAAAAGAAGATGCTTACTAAGCTCAGAAATTCATTTATGATGTCTAGACATCCACATGGAGATTATAGATCGGCAGCAGGACAGATTCTCCCAACAGAGACATTTTGCTTAGAGAAGAACAAAGACATACCATTGGCAATCATGTAAAGTGAATGCAAAGACAAGCCACAGGGTGGGAAGAGATATTTGCAACCTTATATAACCAACAAAAAACTACAGATTAGTAAGAAAAATGGGTAGTCCCAAAGAAAAATGGACAGAGACTTGAACAGACTATTCACATAGGCAGATAGCCAAATGAGCAGTGAAGGAACAAGTACACATTAGTAATCAAGAAAGGCAGAATAAACCACACGATCTTACTAGAGAAGCCTTCTGAATGCTGTCAGAACGTGGACGTGGTTGCAACTGCTTTCAGAGCGATTTGGCGTTACCTAATGATACTGGAAATATTCACTGTGTGTGACTCGGCACTTTCACTCCTGGATATATTTCCCAGTGTGTGCACACGTGCACCAGATGTATAGAAAGAATGTTCTTTGTGGCATTGTTCACCAGAGTAAAAAACCAGAAATGACCCAAATACCCATTATCCATGAGTGGATAAATTGTGTGGATAATATCATTGGGATATTATAAGGCAATAAAAATACCGTTAGAATCAGTAATGTGGGTGAAAGAAATCACAAGTTTATTTAGCAGAAGAAGCTAGACAAAAAAAGAATGCAAAACTAGTGTTTAGAAATACATAGGCAATAAAGGTTTTTTTTGAAGAAAATGCAAGGAATTCTTACCCTAAGTGAGAATCAGGAGAGCGATGACCTCTCAGGGATGGGGGGCTCCGGTCTGGAAGGGACATAGCAGGCTTCGGGGGAGCCGGCAATGTTTCATTTCTTGAGTTTGGTGCCGGTCACCTGAGAGTACTATGTATGCAGTAATGGCACCCTTGATGCTTGCCTAGTGGTTTCATTCATCCTGATGCTTCTTCTAGGGGAAACAGTCTAAAGGAAGTGAGACTTTTATCATCTCTCCAGTTAGTATTTGCCCAGACAAGGCATTTTCTGCATGATCTGGAATGGAATTCGTATGTGCTGGCCACTGCTGTTCGTGGAGCTTGCAGTCCTATCAGGGTGATTGACGATGTATGCCGGAGCTTGAGGGCGGCTGCACATGTCCGGGGAAGGGACAAAGGTTGTTAAGGCAGAGACTTTGCTTTTAACCCTAGATTGACCCCCTTCCCCCAGCTATGTGACTCTGGGCGGGTACTTGACCTCTCCTCACTGTGGTGTTATCCTTCGTAAAATGCAGATCCACCATTATGGACGTAAAATGCTTGGGACATAATACCTAGAGCCTTGACACGTTGGCTGCTTTTGGAAGGAACTCATAGGATAGGAAATACACCATGAACTAGACATTATAATGTATGGGAAGAACAGTGTGCTCCTCGCAGCTTGAAGAAGGGAGGAAGGCATGTGGAAGGTGTTTTCTGAGCCAGCCCACTCTTGTGGTAGGTTGGAGGGAGGGATGCAGGCACTGTACCAGAGGGCGCAGTGTGATCAGGGTTGTGGGGGAACGGGGGCACAGCTCATGGTACCATGGTCCCATGTGACTCGCAGAGCTTGTAGTCTGTAAGCCTGGACCGGAGTGGTCTCCAGAAGCGTTTGCCCAGCATGATGGGTTTCGTTTTTTTTTTGTTTGTTTGTTTGTTTTTTTTTTTAATTTTATGTTTGAGGAAGAGTCTTGAACTTTGCCTTTAACTGCAGTTAAAACCACTCTCTGTGCTGAGGTTCATCCCCTCTTCGCTAGATGTCTGGACCCTGAAGACATTTAGGTTTGCAAACCTTAGGATGTCGTTTGAGAGTATGAAATAGCATGAGGAATGCAAGGGAAACTTGCAGAGGGATTGGATTGTGGAAGGACTTGAATATCAGGCTTTGGCATGTTACACCTTTGCAGGTCATAGGGAGCCAGTGAAGGGTTTTGAGTGAAGTACTGAAGTATTAGGCTTTGTCTGCCAGGATGACCTACACTCGATCTGGGGAGATCCGTTAGGAGGCTTTGGCTGTGGCCCAGAGAAGAAGAATGAAAGAGTTGGACTAGATTGCGGCCGTGAGCACAGGAAGAAGAGGGTGGTTTGACAGCTGTTATGGAGGCTGACTTACTGCCAATTGGTAACTGATGAGATGTGAGGTGTTGATTGAGAATAATGGTACCAGTAACAGAAGGGGTTTGGAGGTGGGAATCAGTGTGGGCCCCAGAGGCATTTAGTGGTGATATAATGGATTTGAAGTGGGAGGCTGTCTTTCTGCTCAGGCTGCTCAGTGGAACAGTTGAAAAGTTGGTTCATAAAAAACTCAGTGTTGTGAGAGATCTTTTTGAACTTTTTTGCAAAGCTTACATGAATAACATTGATAATTGTTTTTAACAACCCAATGACTTAATGTAGTTCTTGTCCTCTGGGGGTCTCTACTTGGTCTCGGGGCAGGTAGTTCTAGTCCTTGGTGGTTGGTCAGTAAACCAAGGCTGTCGGTTGCAGGGCTGGGTGGTAAGTACACAGAGAGACATACTAGCGTGGACTAACGAGAACCGAGGTGGGGGCAGCTTGAGCTTATTCAGAAGTTGCATGAAAACCTGGGTGCTGGGGCCGGTGGCTGGAAGGCTTGCCTCACTTGGCATTGGCTGAACTGACAACAAACCCAGACTTGCACACACACATTTCGCCCAGACTGGAATTTCGCAGACCTGCCGCATGCTGGGTGGGAGGCCTGGCTCAGGAACCTACAGGTGCACCTGTGGTGGTTCTCGCAGCTGAACGGTTTTCAGCGTCTCTACGTGCTAGAGAGTGAACTCTTCAGTGAAGAGGTCTTGAATCTATTATGTAAGAGGCCTGGTTCACAGAAGTGGCTCCAGGAAGCCGTTGTAAATTATAAAAAAGGTGGTAGTTATAAGTGATTGAATGATGTGTAAGCCTAGCCTGTTTTAGATCAAAATAATGTTATACTTGCATTTTGTAATGGGCTGGAAATTTGCTTTTGAGCTCAGTATATAATGAGTGGATATAGTAACAAAATGCTCAAGCTTTAGTACTTAGAATTTTATAGGTTTATACTTTGTATCTTTGCTTATGGCTTTCTCAGTTATGTTTATTTTTTATTTATTTATTTTTTTGAAGCTGAATCCTAAGGAGTAAACCCTTGTTCATATAACCCTAATTCCATCAAAAATATGCTACCAGTGGATCATCTGTTATATAACATAATTTCCATTCTACAGGGGTTTTTTGTTAATGTTAATAATAACATTGCACAAGTAGGAGTTATAAAACTGTTTCATAATCTTTGTGATTGACTTTATAAAGTGTATTTATAGAAAATTCTGATTAAAAAAATTTTAATCTACCTAAGCATTTTGCTTTAGATATATATAAGGAGAATACATGAGTTTATTTCAAACACATTAATAGAATTTGCTTGACTATTTACTTCTCAGTTTGAATTATTTTTTTGTTCTAGTTCAGGATCACAGAGCTTCTTGGAAGATGTAAAATTGCTCGTAAAGGGGCACCTGGGTGGCTCAGTCAGTTAAGCATCTGCCTTCAGCTCAGGTCATGATCCCAGAGTTCTGGGATCAAGCCCTGCATGGGGCTCCCTGCTGAGCCGGGGGCCTGCTTCCCCCCTCTCCCTCTCTGCCGTTCTGCCTACTTGTGATCTCTCTCTCTCTCTCTCCCTCTGTGTCTGTCAAATAAATAAAATCTTTTTTAAAAATAAAATTGCTCATAAATTGTTAAGACCTTTGGTTAGAAATTTAAAATCATGCCTTGAGTTTTGTGCCCACTTCGAAGATGCCACTGAAAGTGCGGTTTGTTTCTAGTAGCTGGTCTCTCGTCAGCCTAAGCCATGCTCCCTTTAGGGTTTTTGTTTGTGGTGTCGTGAGCTACGGCTTTAACACAGGCAAGTGGATTCAGGATGTCGGTTCCAGCCCCGTTAGGGCTGAATGGCTTGAATTTATCTGGTATCTGTTTAAAACAATTTCTGAATTTTCCTCAGGTCAACTCTGTGGTTGTTCGTTTCTCAAGATCCCTTCTTTGCTCTGCCCCCTCCCTCTTGCTCATCTTTATTCTCTAATGATTTGAAGGGGGGGGGCGGTTGTTTCTGTATTTCTGTGTTTCTCTTTGTATTGGTGGTTTCTTTGTTCCAAGGAAGAACCCCGTATTCTGCTTCTCGTGTTCTGTTCAGAAACTCCATGCTCTGCTCCGAAATTGCCTGTCACCTGAGAGATGGCAGAACAAAGCAGGCAGCAAAGCTGTTTGTTCCAGCTCTGTCTTTTGGGGACGATGAACCTTGTGAATCTTCGGCGAACAGATCTCAGGATGGCTTGATCTTTTCCAAATGGATTAGTGTAACCCAGGGACCTTACATGAGTTACGGCAACAACAGCTTTACCACCAAGTTCTCCTTAGGGTATAGCTCTTGAGAGGAAAAAGCCTCTTAAAATTGAGAGCTTTTATGGTTTTTATTACTAGTTTAATCTGTATTCTTAAAGGGAATACCTAATCAGGTATTGACAGTATAGACCATCTGTCTAAACAGGGATGTTTTCCTGTAAGCCAAAGACAGCCTTATCTTTTCTCAGATTAACATTCTGTGACAAATGCTGCTTTGTGGGCCAGACATTTTCAACGTTAGATTGCATCCTTTAGTGTTTTCATTTACCTCAGGGCAGAAGAATAATGCTAAAAAAAAAAAAAAGAAAAAAAGAGGGGGTGTTCTTTCAAATCAACATGGCAACAATTGAAAACACACTGGAGGAAAACAACTAATATAAAAAAAGACTTTGTAGGGGTGCCTTGGTGGCTCAGTGGGTTGAGCCTCTGCCTTCGGCTCGGGTCATGGTCTTGGGGTCCTGGGATCGAGCCCTGCATCAGGCTCTCTGCTCGGTGGGGAGCCTGCTTTCCCCTCTCTCTCTCTGCCTGCCTCTCTGCCTACTTGTGATCTCTGTCTGTCAAATAAATAAAATCTTAAAAAAAAAAAAAGACTTTGTAAAGGGTTTAAAGGTTTTAAGACTAAAGTTCATTTTTCTAAAAGTAGTAGCTATCATTTAAGTTTAGTGTAGATAAACTGCTTCAGGGCAAGGATGGTATCTTCACTAGAGATGTCACCTGTGCCTGAGGTAGGACCTACAGATAATGTTTATGAATAAAAATGTTAGGTGGAGATGTGCACGCTTTGCTGTTTTTTTCTTCACGAGTGGTGGTTGTCCCATCGGGGTCTTTGTGTCTGAAATGCAGGAGCTCTCCTTGTTCTCTGTCCAGTTCTCTTGTTTCTTTTAATTACTGCCTGATCTTGCAGAACCTGAGTTTTAAAGAGTGAGCTAAAAATAGACTTGTCACTGTAAGCACCTCCTCGCATCTGCTTTTTTTCTGGGTCCCTGCAAGGTTGACCAGCTTTTTTTGGAGTTGCACATCAAAAACAGTTGGAGGAAAACCAGCATCTGTTTAGTCAACATTTGCAGTGTTAGAACACTATGTCAGATTTTAAACTTTTTTTTTTTAACCAGCAATGTGCTTGCTTGCAGAGCAGTGGCAGTTGTGTTCAGTGTGGAGAGGGTTGGGTGCACCCGTGTGGAGGCTGTTCAGGGCCGGCTAATGACGCTGTATGCAGGGTTTACAGGGAGACGTCCCATCCTCCCGGCGAGCATGCAGGGCGGCTTGGTGTCTCCGTTTGATCATGTGACTTTTTAAGCACTGAGAATGCACCAGACTCTAGAGGAGTCTGAAGTTGATTCCTCTTAGGTTTGCTCAGGATCCAGTGGGAGAACGCTGGCCTGGGGGTCAGCGCAGGATGTGGGTCCCAGACTCTGCCACCGTCCCACTGTATTACCTTGGTCGCCTCCTTTGTTACATACAAAATGGGGGTGGTCCTGCCCGCCTGATGCAGACGAAGAACCTGGTACACCGTGTTCCCTGATGAAATGGTTTTGAAGGTAAAAGTAGGGAGCAGTGTCCTCATACATACGTACATAAAACTTGGTGTGTTTCATTGTTTTGAATAGCTTCTGCTTCATGTCCTCTTGATTTAGAAAATACCAGACCCTGTTGCTATCGTCCTCTCCAACTCCTGCTGTGGATCAGCACAACCTCCCAGTTGGGAATGTTAGAAATAGTGCGTAGCTCTTAATGAGAACCCCAGTAGTCAGATGTCTGATGGATTTCCTTTATTCCCTGTCGGTTTTGATGGTTGGAGTACATTCTTAAAAAAAACTTTTCAGTGACACCATAACTTTATCTTTTAATTGCATAAATGAGAGGCCTCCCCCTTTGGTTTTTAGGAAAGATGTAGGAGGTGTGATGTATGTTCTCATTATAGAAAGATAATTAATTGTACTGATTTTTGCCAAAGGATGCTCGTTAGTGTATTGGGAAATAGCATTCAGAATAATTTACTAAGTAAGCTTTGTGATTGTGACATCTTTATACACATTTCTGTAAACCTGAGTAAACTCATTCATTTAAGAAAAATTGACAGTGTAAAATTTCCATTTTTAATTTAATTTTTATCATGGTATAAAATTTGAAAAGTACCAAAGTGGGGGGTGTGTGTATGTGTGCGTGTGCGTGCACAAGTTTCCTTCCTTACCTCATTCTGTAGCCTCCCAGTTCCTCCCTGCAGAGGCAACCACTTACATGTTTTTAAAAAACAAATCTGGGTTTACTCATAGTTTGGTGCTTGGCTGTATCTGTCTTGTCATTTTCAGCCTTTTGCTCAGGCCAGGTGCCTGTGTACATGCGCTGTAATTTTTTTTTTTTTTTAAGATTTTATTTATCCATTTGACAGAGATCACAAGTAGGCAGAGAGGCAGGCAGAGAGAGAGGGGGAAGCAGGCTTCCTGCTGAGCAGAGAGTCTGATGTGGGGCTCGATCCCAGGACTCTGGGATCGTGACCTGGGCCGAAAGCAGAGGCATTAACCCACTGAGCCACCCAGGTGCCCCTTTGCGCTGTAATTTTTGGTTGCAAGTTAGAGGAACCTGGGAGCAGGTTCCTCGTAGGTGTACAGTTGGATGTTGGCAGACATGAGGGCTGTAATTTCTGTGATGATACCTCTTACTCAGTGGAACCAGCTTTTAGAGCCCATGTTCACCTTGGCTTTTGGGTGTCTTGATTTTCACGTCTGTTTTTCCCATTTTCTAGTTGCAACATGAGAAAGCTGAACTAGAACAGCATCTTGAACAGGAGCAGGAATTCCAGGTCAACAAACTGATGAAGAAAATTAAAAAACTGGAGAATGATACCATTTCTAAGCAGCTTACATTAGAACAGGTAAGATACAGTTCTCTCCATATAACTTTTTCCCCTGTTATCAGCTTGTTCTTTCAGGCCTTCAGATACCCTAAGGAATGTAAGTGAAAAGTATTTTTCAGCTGTTTCTTCCCAGAGTGGAGACTTCATTTCTGAAGTAAGCATTGACAGAGCTGCATAGCACCTGCTCTCTCTCTCACACACTTTCTCATTTTTTAAACCACAATTAATAAAGTTTCTGGAGATATGTTTTGATGTACTGATTTATAGGCAGGAAATGTTAGGTTCCTTTTACTGAGGGGGAACAATGTGTTTTTAACCACAGGATAGTTTCTGTGAAAGTTCTTGAGACAGTGTGGCTGTGGAACTAAAACTTTTCTTTTAGGGGTTCTTCAGCACAAACAGCATTTTTCTTCTCTGAATTAGTAGCAATATTATTAGCAATCATTAACAGTATTATTTGAACCCTATCTTTTCCCAGCTCGATTTGTTGATAGACTCGGTTGTTTATCCTGGTTCAACCACTAACTAGTTGTATGACCTTGCATTGACTTCACTCACTTTTCTGGGCCCAGGTTTTCCATTTGTAAGCAGAGAGGGAAAAACTAAAATCAGGAATGGCAAACTTAAACAGGTACAAAAGGTGGAAAGTAATTGTGTATAGTCCCTTCGTCCATTGCCCTTGGCAGACATTGGTATTAGAACATGGACCTTGCCTGGGGAGTCTAGTCCGGTCTTTGTGCTCTTCGATACACGGAACAGTGGACAGCCACTATCAGCCCATCCAAGTTGGCATGTCAGATAAAAGTACTTGTTATCTAGCCTCGGTGCTCCCTGATGCTTTTCCCCCAATCTGATGTCCTGAGATTTTACTTTCCCTTAGAGAAATTATAAGAGGCTGACCATAGTGTACTGTGATCTGGTTTCTGTGTAAAATTCAGTGTCAGTGTTATTGATGAAAATCTTCTAGTTGTTTGTAATTTCAACCCTGATTGCTAATTCGATGGTTTGGCTTAGCCGTTCATGCAGAGTTACCAGATTTATCCCAACTTTAGGGTCTTTCTGTGTGTCTCAGTTCATGCTGACTGGTTCTGAAATCACCCCCAGGGCCGCTCTAGTTTTATTATCGTCCCTGAGAATGAAATGGTGACGGGAATGTCAGCTTTGAGAGGAAGTCAGTTTTACTCTAACTGACATCTGTTTTCTGTGTTATTCTTGAATCTCCCTGTATCAAAGGGAGGAATGTCACTGTGTTTTCTAAGACTGTGAATAATGGTCCTAAAAACATTTCTCTATCCCTTCCAGGGAAAGGGGAAAAAAAAGTTCTGTTTGCAAAGGTTGGTTATTTTATACATATCCAGAGTAATGTAGACTTAACATTTGTCTTCAGAATTCAGATGTAATATCTCAATTTAGAAAACGCCTACCACACACAGTTTAAAAACATTTTATTCCAAAGTTCACCTCTTTAATTCCTAAGATAGGCAGTAACAAGTTCCTTCAAGTGAAAACGTTGACGATTCTTGTTTAAGTCCCTGACACACCAAATACTTGTTATTGGAACTTATTAATCAAGAGCTGACCACGTGACCAAGTGATGTTCTCACAGGGGTGGGTGTTGTGAGAGCTTTACTTGGTCACAGCCTTCATGGTGGTGGCTGTCAGGAATTGGAACAGCTTCTCTCTTGCATTTGTTTCGAAGCTGAGGAGACTTTGGGACTGGGGCTGTGACCCTCAGGGTTTAGCTGTGGCCACAAGGTGGAGGTAGTGGCCTGGCGTCTGATCTTAGAGTCCATGGGGGAGAGAGAATGGATTGCTGCACTGTCTTAAGACTCTCTGGGGACTTTTGTAACTGAAACCCTGTAAAAATGATGTCCAAGGCATATGTTCTCACCAAGTTAATGACACGGTGCACTTTCAGGGTTATTTCAGACCTCAGTAATAAAGAAATGGTGTTCCACAATGGAGTACATGTACTGCAAAGCCCTGTCCTGGAAATAAACCTCAGATCTGGAATACCAAGGTCCTATTTTAATTAAGATGGAGAAATTTAACATCATCATGAAACTTCCCCCCTTTGTTTTGGGTATGTCTGGGATGATTAAATGTTGGGGATCTTGTTCTGTATTTTGTTTAGCTATAAATAACTTTAGTGCTTTGGGGGAATGGTTTTTTTCCCTCCAGCAGGAATAAATAAATGTCTTCTGTTCTTCCATGAATGTGATCTGATCCTCTCTTGGTGATTATCCTCCATATGATATACTGTAGGTCACAGTTTGTGTTACAGAATATATCCTCTACTGTAGATCATTATCAGGAGCAAAGGCATGTACTACATTGCATATTACAATGATTTGTCTGTGGTACATGCCTTTGCTCATCTATCTGACAATAAACGTATTTTTTAAACGTATTTTTTTTTAAGCTATTTGAAGGCAGTTATCCCATGTGTCTTATGGTCTACCACTGCTCTGTTGGAAGCGTTTAAATGTAGATTTGACCAAGTAACTGGAAAGTGGTCACTTGTGTTTTGGAAGGAGATACAATGTAGTGTTCAGAGCCTGGGCACTGGATTCCAGAGGAACTGGATGTGAATCTGGTTCTTCTGCTTAATATCCTAGGTCACTTTCTTTTCAGCAGTGATGGTGATGGTAGCAGCTTTATTGAGAGAAATTGACATACTATAAAAATCCTCCATTTAAAATGTACACTTTATTGGTTTTTAGTCTATTCAGAGTTGTGTAATCGTAACCATGATCAATTTCAGAGCATTTTCATCAGCTCAGAAAGAAACCCTGTGCCCTTCTGCTATCACTCTGCATTTCCCATTCCCCTGAAGCAGCCACTACTCTACTTCCTGTCTCTGTATTAGCCCATTCTGAATGGAAGGAAAAATGGAATCATACGGTGTGTCCTCTTTTGTGAGTGGCTCCTTTCACTTAGTATAAGGCTTTTATCCATCTGTAGCCTGTATCAATACTTGACCCCTTTTCCTGACTGAATAACGTTTCACTGCGTGGCTATGTCATATTTCATATATCCATTCATCATTTGGTGGACATTTGGGTTGTTTCAACCTTTTTTCTTATTATGAATAATGCTGCCGTGAATATCCCTGTACTTTTTTTTTTTTTTTTAAGATTTTATTTATTTTAGAGAGAGAATGCACTTGAGAGAGCAGGAGTGTGGGGCAGGGGGAGAGGGACAGACCAGGAGAGAATCTCGAGCAGACTCCTTGCTGAGTGCAGAGCCCGCTATGGGCCTTGATCTCATGACCCTCAGGTCATGACTGGAGCTGAAACCAGCTGAGCCACGCGGTCCCCTTCATGAACAGTTTTTCGTGTGGATTTGTGTTTTCATTTTTCTTGGGTACATATCTAGGAAGACATATGCTGGGTTACATGGCAACTCCATGTCTGCCTTTTGGGGGGAATTGCTAGACTGTTTATCTTTTTCTTTCTTTAAATATTTATTTATTTATTTTAGAGAGAGAGAGAGAGCCTGTGAGCTGGGGTGGGGGGGAGGGGCAGAAGAAGAGGGAGAGAAGCAGACTCTATGCTGAATGCGGAGCCCACTGTGGGCCTCAGTCTCAAGACCCTAAGACCATGACCTGAGCTGAAATCATGAGTCACTCAACTGACTAAGCCACCCAGGCACCCCTGGACTGTTTTTTCAAGGTGGTCGTACCATGTTGATTAAAGCCATCTTGGTCAATGTGTAGTGGTATCTCATTGTGGTTTTTTATTTCCCTGATGGCTGATGATTTTGTGAATCTTTTAGGTGCTACTTGGCCATTTTTGTATCTTTTGTAAAAATGTCCATTCAAGATCATCTTATTATTGAATTGTAAGAATTCCTTATATGTTCTAGATATATTTCCCTTATCAGGATATATGTCATTTGCAGCTCACGTGCCAGGAGGCCCTCACTGTAGACTAGGATTAGTCTAATCAACATAACTTCAGTGTTGTTATAGGCTTTTTTTTGAACTGGTGGTCACTGCCTGCAAAAGCCTTATTTGAAAATTTTTGTTCAAACATGGTTATGGTTAGTCTCTTAATTGGTATTCACATTTTCTTAGGTGACAGTAAGAACATTTAGAACTTGGAATATTCTCTTAGTGTCAGGAAATCTTGACCTTGAATGTTTTCTCCCAACCAGGAAGGATTTTTCTTCTCTGGAGAAGGAGAACTAGCATTAAAAGACAGGCAGCACTAGCTTATTTATTAAGTGAAGTTCAAGTCAGCAGCTATGGCGAGCCCTCTGTGCACTTGGCATAGAAAACTGTGGAAAAGGAGGAGACAGTGGCTGTTAGCAGGTGGACTGGGTACTTAACCATTGTTAGGAAGTAAAACAGGAAAAGTGGAATGAATTAGTCCCGTAATTCAGCTAACATTCGTGTTACGAACAGGCTCATCTGCCACGTACCAGACGCCCTTTCTCTGTTCTCCTCTAGCTGTAATTTCTAGAATGTGAGGAGTCTTCTTTTATCTGAGATAACCCTGAATCCCAAAAGTAGAGACACTCTTGTCTAAAGTTGGATTCGGAATTGAATGGTAATTTCATTCATTAGCATCCATTTACAAATGACAATATCTTAGCCCACCTAGCATAGGAAAACTTTCTTGGGTCCCAATCTTCCTTCCGTCTGAAGAACCCATATGGTATCAGCCTGCGGTTTGAGCTCTTTTGTGAAACAGACCTGAATACCTACATTCATCGCTTTGTTGAGAGGATTACTCTTGAATCCTGCCTCTCCTCACACTCCACCATGGCGAAGCTCTCTCATCCCTCCACCCAGATTGTTCCAGTGTGGACAAGAGAGAAGTTAACATGGCGACCCCGGACACTACAGTGTTTGTTACCATGGTATGTGACAGAGACAAGTTTCCTAAAACAGCATTTCTTGTGCTTTGCACTGATTTTTCTATTGAATTCTGTTTCATTTTTAGCAAAATGTAGGTCACAGTGGACTCATTTCACACTCCAGTATTGGTTCACGACCTGCAGTTGGAAAACCATGCTGTGCTGTGTGCCACACTCGCTTGCCCCCAGATCTGCCTGGGTCCGTCTCTCCAGGCAGGCAGGGGCGGGCTGCCCCGTGTTCACAGAACGATCAGTACTGCGCCCCTAACACTTGCTACACAAACAGCAATTAGCAAACAATTAAAGTGTTTCTTCCCTATATATTTTCTAGTAAGTTAAAAGAGGAAAGGCACAATGTTGACCTAGCCACCAAGTCCCGGTGACTCACATCTAGTAAGCTCTCCAAAAACTAGCTGTTGCTGTTAATAACGGAAGTTTCCATCTAATTTCTATGGTACTTTGCCCTGCCCGTTTTCCAGGAAAATGAGCATGCGTGTTATCTGAACCTCAGATGTCTCACCACCTTCCTTGACCTGTTCTGTTCAGTTGACGAACCAGTATGTGTTCACATGTCCTGTGTGACCCAGCCCCTCTGGCTTTCTCTTGTGCCCATGCGCAGTTAGCCCATTTGTATGGCACAGAGCCTGAATTCACTCAGTTCGTGTGCCTGCTGTCTGCACAGACTCTGCTAAGAAAGATGATGTTAGGTATCTGGCCTCATGAAGGCTGGTCTCCTGGTCTGGCAAGGCCAGTGGATCTGTGGACGGCGAGGAGGGATGCTGTGTGTATGGCTGTGGGGGAGGAGAGCGGTGACGCCCCTGCAGCAGCATGTCCTCCCCCCTGCCCCCGCCCCCAACCGCAGGAGATGCCCTGAAGCTCCTTGGCACCTGGTTTAATTATTTGTTAATTGACACACATGGTTGGATAGATCTAAGTCCAGCCTTGTTGCAGGGGAGCAGGGAGGTGGGAGGAGGTAAGTGGGAGAGAAGGCATGCAGTAAAAAGTGGGTGCAGGGCCTGCGTGGAGCAGAGATGCTGGAAACAGAACAGAGCTGGTGAAGAGGATATGAAGTTGAACCCCTCCACTTTGTTCCTGGACAAGGAAGAAGTGTCGAGGTGGTCTGCCTCCATGGTGTCTTTGAGGGCGTAAGCGTGTCTTTCCAGGCAGCTTTTTGTCTAGTGTAGGCCTCCGTGTTGATCGGTGCTGGGGACTTAACTTCAGCCACGTGGCAATGTCAGGTGACTACAGAGGCCTGACAAGACCGCAGTGTCAGGAGCACTGCAGAGGTGACACTCACTTACCCCAGGGTCGTCAATCACCCTCTGTGACTGCAGTAAATCACAGGGCTGGGGTTAGAGTGACACTCTTCAAGCCTTATAAGATTTAATTTTGTTCTTTTTTTTTTTTTTTTTAGTTGAAACAAGGAAACACAGTATATTTGAAGTGCTATTAAGAAAAGAAGGTTTTAGGTTTCCAATTCTTAGAACAGTTGTTCTTACAGGATGGCCTTTCTGCCTTCCTTGTGAACACGGTGATTCATTCAAGATACAAACCAGTTTTGCATCTTTGGTTGGTCTTTTTAATTGCTGTGGAACAAGGTATTTTTTAGGTTCACAGGGAGTGTGGCCCTGCCAGTTTTGTTATACTTCCGTTCTGCCGCCCGCAGCCCTTGCAGGGTCTGGCCATGAGGACCCTGCTGCAGTGGCTCTGGGTGTCCCTGCCAGCTTCTGTGTGCTGTTTTGCCCCAAAGAAAGATGCTGTGACTAGAGGGTTCACTTCCATTAAGGACATGAAATTTAGTGACCACTGCATGCCTTGAAACTTGATTTCAAATGCTAATGTCAAATTATGGAAATCCTAGAAATTTTTAATTAGAAGTTTGAATTAGAAAAGGAATCCATTGCTTTTTCAAGAAAACTTGGAAAACATAGAAGTACAGATATGAAAAAAAAAATTACCTAGACTACAGTCCACCCCCCCCACAACTGCTATTCATATTTTTCTTTATCTTTCCCACTTTTCCTCTTACCTTTAAAACACACACACAGACACACACACATACAAAACCAAGAAACAACACGGTATTATAATTTGCTGCCTGCTTTAATTTGTTTTAAATAAAACATCGTAACCTGTGCCTGCACATGTAGGCAAGCTGCATCCGGGCACAGCCAGAATAATAATCAGAGTAATTCCTGAAGTCCGCTTGTGGCAATTTGATTGTAGCAAATCCTTGAGGATGTTTAGGTCGCTTGAGAAGCTTGGGTACAAGCATTTTACCAACTGCTTACTGGAGACAGGTAGGAAAACGCCTCAAAGCAGAGCTGAAACATGAGCTGGATCTTGTGCCTGGGAAGAAGGTAAGCTAGGGGACATCCTCAGTGCTCCGAGCAAGCTTTAGTGGGCTATCTTTTCGGCGGATTTGTTTTGTAATCTGTAAGCTGTTGGGATGTAATGAAGCAGCTGAGAGAGGGCCCCACTCCAGACCTGGGAAAGTATACTCTGAGCTCCATCTGGGACACACATAAGTCAGTCTGTCTATAGCTTGCGGGGAAACAATCCCTTAGAATTCCTTTGCTAGATCTCATTTCAATTAAATAGAAAAACTCACTGTCTTCCATCTTGTCAGACTTTATTTTGTTTTGTGTTTTTTTTTTTAAAGATTTTATTTATTTGACAGAGAGATTACAAGTAGGCAAGCAGAGAGAGAGGGGGAAGCAGACTCCCCGCTGAGCAGAGAGCCTGATGTGGGGCTTGATCCCAGGACCCCGGGATCATGACCTGAGCTGAAGGCAGAGGCTTTAACCCACTGGGCCACCCAGGCGCCCCGTCAGACTTTATTTTGAAGCATCGGGTTAACATTTGCTGTGTGGAAAGGTTGGTACAGATGTTACACAGTGGCAGGGGGAAGATTCAAAACGTGTTCCCTGTGTAACAAGAGAGGCACCTCATCACATCCCAACAGGGTGTGTTTCTGGTCGAGACTTTGCCTGTTAAATTGAAGGCCATTGGTATGCTACAGTAAGGGCAGTAAAATCCAGAGATGCTGTACTCAGACTTTGTGATTTTTGAAATGCATGAAATCTTTTTGTTTATGACCAGAACAATAATTTAGTTTGTGACTTAAGGGCATTCTTCTTAGCTTAGCGTGCATGGCTAAGTAAGTCCAACATCTCTGTGTAAGGCAGTGGGATGGAGGCAGTAATGATTGATCACAGAAACTTCCATTTTGGAGAAAGCATATCAAGAAAAGTTTTCCTCGTGTTATTTTCTTAAGCTCATTTTAGGTAATGGACTGGTGATAGCCACTGATGTGATACCGTATTTCTAACATGGCTTTGAGGGGACCTCTTTCCCATGGACTTCTCCACAGCACTCTCGATGTAGCAAAAAGACGTACACCCAGTTCCACTGATGAGTGTGGACTCATCCACACTATAAAGAAAAGAAAAAGATAAAGAAAAAAGATAAAGATAAAGAAAAAACTCATCCACTGATGAGTGTGGACTCAAAAGTGTGGACTTTTACCATTACTGAAATGGTAAAAGTCTTCTCAAATTAGGAACCCACTATGCAGGTTTATATGCTATTATGCCGATGTTAAGTGATGAATACTTGAGTCCACAAACCATAGAAATCTGAGTAATTATTATATGTTTTTTTCATAAGAGACCTTCGTTTCTCAATATCACTGAACAAAACTAAAATTTATTGAACTGGTAAATAATGAAATAATGTCATTTTCACATGTTAATATTGACGGGATATTAATATTATCCTGAAGTTTTATAGGAAGACAGTCTTTGAGAAAAAGTATTTGGAAACTGTGGTAAAGCAGGTTGACTCTGGGTTATTTGGAAAATTCTCAGAATATTTCAAATAGCTAACATTTTATCCTCTGAGAGTTTATTGGCTTATTCAGGATTTTGTGCATGTAAATTAACATCCTAAATTAATGGATGTACTGTTAAATTGTATTGGAAATTGTCAGCTTTTTTATTTTTAAAAGATTTTATTTCTTTGACACAGAGAGAGAGACAGACAGACAGTGAGGGAGGGAACACAAGCAGGGGGAGTGGCACAGGGAGAAGCAGGCTCCCCGCTGAGCAGGGAGCCCGATGCGGGGCTCAATCCCAGGACCCTTAACCAACTAAGCTACCCAGGCACCCCGGAAATTGTCAGTTTTTAAGATTAGATGTCTTTAAATATTTTGTTACAAAAATAGTAAATGTTCATTACAAAATTGGGCGGGGGCAGGAGAAGGCAGGAAGAGAAATTATCACCAGTATTCCATTCACTCCAGAGCCAACCCTAATTATCTTGCTATATAGTTCTTTTATGGTTTTTTTTTTTTAAAATCTTTTTCCTTTTTTCCCCCTTCTATCAGTATATTTCTGATGTACGCAGATGAGTTTTTCACCTGAATTGTTGACTTTCTGGACTTGAAGGGGAGCATCCTTCCTCTCCTTTCCTCTCGCTCTTCACTGACAGACCTCTGCCGGCTCCTTCTGTGCTTAGTATTGCACGAGCAGTGGTGATGACCTAGAACTTGGTTTTAATTTTGAAACCAGCTGCAGCTTGGTTAATCAGATAGGTACCTCAGGGGCTCTGTGGCCTATGAACACCTGTCTTAACTCATCTGTGATACAAATTGGCTGTTGGATTTCTTTAAAAAAAAAAAACAAAACAAAAAAAAAAACAACTTGTTTTAGAAGGCAGAGGTCAGATGTCTTCCAGCCTAGGAGGGGAATTGTTAGGGCTGAGCAAAATTCCACTGCCTGCCTGGACAGATACCGGCAGAAGCATCAGCTTTTGACCAGCTCTGTGTCTGCTGCTTTAATTGGTGAGTAAGGCTTTGCCACAGAGCAAGGACCATGGTGCCTTGTACTCGTCTCTTTTCATGTCAGTTGCTCGTGATATGTTTTCAGACACCCCCGCCCCCCTCCATGAATCCTGTTCTTTCCCGTGGATATGGAAAACCTTGATATATTCGCAAAGTAGGCTGGAAGGAGGTTAAGATCTTTTATTGGCTCTACTTTTGTAGTAAAAACAAAAAATATCGTCTTCCATTTGGGCTTCTGCAACAACAAAGACTGGCTAATAAACAACAGAAATTTATTTCTCATTTCTCATGGCTCTGGAGGTTGGAATTCTAAGATCCCCGTGTGCGGTGGCGTCGTGGAGTTCTGATGAGGACTGTCTTCCAGGTTGCAGACTGCCTACTTCTTCTTGTGTCCTCATGTGGGGAGAGCAAGCTGCAAGGTCTCTCTTGACTCTTAGGACACAGATCCCGTCACCATGGGGGCCCCCGACCTCATGACTTCACCTAAACCTAAGTACCTCCCAAAGGCCCCACCTCTATATAGCATCACACTGGGGGTTAGGGCTTCAACATAGGAATTTTGGGGGGATACATTCAACCATTGCAAAAATGTTCATTTTTCTGTCTGTAATTTAGTCATTTTTAAAATACGGTGCTTTTGGGTGCCTGAGCTGCTCAGTGGGCCTCTGCCTTCGGCTCAGGTCACACACGATCCCAGGGTCCTGGGATCGAGCCCCCCATCAGGCGCTCTGCTCAGCGGGGAGCCTGCTTCCTCCTCTCTGCCTGCCTCTCTGCCTACTTGTGATCTCTGTCTGTCAAGTAAATGGATAAAATCTTAAAAAAAAAAAAAAAATACGGTGCTTTTACTTTCCCAGGTATTCTGTATCTCCAGGTTAACCACTTTGAACATCTAATAGTGTTACACAACAAATTGATAGGAAATTGGGCTAAACTATTGATAGCCTTCAGATACTACCTGACCTGGAAGGTTTTGGGGGATTGTCATGTTAATCCCCAGCAGCTACTTGTTTTCTTGGAATTTATGTCTTTCTCTTAGGGAAAAAAAAAATCTAGCCAACTTAGAGTTTGGTTAATGTGGGTGTTAGAGGACTTTGATTTCTTTTTTAAACATTGGGTCCTGTTCTTACATCATCACCATCTAAGTGCCCTCTACTGTGTGTTGTAACAAACTTTGTGTCTTTGTTCTGTTTTTATGGTAGCCCTTATTTCATGGGCTTTTCCCTCTCTTTTATTATCTTGGATTAGTTGTAAGGGGCTGCCTTCAAAATTTGTTTTTTAAGCCAGAGGTTTGGGGTTCAGAATATATTCTCCAGTAGAAGTGGGACATCTGGGTGGGTCAGTCACTTAAATGTCCAGCTTTTGATTTTGGCTCAGGTCATGATGTCAGGGTCCTGGGATTGAGCCCTGCATCGGGCTCTGCACTCAGCTGGGAGTCTGCTTGAGGATTCTCTCTCTCTCTCTCTCTCTCTCTCTCCCCCCCCCCCGCCTCTGTGCAAACCATCCCCTCCCCCCAGCTCATACACACTCTCAAATAAAACTTTGAGGGGCACCTGGGTGGCTCAGTGGGTTAAGCCTCTGCCTTCGGCTCTGGTCATGGTCTCAGGGTCCTGGGATCAAGCCCCTCATCGGGCTCTCTGTTCAGCAGGGGGCCTGCTCCCTGCACCATCCAACCTCTGCTTGCCTCTCTGCCTACTTGGGATCTCTCTCTCTGTCAAATAAATAAATAAAATCTTTTAAAAAAATTTAAAAAGTAAATCCTTGGGGAAAAAATTGTGCATGTGATACATGATTCCCATGATAACATGGTTAGAGTAAAACTTTTCAATGTAGATGGAAAAAAATCCATTAAGACGTTCCAAATTCTGTAGTTAAGCACAGCAGTGAGGCTGAAGTTCTCACCAGGTTTTTTGGCCAACCATTTCTTTCCCACACCTCTACCCCCACCCCAGTGTCCCAGTTCTCTTTAAATGGGAAAACGCTACAGGGAGAAAGAAGTGTGGTGGTGCTGGGAGCCATCCCTCAGCCACCCCCCACCTTTGGCTTTTTCAATGATGGGTTAGTATCTGCCCAGTGAGACGATAGAGCTAGGAAGGCTGTGAAGTTGCGTGAACCAGCTAGGCTTTATGCACTTAAGTTTATCTACTGAAGTTTCTGTATTTATTTTGGGAACATAATAAGAACTCCTGGTCTGACGTTCATTAACTTGCAACGGGAAGGAGAGCTACTGAAGAGAAGAGAAGAATTTGGCAGGCCTTTGGACTGATTTAATTATAAGGCAGGCTTTTAAATGAATATTACACAATTCGGTGATACCCATTGGGCTGGGTGCTCGCAGAATAAGCAGTCAGAAGGGACTTGGGTTCCGAGTGCCTGTGTGGCTCGGTTGAGTGTCCAGCTCCAGCCCCAAGTTGGGCTCTGCAGTCAGTGTGGCATCCGCTTGTTCCTCTCCCCCCGCCCCGCCCCCCTACCTGCTGGCGCATGCGGTTCCAGGCTGTGTTTTCATTTGACCATGCGATGTGACCTTGGCTTATTCACTGATAATAAGGTCTGCTTTGGTTGCTTTAAAAGACTGCAGTTTATACATAGTGCTGGTCTCATCTTAACTGTATATGCAGGGATTTTTTTTTTTCTCTTTAAGATTGATTTATTTATCTTAGAGAAGAAGAAAGCAGGGGGTGTGGCAGATGGAGAGGGAGACAAGCAGACTCCCTGCCAAGCAGGGAGCTCAATGTAGGGCTTGATCCAAGGACCCTGAGATCAAGACCTGAGCAGAAATCAAGAGATGGCCGCTTAACTGACTGAGCCACCCAGGTGGCCCTGTACAGGGATCTTTGATCAGTGAGGAGCTTGCCTCTGTGACCTGCTAAGGCAATCTTTGTAGCTGTGCAATCAAAAATAATTTGTTGACTCAGTGATTGAAAAGGTGAGTTGCTATTCTAAGAGACAGTATAGGGGCAGTACCATAACCTTTCTTTCCTTAAAAAAAAAATTGTTAAAATTATTTAATATCTCAAACAGATAGAGAAATACAAAGAATGATATAACATACTCCCTCTGCACATTGCTGTGAAATGGATCATTGCACTTTTTATCCTTCCTGCCAGCCCTCTTTTTCTTTGTAGCTCTTTTACTCTCCACCAAAGTATAAAATCTTATTTCATTTACTCTCTTGACCCCACTAAAATATAACTGTCATGAAGACCGAAAATTCTGACTTTGATTCCCTGATACACCCTTATTAGCCAGTGACTGGCATCGTTCATAGTATTTTCATATTGCCCAGTGTTGATGGAGTAAATGAGTTTTCCCACGTGTGCTCTTTTCATGAAGTAGAGTGCATTTTGGGGCTTCCTTGCCGCTGCATACTTTCCCCCAAATCAGACCTCTCTTCCCTACCTCCTCAGAGGTAACTGGCATTGTGTAGCCATTAATCAGTATAAAGAATTGTCTTCAGGTGTTGAGCTCTTTATATAAATGGTAATATAATCTTTCTGGTTTAGTCCTGAACTACATGCAGCACTGGGGTCAGGGGACAAACCCGGAGAAGTCCTGGTAAGGGTAGTAAGCTGAGCTCTCTCAGCCATCTCTGAGGAAGACGTTCCCTGCGCCTTGAATGAATGCTGAAACAAGCGGTGTGACTCGTGTACCAGACAGCAGAGAATGAACCTGTCTCGGTTCTCTCAACTAAAGGTTAAGAACTAGATGCACTTGATGTGACTGTGCCAGGAAGTTGGCCATTTCTTTGCAGTTTTCTCCAAGTAAGGGGGTCCTCGTGGTCCAATAAAAAAATCTCATTAACAAAAGTTTAAATGGCTTACTATTCTCAGTAAAACTTTTTTCCTTCCTTTAGTTGAGACGAGAGAAGATTGACCTTGAAAATACTTTGGAACAAGAACAAGAAGCGCTAGTTAATCGTCTCTGGAAAAGGATGGACAAACTTGAAGCTGAAAAGCGGTTTGTTTAGTGTTGCTGTTCAGTGTGGGGCGTGTGCACGGCGAGAGCGCTGCTCTGGGTGTGGTTGATGGATGAGAAAGGGGAGTTTTAATTCCCTGAGTGATGCACATTGTTTTAATTTGCCAAACCAAAAAAAATGTTGAAAGCCTCCTGAACTCTTCTCATGTTGCATCTTTCTCTCTTCTAGTCCCAGTAAAATTTCCTTTCATTTGGGACAAAGTCCATGAAGACATTAGTCAAGGTGCTATTGGTTCCTCTTTAAATTGTTCAGGAAAGATCGTTGTAATTTCAGCATCTTACGTTATTGAACTGGCTTCCCCCGTTTTCTCAAGTGCTTCGGTTGTGTATGGTGTACGGCTAATTATTACACATCTCTAGAATGTACTTCAACAGGAAGGCTGAGAATTTTAATAGGAAAATTATTATCTATTGGCGTGAAGACTTACTGTAAATACTTGTACATAGTTAAGGTTAGGAATCGTTGTGCTAAATGTGTGTACATGGGTGTGACATGTCATTCAACAGCAGATGTCTCTTGAACCCCTTCGTGTCCTAATTTTTAAGTGCTGCATCCGTTGGGTGATGGAGCAGGACTTGAAGAATGGCAGGGTGTTCTGTATGTGGGATGCGTGGGGGGGTGTAGAAAGGGAGTTTTAAAAATGTTCCTTAATCTACTTCACTAGGATCTGTTGTTTGCTAACCAGAGTCCTTTTGCCCTAAGTATTTGGTTTGGATGAACATCCGTAAGTTATTTTGAGTTCATCTCTAAATTTGCAAAATACAGTCCTATCACAGGCTTTAAGAGAAGTGAAAATTAGAGCTGTATCTCTAGGGAAATATTCAAGCTGTTGTTGAGTCGGGTGTGTTTTGCATTATTGCAGCGGTGCTAATAAATCAAATTATGAAAGGGTATTTAATACAGTAAATGCAGGACCATTACAATGTTTAACATGCCAGTTTTCTCAACAAGGGCAGGCCTGAAGGTAATTCACAGTTTGCAGTTGGGCAAACTTAAAGGTAAAAGTTAAAAGCCAAACCAAACCAAGAGCCTAGCAGCTTATGAAAGGGGAGCCTAGAGGCCCATTGCCAATCTCTCTTCCTTTACAGAACACAGTTGGAGGTTTTATATGTGTAAGTGCCAAAGGATTGTGTTAAACAATATGATGTATCATTTGGTCAGTGAAAAGCTGTTGAATATTGACATTCCTTGTGCCTCAAACTAGTGATAATTGCTAGAGAAGGTGGGACCACCAATTATTAACCCAATGATTGTGGCTTGGTTTTGTTCTTTTATCTTTTCACCTGTGCTCTGAATAGAAGCAAAGAGCCTTCAGCCCAGTTCGCTCCACTCTTAGGACTGGTTTTTAGGAGGGAATTTTAGAAGTGGAGTCTGTGTGGTGTCTCCTTCCAAGGGGACCCTAGGACGGAGTTCAGAAGCATTTACCAGAAAGCGTTGAGAGTGAAATTTCTTTAGTATTTCTGTTCCCACAAGCCGATGTGATGCATTGAGTCAGCAGATAATTCTGAGTGCCTGCTGTATGCTGGGCGTAATAATCAGAAGCAAATGCTGACGACTTTTTCACTAATGCTTAATTACCGGCGATCGTTTAAAAGAGAAAAAGGAGGGTGGATCCTTCAGCTCTGCCCTTTGACCTTGACCTGGATACTAGGTAAGGGAGACCCGAAGTGGGTATAAAATGGGCAGAGCCTGAGTCTGTCAACCCTGTGAATTCTGGTGACTCACAGGAGCTTGCCGTGAAAACAAACCCTCCAGCTAGTATGTTTTGTCTTTTAAGGCAAACTGTTTTTCATTGTTGGAATTTTTCTTTTCACGGAAGAATCCTGCAGGAGAAATTAGACCAGCCGGTCTCTGCTCCCCCGTCGCCTAGAGACATCTCCATGGAGATAGACTCTCCAGAAAACATGATGCGCCACATCAGGTTTTTAAAGAATGAAGTGGAAAGGCTGAAGAAGCAGCTGAGAGCCGCTCAGTTACAGCGTACGTAGCCCCTGGTTTCTCTCCCCAGTCTTCTGTGTGCACAGGCAACCCAGTTACCAAGCACAGGCTTTTACCAGTATTGACCGTTGGATTTGCATAGATCAGATCCATCCTGTAGTCCGTTACCAATACATGCGTATAGAAACCTTCCTATCCTGGAATGGATTATTTTTGAAAATATTACAGTAGGACAGGCAAATGGTTTAGAGTACTTCTAGAAAGTCAAATAATTGTGGGAGGGTCCAGAATCGGGGACTATTTTTATGCTTCTTTCTGTGTTCACAAATCTACTTTCGGGGAACAAAGGTAGAGACCAGAGCGTGTATCATCCTTACTACTAAATTTTAGGGTCCACTAACATTTGTCGCACTTGAAGAATAAGTGCTTTAAAAATGTATCCTTATTGTTTGGGAAAATATCCAATTGTTGAGTTGGAAATCAGGGGAACTAGATTTCTGAACACTTGATGAGGTCACTGTGCATTTGCTGGGGTCTTCCCTGTTTCCGTGTGCAGGCTGCTCAGAGGCATTTGAACAGACAGTGCCGAGCTGGGTGTGCAGGGGAGGAGGGGCTCTCCCTCTCGCCCTGACCCCCAGCCGCCCATGTCTCATGGTTAGACACTTTTTTATCTTTTCTTCCAGATACATGTATGTGTCTGGATAAGCTTACTTTATACTAAAAGCAGCACAGTGAGCACACTCTTTTGTATTTATCTATTTTTACTTACTGTATCTTGCAAGTTTTTCCTTGCCAGTACATGTAAAGAGCTCTCTGATTCCCTTTCTAAAAGGCTGGTTCGTATTTGGTTCTGGGGATACGCCAGTGCCTTCTTACCCACACAGCTTCACTTTCCGTAGTGTCATCCCAGTCGGGAGGCAGGTGACCCTACTGCCTTACCCTCAGAAGAGCAGTAGAAGCCTGATGATATGTCACAATGCCTGTGTCATTCCCCTCACTTCATCTCCTCACACAGGCATCTTATCATGTCACATCATCACAAGGAGGGCAAGTACAGCCCGGTAGGATATTTTGAGAGTGTTGGGGAGGAAGACCTTTCTCTGCCCTTCAAGGTTTTTCTAGCTGGACTACGAATCAAATTAAAATGAGATAGATTAACAGGAGAAAATAAAATCTAATAGCATATGTATGGGGACTCCACACAGACGTGGAAATTCCAAGGACAGTCAGGCACCTGAGCTAAAGAGAGGGGTGGGGTGCTGACAGTACAAAGGGAGACAGACCCTTAGCAGGAAAGGTGAGAGGAGATGTTTAGAAAACAAAGGTTTAGATGTTTAGAAAACAAAGGTTGCCCTATTATGTGGATAAGTTTTGTAGATAAAGAAGAATCTGTAGTAGTGATTCTCTTCCTGATAAAGGCAGGTAGTTGGGGTGGAATAAAGAGCTTTTCCTGAATCTGCTGGGTGTGGGTTGCTTTACCTCAAAATACTGTTCCTGCCAAAGTGGCCCATCGTGAAGTGGCCTGCCCTGGGTCCCCCACAAGAGAGACTGAGACCACTTCATATAACTTTTAGTATCCTATATTGTTAAAATTGTCCTATTTTATTATTACTTTGTTAACCTCTTACTGTGCCTGATTTAAAAATTAAACTTTGTCATAATGTGTATATTTAGGAAAATACATAGTATATTCAGGGTTTGGGGTCATCCTTAGTTTTGGGCACCCACTGGGAGTCTTAAAAGGCATCACCCATGGATGCTATATGTCATTTATTTAACTAGTCCCGTGTCAACAGCCCCGTTCTGGTTGTCATGCTACAACCACAGTGAACATCTGTGTCCCCACATCTGACACCTGAGCAAGAACACCTTCAGGATAAACTCCAGAAGTGGACTTACAGAGTCCAGAGACTGTGCATTTAAATTTTCAGTGATAGTTACCTTTCTGTTTCCTTCTCAAGTTCATTGCAAGTTCTAGTCCGGTAGTGCGTCTGGTGGGTTGGTGACTCAGGATCATCCTTGGAACCTGTAAGAAAGTGGAGTTCATTTTCTCTTGTTGCCGTAACAAATGACTGCAACCTTAGTTGTTTAAGGCAGTTCTGAAGGTCTGCGGTCCAAAATAGGTCTCGGTGGGCTAAAATCAAGGTGTCAGCAGGTCTGGTTTCTTGTAAAAGGCCCTAAGGGAGACTCTCTTTCCTTGCTTTTTCCAGCGTTCAGAGGCTGCCTGCGTGTTCTGGCTCATAGCCCCTTGCCTGCCTGAGCAGCATTCCCGCCTGCACCCATGGGTGCACCTTTTCACCCTGACCCCTGCCTCCTTCGTACGAAATGCTGGCCTGACATTTGTCCAGCCAGATAATCCAGGATAAGTTCCCATCTCAGGGTCCTTAACTTAATCATATTTGCAAAGTCCCTTTTGCCGCCTAAGGTAACATGGTCACAGGCCTCAGGAATGAGGATGTGGACATCTTTGGGGGTCCGTTATTCTGTCTAACCTCATAGTTTCTGGGCTCGCGCTAGTAGAAACCAGCCCTCTATGTTTTTTTAATTCAAGGAATTCTGATGTGTACCCTTGAGTTGAGAACCATGATATACATTTTATGAAAACAAATCAGCGAGTTCTCAAATAATAGATATGTTAGGATATTTTTTGAGTTTTTGGTTTGCCGGACAGACAAAGGTCTTTTTGTGCCACCGGCTTACATTTTTCTTTCTTGTGCCCCAGACAAAACCTTTAGAAGAAATTGAGGAAGAATTTTTCATTCCCTTTGTTCCTGTGGCAATATCTGGTATTTGAAGAGCCTGCCGATGTGGACAGAGGCATCCATAAGTGCCATTTTGATTTTGTGAGGGCAGAGAAGGCTGAATGGAAGGAGGGACACGTGGCACCCGGCTGGCTCACAGCTGGTCTGGATTGGTTTAGAGATGAGTTAGTGACTGAGGTCAGGTAGCCCGCCTCCCTGGGCTGCTACTGGTTACTTGGCTCCTCACCCTCCACGTCTGCTATATCAGAACTTGAATTTGTCTCCCTATGGGTCTCAGCTCGGGGTGAACATAAGAATCCCCTGGGGACTGTTCAGTACAGCGGTGGAGAGGCTTCACCCACAGGGTTCTGATCTGTTTGTGGTGCGGCCTGGGTACCAGCATTTTCTAACTGTAAACTTGAAAGGGGATATAAAATGTACAGGCCACCTTCGGATCATAGGAGACCCAGCTGTTTGGAGTCTGTGAAGTCACCCTCTGTTGATGTCGTCTTTGAGTGTTCCAAGATGGCTGAAGATGGTGGAAGCATCAGCTGTGGCCCCTAAGTCTTAGGGAGATCTGTGTGAGAGAAGGTGACAGGGTGACTCAGTGGAGTAAATCCAGTCTTGAAGTCAGGTGTGGTGATGAGCCAGCAGAGGGCACCCAAGGCATACCATGGTGTTAGCATCTGAGGCTGGTCTGTCCCACCCAGAGGTGATGGGCCTGGTGCCTTCTCTGTCCTCTGGCTTCTGGGTTAATTGCCCAGATGCCCGGAGAGTCCCCCAGCCATCACTCCTGCTGACTGATGTTCTTGTGTATAGATTATTGCTTAAGGATTCCCCTGCTGATATCCCCAGATGCTGAAGGGTTGCATCTGAAAGACAAAGACAGTGTTTCCTCTTAAATGATTATTCTTGAAGCCTCATAAATCCTCAGTTCTCTGAAGCTTTCCTATTTATGGAAAAGAAAGGCAGCTTGCTCCAGCAGCCGCCCCTCTTGTTCTGAGAACAATAATACTCCAAGGGCCCAATCTAGTGCTTCCTGTAGAGCTAGTGAACAATTCTGCAGGCTTGCATATTTGGGATGAAATAATTTAAATCGTTTATATCAAACATGTACTTTGTAAATATTTTCCCAGCTTGCCTTCAGTTAAAGAGATTTTTGCATCTGGATTAGACAGCAGGGTTTCTGGTTATATTGAAAACAACTGAGGGATTTAGTGTTTAGTGCACATAATAGTGTTTAATAACTTAGTGTTTTTGGTATTTTTATTTGAATTTCTAAAGTAAGGATATTCAAGAGCTTTTATAGTTTCTGTAATGATGCTGTCTTGGAAATCACGGAATTCCTACCATCAAAAGTCATTATTTGCTAAAACACCAGACCTTCATAGAGGTGCTTAAAACTGAAACTAATTGGATGGACTTAGGAGTCGAAGTAGGGTCACTTTGTGGGAAAGAAATGATCAGTGTGGAAATCTCACTCCTCCTTCCTTCTTGAAAGAGTTTGGAGTGGGATAATGATACAGAGCGGTAACCTGTGGGACTCTCTTAAACATGATTGTGACCGCTCTTGAGTTCGTAGCTATGTTTCAGAAAAGAGAAGTAGATAGAGAGTTTTCTTTTCCCAGGTTCATTGGCTGAAAGGAGGAAAAGGGAAGGACAAGAAGATGGGCTGAAACTGAATTGTGTATCGATAGTATTTTGGTGACTTCACATATTCTGTCAGAGGTGGGGACAGGTTTTACCATTCAGCTGGAATGGTGCTGGCAGGTACCCCACAGTCCGGCACAGAGTCCCCTCAGGAGGGCAGGGCTGGTGAAAGCTCCAGGGAACTTGGCACAAGGAGATTCTAGAGCCTCATGAAGATGGCAGCCCCACATTTCAGATTCCTGTAGAGCGAATCCAGGGGGCTCCGCGGCTTCCGGTGTCTCACGCTGGGACTAACCAGCTCTGGGCTAGGAAACCAGTATTGTCGCTGTGTCCTTATCACACAGGGCGGTGCCCGAGGAACCTCAGAGAGGCTGGGCCTGGGTCAGGAAAACAGTCTCACAGACACACCAGAAGTTCGACCTGACATACTCACCTGAAGTTGTTTACTGCGTCTGTTCCTATTTTCATGAACAGAATTCTGACTTACCAAGTGGGTTCTAGTGCAGCAGCCTTCGCGGTGTGCTGGCCGGTGTGACGGGCTCCATCTGTGTCTGGAGCTGAGGAGCCGCAGAGCTGGTGTCTCCCTGAGGGGAGCCCAGGGCTGAGTCGGGCCCCCTGGCTGGGCCCCCACCCCTGTCGGCTCCAGCGGCGGGGAAGGCCCCGGGCACTACCACTCCGCCATTTCCTCTTCCACACGCTTCACCGCCGAAGACACCTAAGTGGGCGTGAAGATACCTAACCTCCCAGCGCAATGGCACTTCTTCCATTTTCTTGTACACGCAGCTCGTTGGGGAACTGGGGTGCGTGGGGTAGACTTTAAGTCCAGACCCCCTCGCACGTGGGAGGGGGAGCGCGATCCTTTGTGGCACGGGAGCCTGACTGCAGTGTTCTTAGCTCAGGCGTGAGTGTGACCGCACGAAACATGGCTGAATGGAGAATTCTGGCCTTTCAGATTCTGAGAAAATGGCCCAGTACCTGGAGGAGGAGCGCCACATGCGGGAGGAGAATCTGCGGCTGCAGAGGAAGCTGCAGAGAGAGATGGAGCGGAGGGAAGCCCTGTGCCGGCAGCTCTCCGAGAGCGAGTCCAGCCTGGAAATGGATGACGAAAGGTGTGCGCGTGTCTTACGGGCCTCGTGAGGAAGCCAGACCAAAGCAGGCTCCGGGGGTTCTCCCTTCACATCCGGGCAGATGTGGAAGGAGGCGGCCCCCACGCTTCTGCGTGCTGGTGACAGACACCGGCGCGTGAAAGCCGGGGCTGAGCATGGGGAAAGGGAGGAGGCGGACCATTTTCCTGGAACACAGGAAACACAGAAAGACCGAGAAGTTGCCTTTCCCCAACAGTTACGTGGTCGAGAGAGAAATGCAGGGTTACGTGTAGAGAGACGGAGTTTGCCTAGTTGCTGGGTTTCTCTCCTCCTGCCCTGTGTCTGTTTAAAGTATGGGAGCATCTTACGCCCCAGATGTGGATGAGCAGGCTTCTGCGGCCTGAGGGAACGCACCGCGCCTGGGTTGAAGGATCAGCAGGAGGCAGGTGGGGGTTGCTGAAAGGCAGAGGCCTTGCCTTAACAACTTGGAAACTTCTGGGCCTTGTTGCAGCTACTTTAAAAAACTAAAACCAGTGCGTCCCCTGTATCTGCTCAAGAGTCTGTGTCAAGCCCTCTCATTGTCCCACCGAGAAATGGGCTGAAGGAAGAGGGTCATCTGTGGTTGACTAGAGGAAATGGCCCCATCATTTGTCTCATCCACAGTCTTCCCCCCCCACCCCAACTCCCACAGACCCCTCGTACTTGGGAGTGAGGCGATTGTTAGAATCAGCAGCAAATCCAACTTGAAAAAACTAAAAGTATTCAATCATCAGAGAAACCCAGCATTTGGGAAACTGGGCTTTCTCTGAACCAGATCATTTCTGCAGGGAAATTCTGTGTTCTGGATCAGGGTTGCCTTAGCCTTATGTGTTGGTTTCAGAGTGAGGGGTGAGACCGAGCCTCCTTGAGTGTTCCCTCCAACAGGACTGGGCAGTCAGTGTCTGAGAGCAGAGTCTGCAAATGACCATGATGAATCATCTTGACTGTCGACACCAAAACACATCAAAATCACTTCCTTTTCTCTTTCCATGGATAGCTCCAGAGAGTTATTAACAAAGCTTTTGATCAACTTGCTATAGACAGTGGTATTATCATTTTAAGAAAAACCTGAGATTTTCTATAATGAAGGTCTATATTTTTGTAACAAAAAGCTTATAAAAACAGAATAATGAGTTATATTTAAAATATCTGTGTGCGTCCTCATTTGGAAAGATGATTCTTTCTCAAAAGTTTATATCGTAAAACTGTTATCCTGACCTTGAATTTCACTGATTTCTTTCTGACAGTGTTCCCTTCTCTCTGAAATCCTTGGCCTCTGACAGCCATTTGACTAAAAATAAGCTTGAATACCAGATAACTATTTTATTAACTACCTTAAGACACGGAGCAGACCAGTTATTAACAGCACACAGTGCCCTGTACTTGGTTTTGAAGGACGCACTCTGAGGGGCAGTATCTTCCGACCGTGGTGAAAATACTGGAGCTACTTCAGGCTTCCAGATAGATAGGTATATAGATATTTTCCAGAACCTGTATCGACTCCAGAAGATTTGCCTTATCTTTCATAGGTCACATTATCCCAGCTAGAGTACTGCTGCCCAACTGAGATATCTCCCCTCCCTGTTAGGAATGATGATGTCACCTTGGGGAGAAAGAAAATAGTTGGAGACTTAAGTTGTCTAAAATGTGTTTATTTCTTAAAGAGCAAGAGGTGGTCTTCGCTGCCTGCGGGACGTGGGTAGAGTCAGTACCCGGGGCCACTGTGCTGGGCTGTTCGAGAGGGCAGGCAGAGGTGGCAGGTGGCTGTCTGGCTGACGGCTTTGTGGCAGGTTGGGGAGCCTGGTTTTCTGTGAGCCAAACGGCCCAGCATGGAAGTAGCCGTGTTAACGTTCTTGCAAACTGCCAGAGGACCGTCGGGGCTGTGATCTTCCCCGGGACAGCGGGGCCTGCACGGCGTGGCGTTTCCTTTGGCTGCAAGGCCTGTGGAGGGTACCTGATGGGGAAGTCTCTCGAGCAGAGATTTCTGCTTGTCAGCATTCTGTGCTCATTTACAGAGTGAAGGCTGACATTCCTGACCATCAGGCCTGAGGCTCCTCAGGTCTGGTGTGACTTCCACGTCCAGGAAGAAGTCTGAGCCAGCATGACGTGGCCAAGTGCGACTCCCGTAGGTGTGGAGTGCTGGGTCTTTTCACTGTTCTCGTGTGTGGCTGTTCGCTAAGCCAGGCTTACCTCGTAAATGATTGACCTCCAGTTCACGGGAATACCGTGACCTTTAAGCTTTAATTTTTAATTTTAATTTTAATTTTTGGGATTTGTTTTTAATTCTTTAATTAGTTTATTTTTTCCCATTACCTGTACGCTTTAATTTGATGACATAAACCTTAGAGGGCTTGAGTGGGTTTGTGGCTCAAATAACAATTTAAATGTAGCCATCAAAACATGGATGTATCTAATCTTGGGCACAGTGGAGGTAGATTTCTACATAGCTGTCCTGTGATGAAGAAAAGGCCAGCCCTCTCTGTCGTATGACACAGTTCTGTTAGTAGGCCTCCCCCTGGAGCTAGGACATTCCAGATTTCCCTAACCTGTACCCCTGGGGAGAGGGGCTTGCCAAGCAGTGGAGCTTCGTGACCCTGGAGTCTGCTTTATACTTGTCTCCTAGCTTATAGTATCACTCTCCAAATACCCTGGGGTTTGACCTCAAGATTTGAACCACGAACATTATCTCATAGGAGCTCCCTTAAGAACTATTGAAATGCACGCAATTCTGATACTCCCCCCCTTTCCTCTTAGGTATTTTAACGAGATGTCTGCCCAAGGATTAAGACCTCGCACTGTGTCCAGCCCGATCCCTTATACACCGTCTCCGAGTTCAAGCAGGCCTATATCACCCGGTGAGTACACCGTCTCAGTTACCTCTGAGTGATCTCTGGTACATTTAATAGGCCTCCCCAAATATGTTCCCTGTTAGCATATAAAAATCTTGTAAGCAGAGGAAGAACAGTCATGTGTTTTTCAGAAACATCAAAAACAAATCACCATCAAGCCTGAGTTTTAGCCTGAAATTTTTAGGCATAAATGTTACAGTGCCAGCTGGTGTTTTTAAATTTTTTGTTGTTGTTGAAAAGGAATTTAACTCCAAAGATTCTTTTTAAAAAGACTGTCTTTGACTGATTTTAAGTTCCAGTGGATTGACAAAAGCCTTGGACAGATGTCTAAGATGGGTCGTAACCCATCTCCTGTGGGTTCTGTTATTATGTTCTACGTACATCATTTCATTTTTGCCGTCAGAATAATTAACGTAGGCATCATCTTCCCCATGTTAACACCGAGGAAGCGGTGATTCAGAAGTTCAGTGGCTCTGGTCACAGGTCCGGGAAGTGGCAAGGTGGGCCAGTTCTTGCTTCCCAAGCTTGGGTTCTTTGCAGCACAAGCTGCCCCTGACATTCCTGGTGGCTGGTGAGCAGGACTGGGGCCTAGGAGGCAGGCCCCGCAGGAAGGAGCTGGCCTTGCTTTTGGCTTTGCTCCTGCATCTGGCTTTACTCTTCAAGCCTTTCCCTCAAAGGCGTGCTTGTCTTCATCTGACCCTGAAAGCTCCCTCCCCCCCAGGGTCTCTGGCTCGGAACCAGCACAGCATGGGGCTTTCAGGCCAGGAGGGCAAGTAAATGATCCAGCAAGGAAGAAAGAGGAAGCAGGGGCGGGGGCTGGCGAGCAGAGTGGAGGGAGGAGAAGAAACGGTAGCAAGCCAAAGGGTCGCATCTTGTGACTGAAGGGACAAGTCTGGGTTTCTTGTGCTTGCTGGTAAACAGATTTTAAACAGAGCTGGCAAGAAAGAGTGTGTGTGTGTGTGTGTGTGTGAGAGAGTGTGAGAGTTTCACAGCAGAATAAAGCGAGGTGCCTGCTTGGAGGGACGGCGGCAGGAAAGGCTCTGTGGGTTTGGAGAGTAGAACAGCTGCATGTTGGGGACCCTCTCACTTGGGCTGTTGGAACTGTGGAAAGTGCCTTCAAGGGGCCAAGGGGAAATGCCGCGGCAGTGCACGTTGCCACAGACACACCGAGGTTAGGCTCCTGCCTGGTGCTATGCTGCTGTGACCTTTCTCTCTTTTTTTCTAAGAGGAGAAATCAAAAGACAGCCCAGCACAAAGCAGGGTAACTTCTGTCCAGTTTGGGCAGGGTAAAGAGGAGCTGTTTGCAAACCAAAAGGGCTTCGTATCCTGGATCAGTACATGATCATCTCCCCTTGTTCTTGCCCCAAGGATACTCTGACATCTGTGTCTCCTGTTCTCTGATGGCCTTTACATCTCTCTGAAAGCTCCCTTTCCCTGCTGCCTCAGTTTCCCCCAAATAGCACTCAGGGTCCATTACTGTGATAAAGGTCTTCTTGGCCTTCTGAATTATTGATGTAAAGGAAGGCATGCATTAGGAAGAAGCAATATGGAGATGTTGGTACTGATTCATATTCAGTATAATTTATTTAGCCTTCTGTTTGATTTATCTAAACCTAAAGAGGTCCTTAGAGGCATCTGTTTTCCAATTCATTAAGTCTAATGTTGAGGTCTTTGAATAGAGAAAAAGCAAAAATCAGACCCTGGTTGGGAATATTAACTTCTATTGTTACAGGTATTCTACAAAAATATCTTACTCTGTGTACATAATTTGAACTCTCACTGTCCCTGTCCCTGTATCGGGGACTTGCCTGTTGGACGACATGTTTGCTTTTCCTTAAACTAAGAAATAAGTAACACCTAGATTCTTTTTTTCTTTTTTCTTTCAGCCAGCCTAACTGAGAAGAACATTTGTGTCTTATTTTAAGTTCTATAATATCATCAAAGTAGATTTTATCTCTTATTTGGCAGCAGAATTACTCCTAATCTAGTCCCTTGTAGTCCTATACATAGTACATGAGCAAAACCTGAATTTTCAAGTTTGCTTTTCAATTCAGTTTTTATTGGAAGAAGTGCTCAGTATTAAGAATATCTAATCACTTTCTTAGTGGAATTATGTTGTGTGTGTATATATATATTATATATGTAGTTTTCATTTCCATTTTAATCATTTTGGCTCGTTTCTTCCCTTGCCGTTTCTGATTAACATTGGCAGTCTTGCATTTCATCAAGTTGTTGAAATACTTTAAGTTCTCCTTCAGTTGAATTGAAAGATATATTTCCAAGAACTTATCAAAGATCCTCCTCTTAATAATGTGTGGACTTAAATGTGTGTGGATTACACACAGGGAGAGAGTTACTTGTCAACAGTTACCTTTCAGGTTGTCCGTTGTTTTAAGCAGCCTATTGGCATATTTTGATGCTAATGCTCCCAATTAGCCTATTTTGATGTGCCTTAATCACAGATGGGGAAAAACGAAGTTCGAAAAAAGGTCTGCACCGCACTAGCCACATCCGAGTGTACCCACTGCCCAGATCTTGGTTTCTGATTCCCTTCTCCAGTGAAGAGAACTGGGAACTCCTTGGAGAAATGGCTGTTTCTAGGGCGCAGAGCAGGCAGGGGACAGGATGAGCCTGGGAAATCTGGGAATGTTGCAAGGTAAGGCGGTGCTAAGAAAACAGCAAGATCAAGGGATGCGAGAGAGACACGGGTGTCTTGCACAGAGGTGCCAACCAAAAGAGCTCCCAAAGGCCAAAGCTGGAACAATCTGAGCAATAGAAGAAATGATGTCATGTTAGATTATAACCCAAACAAAAATTAAATATCCGTGAGTTCATATGAATATAAATAAATGATGGAATAAATAAACAAGGGAGAAGAGACAGATCTCTTCTCTTTGAAAGAATTCCAGAGAACTTACGTGGATACTCTGCTCTCAAGGAAGTAGAAATAACCCCTCATTCTGTCAGTGTGGGAGGACATAGGGTCTTCCTTCCAAAGAGAAGTGTAGAAAAGGGAAAAAAGAGTAACTTTACAATGGAGGAAGTTGACAGACATGGCCTCAGCCAGGCCATCAGGGTCCACGTCAACAATGGGGAGCCCTGTCAGTAGCACGTACCCTCAGTGTGATGAAAATGGCACTTCGCCTCTGTGGACTTCTTCCAAAAAACCCATAACCCTGCCTAACCATGTGGAAACGTCAGACAGATTGCAACTGAGGGATAGTCTGTCTGCAGAAAACCTGACTGATACACCCCAAATGTGATAAGCTCGTCAGAAACAAGAAAAATTGACGAACTGCCTCAGCCAAGAGGTACCTAAGGGGCCTGATGATGAAATAGTAAGTGGCATCCAAATGGGATCCTGGAACAAAAAGGGACATTAGGTAAAACTTCAGGAAATCCAGAGAAGTTTGGACCTGAGTTAATAATAACGTATCAGTATTGGTTTAGTAGTTGTTTGGGCTTTTTTTTTTTTTTTAAGGATTTTATTTATTTATTTGTCAGAGAGAGAGAGCACAAGCAGGGGGAGCGACAGGCAGAGGGAGAAGCAGGCTCCCCACTGAGTAGGGAACCCGATGCGGGACTCGATCCCAGGACCCTGGATCATGACCTGAGCCGAAGGCAGACACTTACCCAGCTGAGCCACCCAGGCGCCCCTCGGTTTATTAATTGTGACGAATGTATTATACTAGCATAAGATGTTAATAATAAGGGAATCTGACTGTGGACCATACAGGAACTCTATTACTTTTGTCACTTTTCTGTAAACCTAACACTATTCTAAAGTTAAAAGTTTATTTTTGAAGAAAACCACAGAAATAGGTGAGACGTCACCTCGTCCTAGTAGATAAAAGGGAGCAGAGCAAAGCCCTCCTGTCTGATCCCGAAGCAACTGTGGTATTTGGAGGTCAAGTACAGGAAGAAAACCTGGCAAAGGAGACCGAGAAGTGGAAGGAAAATTGGAATATGATCTCACTGAAGTTAAGACAACACCTTTCACCCAGAGGACAGTCAGCTTTGTCGAAGGCTCACCAGGGTCAAGTACAATGAGGAGTGAAGAATGGTGGTCACAGCCCGCAGCTCAGAAACCCCACTGACCTTGCAAGAGCGGTGCTGATGGAGTCATTGGGACGGAGCTAGATTAGGGAGATTTAAAGAGGAAATTGTGTCTGTCTTTAAAGTTTTGCAAAGACCATGGTCTTAGGTGTAACTTACAGAACTAAAATATCTTAAAATTATAATCTAAAGTAAAAACTCTTAAAAGGAAGAAAATGTATCTGTCTTTAGTTTGGCTCTGTATTTCCCCCCCCCCCCACTGGTAAAAAGATATTAAAATTTGGGGACAGTCAGAAGGGTAGAAGCAGAAATAAAGTCATCCAGAATCCTCCTATCCAGAGGTAGGGGTGATATTTTAGTGTTTCCAGATGCCTCCTTTTCTTTCCCGCTCCTCCTGCAATGTTCCTTTAGATAGTTGGTTTCATTCCAGATTATACACTTTTGTACTTGCTTCATTTTGCTGAGTGGTTTTTGTCTTGAATTTTTGTCATGAATTGCTTCTCATTAACGATCTTTTAAAGTTGCAGCAGCCTTGAGCTTGTGGACAGCAGAACAAGTCTTAACCATTTTCACTTTAGTTAATGCCTTTCTCTATGAGAGTGAGAGAAATTTATTGTAGCAATAGCTTCGAAGAGCCATACTCCTTGATTTGTGAGTGGACTGGTGTTTGGGGTTTGGCATTTTCAACCCAGGTATTTTTGGATTCTCATCCTGTATTGTGTTTGTGGGCCAGAGGGTCAGATGCATGATGATTAGAACTTAAGGGAAAACAAAAAGTACTAAGATACGGTCTGGCCTCTAAGAACTTATCATCAACAATAGGGCCTGGGGAAGGGGTTGGGAGGGAAAATACAAGAGAATCTTTATAAGAAACTTTGCAAAGCCAAGTGTAATAATTTCATGCTGAAGGTGAAATAGCCAAACTTCAGGACATCCACTCCATGGAGGGTTATAAACTGTACTATTTCATTTCTAGAACATTCTCAAATGACAACATTATAGTGACAGGGAACAGGTCAGTCATTGCTGGGGCATAGGTGTGACACATGGAAGGACTGACACGGGGGTTCTTTTTTTGTGTGTGGTGATGGAGCAGTTTTGCGGCTGGCTGTGATGAGAGTTACTCGAATCTGCCCATGTAATCAGATTACTTTGGGCTGTGTACACACGTGCACATGGGAACAGTGCAGTAAACACTGATGAAGTCCACCTCGAGCCTGTGCCTTCGCCACTAGTCAGGGACCTGTGTCAGTCTCCTGGGGTTGACACTGTGTCGTGCTTCTGGAGGAACTCTTTGGTGGAACCTGTAGTGTGTTTGCAGTTTCATGCAAGTGGTGAATGGTTTCAAAATGAACAGTTGTAATTGAAAAAAAAAAAAATCTCAGTAGTTTAAGAAGAGATTCAAAGAAGAGAGAGAGCTACCAGCTTAGAGCACTTTTGAGATGGGCCGTAAAGGAGCTTCATGAGCCGAAGCTTAATGAGGCCATCGTTGCCCAGGCACTCTGAGCATTTTGTGACATTTACTCATTTCATCCCCACAGCAACCTTGTGAGGCCACTTCAGTAATCTCATTTTACAGTTGATGGATCTGAAGTCCACTGTCACTCAGTGCCAGGTCGCAGAACTAGAGCTAATATGGCCGTCGGCTCTAGGGTCTAGGCTGTTTGCCTCTTCAGAGGCTGATTGAGGTCCTGATTGACAGGGGAGAAAGTACAGAGAAGCCACCCCAGGCAAAGGGCATGGTATGAACTGAAGTAGACGTCAGAATCAAGAGTGGTAGGGGTCACTATGGTTCTTACCACGGGCTGCCCTGAGGCCCTGCTCCCATAGATTCTGATATCATTTGATTTGGGCCTGAGTGAGGGCTTTCATACTGTGTGTTGAGAACCACTGACTTACAGTATAAGAGATAGTTTGGAGCCAAGTGCAGAGGCCTTTATAATAGCCAGAGAAGAGAATTTTTTTTTCTTCAGTTTAGGTAGACAGTAGGGAGTCTTTGAAGATTCTTGATTCATGTTTCACATACCAGTAGTTAACCTTGTAAATACAAAATAGGCTGCATCTTTTTTTATTATCATGATCTTCTCTGTCTTGGGATAAGAATCCACTTTCATACCCTTTCTCTTAAATTTCATCACTTTCATAAGAAACAGAATTAGGGTTGTATTCATCAGAGCTGTATTAATAAAACCTTTTTTCCTCCTCCAGCTGAATGAAGTGCTTGTGGTCAAAACAAACACAGCCACTTACTTGGACTTAGACTTTACTCCAAACCTTCATTTTGTAAATGGGAACTCCACATCCACAATTGAAATGGAAACATGCCAAATAGAAAGCACTATTTGATAGTCAAATCAAGAAATGAAATAAATTCTTGACTTCAGATGTTGAGGGCACAGACAAATTCTGGGAAATGACACACAAAGCTAGGCTTGGTGGCTGCATGTTTCAGCCATGGAAGCCAAAAGAAAAGTATCCTTAACAGCTTAAAGAACTGTGCTCATTACTTCAAGTGCCCTCCTTAATCCCTGTTTTCCCATCCCCCCACTCACCTCTGCTCCAGCAGCCCTCAGTTTGTTTCCTATAGTTAGAGTCTCTTAGGGTTTGTCTCCCTCTCTGTTTTCATCTTATTTTTCCTTCCCTTCCCCCTATGTTCATCTGTTTTGTTTCTCATATTCCACATATGCATGAAATCATGGTATTTGTCTTTTGTGGACTGATTTCACTTAGCATGATACCCTCTAGTTCCATCCATGTTGTTGCATTCTTTTTGATGGCTTAGTAGTATTCGCACGTGTGTGTGTATTATGTGTGTGTACCACATCTTTTTATCTATTCATATGTTGATGGGCATCTGGGCTCTTTCCATAGTTTGACTACTGTTGATAATGGTATTATGAACATTTGGGTGCCTGTGCGCCTTCAAATCACCATGTTTGTATCTGTTGGATAAATACCTAGTAGTGCGGTTTCTGGGTCGTAGTGTAGCTCTATTTTTAACTTCTTGAGGAACCTCCATACTGTTTACCAGAATACATTCCCAGTTTGCATTCCCAGGAACAGTGTTAGAGGGTTCCCCTTTCTCCATATTCTCGCCAACGTCCATTGTTCCCTGAGTTGTCAGTTTTAGCCATTCTGACCAGTGTGGGGTGGTATCTCATTGTAGTTTTGATTTTTATCTCCCTGATTCCAAGTGATGTTGAGCTTTTTTTCATGTGTCTGCTGGCCATTTGTATGTCTTCTTTGGAAAAATGTCTGTTCATGTCTTCTGCCCATTTCTTGACTGGATTTTTTGGGTGTTGAGTTCAATTTAGGTGGTTTATACATCTTGGCTATTTTGGATTATGTTGCATGATGTTGAGCATCTTTTCTTATGCCCGTTGACTATTTGTAGGTCTTTGGAGAGATGTCTATTCAAGTCCTTTGCCCACTTTTTAATTGGGTTATTTATTTGTTATTGAACTATAGGAGGAGTTCCTTATATATTTTGAATACTAATCCCTTATCTGATGTATGGTTTGTAAATATTTTCTCATATTCCCTGGGTTATCTTTTTGTCGATTATTTCCCTTGCTATGGAAGCTTTTGAGTTTGACAGAGTTCCATTTGTCTATTTTCTGCTTTTGTGACTGTGCATTTGGTGTCACATCTGAAAAATCATTGCTAAGACCAATGTCATGAAACTTTTCCTCTGTGTTTTCTTCTAAGAGCTTATAGTTGTAGGTCTTACATTTGAGTCTTTAATCCATTTGAGTTGATTTTGTATAGGGTATAAGATGGAGGTCCAGTTTCATTCTTTTGCATGTGGATATCCACTTTTCTCAGTAATGTTTGTTGAAGACGCTACCCTTTCCCCATTATGTATTCTTGGCACCTTACTTGACTGTTTATGTGTGGACCTATTTCTGGGCTCTCTGTTCTGTTCTAGGACTTGACTTTTACATCCCCTTTTATTCAGGAGACCATTTGGTGAGCTCACCAGTCTTATCTGTGTTCATTTTTATTAGTGACTGAGAACTTCTGCATTTTAAAGTCTTCTGGATGGTTGAAGACATCAGAGAATGGAGTTTGACATCATACTTCTCATGGTTGTATTTCAGGTTTATCATACGCAAGTCACACAGTTGGTTTCACGCCACCAACTTCACTGACTAGAGCTGGAATGTCTTACTACAATTCCCCGGGTCTTCATGTGCAGCATATGGGAGCATCCCATGGCATCACAGTAAGTATCCAGAGGGGAGGAAGCCACATTTGACCTGTTGGTGGCGGCAGCAGCTCCTCCTCAAGAGACCAGGGGTGATGCCCTTAGACCTTGCCCTTTCTTCTCCCTCCCACCATCAGTTCACCTTCAGATTACAGAGACTTCCATCAATTTGATATCAAATTCTGGTGTGGAAATGAAAATCCTTCCCAGGAGACAAAACTTCAGCTTCACTTTCTGTGAAAAATGACGCTTTGTGAAATGTAATTTGAACTCTGGCCAGTGCCTTAATTAAACCCCGGCCAGCTCTTTGCATAACGAATCGTTGCTGGTTGCCACAATGTCTAAAATATTTATTGTCTGCATCTTCACAGTTCACTGATCCTCAGTATTCTTCTTGAAATTAGCCTTATTTCTGGTTTCACTCAGGATTTTCTCTCCTGGAATTAGAAGGAGCCTTAAGTGTGTTTGGTTCAGACTTCACTCAGGGGAGTTTTTTCTTTAGAGCTGGTTAGTAGGTTGACTAATAGAACAGTTAGAAATGTAGCTAACGGGTTTGAGAACAGGAGAGAAGTGAGGGTGTTTCTGATAACGGAATCCTTAAAAGAAGCCTCTTATTCTACGAAAGCAGGAGGTATCCAGGTTCTGGTTTTTGTTGGTTTGCTGGGCTTTATGTAAAAGACACGTTTGGTTGAGCTGCATCTTTCAGGATGTTGACAACTTACCTGAGCGGTGGAAGGAACCTGGGGACGTACAGTGGACAGAAAAGCTGAGAGTGGAGGATGAGACAGCTTTTTCTTAATTCTAGGACTGTCCCATCGAAGGGCCAAGTCCACTAGTTTGGTCAGTGCAGGTTTCGGGGTAATCTTGCATGGCTTTTTCAAAGGTGTAGGTGCAAACTCCACCTTGTCGAAGTTTTCATTAGTAGTTCAGAAACCAATAGGGGTAGACAAGGAGTTCGCTAGTTTCTTGTCTCTGTCGCTCCCCTTTCTCACCGCCTCCGGCTTATCAGACTGTTAGAAATGAGCTGGCTGGACCCAGACTGACCTGCTCTTCTGTCCCGTCTACAGAGGCCTTCACCGCGGAGAAGCAACAGTCCTGACAAATTCAAGCGGCCCACGCCGCCTCCATCTCCCAACACACAGACCCCGGTCCAGCCCCCTCCGCCTCCGCCTCCGCCCCCCATGCAGCCCGCGGCCCCGTCGTCGGCAGCCACCTCGCAGCCCGCCCCTTCGCAACACCCGGCGCACCCCTCCTCCCAGCCTTAATGCATGTGCTTAGTCCGCATCTCATGTTGGGACTCGTACAGCGGAGCCGTCTACTCAACGCCAAAGGCTTCCTCCCCTGGCATTTTTGGATCTGACTGATTTGCACTGAGGTTATCTAGGCTTCACTATTAATTGTGTTGTAAGTGTTTGTCGGAAGCGCAGCCAGTGTTGTGGGTCTACAACACTAAACAGACGACTTTTTCCATCAGTGTTTTACTTGAATCTACATGTACGTCCATTCCCTGGCTGGAACATTTGCTATTCAATATTTGGTAATTCAGCAGCAGTGTGCAATTTTTGCTTGGCCCCAGAGCTTCATTTTCCTGGCTTTTAGGTTTGTAAAATAAAAAGGGATATCTTTTTTATATTTTTTTTTCATGAATTTGCAGAAAATTACTGAGCTGTTACCTCTCCTCCCCGTCCCCATTATAATGGTGTTTACCAAACATACCAATAATTCAGCACTACAATTCAGACCTTTGAAAATCTAGCTTTCGGTGTAGAATGGAAAGTTAGATGAATCAGTGCCCAAGACAATATACTCTTTAATAGAGCTTTCTACAGATACACTTTTTATAGGTTACTTTCAGTATCTGTCAACATCCATGTCTCTTGTGAAACAGACTAAAAGTAATGGGTCACATGGCTGTACCTTTTCCACATACACGTGGGATGGGTAATTAGTGTATATTAAGGTGTGATTCCTTCCTTATCTTTAGTGTTAACCTACCCAGACGGGCCCTCCAACAAGAGTCAGTAAATGTTGTCCTGCCCACCAGTGGTTTTGATGGTGGATTAGAACCCACTCTTTGATTTCTGCTGCAGAAAGCAACGTGATTGTAACAAAAACAGCTGTTTTCTCCTTTCCATTCTTCGTGTTCCCCTAAAATAGAGTTTGAACAAATATTTTAAAGGTGCAAAATACTATTAGGAAGTACTATTTGAAATGAACATTATAAGAATATCATGGCCTAATGGCCACAGAATCTTTTATTGCTTGGCAGAAAAGACCAGAGGTGAGCGGAAAGGAGCCCCTTAGCCCGAGCGCTCGTGCTGCCCAGTATCAGCAAGTGCGGTGTACAAACAAGTATACTCTGAATACATCATTCCCATTCATTTAGCACAAATAAATCATTTGGTTTCACTTGGAAGTGGAACACTGTGAGTCACTCTTTTCTTAATACTTGCAACATCTTTATTTTTGCTTTTCAGCAGTAACTGTTTTGTACTTTGGTAGTAAAGTGATTTTTACCACCTGTGTTTGCATATTTATATATGCTGTGGACGAAAATAACTTACTAGAGAATGTATATTTTATGATGAGAATGTGTATCTGTTGGATATAATCAGAGAACTGAAAATTAATTTATCAGTAATTTTTAAGAGTCCATGTTTTGTGACACCCATCTCTAATAGCTAGCTCTTTATTGAACACACTCCTAAAAATAAGGAACCGTGACATTGTAGATATTTGATAGTGTACAGTATAGAAACTTCCGTTTTTGCCTTCGAATGCATATTTAAAAATTACAGAATGAAGCAAGTCTTGTCGGAAAATAGTGTTTGACTAGCATTTTAAGAACTTGAGAGTAAAAGCAACAATAGAATTTTTCAGCTCTTCCTGCTTCCACCCCTAACTCCCCAATTGGTCGATCTAAATTTAATTTATAATCTGTATGTAATATACATAATCATAGTACAGTTCTCAAATAAGGGGAAGAAGTTTGGCCTTTCATTATTGAGGCTTTAGGTTTTTAATTTGCTCAGACGGGGTCCTGGCAGACCCGGGGACCTCACCAACAGCCCGTTGCCCCTCCTGGTACATTGCCATTCCGAGGAATTCTGAGAGGAGGCAAACCCATTTTGCCTTCATGGTACAGTTCTTGGTTTTTTTCATAGGAGAAGTACGGTCTATGTTTACAAGACTCTTTCGCGAGCTGATAGAATTCAGTGCTGTCGGATAGTGGCTTGCACGCAGCCGAGAACGTCCGAAACGTGACAAGCTTCCCTTCACTTCCTGCCAATAGTGTTACCTCCCGAAAGCACAAAAGTCGCGACATTGCCGTATGGTGAATGAAAAAGCACTTGGCGTGAGCAAACCATTGCTGACAAATGCCTTTTAGAAACAGGTTCTTGACTCTCAGACTTTGCAGAAATGGAGTGCTGGTTCCCCCAGACTCATCATTTCATTTCAAAATAAAACACAGCTCCTTCAGACAGCACTTTGTCGACATAAATGAGTTGCCTCTCCCTGCAGACTCAGAATTGATAGAACAAACACTACTCTTTAGAATCTATGCTGTTTCAGGTCCTTCTCAAGTGGTTTCTGACCCCCGGGTGCCACCCGTCACGCACGGGCGGTGCACGTGCCAGGGACCCATCGGATTCAGACCCCTACCCCATGGAGGCAGGAGTCCCCTCACCCATGGGAAGCTGACTTACCACGGGCGCTTCTCGGTGGGGGCTGAATATGGTTCCTGCCATTCCTGCGGCCCATGTGTCCAGGGGCGCCCTGGAGTGATTCACTGAAGGCCTCTGTCCAGTCCGGAGCTGGCCCGAGGGCAGGTGGGCGCACCAGGAGCTTCTAGGAGCTTCCTTTCCCTGTCTTGTGGACAGAGACCCTTGGCTACCACTGTGCTGCTAATAGGATAAGTACTCTGTTGCCAGATTACCATGCCTTTTATATGAAACCAAATTAACTTCTCTAATACCTGACACCTCTGGGCTCTGAACTGCTTTCTCTCATCAAGCGTGCTGGCATTCTGGGCAGAATTCTAGAAATTTGGCAGATGGTGGAAGTATTGGGAGATTTAATTTAACTTGCTCCTTGTTAATTGAAAGAAGTTTTAAATTCTGAGCTCCTGAGATACTGACCACAACCATGGGATGAATGTGTGACCAGAATGTGGCTTTGGCACCGAGTGCTGCTGTCCCTTGGTAATTGGCTTCTAACTGATTTGACCAGACATCATTGATAATGTGAATTTTTGTTAACTGTTCAATTGTAGGAAAATAGACTATGTATCGCCCTCTGTTAGGTAGACATGAACTTCTCCTGCACGAAGCCTTGCTTATAGAGGAAGCCCAATAAGGCAAGAAAAAGCGTAGTAACTTGTGCTTCGAGAGCGCAATCTTTTTATCTTACCAGTACGGAAGAATCGTTTCTATGTAACTTGATCTTCTGTCTAGTACTTGTCTTATAGGTAACCAACACTGAAAACTTTGTAGTGGTAACTACCAAAGAAATACATAGTAAAAACAACCTTTTATTTCCAAATTTATTAAAGAGCCAGCCATTGACGCTGCTACACGAGTTCCATGCTCGAGAGCCATTGTAAGATTAAGGGGTTTTTAGGTTTTCGTTTCTGGATTCTTGTTTTCTCTTTTCTACCTTTTTCTTAAACACACACACACACAGCTGTTAGCATGACACTATGGGGAGCATTTTCCAGAATGCTTGGCATCGTGGTTAACGGCCAGGCCCCGGGTGCCTCTCACGAGGCGGTGGGAAGAAGCCTATGTTCAGGATAGCGTGGGCGCCGTGTGTGTGCGTGTATGTGTGCATTCATGCCTTAACTCGGGTTACTGCTCAACTTCACTTCTTGACTTGGTCTGCACCGTCATCGAGATTGTAGTGTACATCTTGATCTGAACTTCATCTTGGCAAGAACAAAGTTGCAGGCACATCAGTTTAAGAATGCATTCCTCTGGAAGAGGTTTGGATCAGGTCAACCCTGAGCCGTCGGACTTTATTTGGAACTCAGCATGGAAAGCAAAAGTGGACTGTCAAGTGGAAAGACATCAACAAGGAAGAGAGGAGAGCCAAGTGCTAGCATGTCTTTGCCTCTGCATCTCCGTGCACACTGTATGTTCATGGTAGCTTGTTTACAACTTGACTAGGTTGGAGTTCTGGTAATAGTGGCAATCTTGACATTCTTGGTCAGAGTTTAGAGAGATGTAAGACTTCCAATTAATGTCTTATTTACTTCTTTATGTTGATTAGTCTTTGATACATGTGCTGAATCAGAAACCTAAATAAAGATAATTTTTTAAAATGCACCTCTTGAGCCTTAAAACTTATCTCTTTCTTTCTGGTCCTTGGGTCAAAAAACTGAACATTGTTTCCCTGTTGCTTCTGATGGACATCTGACTTTGATTCTAATCCTAAAGGCTGCCTTAGAGAGTAAACCTAAGGACTTAGAAAGTAAACATAGCAGAAGGGGCTAGGACTGTTCTGTTTCATAAACAGGGTGCCTGTTACCTGGATGTATTGAATTTTTGAAAAGCCACTGAGCCGTATGTTTATTATTTGTGCACTGTTCCAAGTCCGTGTTGTATTTCAATTTAAAACCATAAACCTAAGAGATTATGAAAACTGAGATTCCCCCAAAATATATTACATATAAACAAGTGTGCGTGTTTACACATATGTGCGTACACGCGCTCGTGCACACACATACTTAGGCTTTGGGTCTGACCTCCACTCTATTTGTGGACTTACTCTTGATGCCCATCTCTGTGGTTTCCCCTCTCTCCTTTGTAGGAAGCACGGCTCCAGAATCACTTCCAGATTTGTGTACCAGCTCTTTAAATGAGCTGGTTCCTTAGTCCGTCTGGAAATCCAGTTCCTTCCCTGCGAGACAGGTTATCTGCCTTGCTAAAATGAGAAACTGGGAGATGGAAGCCTCAAGTGCAGCCCGTCACACGGGAAGGTACACACTCATCCCACAAGCATTCATTTGGGAAGAAACACAATCAGTATTTGGGGAGACGTTATACACGTTTGGGGGCTGTATCGTTGGTCAGCTGCACTTTCATAAGCCCCTAGCATTCGGTGGGGAGGAGCATGGTACTGAGCAGGATCCCGTCTTTGGAGCATAGTCTTCAAGAACCTAGTTGTGATACGGTCTCATGGGGGCAGATGTTGAATCTAGGCCCTTTTCTGTATAAAAGCATTAAATGGACTTTGAATGACCCTTGACCTCACTCTGGCTTAAGCCAGATTCCATGTTCACTCTGAGTTAATGAAAGATTTTAGTTTGGCTTTTGATCAAGGCCTCTCTACTCCTGACAGCTACTAGGTTTTAGTGGAAAATGTGGCCCAAGTAATGGCCCAGGATCTCTGAATTCAAGTCTTGGCCCCTTTGGCCAGCCTCAGTTTTCTAACCTGTATAGTGGGGATAGCCATTCTAATTTCAGGTAGAGTGTGATGAAAACAAGATTGAAACAGTGTTTTAACAACAAGTAAAGTCTACACTACTTGGTACTTCTTTTCTGCTTTTAATACCTTTTAGAGGCAGTGTGTCCACCAAGTCTCTCTAAAATCGAAACTGTTGATGGAAATTTGTGTTTATGTAAATAAAACTCTATGTAAATCAGGCTCTTTTTTTCTTTTGAAGGTTTTATTTATTTATTTGAGAAAGAGCAGGAGAGCACAAGCAGGGGCAGAGGGAGAGAGAGTGGGAGAATCAGGCTCCCAGTTGAGCATGTTCGATCCCAGGACCCTGAGATCATGACCCAGGCCAAAGGCAGACGCTTTAACCAACTGAGCCACCCAGGCGCCCCTGGGGGCTTTGTTTTAATGTTTATTTAAATTAAAAACTCATGGAAATACAGTTGCATTCAGTCACTGATATCTAAGCCAGACCCAAACTTTGTAACATTCCCTAGAAATAGAGGAAGAAGGCAGTGTGTGTCTAATTTTTCATGTATGATTTTTAAGGTTTCGTGTCTAATTTTTATTACATGAGAGATTTGATTCCTGACCCTCAAACTTCTGATATCATCCCTAATTGCATATTACAATGAATGCTATTGAACTAAATATATTGAGAGCTTTTTCTGAAGATTGTATTTTCTGATACCCTATGCATGATTTAGTGCAACTTTCAAGATTACTAATTATCCCCAAAAGAGAGCTTAGTAATCACTTAAAATTTTTTCATCTTTTTTTTTTTTAAGATTTTCTCCATTTATTTGAGAGAGAGCACACGTAAGAGCAGGGGGAGGGGCAAAGGAAGAGGAAGAAACAGACTCGCCGCTGAGCAGGGAACCCCATGCAGGGCTCCATCCCAGCACCCCGAAACCATGACCCAAGCTAATGGCAGACGCCCAACCTACCAAGCCACCCAGGCACCCCCCAATTTTTTTTGTCTTAAAAAGGAAAAGCCAGACTCAGAAGTGAAATGGATGACAGAATTAGTAGACAGGGATGTGAAAACTTCCTCCACGTGTTCAAGAAGGCAGAAGAAGGTGTGAGCATGATGAGAAACACATAAAATATAAAATAGACCCAGATTGAACATCTAGAGACAAAAAAAACTAATGTCTGAAATTTAAAACAACAAAAAACTTGTGACTTACATCTTCTGTGGATCTCTGTGCTCTCTAAATATTCCTTTAAAAGGCAACTCCTGAAATTCAAGTTCAGCCTAGCTGAGCTACCTTCCTCCCTCCCCTCCCCTGAGGTTTGCTTTGCCTGGGTGCTGGTGAGCCGCTGCTGGCAAGTCCTCAGCTCCTGCCATCAGTCACGGCGATGTTAGGCACCAAGCCTCAGGTTCCAGGGAGCCGGCGTCCTTGGAAGGTATCCCGTGAGTTCAAGTCCAGCCTACGTTTGGTTTCCTGAGCTTCCCTTTCCTCACCTGTAAAACAGGAATGGGGATGGGGTCAGTAGGTTCCAAGGGACATGTCCTTAAAACTGAAAAGAGAGTTAAGGTTCTTTGTATTGTTGCTTCGTAAGAGTTTGCACGTGCGGGAGTGATGTGCTTAGGGAAACGGCGCAGTGGGATCCCACAGCATTCGAAGAGAGGAGGGTCGGAGACGACTTCCAGAGGAACTGATCTTGAACAGATGCTTGCAGAGCGGTTCAGGAGTGTTCACGACGAGGGGACAGCACGTGCGAAAACCCGCAGTAAGAGCATCCATCCTTGTGGACGGTTTGGGTTCCCCGAAAGCCAACCGAGACAAGCACTTGGGTGCGCACAGGAAGCTTGCTTGGGGGGGACTCCAGGGCAGGGAATGAGAACTCAAAGTTGACCACTGAACGGTGTGCTGGTGAGCCTGTTGGCCTCGTGGCCGCCTGGAGTTCAACCCTGTGGGGTGTCCCTGAGGAGTCATTTAGAAGTGCCTCAGAACTGTCCCACCAGAGAGCAGGAATGCAAGGACTCGGATTCACCAACTCCTTTCATCTGTTGGCTAAAAGTGCCCTGGGGGAGAATCACCCCCACATTTGAGTTTTCTGGGTTGTGCCTGAGGCTTTCTCAAAAGCCTGAGGCACAAGGGACCTCTCATGTTTAATGAGGGTTGCTGGCAAGGCGCATGAATGTGGTGAAACTAGGCGGGCTGAGAGGCTAGGGGGCCTGGCATTGGTGGCCTCTGAGTACAACACCTCTCACCATCGGCTGGTTTAGCCCAGAATACGCACACAAAAAAAGGGGGGGGGTGGCTTTCCCAGGAGTTGAGAAATGCAACGTGTTTTATTTACCTCCTTTTCTTCCAGCTTTATGGAGAAACGATCAACACACACTGTGCATGTTACATGCAGTGTACTGATTTGGTGATGCGTCTATGCTGTAGAATGATTGCTGGGGGGGGGTGGTAAGGGAGGTGAGCAGATCCACCTCACGTAGTTACAATTTCTGGAAATTTCTAGTACTTTCTACCTTCAAAGGAGGGAAATTATTATCTTACAAAGACCCAGACTCCTGATTTCTCTTGGTAAATAAGGTCACGGCGGGGCCTCCTCCCTCCAGGGCGCAGGCAGAGGGGCTGAGCAGCCCCCTGGGTGGAGGGCAGGGAACAGCATGCCCTCCTCACAGCCTGGCGCCCAAGCTGCTACCACGCGGTCCCTGCAGGCTTCCGAGTTTGCAAACCCCTGGCATAGGGTATTTGAGGAATGAACGAGGTGTGAGATGGCCAGAGCTGTGTGTGCGCAGAAGAAAGACAAGGGCGAGGAGCCGGGCAGCGGGAGGCGAGCCCTGAAGCGGCTGTGGAGAGAGGCCTCCGCCAGCAGGTCCCGGCGTGCGGCCAGCCCAGAACATGAAGCGGGACATCAGCACCCAAGGGCCTGCGGTCAGTCGGTCGGTCCAGCGAGCCTCACGGGGAAGGTTGGCCCAAACTGGAGATAGATAGGATTGAAGCGCTCCTGGGTTCCCTTCGCCGTGGTACTACTATGCCCCTTGCTCTCTTTAAATTCAATACACGGCGTGCTTTCCCCAAGCTGGGCTGGGGATGTTCCCCGGGGGTCTAGAATCCTGGAGATTAGTCAGACAGGGGTGTGCTGGTAAGTGTTTAACATTCTGCTCTCGAGAGACTATAAGCCTTTCTTCTTCTTGCGTGTCAATTTTTGTTGTGTAAATGCTCCCCAGCAATGTGATTTCGGGCCTCCGTGTGAAGTCCCCAAACTTGGGGGTCACTAGGCTGCCGGGCATCATTTCTGTTGTATTTTCACCATAGAGACAGGGTTGTTGTAAATAACCTTAGAAGCACAATAATCAATTAAGATATACGATGTTTTCAGTATTTATTAGCTGTTTGTACATGGGAGGGACAGGTTCCCAGAGAGGTCACAGAGTACAGCTGGAAAGGGCAAATCCTGAAGCAGCAGAAGATGCAGGTGTGAGGTGAACTAACTCTTGCTTGACTCAGGACTTCACAGGAGTTTCTAAATATCTCCAGTCTTGCTTTGTTATGTTCTCTGAGTTCTTATTGATGCATATAATACATTCAGCCTATTTTTATCTGTAAATAAAAACAGTATTTCTAAAAGACCTGCATCTTTGAGAGTTCATAAATAAAATACTTACAAATGCGATGATAAGATGTTTTGGGTTTGCTTTAAAATACTTTAGTGGGGGAGAATGAAGAAGAGGGTGTGAGGGTAGATAAGACAAGACAGGCCCTATGCTGACTGCCCAAGTTACATGACAGATTATCCTCTACTTGGGTATGTTTAAGATTTTCATAATCCATTTTTCAAAAATAAAGGAGGGGAGGGGATCAAGAGATTTTAAGGATGAAAAGGAAGAAGGGAGTTTTGAGAAGGACAGTGCTGGAGATGTCACATAGGAAATTCTAATTTTTGCAAGAAGGTGTCAGTATTTCATTCACCACCGCCCAAAATGCGGACCATGGCGAGAAGTTGCTCTGTGGTGAAAACAAGTTTATGGCTTTGTGAACTGTGGACTCTGAGCAAGTGAACTGATATCCTGGTGAAGTGAAACACAAGGGCATGTTCTCTCCTTTATTCCCTTTTTGTTCCCATGTGCACATTTTGATGAGGGAGCAGGAGGCTGGCTGAGGACAAAGCAAAAGCTGGCACCTTGCACCCCCTCTCCACCCGCTCCCCTCCCCTCGGTACTATAGGTGACATTCCTCAGGCACCCCTGACTGCCATAAATGAGAAACAAATAGTTAACTTGCAGAGATCACAATCCTGCAAGGCAGGAGTCTCCCTTGGTTTACAAATGTCCTTGAGATTCACAACAAAGAAGTTACCTTATCAATAGCCCAATTTCCAGAAGCACATAACTCAGTTCCTCAAGCCCTAACATCACCCTCCCCTCCATAAAAACTGAAGGAGGCTGAGGTAGAAGGATAAATAAATAAAGTTAAATTGCTTCTGAACCTAAATCTCACTAACAAGGACGCTTGATAGCAGGAATGCAACATTCCACCAGGAGACTCCCAATTGTCTTTATGTCAGTGCCTCATTAGAGGGAAAGCGGCCTTGACTGGATAGTAACAAGGACTTCAATATCCTGACAGTCTTCTTTACCCTGATAGCCCTTCTGAACACCCCCTTTGTCCTCACCTACCTAACTCCTGTGTATATAACCAACCACTCCTCACATCCCCGGGGCAGCTGCATCTCTGCCTGCCCACGGGTCCTGTCCCCGTGCTTTAATAAACCACCTTTTTGCACCAGAGACGTCTTAAGAATTCTTTCTTAGCCGTCGGCTCCGAACCTCACTCCACCGAACCTGACCTAGGTTCTAGAACTTCATCATATTGGCGACCACGAAGGGACTGTGAGTCTTTACATTTGGACTCTGAGCTTCGGTGCAAAATTGGTGAGTACTTTCTCTTTTCTCCCTTTACTCTCATTTCAGGGGCTTTTCAAGGAGTATGGTCTTATTGGAACACTTGCATGTCAATTGCTCAGGCTGTAATCCTCTAGCCTGTGGCTGCTCTACGGGGAGGAGAGCGTCTGCCTTTTGGCTGTAAGTTAGTACCCCAGCCGGAATGGCAATAAGACCCAGAAACTTGATGCCCTCTCTTTATTCCTGTTCTTATATAAAGTTGTCTCTCTTGGGCACGGGACAGCCACCTAAGTCACCAGGACGGCTGCCAATCTTAAGACTCCCGTGTGAGGTTTCCTCCTGATTGATCTAATGTGATCCCCTCCACATCCCTGGTCTAGCCACTTCTGGCCGAGAGACCTCCACTGGGAGCCGGCCGAAACCAGTACCCGATTGAATTAAAATGCAACCGGGGACCGTTTCCTTGGGAAGTTGGCTGCAAGGACCACTTGTGTTGGAATGTCGCATAGACCATGATGGATTTCAGTCTTTACTGTTTCTTGTCAGTGTCTTCTGCTAACTACTTAAAGCTACGGATTTGGGTAATTTCCCCTTTGCCAAACTTTTCTAGTAATTCCATGGGTTAAAATGGCAAAACAGTATGCAGTTTTCAGTACAGACAATGGCATGGCACAGTATCCTAGTCCATTCACCAGGCACCCATCTGTAGCCTAGGATGCGATGGGGAAGAGGAGGGACGCCGGCAACCCTCCAGGGCCTTTAACGGCAGGAATGCCTTCCCAGGGAAGGCAGGATGGTGATCAATAGCGATATCTTGAGGGACGCCTCTGGTCGCTTTTGACACACGGGAACCTCTGACATACCCTGTGTGGGACGCCACCCAGGAGTCAGAGGGGATTTGGTAATGGACCTTCTTTACTTTTCTGGGAGCATGGCCTCAGTAGGCTTCTTCAGTTCCCAAGGACTCTACCTTGGGGTGCCTTTTAACCCACTGGAAATAATTTGGATTGCAAAACTTAGAAAAGGACTGAGCTCCTGTAACACTGCATGGCCTCAATGGGAACAGGGCAAATGGACCTAGGATACCTTCATTGCTCATACCTAGGCCTTCATTGCTCTGCACCAGGACCCCTAACTAAGGGGCTTTTGCTGAATGTGCTTGCCCGAATGAGTCAGCTAGTAAACTTCTCCTGACATATTGGATGATAATTCTGTTAATAAGCCTCCTTCTAGTAAACCCAGGTTGCTGGGTCATCCCTAGCAAAGGGGACTCTGACTTTCTCTCTCTCTGTTTCTCCTAATAGATGTGGGGGCTTCTCCCTCACTCATTTCCCGTGTTAATGGCTATAACTGGAGCCAACTGGGGTTAGTCTTAACTCGAGACAGAGACCTTAAGGAATATTCCCAAGCAGCTGCCGAAACTCCCTTTGTTTCGGGGAAATTCCCTGTTTTCTCTGGCCTGACTTGGACTGCTTAACCCCTCCCCCCTGCTGGTGAGAAAACATGGTGTCTGCTCCTCTGTTGGGGCTGATGAGCTCTAAAACCGGGAATCCTTTCTCTGCCTCTCTCCTGTTTCTGCACCAATGTGCGTGCAGACTGCATGACTAGCCTCTAGATCATGCACCACGGCTCCTTCTCTCCTCACTGTCAAGGAGCAAGAAGATCATCCCCTGGACCTAACACCCCCCACTCCAGATCTCCCCACTCGTGTCTCAGGTAAACATTCAAAGTGGAGTGGGCCCAGATGGAACGTAAATCAGTATTGGAACTAAGTTAAGTTTGTTGGTTTAATTAAGATAGATGTCTTTTAAGTTATCAGCAGTAAATGTGAAACTTCGAAGTTTACTGAAGATCAAATGAGCTTGTGTTATTTGTTTAAATTTGTTAGCAAAGAAATGACTAAACTGATGGTTAATTGTCTGTCTCAAAGTTTCAATGGGTAATTGCTGAGATAGCTTTCAAAGTCTTTGGTAACCTGAAAGTTTTAAAGTTTTGGTTGGATGACAAATGGAATTAAATTATGGACATCTAGTTCTTAACCACTCAGGATAAAATGCTAAGTCATTGATTACTGAACATAGGTTTGTGCTTTTGACTTCTTACTGCAAAGAAACTAAGAATATTTAAATCTGTTGGTAAACATGTTTTGTGCTTAACTGATTGATAAATTTGCCATCTGAAGAATTCTGTTGTAACAGTTCACAATTGGTTAATACTTAGTCTTCAGTAGAGGTTAAGATATTTCTAAAAGTACAAAATTCTGCTGACTGTAAGACTGATAAAAATAAAGAAAACGACTCTGTGGAAAAGTAGAGGATATGTAAGAAAGATTTAAGGAATGGAAATGCATTTTTTTTGAAGGTTAAAAAAATAAATAAGGGTAATTTTGTCCTAAATGAGATGGTTGTTTGGAAGGAAATAACTTGGGACAAAACCTGAATGAAAAGGAAAGTTGTAAAAGGTTTGTGAAGGGAAGTCTTCAGAAAAGGAATTTTAACTGTGGTCAGGACGGACTAAGATTGAAATGAATGGGTTTTAAAGGTACTTTGGTGTAAGACTGAAATTCTCTCTGTTCAAAAGGACAAAGTTTTCTTAGATTAATTGATCTGCTGTTAAGAAAATGTAAATGGTTTTCTCTTTGCCTGTCCAGAAAACCCAGTTTCTATGTTTTGTTTTATCAGGTGTTTAACATCCCTAATTATATTTAGGCATGTGTTTTAAAACCTTCTAAGGTTTTAGCAATTGTTGACAAGATTTAAGTTGTAAATCTCTTTAACTCAGGCTTTTCCTTGGTATGCTAAGTTACTCATGAAGTACTGCTAAACCAATGATAAACCTTGGGTTACATTTGGGAACCCTTCTGGCGCCAATCCTAATCAAGGTGTAATAGGCTGATTCAAATGTCTACTAGGGTAAATTATAATTCAATTGGTCACCTAGCATCACAGTGGAGTTTCCTGTGTGTTACAATCTCATTGGTCACCTGTGCGTAGCCAGGCCCGACCGCATGGCCTTTGCCCTTAAAAGCTAGACTGTGAAACAGAAGGGTCGCCCTCTCTTGTAAGAGGTGCGGCCCCGGTTAGATTCTTGATGCTTGGCGTGAAATAAAGCTTTGCTTGACCTTCGCTTTATATCAGTCTCGCTCCTTTAATCACGGACCCATTATTGGGGCATAACAGGACTAAATGAACTAAAAGATTATAGTGTTGTGTCTCTTAATGTTTTGTCTTATTTTAGACATTGCTGGTTCTCTAATGTTTGCTTTTCCAGACTAAGGAAACTTTTTCTTAAGTTATCTGTAACTTACAGAGATGTAAAAGTACTCATTTGTAAAGGAATCAAAGCATTCAACTTTTCTCTCTATCTGAACCCTCTGAAACCAAAAGGTCTCAATAAGTAGTCATTTGCATAAGTTCAATAAGAATCTGTTCTCCTTGTAACAGGACAGCATTGGAAACTGGTTATTTTACCAAGGCTTTGACTGGAATGTCATATTTGAAAAGACTCAGATATGACCAGACAGCTTAAAGGAACTAAGGTTGACTTTGTGAAACCTGGAGCCGTAAAGCCCCTTGGAACTGTTGGCCTGATACCTTGCTTACAGAGTTCCCAGCAGCCTCACCAGGTGAGTAAAGAATGTCACTCCTTGGTAGGTGCAGAACCTCAGGAAGAGACATTCGCCTAAATCAACAGGTATTACAGGCATGTCTGATGACAAGTATGTGGCTTGGCTTCTGGCCTGGAGAGTCTACGAAAAGTTCAACCTAGAGATTCCTTATAAGAGTTCCAGCAAAGCAGATTCTAAAAGATCTTTATGATCACACTCACTGTTCTTGCTGAGCTTATGTAAATAATTAGGCCAAGTTTGTTAAAACTGGACTTGTTTTTCAAATGACTTAGTCCTGATTTGGCTATCCCTGGAGATGAGGGTTATTTTAGAGAAAAATTATGTTTTAATAACCCACCTTTATGGGTGTTAAATCCTAAAGTTGATTGTTTTTAAATGTTTGTTTACCTAAGCTAGACAATTTGAGGTAAACTTCAGAAAAGTTGCACAATAGCTCATTTAGATGATCTTCTTGTTTTTTTTATTCTGTGGGGATAATAACAAGACCCCATGGCACATGATTAAACAACTAGATAATGGGATTGATTCCCTAACAATTGTATAACTTAACTATCACCTTGTGTGTGGCTGGAATAATGAAATTGCCTAAAAGCCAGCATACCGCACTCCATAGGATTAACTATGGACTTATGGAGACAATGGATGAACCCACTTTCTTTTTGATTAAATTGGATTATGCATGGGGGAGTCCCTTATCTCTTGACAAGTTTTCTCCCACTTGCCAGTGATCCTCTGTATTCAGGATATTGTTAAGGCTGGCCTACTCAAAGGGCTTCTTAATGGTTTCAGCCCTTAGTCATATTTATCCTAGAAGCCACCTCTGTTGAGGTGCAATTGCAAACAAATGCTTTAGCTAAGCATAGAACAGCCCTCCTCATAAAAAGGAGAGTCCCTGACTGTAATGACTTCACATCAGGTCCAGATATGTCTTAGAAGCCAATGGATAATGGAGGTCAACTTATTAAATACTGGGCTACACTAACAGATATGCCCAAAATAATACTTAAAACTTGTCAAACTTTAAACCTAGTTACCCATATGCCTGAACCTGACCACTGTACTTCTTTCTCTATAGAGCAGAAACTGTTCAGTGGTTATTGATCTTGCTTACTCTCTTTGGCAAGATTTAAGATGCCCCTGTTATAAAAAACAAATGACAGTTGGTTTACTGATGACAATACTTTTCATAGAAAGAATAAGAAAAGCTAGGTATGCCACAGGGCTCACTAGCACTTTGCAATTGCCAAAGCCTTAAAAATAAACATTAACACTGACTCCAAATATGCCTTCCTGGTACTACATGCCCATGGAGCTATTTGGAAGGAAAGGGGATTACTGTCAAGCCATAACTCCCCAGTCAAATATGGGCCTAAGTTACAAGACCCTCCTTACCGCTATACTGAGGATGGTATATATCAAATTTGGGATACATCTTTGTGGCTCACACCCACGATTGGACGGCTCAGTCAAAAGGCAGCTTTATGCTGGGAACAAATAAATTATACACATGACACTTGGGCAAATAACACACGATATCTAGGATGGATATCATTAGAAATGTGTTCCCAAGTGATAGTACTCCAGGAGACTGACTGGTTTGCTACTAATTGGGCGAGGCGACCTGGCATTAGATGGTTAGCTCCAAACGGAACCCACTGGATATGTGGAACTAACCTATGGCCCTGGCTTCCTCCAGGATGGATAGGTCGCTGTACCTTAGGATTTGCCTGGATTCATGGGCGCATTACTAAAACCATCACCACTCCAGCTAATCTCCCCAATTTAAAGCAAAGATGGACGCGTTCTGTTTTTAAATGGTATGATCACTTGGCATCCATTTTTGTTCCATCTGTGGGACTAGAGGATGTCATGTACCATGTAGACGCCCTTAATAAATATACTACAAAGGCACTCAACGATTCACTACATAGCATCTCCCTACTTAATACTGAAGTCTCACAGATACGCAAGGCAGTCCTACAAAATAGGATGGCCTTAGATGTCCTGACAGCAGCACAGGGCGGCACTTGTGCAATTATCAAAACAGAATGTTGCGTATACATCCCAGACTACCACAAAAATGTCTCAGGACTAATAAAAGATATGAATGCCCAGATTAAGGCTCTACAAGATCCTTCTCTCTCTTTCAGTGATTGGTTAAGTTCCTGGTTTGAGGGAGGGCTATGGCCAACATTTAAAAATCTCCTTTTTGGGCTTCTCATCCTTATCGCCTTATTAATCTTAATGTGTTGCTTTGTTCAATGTTTCTCTACTTGGTGCCGAGACTCCATTGCTGCAATGACTTCACCACGACAGATGATCCTTACCACACGCAAAGACACTTCTTCACTGTCAGCGCTGGATTCAGCTGCCTCTGCCTTTCGTAACTCCCTTCTACGTTCCTCCACCGATCAATATTGACCCGAGTAGGTAGGGACAGCTCTACGCCCCTATTCAGCAGGAAGAAGTTACAGAAGATGAGACCTTCCACCTTCAACCACCTTAAAGATTTAAGGGTCAAAATTGTTCAGGGGGGAATGATGAGGGAGCAGGAGGCTGGCTGAGGACAAAGCAAAAGCTGGCACCTTGCACCCCCTCTCCACCCGCTCCCCTCCCCTCGGTACTATAGGTGACATTCCTCAGGCACCCCTGACTGCCATAAATGAGAAACAAATAGTTAACTTGCAGAGATCACAATCCTGCAAGGCAGGAGTCTCCCTTGGTTTACAAATGTCCTTGAGATTCACAACAAAGAAGTTACCTTATCAATAGCCCAATTTCCAGAAGCACATAACTCAGTTCCTCAAGCCCTAACATCACCCTCCCCTCCATAAAAACTGAAGGAGGCTGAGGTAGAAGGATAAATAAATAAAGTTAAATTGCTTCTGAACCTAAATCTCACTAACAAGGACGCTTGATAGCAGGAATGCAACATTCCACCAGGAGACTCCCAATTGTCTTTATGTCAGTGCCTCATTAGAGGGAAAGCGGCCTTGACTGGATAGTAACAAGGACTTCAATATCCTGACAGTCTTCTTTACCCTGATAGCCCTTCTGAACACCCCCTTTGTCCTCACCTACCTAACTCCTGTGTATATAACCAACCACTCCTCACATCCCCGGGGCAGCTGCATCTCTGCCTGCCCACGGGTCCTGTCCCCGTGCTTTAATAAACCACCTTTTTGCACCAGAGACGTCTTAAGAATTCTTTCTTAGTCGTCGGCTCCGAACCTCACTCCACCGAACCTGACCTAGGTTCTAGAACTTCATCAATTTCAGCAGACAATAGGGCTCACCTGGTGAGGCTTCCCCTTGGCTTGTAAGGACAGCTTGCAGCTCTCCCAGGGTGTTCACATTTTTTTAGTTGAGATGTGGTGTTGGTGTCATGGTTTAACTTGACCTTATGGAACTCTGGGACTGTAAGAGGCCTGGAACTCTGGGACTGTAAGAGGTCTGGGAGTCCTGACCAAGGTCCATCAGTAATGAGGCTTCCGAAGAATCAGTCAAGTATCAAGACACTCACCCCCGAGATCAAGAATGACACAAGAGAGAGGAAATCACTGGGCTTTCTTTCATTTTGGCTTTTCAATCTCTTTTTGGAAATATGAGGATCAACTTTGGGGTGTTTTTAAAATTGCTGGCCTTTCTCTGTGGTGAGTGTTCATGACTCATTGGATAAGCCCGTCAGGTTATGCAATGTATAAACCCCAGGTTGGGTAGCATGATGGGATGTAAATCAAGGTGATGTGCAGAATTCTCTGAGCATCCGGCTCTCAGGTGGGCTTCCTACCCAGTTTAACAATGCCAGAGCTTTGCAGAAGCTTCTGACTTGCTTGTCTCACTAGCCCTAGGTCAGTACTTTTTAGAGGGGAGGGGCATGGGGGGATGGGTTAGCCTGGGGGTGGGTATTAAGGAGGGCTTGTATTTCATGGAGCACTGGGTGTGGTGCATAAACAATGAATCTTGGAACACTGGAAAAAAAAAAAAAAGAATGGTAATTTTAAAGAACTTTAAATGGCCACACGGATGTGGGCAGCACATTTCTGATACTCTGAGCTCCAAGGGATTATCACCTATTAGTCTTGGCTGTGAAACCAAATGGTTTACTAAAACTAAATGTGAAGAAATGTGGGGTGTGCTCAGCGGAAAGCCTGCTTTTCCTTCTCCCACTCCCTCTACCTGTGTTCCTGCTCTCTCTTGTGTCTCTCTCTGTCAAATAAATAAATAGATAAAATCTTAAAAAAAAAGAAAAGAAAAGAAAAGAAATGTAGGGTGGAGGAAACCTCTAATATTCTCTGTTCTCCTCCTAACTTCTCCACAAGGGTAGAATTTGTTAATTTGGCTGGGTTGGAGTCTAGGACAGTGACAACTGAGCCATGAATCAGCAGAAGTTGGATTAGATTCTACTGGCACTCAGACTTCCAGTCATTTTCCTAATCCGAAGAACCCCGTCTTCAAGTTCCATCCCCTCATCTGAAGACGTCCTAGGTTTCCATGGTCCTAAAGAATTCAGAAACCAGTCTGGCTCGGTTATCTGTAGTTGCATTACTGAGATGGGAATTACAACAGCCTGGAGGAAAAGAGGAGTGGTTTTCTTTCTAAAGCATTTAAAAACCAAGTTCTTTTTTATGTTACTTATTCTCCATGTACTTTAGGAAAACAAAGTGCCTTAAATTAGCATCAAGATGTTCAATGATTAAATGGATTTTCCTACCATTTAGACAAAGTGCAGGTTACTCATTCATGTTATTGGCCTTTTTTATGCATTGAGAATCCCTCCGAAGGTGAGGGGGGAAATACCTACACTTCAAACCCTGAGCCAGGTTGACTGAAATATCTATGAACCCATACCCTGAGTTGCATTTTTGTTTTTGTTTTTGTTTTTGTTTTTGCATAGTAAGTGGAATTATCTATAAGCTTGGCTCAGCCCCTTTGCGTTTCCAAAGGAAAGTTGAGCTCACCTGAAAGAGGGCTCTAGCGACTCATCCATCTTGACCTCTCCAGGTTAATCAGTGTCTGAGAATTTTCCTTCTCTGGGATGTACCATCTCATCAAATCTGGCAATAGGGAGACCAGAATAAACAATTCAGTTGATATGAGGTGTGGCTCCTTTTTTTTTTTTTTTTTTTTTTTTGCCTTTTGCATCAGAACATACTTTTGTTTTAGCTACTCATGTATATCTTGAAAGCATGAGTGCGAGCATCTGTGGACACTTAGATCCCGGGGTGAATTGCATAACCACTCGGCATCCATTCCCGAGACTTCCTCTTAGAGTGTGTGGGACAGGTATGTTCCTCTATATGTAGCTATCATGGCAGGGACTTGGCACTTACGACAAGGAAGCCCTCAAGATACGAGAACTGTTATGATGTATTCCTCTGTTCACTTTATCACACCAGGATCGTCATGATCCTAAATTCTGATGATAGTGGTCCATCTAGCTGGTCATCTCTCTTAAGTTTTTCTTTTCTGAACATGCAGTTAAAAAAAGACAATGGCTTTCTTCCAAAGCCACTTATTTTCTGTTGGCAGTAGCATCGTCGTGTGAATACTGCATCTGAAATATGTAAGATTCCTTTCAGGATTTTTCTGAGTCATTTATAATCTCCTCCCCTGTGCTTTCTTTCTTTCTTTTTTTTTTTTTTTAATTTCATTTATTTGACAGAAATCACAAGTAGGCAGAGAGGCAGGCAGAGAGAGTGGGGGAGGCAGGCTCCCCGCCGATCAGAGAGCCCGATGTGGGGCTCGATCCCAGGACCCTGCGATCATGACCTGAGCCCAAGGTAGAGGCTTTAACCCACTGAGCCACTCAGGCACCCCTCCCCTGTGCTTTCTTAACGAATTAGTTAGGTGCTTGATTCTTACGAAGTTCCCGTCTTCAAAATGCGGTGATGTATCATTTCGGAAAACTGAGCAGAACTCTCTATGGCTTGCCTGCTGTATCAGCCACGTCACTCTCCCCCAGTGTGTTCAGAAATTGAAACTGGGCCAAAAAAAAAAAAAAAAAGAAAAAAAGAAAAGAAACGGGGCCAAACGGAGCTGACAGGGCAGAGACAATGGGCAAAAGCTTTTGATTACTGTTCTTTGTCACTTCCTCCCCACTGCCCCCCACCATGCCCAGGCCATTCTCATCGCTTTAAAAAATACTGGGCTGATTAAGGACAGGAAGTTAGCTTCCTGACAAATATTATCAAGGACTGACGGCCAGTTGCAAGTTGCCAGCTACCTTCCCTTTGGATGAAGCTTCCTGCTAGAAGCCGGTCTGCCTTCTTCAAACAAAGCTGTGCTCACATGGGCCCCTGCGCATTCCACCACGTAAAAACATGCACAGGCTCTCTGTGACTCTAACGGCATTGTGAAGGGATGTTCGGAACCTGGAGTTGGATGAACACTTCCTTCTGCCACGCTGAGGGCGCTCGGAGGGGCCATGGGCTTGTGAGAAGGGACACACTGGTTCTTTAAGGTTACTGTTCCAGAATTTTTGCTTTTCACTGACTTCTTCATTCAACACACATTTTATCAAGTTGGGTTCTCCTTACTAACAAGAGCCCAAACAGCTTCTTTTTTTTTTTTTTTAATTTTATTTATTTGTTTGACAGATTACAAGTAGGCAGAGAGGCAGGCAGAGAGAGAGAGAGGAGGCAGGCTCCTCACTGAGCAGGGAGCCCGATGCGGGGCTCCATCCCAGGACCCTGGGACCATGACCTGAGCCGAAGGCAGAGGCTTTAATCCACTGAGCCACCCAGGTGCCCCCCAAACAGCTTCTTGAGATGAAATTCGGGAAAAGTACTTGAAAAACTGCTTGAATACATAATTCCAATAGGACTTTTTTCATTACGTCATCTCAATAGCAGTTTTAAACTGTAACCCTTTTTGAAATTTAGAAAATAGACAGTAGAGATCTGCCTGTGATGATAAAAATGGGAATTAGAGGCAAGTGTATGTAAGATTTTTGCATCAGAATGAATGGGATAAGAGAAATTTGCCAGAAGGAGGGGGCTAGAGGTCAGGCGCTATTTTTGTTTTGGCATGAACTGCCCTCACCAGTCCATAGCGCCCCCCGCCCCTCCTCCCCTCCGTGCTGGAGCGTTCCCTGGGGTGCACTCCTCCAGGGTGCAGAGCTGTGATGTGCGGGTCAGAAGTCTTATCCCTGGGACGGACCCATGTCTCGGATTGCATGAGGATGTGTTGGAAAAGTGCATAACCTGGGAGACTGAACTTCAATTCTCCTATGGCCACAGGCTGGCTTGCTGTGTCCCTGGACCAATTCCTCTGCATCTTTGCTTCCAAGCCCAGCTCTGGGCCTGATACATAGGAAGGGCTCACAGACTCTTTGAATTTCTGTACCTTACTCACCCAGCTGCCTACACCAGGAATCTGGTGCGTGTTCTGGACTTCTTGCTGTCTCCTTCCACCCAGTCCGAGCGAGGCACTAGATCTTTCCAACTGTATTCCCGCTGCAGGCAAATCCACCCTTCTTCCCTGTTCCACTCCTGCCCTGGGTCAGGTCTGTCCTCAGCGCCCACTGGGCTATTGTAAGAAATGGTTTCCAAGCTCCTTGTCTGGCCTCAGGTTCCGATCCACCAACCTCTCCTCCTTTTGTCTTTCTGGACAAAGCTGACCCTATCTCACCCTTGCTGAGAAGAGAAGTATTAGCCTCTTCCTGCCCGTGGGGTGATGTGCTTAATATAATATAAGACTGGGAAGCGTGTTCCTAGTTCTTGCTCTGGGCTCTTCTAAGTGTTCCACGCACGTGAGCCCACTTGATCCTTGCAACAGCTTTACAGGGGGATGACTACTATGATCTTCAGTTTATGAGGGGGGAACGTGAGGCATAGAGAGCTTAAGTCACTTACTTGGAGTTAAACTGCTAGTACGCGATGAAGCAGCACATCAAGGTGTTTACAGAGCCCTGCTTAGTCCCATTTTGTAAAAACTTGAGTACAGTTGAGACACAAAGTTGCATTAGTCTCGGGCTTACAACACAACACCTAAGTGCTGTGCTCCCCACGGGGGTGACTACCATGGGTCACCATACAGCGCTAGACAATACCACTGACTCTATTCCCTATGCTGGCCGGTGGTCCCCATGACTCGTTCATTCCGGAGCTGGAAGCCTGTGCCTCCCACTCCCCTTCACCCATTGTACCCATCCCGCCGGACCCCTCACGTCTCAGTTCCATCTATGGTCGCCTCTGCCTTGGCCCTTTCCTCCAACGATGCCAGCTGCAGGCCATTCTCACCCTCCCCGTATCCACCCCCTGCCCTCCCCAGGCTTTTGCTCCTCTGCCTCAAATGCCTTCCCCATTGACTCTTGGACAAGGTCCCACTTTTTGGACTTGGCCCTGGCACGCCTCCTCCATCAGTCAAGTCTTTCTAACACACTTCCCCTCTGTGTTGCACACCTCCACATGTCTGAGGGGCTGCTTAGTGTTAGGAATGAGACAGACAATAGGAGCTAAGTCGAGGGGTGGTCTTCAGAATCTTATGATTATTTGGGGCAAAGAGGCTAAAAGATCTGGAGCAGAACAGAATACGCCCTCCAGGAAAGGTGAGCTCAGGGCACTCTGTGGGGGCATATGTGTGTGTTGAGGAGTCTGGGGTGTGGGAAAGTATTCCTAGAGGTAATGCTGCAATGAGGAACTGAGGGGCAAAAGGGAATTCACAGTGAGGAATTAGGGAAAGGATAGGTTTTTTAGACAGAAGGAATAGCATTTAGGAGCCCAGAGCTGAGACCGTGCATGGTAGGTCTGGGAATGTGTGTAGTGTGTGTACTCACTTATCTCACCCACTGGCTGAGCTCCTTGAGGACATCTAGTCCCCCCTGCTGCCTCAAGGAGGTCTCAGCAGAATTAGACTAGAACCTAAGCACTGTAATCTCTGGAACTCTCTCTCCCAGCCTGCTAACTACGAGGGCCATGTGAGGAGGCTGCTGAAGTCCTTTGGATTTTCCCAGATTCTGTGAACCAAGGAGCCGTGGAAGGCAAGCAGGTGGGTCTTAGTCTGTGAATTGTCCGAGAGCCCTGGAAAGCCAAGATGATGCTCAGGCTCTGATTTTCACCTTTTAATTAAAAAAAAAAAAAAAAAAAGACATTGTGGGGGTGGGGGTGAAGACCATTGAAACACACTTAGCCTCTATATGCTTTCTCTCCTCTGCAAGCCTCTTGCCACCATCCCTGGTCTGAGTGTGGGATCACTAGTAGGGCTGGCGTGAAGGCCTCCTATGAATGCAGAGTCCTTGAGAGACTTGAGAGGATGAATACACAAGGATCAGGCTACTTATGAAAACCGTACTCTGACCTACAACCTGCTGCAATCAGCCCAGAAAGCCAACTGGCTACAACAGTAAGCAGTCGGGGAAGCCAGCTCATAACCCCTGTGGCCAGCGGCTGCGGACGGCCAGGGCTCTGGACCGACAGCTGGCCTCCAGTTTTCACCCACTTCTCATTTAGGACCGATGGGAGGAAGGCCAATATGTATTTCCTAACCAGTCACATAGGTTTCCCCACCTCTAGTTAGCCTATATAGGGCAGCCCCATGCCTCCAGCCTCCAGTCAGGCCACACTTGGGGCCTTCTTTTTTATGCGCTATAAAGCGTTCCCAGTGTTCTGCCTGCCTTTGAGTCTCCACCCAGTGTATGTGATGGTGGCCAACTCCCCTGCTGGAGCAGCCTCTGAATAAACAGACTTTGTGGTTCTCATTTGGATGGTTTTCATTCATTTCCACGGATGGAACGAGGTTCCTTTAAGCTCTGCGTATTCTGTTCATTTTTTTCCACTCTTGGATCCATTTCCCTTGTCTTAGAAGACTGGAGAACATTTTCAACAACTACAAATATTGACCAAGATTAGGCATGTTCATGCTGGAAAGGGCATTGTTTTGTATGAGATCAGCAATAGCACCCGATTCTCACTCTGTCATGGTGCTGGGACTGTCAGCCTGTCCGTTGGCCTTCTTATAGTTCCACCTCCTTACCTAGAAAATGGGATTAAGAAATTATTATCTGGGGTGCCTGGGTGGCTCAGTGGGTTAAACCTCTGCCTTTGGCTCAGGTCATGATCTCAGGGTCCCGGGACTGAGCCCCACATTGGGCTCTCTGCTCAGCAGGGAGACTGCTTCTCCCTCTCTCTCTGCCTGCCTCTTTGCCTACTTGTGATCTCTCTGTCAAATAAATAAATAAAATCTTTTAAAAAAAAAACCTCTAAAAAAAATTATTATCTGCCTAAAGTCTGGGACCACATCCAGGGTCCTCAAAGTCTGTGTCTAGCAGTACACCTCTCAGCATTTTCTCATTAATCCCAGTCAAATAAAAACAAGTCCAGACTAAGGTATGGAGAAATTTTATGTGAGAAGACTATTGCAATAGGGAGATGGGACTATTGCAACGGTGAGAACATTCCAAAGGAAAGATCGGCAAGTGTCTCACAAGTTTCTGCAGACTCGGGTGGTGAGGAAAGTCTGTTCTGCATTCTAATCTGGGGGTCAGAGTTCAAGGGCCTGTGGGAAGCGGAGAAGCTTGACTAAAGTTTAGCCAGTATTCTATCCAGATTGGTTGGTAGGAGCAAACAATTCAGCTAATCATTTTATGAGACAAGGAACAGGAAGTTGGAGAGTGTGTGTCTGGTCTTGTCTTAGATAAGTAGTTGGGCATCCCTGGGTCTTACCTAAGTCACAAAACAACAGTGGTTCTTTGCAGAAAGCCATTTTGAAGCACAAAAGTGTGAGGAGATTTCTTGACTACTGTTTTCTAGGAACATAAGGCTCAGGTAAAGTTCAACATTATCATCTGCTGATGGATGAATGGATAAACAACACATGGTGAATGCATTTAATAGAATATGATTCAGCCTTGAAAAGGAAGGAAACTCTGACATGCTACAACACCCATGAATCTTGAGGACATTGTGTAAATAAAATAAACCAGTGGCCAAAAGACAAATGCTGTACAAGTCCACTCACACCAGGTCCCTAGAGTGGTCAAAATCATAGAAAGAGGGGCGCCTGGGTGGCTCAGTGGGTTAAAGTCTCTGCCTTGGGCTCATGTCATGATCCCAGGGTCCTGGGATGGAGCCCAGCATCTCTGCACAGCGGGGAGCCTGCTTCCCCCCCACCCCCCGCCCCACCTGCCTCTCCACCTACTTGAGATCTCTGTCAAATAAACAAATAAAATCTTAAAAAAAAATCATAGAAGCAGAAAGTAGCACAGTGCACAGTGGTTTAGCAGAGGTTGGGAAGAGAGGAGAATGGGGAGTTATTTTTGAATGGACATAAAATTTCAGTTTTGCAAGACAGAAAGAGTTCTGGAGATTGGTTGTACAGCAATGTGGATGCATTTAACACCACTGAACCGTACGCCTGAAAATGGTTACGATGGTAGATTTAATGTTGTGTGTCTTTTACTACACTCGAAATTTTTAGAAATTCAGCATTGTCAGTCCCTTCTTTTTTTTTTTAAGATTTTATTTATTTATTTGAGAGAGAGAGAGGAGAGGAGAGCACAAGCAAGGGGAAGGTGCAGAGGCAGAGGGAGAAACAAACTCCCTGCTGATCAGGGAGTCCGACTGGGGCCTCGATTCTAGGTCCCTGGGATCAGGACCTGAGCCAAAGACAGTTGCTTAACTGACTGAACCGTTCAGGTACCCCCGTGTCAGTCCTTCTTTTGTTCAAGATGAATAGATATCATTTATCACTAACAACTCAGAGGCAGTCATAAATCTCCTGAGTGGAAAAACCATCTAAAAAAATGGTCTTCAGAAGACTCTCACTGGTGTTCTTTCTGAAACATCAGTTAAGTCATCTACTGAGAGGTAGTAGAGAGGATCGGTTGACTAAGAATTCCACTGATCAGGCACTTGAAGAGAAAGTTGACTGGAGTGAAATAGAGAAATATTAAAAATAAATAGTTATTTTAGGTAAAGAGCCAGGAGTTGCCCTGGGGCTGTGTATTCCAGTAGGTTCCGAGAGGCAGGTGGTAATCCAGCACTGGTCATTGCACTTGTCAAAGCTAAGATGTCAGTGCTCTTGGAAATGCTGTCCGTGGTCATGGTTGCCTTGTATATGAAGGCACACATGACCTGAGCATTTCACCAGGTTTCTTTGCTAGCCCAGACAATGCCCTTTCCAGGGAGAAATCTGGCCCGTGCATGGGAAGTCTTTTGAGGTCTATAGAGGTTTTATTTATATTTTTTTATTTTTTAAAAGATTTTATTTCTTTGACAGGGAGAGACACAGTGAGAGACGGAACACAAGCAAGGGGAGTGGGAGAGGGAGAAGCAGGCTCTCCGCTGAACAGGGAGCCCATGCGGGGCTCCATCCCAGGACCCTGGGATCGTGACCTGAGCCAAAGGCAGACGCTTAACGACTGGGCCACCCAGGGGCCCTACAGAGGTTTCAGGTCGCTCTGCTGCCTCAGATGGTGGGGATGAAGCCAATGACAAGGCAACCCAAAGTCCCAAGGAGGATCTGCTAAGTCATATTTTCGTTCTTGGTGATGCCAAGACAAGGTGGGGTGGGGGGGAGAAAAATTGGAAATATTAGTTTGGATGGTTGTACACAGATACTGAAGGAAAATAACAGAAGTGAAAATTTAACAAGTTTTAACAATGTGTGCAAGATGATAGGATCGAGTTCAGTTTACAGGAGTGCATCAGTTCCCTCAGTTACGGGCAATTACAAAGAAGCGCAGGCTAGCTCAGAAGCAATGAACAGGGCCAGAATCTAATAACCCACAGGTTGTGCTACTGTTTTCCGCTGAAACACAAAATTCTCTCGAGAGTTCTCTCCCTTTTGATCAAAGATAATCACAAGGAAATATCATTGTTAATCATAAAATAAAGCTAGTCTCATTAGATATGACTTGATTATTGGCAGAGGTGCAGCAAGAATGATGATTTAATGTGCAGGCCTTTTTAAGTTTGCTTTGTTGGAAGCTTTCATAAGAAATCTCAGCATGGACTTTTAAAAGCTGCTTGAGCCTCGAAAGCCAAGCCAAAAACTCACCATCCTGACTCCAGTCATGATCTCAGGGTTGTGAGATGGAGCCCTGCATCAGGCTCTGTGCTGGGCATGAAGCCTACTTAAGATTCTCTCTCTCTCTCTGTCTCTGTCTCTCTCCCTCTGCCCCTCCCCACCCTGCCAATAAATAAATAAATAAATAAATAAATAAATAAGACATGATCGTAAAGAACTTTAGCTATTTCCCAAATAGGAAGATTTCATTCATTTAGCAAAGACAAAAGTTTAGTTTTGCATCAGTAACATATTTGATGCTAAAACTCTTCTCTTTTTTTAAGGTTTTATTTATTTATTTGAGAGAGAGAGACAGAGATAATGAGAGAGAGCACAAGTGGAGAGGAGAGCGAGAAATAGCCTTCCCGCTGTTGGGCTCAGGAAGCCCAGCGTATGGCTGGATCCCAGCACCCCAGGATCATGACCTGAGCCGAAGGAAGACACTTAACTGACTGAGCCACCCAGGCGCCCTGATACTAAAGCTCTTTTAAAGAAAAACTTATAAATAAGCCCATCAAACTTTCACCAGCATTGACCATGACAAATGAAATGATCTTTCTATGAAACTTTTACAACTTTCTCTATCCATTCAGATTTTGTCCTACATGTTCCTCTTCCTCGTTCTTAAACACCCAGTCATTACTTTAGGACAAATCTAATCTCCTTTCCCTTAACAAGGGCGCATCCTAGTTACCTTGTATTACTTCTTTCTGCAGTTGTGTGTCCCAGAGAGTCTCATTCAAGGGTAACTATTTTTTTTTGCTTGAGAAAGAGAGAGAGGGAGAGATATGTCATCTTCTGAACTGTGAATGAAATTTTGGACAAAGGGTTGAGGAGGACCAAGTGGCCCTCTGTGTGTCTCCAAAGCCCGTTTAAGGGTCTTAAATATCCCATCTGTGTCCACTTCTTTTTTTCAGCCTCGGGTGATTGTTCTTAGGGTCCTTGAATCCCTTCAGGACACTGACAAGGGGGCTAAAGGAGCTGAGGGGCCAGCATGGGAAGGAGAAGGTTCTGGTAGGGTAGATAGACGGATGGAGGACGGAAGGGTTTTGAAGGGGAACAGATCAAACAATTCAAGGGAATTTAAAGGAACATCAGACAGGGAATGACAGGAAGGAAGATTATAGGTGAGGACCAGACTGAGGAGTTGTCTCGTTTCCTCAAGAGGTCACTCGAGTTCCGAGGGGTCTTTAGGAAAATTTGGCCATTACTGAAGATATTGAACTGATTCAGTGCCATCGTGGCAAAGTAGAGGGAGGGAGAAGAGGAGGGGAGTGCCAGAGAGAGAATTATTGTCCTGGATCAAATTGTGTCCCCTCTAAAGACATCTCGATGTCCTAACTCTGGTACCTATAAATGTGGCTTTACATGGAAATAGGGTGTTTATAGGGATAAACAAGTTAGGAGGAGGTCATTGGGGTGGGCCATAATCCAATAGGTCTGGTGTCCTTATAAGAAGAGAAGATAGAGACACACAGGGAGAAGGTGACTGTGCAGAGCCAGGGAGGGGCAAGGAGGGCTCTTCCCCTATAACCTCCAGAGGAGGACACCCCCCTCCCCGGCCCCGGACCCTTGATTCCAGACTTGAGGCCTCTAGATCTGTGAGACAACAAAATTCCATTGTTTTAAGCCTCCTACTTCTGGTATTTTATGATGACAGCCCAGGGAAACTAATATAGCCAGTAACCCAGGGGATTAGATGATTTAATCAGACATAAGGCCTTAAAGAAGACAGAAAAGATACTACTTGTTTTATTCCTCTAATTCTCCTTACACAATCCCAATCACCCCTTGTTCAGACCTCAGTGGAGGAGCTGAGGGTACTTCCTTACAAAACAAACCATTAGAAACCTCGCAGAAGAGACAGAGAAAGTTCTCCTTGCCTGAAAGAATCAGTGTAGCTCCTCAGAGTGTTACAACACACTAATGTCCAGAGCCCTGGATCCACTCACCATCATGGATGCCACACCCCCAGGACGCAAAGAGTCCGAGAAGCCAGCATGAACACTGGGGTGAAGACCGAGGGGTCCGAGGGGTGGGCGGCACTCTGTATAAGACACAGCACCAGAAAACCGTCGAAGAAAAACAAATCTAGATTCAGGTAAGGAGAAACTTTATTTGAAAAGACTGTTGTAGATGGTTGACAGGGTCTGGGGCTGGGGGGAAGGGGGAGGGGAGAGTTGCCATTTAGGGGGTATGGAGTTTCAGTTTTGCAAGATGAAAAAGTTCTGGACCTCTGTTGCCCAACAGTGTAAATACACTTAACATTGCTGAATGGAAACTTAAAAGTAATTAAGATGAGAGGCGCCTGGGGGGCTCAGTCAGTTAAGTGTCTGCCTTCGACGCAGGTCATGATCCCGGGGTCTTGGGATTGAGTCCAGCTTCGGGCTCCTTGCTCAGCTGGGATCCTGATTCTCCCTCTGCCTGCCACCCCCTACTGCATATATTGTCTCTCTCTCTGATAAATAAATAAATAAAATCTTTTAAAAAATGATTAAGATGGTAAAGGTTATGATATGTGTATTTTACCACAATTAAAGACATTTTAAATTATTAAAAAGGAGAGACGTAGTATGGCAGGGACCCATTAAAATTCAGAAAACAGTGATCAAAAGATCTACAAGCATCTCAAATTTCAGGCAGAAAATGGCTTTTTCGGGACACCTGGGAGGCTCAGTTGTTAAGCCTCTGCCTTCGGCTCAGGTCATGATCTCAGGGTCTTGGGATCCAGCCCCACGTTGGGCTCCCTGCTCAGTGGGGAGTCTGCTTCTCCCTCTGCTTCTGCTGCTCCCCCTGCTTGTGTTCTTTCTCTCGCTGTCTCTCTCTCTTTGTCAAATAAATAAAATCTTAAAAAAAAAGAAAAGGAAAATGGCTTTTTTTTTTTTTTTTTTTTTTAAGTAAAGAGGAGTAAACAAAGCTGAAAGGACTGGGTGCCCACAATTAGGTGAGAGGGTGTATGATTAGACAACTGATCAGAGAATGTCTGTGGTCAACTTATTTTTGGAAAATTTGCTAAGGAAGAGCTGTTCTGTATTCTGATGCAGGTGGCTCAAAGTTGAGGGGACTGTGGAGAGAGAAGCCTGAGTAGAGCTCAGTCAAGACACGTTAGCAGGTATTTTGTTCAGATTAGTCAGTGGGGGCAAAAGGCTCAGCTGACCATTTCTGAGACAGAGGGGAATGGAGAAGGTTTGTGTCTGGGCTTGCTGCCGTGAACAAGGGAGTTACCCACCAGTCTTGTCGAAGTCATTTGTAGAAGGGTGGTTGTTTGTGGTAAACCTCTTCCTGGAACACAAAGTGGTGAGGAATTTCAGGAGCACAGGATTCAGGTAGAGCCCAGCAGTATCACGCCACTGCCCCTTCTCCCCCCGCCTCCCCCGCCCCGACACGAGTTGCCGAGTGGCGAGTTTTTGAAGGAGTGCTCCACCAAAGTTGGCCCCCTGTCCTTGCTCGTAAAGCTTCCCAAAGTGCAAGCTATTTTTTGAGTGTTCCTGGAGCCATGTTGAGGTCAGGGCATGTCTTATGTCACTCATTTCTTGAAACAACCTGATCATGTTTCGATTGCCATTTTACAGATGAAGAAACTGAGGCACAAGAAGACTATGTCACATTACTAATGTCACATGGCTAAGATCACATAATTAATATATTCGTTTCCTAGGGCTGCAGGACAAATGACCGCAAACTTGGTGGCTTAAAACAATAGAAATGTATTGTCTCCGTTTTGGAAACTGAAAGTCCAAGATCCAGGTGTCCACAAGGCCCTCCTTTCTCTGAAGTCACCCGAGGAGGATTCTTCCTTGTGTTGTCATCGCAGAAGTGGCTGCCAGCAGCCCTCGGTGTTCCTGGCTCGTAGACCTACCATTCCAGTCTCTGTTTCCTTTGTCACATGGTGTCCTCTCTGGATCCAAATTGCCCTCTCTTCTAAGGACAGCAGTCACTGGGTTAGGGCCCAGTATTACCAATCTTAATCCAGTAAGAGCTCATCTTAAATGGATTATATGAGGATTATATAAGGTCCTATTTCCAAATAAGGCCACAGTCACAGGTCCTGGGAGGGAGGACTTGAACATATCTTTTTGAGGGACACAATTCAACCCACAGCAGGTAGTAAGTGAGAGCTAGGGCTTGGAACCACTCCCCAGTCATCAGCAGAGTGGGATCTCAGGCCATAGGCACTGGTCAAAATGACCCTTGAGGGGGTGTTAAGACAGTATCAGAATGTCTATTTTTAAATTTCATCTTTAAGAAAATTCCATTTGTGTTTTATGATGTATGTCATGTCTTCACAATAGTACATGAATGTGTTCTATAAAGGTACGTATATTCGGTGTAACTGATCAGTGAATGAAAAGGAAAATTAAGGCCTTGTACCTACTCTGCTCCCTCTTACCCATCTCTTAAACCGGTGGTCACCGGTGTATTACTTGCTCTTTTTAACAGTTGCCTCAGCAAAGTAGCACTCCACTATTTGTAGTGAGGGGTTTTGAGTTCCCCTCACCCCCAGGATTTGGTTGAAAAGGGTTTAGTTTGGAAAAAAGGACAGTCACCAGGCCTGAGCCAAGGGGACAGGTGGCTAGAACCTTAAGGATGAGGCGATTTGATGAGACTTTTTCCCTTCAGTTTGTATCCTTATGTATTTCAATCACTTTGTCTAATGGTCAGTTTCCTTTTCAACACCCCAGACAGACAGGGAGAGCTAGTGTCTAATATAACATAAGTCTGAAGACATGCTGTTAATGATCCAAACAACTTAACATCAGTTGTTGGGGACCGGGGAGGCGTATCGTTTTTGGACTCTTTGTGAGATACAGTTTTTCAAAAGGAGAAACACTGCAACCAGTAGCCAGGTTGTGACTCCGCTTCTAGTCTTCGGACTTCAAAGCTGCAGCTTCCCTCGTGAGATACTATCCCGAGGCCTGCTCCCCTCCCCCGACACACTCACATACACACACTTTGCCAGGAATTCTTTCGGGTTCCTTAAGGGGAAGACAGGGATATGCTCGCAGGTAACTAGATCTCAAAATGATAATGTGCATTTGAAAATCCATTTGTTCAGTGTTCCTTTCTTTCTTTTTTGAAAATCCATTTGTTTATATATTTTAAAAACAGGAGGAAGTCAAGGTAAACAAGGCAAAATGGATACATGTGAAAAGATATTCAGCTATCCGTGGAAAAGGACCGCTCAGAAGAACCACGGGTAGTATGACGTTAAATGAGTCACGGTGTTCTCCAAGGGAGAAAAACGGTATTCTTGTAAGTTATGGTTTAATTCTTAGAACATCTGACAGAAGGTCTATTGATTACTGGGGCAGGGGAGCGGTTCCCCTCCTCACGGGCTGTTTGAGCTCCTGTGGGGGCCCAAGCATATTTTTGTTGTAATTTATCCCACCTGTGCCTGTCAGTTCCTTTCCACTTGCCTCCTCCCGTGACGGCCTGGCTCATGTTTCTTCATGAAGCTCTAAGCCAGTTATTAATAACGGCCCAGCGCGTCTCCTGACCCACCTAAGAGCATATGGTGTTTTTCACAAAAGAGAAGAGAGATCATTCTCCTTGGCTTTGGACTTCACTTACCGAGGCCCTGAGCAGTAAGTTTGGGTTTTTAAACTATAGGACGTTTTGCAATGTGGACGTGGGAGGGAAGTTTATGTAACTCCTGTTTGCCTCTGGTAGGGGGAGAATACAGTAAGCCAAAACTTAGACTCCTAAAGCCAATTTCTCTCACTCTGTTTCAACCTCCCTCCAGTGTGTATGAGGCTATTTGCACGACGGACGAATGAATTAGAATTCGCCTCCTCTCATTTCCTTCTGGCTAAGTAGAGGTAGGGGGAGAAGCAAGGGAGTAATAAATCCTAAATGACTGGCCCGCACCTGGTGGTATGCTCGGTATTCCCGCCGCTCCAGGGACTGCGAAAGGAAGTCACACCCAGGGAGAGGACACGCACGGAGGGCTGCCCGGGAGATGCGGGTCTCGTCGTTCCCCGTGCTGGAGTCTCCATTCGGACACGGCACCTGCCTTGTTCCAGAGACTCATCGCCTTCTTGTTTTCTTTTAGCCGAAGGCTTTGTCTTTGCAGCCTCCTTTATAATGGCTGCTTCTGAGAGTCCTGAAAAGTAGGTCACTGTGTTTTCTGTCTGGAAAACGAGGACCTGCTTGGTCCTCGTGAGCTCAGCTGAAACCAGACAATCCAGTCATTCTTCCGGACCAGAGACGCATGCGGCTTCCTGCTTTGGTTACGTGTATTGGGTGCTCTTGAACACGGGCATCAGGCTTCTGTATGACATGCGTGAGGGAGGCATTGCAGCGAACTGCAAGGAGGCAGCTGCTGGCCTGGTGTGGAGCCCTGGCCTGGAGCGCTAACCAGCTGTGTGAGTTCAAGCAAGTCCTAAGCTCTCTGAGCAGAGTGGGGTTTTCTCATAATGTATGTAAGTGTCTAAGTCTACTAACGTTATTTATGAAATCCCTCATTTGAATGTCTCCTGAATCTTCTTAATCATCTCTTGTTTGTTTCAGATTCAAATCTAGACACTCCAGGGTGGTCTTGGACAGAAAGTATTAATCTAAATGGTAGAGACGAAGGAGGGAGGTGGACAGGGGATGGGGCAAATGGGTGACCGACATGAAGGAGGGCACGTGTTGTGATGAGCACTGGGTGTCATATGTAAGTGATGAATCACTAAATCCTACTTCTGAAACCAAAACTACACTATTTTGTTGGTTAGCTTGAATTTAAATTAAATCTTGGAAGGAAAAAAAAGGGGGATGAAGAAAAAAATAAATGGTACAGACAATAATTGGTTTCCTCTTTAGGATGGGCAAGCTGTGTGGAGGTCGAGGCTGGGGCATACGGTTGGCAGTTTGGGACGTTAGGCTATAGCTAAGATCAAGGAAGATGCCAAATCTCCCAAAACAATTTCAAAGTGTAAGCTAGTATTTTCATAACCTTGCCAGCGTTACCCGTATTCTAACATTTGTCTTTCGGTTATGTGTTTCTATGGCTAGAAGGGACTGGTTCCTCTCCATTGCTAGATCGATTCTGTACCTGGAGGAAACAGGAGATGAGATTCTTGCTTTCCTCTACAAGCTTTCATCATGCACACATTTGTTTAATTCCTACTGTGTGCAGGGTTAGCAAGGCATCAGTGAGCTCTGTATCTATACAGTAGGAGAAAGAAGTCGTTTTGTGAGTAACTCAGGCACAAGTCAGAACGGGCTTTTTCCGTGGTACTTGAGAAGCTCGGACAGAAGACAGACAGGGCCCGGATTCCACAGTCCTTCGCATCCAAAACTGATCCACCAAAAACAGGCATTGTTGGTTAGACATCCCTTTGGAAGGCTGTAAATTCTTGGAAAATGATTCAGGGATTTTCAGGGTTCCTGCTAAGATTCACCTTCTAAGTCATGAGCTGGTGAGGCATAAAAGGACAGCACCTTAAACCGGCGCCTCATCCTTACCCCTCGACCCCCCACCTCCCCAATTACTTTTTTTAAAGATTTTATTTACTTATTTGCAAGAGAGAGAGCAAGCCTGTGTGTGGGAGAGCACACATGAGCAGGGGAAAGCCAGCAGGTAAGGGAGAAGCAGACTCCTCACTGAGTGGGAGAGCCTGACATGGGCCCCGATCCCAGGACTCTGAGATCTTGACCCAAGCTGAAGACAGACACTGAAACAACTGAGCCACCCAGGTGCCCCCAATTACTTTTTATTAAACACATAGTTTCTTCTAAGGCCTGTGCTAAATGCTGGAAGTATAATTCTGCCTTTAAAGACTCACAGATTTTCATTTAACTTGAAATTCTGTTCTCCTCCCAGCCATCTACCTTCTCAGCTAAACTTGACTCCAAAAAACACTTAAGTGGTTTCAGAAATCAAATCTGTGCCTTAATGAATCCAAAATTGCCACCACAGAATTTATGCAGAGTGTGTGTTGCAGAAAGTAGTTTGCAAGAGTCTGCCAGATGCTTTTTAGAGCTCCAGACAGGCCTCCACTGTCCTCCACTCACCAGCCCCCCAGCCTGGAAGGGCCATTGTTTGGCTGTAAGAATTCTGCAGATAAAAAACGCAGACCTCACAAACAACACCCTCTGTCTCACTCCTGCTTCCTCACACCACGGCAGGACAAATATGTGCTGGGGCTTCCTCCTAAAACCTTGCAGAGCTGATCCCCATCCAGACTCGGGGTAGTTCATCCGGCCTTGTAAGAGGACACTATAGCTGTGATTCGTGGAGAGGGTCGGGGAACTTGTCAGGGAGAAGATTGATAACATTTTGATTATTGTGGTTCCAGAAGACTTCTTCATGTTAAGTGCCCATAACTGGGCAATTTATGTCTTCTTGGGGGCAATGCACAATCTCCTATTTGGAGCAGGAATGTGCCAGTGAGATATCTCAACCTTCAGAAGTCTTGGTAATGGATGATTAAGAGACGTTTGTTCATGTGTCAAAAAATAGTTCATTTTAGGGCTCAGATATTTACTTACAAAATTTGAGGCATGGTCAGGATGGTCCGGGAAGGCCCCAGCTGCACAGGATCAACAGAAAGAAAGCATGAGAGGGAGAGTTGAAGAGAAGTAGAGTAGATCCACCCAGGTTGGGGAGCCCCCCAGCTCCCTAAGGGTCAGGGGGACCCTCAGGAGTGCTGCCAGGCAATCCAGCCCACACACCTGCACGCCTGTCTCCACCTCCCCTTTCCACCTCTAGATCCACTTGTTTCCTCTCCTCCATCGGAGTCACTACGCTTTCCACGGTGCTGGGTGGCGGGGAAGTGGCCATGTTTCTGATGCCGCCGCTTCACTGCAACAACCACTGTTCGCTCGAGCACCAGGCAGCATGCTGGGCTCCTGGTTTCCCGTCTTCCTGAGACAGCGGCAGCGGCAAAGGCTGTGGGGCCAGACAGCCCTTCATTCAGATCCCCGTTTATCCCTGGTGTGTGATGTGAAGTGGTTTATTTAACCTCTCTGCTCTTCAGTTTCTAGAACTAAGGAAATAGGAGTGCTAATTACTCATGGTATCAGGTTTTATGAGATGACAGTCAAAGCATTCATAGGCTCTTCCTAATGATAGTGACAAGTAAAATCCTTTCAATCCCCTGCAGGACGGATAGCATCTCTGAGTAGCAGGTGAGGTTAAGGGCGGGGTCCGAGGCTACAGGGTCATACCAGCTAGAACCGGGATCTAAAACCAGTTTGGTCTGGCTCTAAAACCTATGTTCTCTCCTCGCTGCACTTTGCTGGCCAACCACCTGTGACCAAGCACACGTTTTTGTCCTCAGCGGAAGTCTACTTTGTCAAGTTGTGACCTGCCAAGTGTTCCAGTCTTCGCTTGCAACTTCCTTGGTTTTGGACTCTCTGGTCTGACCCTGGCCGGAATCAGAGAAGTTGGGAGGTGAGGAAGGTAGAATGTCTCCAAATAGGCAAGTGAAATGCAGAAACAATTTATCTCAAACATCAAAACATGGCTGAGGCCATCGTGATGGTCTTTGTGAAAGGGAGTAGCTGTGGAGGGAGCCTCAGACAAGTCTCTGGAATTCCCATCCTTCTCTGGGCCTCGTTGGTCCGATGGGAAGTGTCAAAATTGCAAATACCTTTCCCAGAGCCAACATTTCTGTCATATTTCAGACCCTTCACTACTATTGTTTTTCTTAGCTGGAAAGAGAAAAATCTTTTTGAAATCCTATCTCAAGCAGGAAACGAGGTACAACGATCATGCCGGCAGTCATTTAAGTGTAAAGCCATATGCCATTTATTATGATTCTCATTCAACACGATTTCTCTCATACAAGACTCGTATCATTGATGAATTAGTTTCTCAGATGTGTGTTAAATTTCCTTTCTCACATAATTCGGCTTTGGGCAGAATATAAGGGAGGCTTAGCTAGTTCAAAAAACGCAATTTGAACTCAAATTTTAGAGACTTATGTAACGCACAATACCGTTGAATAGGTCTGAGTTTTTAGTTAACTTCTAAATGACTCAAATTTGAAGGTCTCCTGCCCTGCCACAATCAGTGCCCATTTCTAGAGACCCCAGGGGACAAATCTCCATGTTGCCGTAGAAACGGTAGCCATCCTAACAGGACGTTCCTATCCTAAAATCCCCTATGGCTGCTGCCAAATTTTGGTTGCCTTCCAGCAACTAGACTGGGTTCCCTAATTACAAGTAAAACACAAATACAGAAGCAAAAACACCAACGAGATATAACTCCCATATGATTTCTGAAGTGTCTAAAAGATAATTTTATTAAACATAAACTTGAAAAGAGACATTTTCCATGTAGAGAGCACCCAACTTTGGGACTTTACTTTTGAATTATTGGCTAGAAAAGGTAGACTTAATACATATGTTTTTCTTGTTGCAATTGTCATTTAGACAAAATGGCCTTCCAGTCTTCTGAAAACACTTCTACTTTACATGCAGCTATTAAATCAGTATTTGTTGAAAATGGATTGGTGTCAGATACTGTGAGGCACTGGGATCCAGGGTGGGTAAAGCCATCCTCACCGCAGTCCATGCGGTGGTATATGCAAACCAGTAATCATAATGTAGTGTAGTGAGTTGAAATGTGGGATAGACAAGCTGGCTTCAGTTCTGCCCGAGGAAGTCAGGATAGATCACAGAGGAGGTACCATTGGGTTTCAAAGGTGTGAGACAGTTTTGTGTGTTTAGGTGTTTAAAGAGAGCCCGAGAAGAATGACTTACTCAAGGATACCATCTAGGAGGTAATATGCTAGATTATAATTATAATAATATTTACCATTGCTTATGATGTGTACCTACCAGGCACAAGAATCATCTCGTGTAATGCTCCTACTGCCCTAAGAAATAGGTACTTTATTTTCATCTCCATTTTCTAGAAGTGCTAACGAAGGCACAGAGGGATCCTCCAAGGTTTCATGGTAAGTAACAGATCTGAGGGAAACTCCATCAGTCTGATTCTACACCCATCGCCCAACCACCATGTCCAGAAATCATTCTTGTTATTTCTTTGTCCAATTAAGGTTAAGGAGGTCAAGGGGAAAAAAACCTGTCAGTCAAAGGTTGATAAGTGGATCGATAACAAAGTAATAATAAACCAGAATAAAATTGCAAATAAAAATAGCTAATAAATAGATTTTAAAACCTGTACTTTCAGCAAACCTGGTTGCTAGAGTAAGGTCACATTGGTGGTCTGTGACTGTCCCATTCACAAAGAGCAGGGTATTTTGATGTGAGTGAACGAATGGCTGACTGTTGTATAGATATCCCGGCAGATTCAGGGTTATCTCTCCCAGAAGGGTCATTGCAAGACAGTACATCACATTATTTGACCAGCAGTTCACATACCCAGAAAGGAGTCGGGACCGAAGAAGAAGAGTGGCTGTTCATAATTACATGCGGATATTTCCACTTCAGTATGGTCAATCTCCATTGTAATACAGATCTTTTCAAAAGTAGCTTTTTGTTTGAAAATATTAGTAAATCTATGTATTTGAAAGATGGTGGCATCTGGAGCCCTGGGCTAGGAGAATCTAGGACCTAGCACAGAATACTGAGTGGCCCTGGGTAGTTGCTCCATGTTCTAATGGTGTGTGGCCACAGCCTGGCACAGGCTAGCTCCTCAATAAATGGGAATTGTACTTTACTGGAGTGACCTATTAGGTAAAAATGGACAGATTTCAATTATGTGTCGTTTTTCAACATGTGTCTTTAGGCAACTTTGCTCAGTATTATCTTGACCATTAGATACTGACGGAAACAGGAGTAGGATGAACAAATTCTTGTCAAAAAAGAAAATATTTTTGAACTATGACTCAAGAGTTTAAGACTATAAACTTGAATCCAATGAAAATTGTTTTTCTTTTGACTGAAAAAGAGACTTTCCAAAGTATGTTCTGTTCTTTGTCTTGACCAAGAATCAATGCCCAGTAAGGGGAAATAGTAGAGGTTGAGAGAAATTGAGAAAATGGTGAGGTCTTACTTGGGGGAGGGGTGCAAGCCATTTAGCAAATCCACTCTTCTTAGGGTTGTAGAAGTCAGAGTTGATTAGAGAAGCCCCATTTTATATAAAAACAAGTTCATAAAGGTTTTAAAGGCAAGAGCCTAGGGCCACCTGGGTGGTTCAGTCGTTAAGTGTTTGCCTTAGGCTCAGGTAATGATCCTGGGGTCGGGATCGAGCTCCACATTGGGCTCTCTGCTTGGTGGGAAGCTTGATTCTCCTTCTCCCACTCCCCCTGCTTGGATTCCTTCTCTTGTTGTCTCTCTCTCTGTCAAATAAATAAATAAAATCTTAAGTTGATGGCAGGGGGAAGAACAGGGTATACAGTGAAATTATGTCCCTAGAGACCAAAGTTTATTGCTACTCTCCATTTGTCCAACTTTGTGGGATACCACTTTTCAACCACTGATAAACAATGAACAGGTCACTTTGAATTAGATTATTTGGACTCCTTCTGGAGTCAAAAGATAAAATAAGTACAAATTTTAAAAAAAAGATAAGAGTATTTGCAGTACAACATTCTATAAAATAATAATTTGATTCCCAGTACCTTCTGAAATAGGGAAAAGAAAGGTAGGTAGAAGCATTGCAAATGAGATGATAAATTATTTGCAATCTTCTGAAATTTTGACATGAAGACCCAAAATAATCAGGGATGTCTTAGATTAGAAATTGGAGATATTTTAGTTATGATTTTTAAATACTGTATTCAAGATAAGCCTGTGGTCTCGAAATAGTCACACTCAATATGGTCTATCATACCTTAAAAGTGTCCTAATTTATTTGAAATTTGTTTTTTTTTTAAAGATTTTATTTATTTATTTGACAGACAGAGATCACTAGTAGGCAGAAAGGCAGGCAGAGAGAGAGAGAGAGAGAGAGGAGGAAGCAGGCTCCCCGCTGAGCAGAGAGTCTGATGCGGGGTTCGATCCCAGGATCCTGGGATCATGACCCAAGCCGAAGGCAGAGGCTTTAACCCACTGAGCCACCCAGGTGCCCCTGAAATTTGTATTTTTGGTGCATGTTGTACCCAATAAAAAACACTAGGAATCTTTTTCCCCCTGATAATTGCTGTTGCTAAATAGCTTTTCCCCCCAAAAAGAATGTCCCTCCAATCCCAAAGAAAAAAACACCTGATTACAAAGCTTCTAGCCATGTAAGAATTAGACAAAACATAAATCAAGGTGCAGTGACACTCATAATTTTAATCCACAGTAAAATCTGAGCACATTAGTAAGCTTGTGATGATACAAGTCTGTGTCCTTGCAGTGACTGAGCTCTAAAAGCAGATCTATCATCAAGTAGAAGAACCAAACAGGAACCACCCGTATTCCTATTGATCATGAGTGTTTTGGATGAGACAAGAACATGTTCTTTAGCAAAAGAGACTTAAAATGAACTCAAGGAAAGTTAAGTTTATTGGTGAAACATTTTAATTGAAAATATATCATTTGTACTGATATGTTTTCAGTTAAAATGTTTCATGGATAAATCTAATTTTCCCAAGTTCATACTTGCTTAAATGATCAGTTTGACAAAATAAAATTAGTATATGTTACTTTTCTATATATGGAGAAAGAAGAGGACTGGCAGTTTTGAAACTATTTTCCTTATTTTCTGAAGTTATATAAGCAAGCAATGTCCCTTTAAATGAAAACGGGAGAAATGGAAACAGAAGGATAAAAAAATCACATACTGTCCTTCCTTCCAAAATTGACCACTGTGATTATTTGTAGGTATTACTTGGTGTTCTTTTCTTTTCTTTCCTTTCCTTTCCTTTTTTTTTTTTCATAGTTTGGTTGTGAAGTTTAACATACATACAGAAAAGTGCATAAAACTTATAGGTACAGTTTAACAAATAGTTAAAAAGTGATTGCCAGTGTGGGGCGCCTGTGTGGCTCAGTGGGTTAAAGCCTCTGCCTTTGGCTCGGGTCATGGTCCCAGGGTCCTGGGATCGAGCCCCGCGTTGGGCTCTCTGCTCAGCGGGGAGCCTGCTTCCTCCTCTCTCTGCCTGCCTCTCCACCTACTTGTGATCTCTGTCAAATGAATGAACAAACTCTTAAAAAAAAAAAGTGATTGCCAGTGCAATCACTGCCCAAGACAAGAAATTAAACAGTGCTGGGAGCTCCTCATCTCACTTATCCCTTCCCTTACCCTCACTGAAGTCACCCATTCTGACATGGTAGCCAATCCCTTGCTTTCCTTGATAAATTTACCTCCTACACAGTTGCCATTCACATATGCACCCCTTAATTGCACACTCTTTAAAAAAGATTTATTTTATTTATTTGAGAGAGAGAGAGAGAGTGTGTGTGTGCAGTGGGAGGGGCAGAGGGAGAGAATCTCAAGCAGACTCCATACTGCGTACAGAGCCTGAGGTGGGGCACGATCTTGTGACCCTGAGATCATGACTTGAGCCAAAACCAAGAGTTGAATGTGTTACCCAACTGTGCCAAGCCAGGAGCCCTTTTGGGGCCTTGCTTTTTAAAACTTCGATATTATGAACATAAAAATTTACCCTTGCTTTTGTATGTAGCTGTAGCTTAATGTTCATTATTGTGTAGTATTCTGTTATATGAATTTATCTATTTATCTGCTAATGGGCATTTGGGTTGTTGCTTAGTGGAGAATATTATGAACAGTGTGTGCTCTGATGTGGATATTCATGCATCCTGTATATACTTTGGAGTGTAATGGGTGGTCATAAGGTATGGGTTTCAATCATATTTAAATATTAAAAATAATTTTCTTTTCTTTTTTTTTTTAAGATTTTATTTATTTATTTAACACAGAGAGAGAGATCACAAGCAGGCAGAGAGGCCGGGGGTGGAGGGGTTGGGGGGAAGCAGGCTCCCTGATGAGCAGAGAGCCTGACGCGGGGCTCAATCCCAGGACCCTGAGATCATGATCTGAGCCAAAGGCAGAGCCTCAACACTCTGAGCCACCCAGGTGCCCCTAAACATAATTTTCTAAGTACTGTTTTTGTTATTTCATAGTCATAATAACCATCATTTTATTGGATAAATAATCTTCCATTGGTACCTAAATTTTGTAGCCTGGTCTTTTGTAATGAATTTACTCCTGCACTTTCTAATTTGTTCATAAAACTGATAGAAAGTCTAAAACTTATAGAATTTATAGCAGACATACAGTCAAATGAACTATGGTCTTTATATAGACAGTGGCATTTTGTTCATTGTCATAGAAGGTATTGAAGCAAATACATTTAAAATAATTCTTAGGGAATTTTTTGATTGAGTTGTACGGTATGATTGCCGTAGTAATATTAGCCAATACCTATATCATACCACATAATTATCATTTCTTCTCGTGTTGAAAACAATTAAAACCTAGTCTTTTAGCAAGTTTAATGTTTATAATACAGTTTTATTATCTATAATCCCTGTAATGGGTATTAGGTCTTTAGAACTTACTTACTAGTTGCAAGTGTATGTATCTTTAAACATTTCTCAGAAAGAGAAATGTTTAAAAGACACGGTGAATGTTTTCCCTGCCAGGAAAACTTTAAAATTCAGCTTAACCTTTCTGTTAAAGCTTCACTGTTTAGCTGCACAAATCTGTGATAAATTAAACTTAAAGTGTCATATTTTCCGAAGTCCGCCCTTTGACATCTTCCTGACTTCTTTTAGAAGTTTCTCCAAGCAGGCTCCCTGCCCCTCTACTTTGTACACTACCTCACTATCCAATAAAACCTTTCAATGTGCTTTGACACAGGGACCAAGGTTGCTAAGAGACCACCTGCGCCGAATGCACTTTGTTCTAGCAAGAGCTTGCGGAGTGAACCCTGGGAGTGGGGTTATCTACCATTACCTGGGATTAAGTCAGGTGAGAAATGGGTTTCTACTCACTCATCAGTCCCCACCCGCTACCTGGTCTTTCTCACACTTCCTATCTCAGTCTCTTGCTGTTGTTGAAGGAAAGTAAAAGTGCCCTTCAGAGCACAGATGAAAGAAACACAAGCTGGAGGCCGTAGGAACGAAAGAAATCACTTTGCAAACTTGTATATTCTTCTCACCCGTTGCTTCTGAAACATAGGCGAAAGGAATCTTTGAATGTCAGGGAAATTCTAGGTGTTTACTTTGCCAGTGACTACTGCGTAGTTTGGGGCATGTCATTCCCTCCTCCAGGAACGGGGCTAGTTATGCAGAACTTAAACCAGATTGCTGAAATGGGAGAAGACAATACTGCAGAAACCTCATCTCGTCCTCTCTCTTACAACTCAACTTGCCTTTTTTGTTTTTGAGTGAAAATAGCAGAAAGTATTCTTCTACTCCAACATTGCCACTTTTAAAAAGTATTGACACTCCTTTTGAGTGTATAAAAGGAACTCTGATGCAAGTCTTTGAAAACTGCTTGATTTATTTGAACTTGCATTCCTGAAAAAGGAGTTAAGAATGGTTCTAAACTCCCTCCCTGACAGGCGTTCATTTGGTAAAATGTTCCAGCAGTGTGCTGCACAGAACTCACATTAATACCTCTTAAAATTCCATCATATTTTTTGAAATTGCTGCTGTTTGTAAAAACTGTCTGATTAACACAGAAATGTGGAGGAAATTAAATGTTTGATATCTTATTAAGTGACCAAAATGAGAGAGTGGACCTTGAGGAGAGATCGGGACAATGAAAAAGACCTTTTGTTGTTTAATTAAAAAAATATTTTGCCACCTGCCTTTTTCTGTGTCTTCTAATTCTCATTTCCTGGTAATGCCACCCGTACAGGTGGGAAGAATGGCGATTTCACTGATGCCAGTAGAAATGATGGTAAATGACTTTGTAGATAAGATTTCATAAAAAACTAATTACTGATAACATGACAAGAGAATGGTCATTCTGATAGTTCCTTGAACTGTTTCTTTTCCTTTTCTCTTTCTTTTAATTTAAGATTTTGTACATTTATTTGGCAGAGAGAGATACAGTGAGAACACACAAACAGGGGGATCAGCAGGCAGAGAGAGAAGCAGACTCCCTGCTGAGCAGGGAGCCCTATGCAGGGCTTAATCCCAGGGCCCCGGGATCATGACCTGAGGCTAAGGCAGAGGCTTAACCGACTGAGCCACCCAGGTGCCCCAAGCTGTCCCTTTTTAGAAAGAAAGGCATATTTGACATGTAGAAAAATGTCTGATTGTGACATGAAGTGGTCAAAATGAGTGGGTGGAAAATATTTTAATTAATTAGGGGGAAAAGTATTTTAGTTTATTGGTGGGTTACAGATGTGTACAGATGTTCCCTCATCACTATTTTTTACAGTGCAACTATTCCACTGAGGTTAAAGAATCAGGATTATAAATATGTTTATTTCAGGATACTTTTCTCTTTTCCCCCATCAGGGAGCAAGAGCATTCTGGATATGATGTGTAAAAACTGGATATTAATGTCTACTACTATTCCTGTGAGTCCAGAAGATGAAATTCTTAGAAGACTTCTAAAAATTTTGTGTGTTATCTTTGTTGACTTTATGTCTATTATATACGTCATTATAACTTCCTAAAGAGCTGAATTCCCTTGCTTCACATGTAAATTTCACATTAATTCCACTGAATAAAATTTGTAGTTTAATTTTTTGAGTGATTTTAATTTGCTAATATTCTAGAAGCCAAAAGGACATTACAGTCAAAACAATATCATGTATTGCTTAGTATCTTAAGGTTTATAAAACATTATAAAAATTAATGGTTTTTTTCCCCAGAAATCTACACTACTGAGTTATAAAACTTCTTGACTTTTTAATATGATTGTAATTTTGTATATTGACTAAAATTTGTAAGTGTAAGTATGGGTGATTATTTTCAGGATGCATACCTACGTGAAATTTTATATGGTTCTATTTTTAACACACCAAGCTTAACATATGACAATCTTTCCGTACGATATGCCAGTAGTTTATACTCATTTTCTTATGCACTTATCTCACCTGTGTGGAGGTAGGTATGTTTTTCCGAACCCTGGACAATTTTATGTTTCTATCGACAAGAACTTAAAGTTAGGAATGGAAATACTGTAAGGAGATGCTTTTAAGAAAATAGAAGTTACAAGAGAGGACAGAAAACAGGAGCAATGTGTCGATTTTCTATTTGGCTCCCCGTATGTCATTTCATGTAAGGCTCACAATAATTCTAGGAGGCAGCTTTGTTGCCCTCATTCTACAGAAGGAAAAATGGGATGTTGGGGAGAAATATGCTAGCTTGAGACCAAAACGAGGAAGTGACAGAACCAGGTCTTGGGCCTTCGCAATCCACATTATGTTGCCACCAAAGGTAAATAATAATAAGACGAGTGTGATTAAAAACCCATCTGCAGAGCTCAGCTTCTTCTCACAATGTTTTAGTCAAGCCCTTAGGGCTGTATTTTTTTTTTTTTAAAGATTTTATTTATTTATTTGACAGACAGAGATCACAAGTAGGCAGAGAGGCAGGCAGAGAGAGAGGGGGAAGCAGGCTCCCCGCTGAGCAGAGAGCCCGATACGGGGCTCTATCCCAGGACTCTGAGACCATGACCTGAGCCAAAGGCAAAGGCTTTAACCCACTGAGCCACCCAGGTGCCCCTTAGGGATGTACTTTTACATCATCACTATGTATTTTCTTATTCTGCATTTAAAAATCTTTTATGAAAGAGACATCAATTACCCTGCTTGACAATGCATTCTCTTTACTTGTTTTCTTGATTTCCTCATTTTCTGACAGTGTTAAAATATAACTGTTGAACTTCTGCTTTTTAAGCTTCTGAAAAGCAAAGGTCACTCTGTCCTTTAGACTTTCTGACTTTTTACATTGGACACACATGCTTCACCAAATTCTGATTTCCTCCATGTGATGACCATTTTCTCAGATTTGGCCCAATCATTAATGCAAGATTTCATAAGAGGCCTAATGAAGTGTGAAAGGAATCTGGGACCTTTGAGACTTATTACTTAACTGACTCTTACTTAACCTTTCAGTGGTGGTGTGTATTTAACCATAAGCCAAGCAGAGTCAAACTCCTTGCACATTTGCTGTAACAGAAAATCCTACTTTCTCTACACTCTACATTCACGCCCTTCCTTTTGGATATAAGAGTCACATCCTGTTGATGTATAATGGGTTTCTCCCCACTTCCCTGTATTTGGGATTTGCTGGGGCCTATATTATCAGGTCACTGACAGGAGAGCAAAGTCACTCCATCTTCTAGAAATTGTTTTTCTTCCCCCCTGTCTGCTTCCAGGCAGTAGACAATGTGGTTACAAGCACTGAGTATGAAGGCAGGTTACGTGTGTCCAAATCTGGGCTATGCCTCCTATAGTTTAATAACCCTGCATCTCCCCTCCCTGACCTATGAAATAGATGCCTGTGTCATAGGTTTGTGGAGAGGATGAAATGAGATGACCATGCAAAATGCTTACCACGGTTCTTGGTATATGGAAAACTGAAAACTGTGACAGGCTGGTGTTATCGCACCCTCAGGGAGAAGCACAGGTGACTTGGCTTCTTTCAAGCTGAATGTTCGTGGGTCTCAGTCACCTGCCTGTCCTATATGCCCTCCTTGCCCTCAGAATGACCTCACATTAACCCATTCCCTGCGCGTGTGACTGTTTGCCACTGGGCCCCAGCAGAGTTCTGGGTGAAGTGTAGGTCTAAACCTGTTGACAGTGCAGGCCTCCTTTGGGGATGTTATTTTGGGACCTGGCAATTAAAGCTAGGTACAGTATGACTCACGACAACAAAGGAACACTGGTAAATATCTTTTTGCAATAAGTAGAGTCTTGGCTTTATAATCAGAAATATATTGTTTTTTTTTTTCATTGTTCAAAAATATTCATTCAGTTCCTTTTTGCCAGGCATGGTGTTGAATAACCTGGGCAAAGTAGTGAACAAAGCATACTTTTCCTGCTCCCAGGGAGCTCAGAGTCCAGTGGGCGGAGTGGGGGATGAATGGATACCCAAAAGGTTCAATTGCAATGGGGTGAGTAGTAGACAGAATATGCCTGGGAGGGTGTGGTGTCATGGAGGACGTTCTGCCAGCAGCAGAGTCCCGGGATCCTGTTAGACATGCAGAAACCTAGCTCCCCCATAGACCTACTGAATTCAGAAGGTGCACTGTAACCAGATCCCCTGTGATTCATATGCATGCTACAGTTGGAGAAACACTTACGTGGAAGGAAGCTTACTGGACTAAGTGTTCCTACTGTCTGGCTAGGGGACAGATAACGTGACCTCTGGGCAAGTTGCTTAACCTCTCTGGGTCTCATACTCCTCCGGCATTAAAATAGAACAGAATGAAGAAATACCAAAAATGGCATAAATACTACCTGCTTTGCAGGACACGTAGAAATATTGTGAATTTTAAACGAACTGAATGGAAACACACAGAAATGCGTTACAGAAAACAGTTATATAAATCCCAGACGTCATAAACATCGAGAAGACAGGAGTAACTCTGGGAGGTAAGGGACCCATGACTCCCTTTAGGAGAACTGGAAATGGATTGTTCTCCTAAATGGCAACCATATCCACTGCGTGGATGCAGGTCTGCAGCCCGGATTAGGTAACGTGTGTTTTCCTGAATGAATTTCTGTGGAGTTTCATAGAACTTAACATCCACAGGCACTGTTATAGTCAACCCTCCAGCTGAACTGGGGGATGTTTTTTTTTAACTTGCCACTAATACGTATGAATCGTCTGGCCATGCCTGAGCTCATGTGTCTACACGCTGTCAATTTCATAATCGCGGTATCAACTCAAGAGCCCTTGCATCCTTCCCAGTTCTGCTGTCCTTGGAGAACTTCAGGAGAGAGATCAGAAGTTGCTTGCTAGAATCCTCCTAATTCATCAATGGCAACACCTGAAGTCGGAATGGGCTGTGCTAAATGTTTTGCATACATTATGCAATTTAATCTGTACTAACAGATCTATGAGGTTTCCACTTTGCAGATGAAGAGACGCTGGCTCAGAGGAATTAAGTACGATGGCCAAGTTCACACAGGACATGCTGACTGTGGTGACACCGCGGAAAGTGAGAGAACCAAGACCCTCGATGCAAAACGATCTGCCTCCAGAACCCTGTTCTTGACCATTCAGTTAATCTCACATCAAGTCATAGAGGTTAATTTCCTCACTGGCTCTTTGCTTGGAAGGGCAAGAAGTTTGCACTCAATGAAGCAGCCTAATCCTACGCTGAGGGAGGCAACAAGTAAAAGGCAACCCGTAGCATATAACCTATTGTATTGTGACACCTTTCAACGTGATGACTATTCACCTTATGGGCGCTGGTCTTTTATAAGGCTTCTGTCTATAATAAAAGGGCATATGTACTCTCCGGTCATTGAGTCCCATTGCTGCATGTTATCAAATATGAAGTCAGTCTTCATGAAAAGGAAGTCTTGGATTATTGTGCTGCATTCAATACACAAAAAATTAGAAGTTGTGCCCATAGAATTATTTCATGTCAATTTCTTAATAATTGAAAAATCTCAAATACTATTTTGAGCAATTTGTCCCCAAAGAACTCACAAGGGACATCTTGGTAAATGTAGCAATTGCTTGGGCTTAGTACTAACATCTTTCGAGTGACAAGCACTCTACAGTTTATGCGTTACTTCAGTGTTTACTTGACTGAAATGACTTACAAAAAAATAAGCCAGGTAGCCACTCTGAGTTAGTGCTCTGGGGTAGGACTGGGGTGGACTGCTGCTGTAGAGACTGGGACTGAGGTTTGAGAGAGAATCTTCAATGTGTGGTGTTTGTGTGAGGACGCGGAACAGGTTTTTGTTCTGGGCTGCTCTCCGCGCGACGGTTATTTGCTAACCTGACGGGGAGCAGTCCTACTAACTGAGCAAACTGAGGGCGTGTTGCCATGTAGGCCAGTCTGGGATCAGCCCTGAGCACAGACTTATTTATAAACCTACAGGAAAGGCCCCTTGAGTGTGCTCTGCCTTCTGACCCGGAATGATGGTGAGAGATTAGTGAGAGAGCACGGGAAGTCCTTGAGGGCCAACTGGGTTTCCAGCCTGGGCATCTGCCCTTTCAGCCAGGAGCTGGCTACAGACTGTTCTCTGGATGGTCAGTGTCCCTGGACTGGTGTGATCTCAAGGTACAGAGAATGACCTTTGGGTGTTGTTTACGAAGTTGATTATGACTTGCACTATGGAGATCATTTGCTCAATAAATATTTAACAAGCACTCATTGCCTGTCTGGTAGTGCTGTAGGTGCTGGCAAAGATCGCGGGCCCTGTCCTCACAGAGCTTGCCTTCTGATGGGGGAGGCAGACAACAGACTGATAAAGTCATGAGAATTTTGGATAGTTCTAAATGCTGTGAAGGAAATAAAACAAAGCAATGAGAGAGAGAGAGAGTTTATGTGGGGTAAGACTATTTTAGCTCACAGGATCTAAGAAACGTTTCCTGAGAAAGCAACATTGGAGCACAGCCTCAACTGACGAACAGCCTGAGGGTTAGGACTTCAGGTACAGAGGACAGTATGTACAAAGGCCCTGAGGTAGGCAGAGCTCAGCAAAACATTAAGAAGGCCAGTGTGACTACAGATTAGTGAACAAGTAGGGTTTTTTTTTTTAGCATTGATAAAAATCAGCTTCTATATGACTTCTCTAATATTTATTGCACAACCTGGATGGTTACTGAAACTTTCTCATGGCAAACTGTAGAAAAAATGTGAGCATAGCTCAAGTTCTATGTCCTTCATACTGGCACACTCTCAATAAATATTGAGCAGAAATCCTCTCTGAGGATTTCTGATTTTTCCATGGTTACTCCAGGCTGACCATATCTGGCCCCTAACTTATTGCAATGTGAGGCAGCTTCATTGCTTGACTCGTTAACTTTAAAAGCCATGTTTTTAGGACAGCTTTTTAAAAACCACATGCAGAGCAAAAATTGTATCTGCTGTGGTTTTTTAAATAACAGCTTTATTATTATAATTCATGTACCATACAATTCATCAACAATGTGTACAATTCCATGATTTTTAGTATATTTACCGAGCTGTGTAACCATCAGCGTAATTAATTTTAGAACATGTTCACCAACCCTAAAGAGAAACCCCATGAGCTCCCATGAGCAGTTATTCCCAGCTGCTCCCAATGCCCCAGCAACCCCAGGCAACTACTAACCCACTCTATGTCTCTATAGATCTCCTCTTCTGGGCTTTTAATAAAATAGAATCATCCAACATATAATATTTGTATTTGGCTTCTTTATGGTCATCCATTACATGGATACATCACCATTTAGTTATCTACTCATCAGTTGATGGACGTTTGGATTATTTCCATTTTTTGGCAATGATGAATGGTACTTTTAGGAACACTCAATTATACATTTTTTGTGTGTGTGTGAAAGCATATGTTTTCATTTATTTTGGATATTTACCAGTTAGTGGAATTACTGGGTTGTATGATTACTCTACTTTTAAACTTTTTTAAAATTTTAAACTTTTGAGGAACTGCCAGACTATTTCACAAAGGAGCTGCCCCACATCTAAATTTTTGAAAAGGTTTTCTTTTGATCTCTAGGGGCAGAAAGAACATTTAAAAGAGAGAGGGTGGTGGGGAAATGGACATTGGGGAGGGTATGGGCTATGATGAGTGCTGTGAAATGTGTAAACCTGACGATTCACAGACCTGTACCCCTGGGGATAAAAATACATTATATGTTTATTAAAATAAAAAATTTTAAAAAAAGAACATTTAAAAGATACATATACATACACACATATATATGTATATACACATATTTTTAAATTTTATTTATTTATTTTTAAATTCTATTTGAGGGAAAGAGTGTGAGTGGCATGGGGGGGAGGGAGGGGCAGAGAGAGAGGGAGATAATCCCAAGCGTGGGGCTCAATTCCATGACTTTAAGATCACGACCTGAACCAAAATCAAGAGTCAGACGCTTAACCAACTGAGCCACCCACGTGCCCCTAGAGAACATTTTTGTTACCTTGATAATCCTTAGGATTTCAAATATTAAATAGGTAGATCATGAAATAAGGGCTAAAGATGAAAGCATCTGCCCTTTCCTCAAGATTTGAGTTTTAAAACCTTTAATAATTTTCTTTAAATCTCTATTTTATGCTATCTGCAATCACAACTTGTTATCTGTGTTCCTTATTATCCGTTTCATTTCAAAAATTAATTACATAAAAAATTCCTGACATTTCCTTTAAGTACTTTAGGTCCAATTAAAAAAAATCCAAGTTAACATGAGATACTTTTTCACTGATGGAGATTAGATTTATTTGATTATTATTCATTGGATACCTACTCTACACCAGGCATATTCTAGGTGCTGGATATTTCCTCTCTGCTTTCTACTTCAGAAGGTTCACTTTATTAGTTATGTGGTTGGAGGAATACTGTGTAGTGTAATTGATTCTTTTTTTTTTTAGGGTTTTATTTATTTATTTGAGAGATGGAGTGTAGGAGAAAGACAGTGATCATGGGCAGGGAGGAAGGGCAAAGGGAGAAGCAGACTCCCCACTGAGCAGGAAACTCGAGGTGGGGCTTGATCCCAGGGCCCTGAGATGACAACCCGAGCTGAAGGCAGATGCTTAATGACTGAGCCACACAGGTGCCCCACAAATGATTCCTATAGTTCATTTTCCATAAGCAGACCCTTTGCAGATTGAATTTTTGGCTTTTGATATTCATTATCTTACTTTCTCCAACACATACTATTTGGGCTGCACATAGAGAGTCAGATCTACTGCAGATTATCATTGTCAGCATGACGAGAATTCCAATAGGTGTTTCTTTATTCACTCCATGGCAATATTAATTTCTTGATTTATCTGGTGGTATATTGTAACACTATTGGCTAACGAATCTGTTGAAAAATAATCTTGACCAGCCAAAGAAAAGTTCAACTAAGAGCCTTTCCAAGAATTACACCTAAGCCAGAATTCAGCCCTTGAGTTCATTCAGACCATAGTTGACAGAGAATGGACCCATGTTGACACCTGAGGAAAGATTCAAGTCTTCTTGGTTTTAAGGCTAACTACCATATGAGAATATTCTACTCATTTTACAGATGAGGGAACAGGCACAGGAAGGATAAGGAACCTCATCAAGGTTACAAAGCTAACAGGGAGTCTTGGCTTGTGCTCCTATTCTCTATTCCCTCTGCTTCTTATTATTCAACCCTTAGATCCTCTGTTTCTTCAACTGAATGATGAATAGATTGTTGAGTGTTAAGTCGTACCTGTGAATCTCCAAGGCCCCTCCCAGTTCTGAGACTGGTTTAGATCCAGCAGTCTCAAAAGAAGCACTTATGACCATGGGTGGCTAAGAGAAATAGTCAAGCCACAAAGTATCCTAGGAATGTTAAAATTCTCAGAAGCAGCCTTTTCAAGCCTCTGAGGATGTTTGGAAGAACAGGTTCAATGGAAGGAAATGCCCATAATTATCATTGTACATAGTGTTGAGAGTTCATTCAGCTTTTCCCTGGTGGGTGCCAAAGTCTGTGTGATCAATCCAAGTATTTGTACTATGGGTCATACCGCTCTCGATTTAGAGACGTAATGATTTTTCTCTAAGTACAGGGTGCCGGATTTGTGGGTAACAGGGCAGCTGGATGCCTCCTTCTGAGCCAGGTGGATACCTAGGGTTTGACTGATGTGTGCTTGTTACTGCCAAAGGATCTGACCTTCCTCTCAGGTCTCTTTAGCCTAATAATCAACCCTGATTCTTCTTGCTCAAGTCAGGCCTATTTCTAGTGAAATTTGAGCATTTTCTCTGCAGGCACCACTACTCACTGTACTGGTTCTGAATAGTCTCCTTGCTCTCTGTCTCTATTGCCCATGTTCACGCATCTATGACCACATTATCCAAACCAAGAATCAGAAAACTTGAATCTGATCAAAGAGTTTTGTACCAATTCAAATTGCAAAATAAATCTCAGAGACATATTTTAGATTTGGAGTTTTGGGAAATTTTTCGTGTTTTATTGGAACAATGAATATAATATTTGAAATTTGGCCTATTGCATGAGGGTCCTTCAGGGTGTCCCTTTATTTTCCTATTAGTGTCCCTAATTTTCCAACAGTTCCTTACAAAGCTCTTAGGGGAAATCTGGAGGCCACAATAACCTTTCCTTTTACCAATCCTCATGTGGCACTTCTTAATCTCTCAAGTTGGTCCCCTTATCTTTTCATAATTTCATAGGTTTTACATGTTCCTAAGTTTTTTTCCTCAACTGTTTAATCCATCTCCTAACTAGTCTCTCTCAGTCTACCCTTCAGTGTGGTTTCAAAGATTGATCATTTTGAAACACAAATCTAACCATGTCACCCTTCTGTTTAGAATCCTTCAGTGTTTCCTCTTTGTTTCCCAGATAAAGCCTTCATATGGAGACAAGAACTCACATGGTCTAACCCATTGGAGAAGACATTTGTTGTGTTTTGGCTAGTCAGCAATCCAATTTGCTTTTGGAGAATCTTCTCCTATGGGTACTCCATGGAGTGCTTCCTGTTCTACTCGTTGAGAGATGGTTATCTTGCCCAAGCCAAGGTCAGTCATACCTTTCCTCTGGAACGCTGAATCTTGAACAGAATCTTGCAAGGAGGGAGAAAATAGTCAGAGCCCATTCGTTTGCTGATGAGACTAGGAGTCCCTGCCAACTAGATCTCTAAGTGGACTCACGTCCACTTGGGTTCTCCATTTATGCAATCCTGCCAAGAGATGGGAACTACTGCTTGCGGTTAAAAGCTCTATTCCTGTTTACTTTCTACTTCCCACAAATACGCTTATCCTTAATCCTTTGTAATTATCCACTGTAGTTCTCAGTGTAGTCCCTAACATAAGAAGCTTTCATGCCATTAAGACTTTGTAAATGTAAAGACCTTGTAAATGCTCTTACCACTGTCTTGGGATGCCGCCTTCTCTACCCAAGCTGTGTTTTCTGTTTCTGTGTTCCCTTAATGCAGCATGGGTACCTTAACTGAGGTACTTAGCATATTCTCGTTACTATTTACCTGTCAGTATTCCCTCCTAGATAGTAGGACCCTTTGTTTTGTGTAATGCCTGGCGCAAAATAAATGATTAAGAATTATTTGATGAATGAGTAAATAAGAATAAATAAGAATTGACAATATATTTTGTAGTTCATGCATGGGGATTTGTGTTATGGACAACAGATTTCAGAAAACAGGTTGCAAGTTGTAGATCATAGAATCGACATAAATTGCAAGAGACTAACCATCAGGTAAGTTGCTGATGAGATTAAGATAAATTTATCAGAATAAGGGTGGTGAGTGATCACTAAGTCTTGCAACAAATAGATAGCATTTGTTTTACCGCTAAGCTTTTTTTTTTTTAAAACTAGGTAGTAATTTTAAAACATTATTTTAAATACAGCTTAGTTAAATAGTGTAGCAGTTAAGAGCACAGATTCCAGAGTTAGATAGCCTAGATTTAAACTCCACTACCTCTTTTTTTCCATCTATAAAATAGGGGAAATAATATTCTTAAGTGCTTAGCACAGCCCCTAGTGGTTCTGGTCATCGCCATTTGCCAGTTTCTCCCATTCAATTCAGTTTCTGCCCTTCTTTGTCCTGCTCTGGACCCAGGAGGCTGACCACTTGTGGGCTTCTTGGTGCATGGCTTCAGCTTGGCTTTGGCCAATGGTGAGCACCATCGTGAGGCATGAGAGCAGAGAGAGGCAGGGGTATTCTCTCCACACTCGTCTTGGCACTTTGTCTCTGACACTCAGACTCTGTCTCCTCTCAATTCCAGCTCCCTTCGGTGAGGGGGCTCAGGGGGTGGGGTCCGTCCTTTGCAAGCTCTGCTTTCCGAGGTACTGGTAACACTAGGTCTTCTCTTTGTTACTTAAGGCCCAGCAGCAGCAATCACGTCCCGCCGTCTGGTCTTTGGATGCCTCTTGTTTATGCCTTTAACCCTGCCCACAGTGCTAAAATTATTTCCCTTAAGATTCCTTCACTTGATTATCTGGGATGTCTTTTTTTTTTTTTAAAGATTTTATTTATTTATTTGACAGACAGCGATCATAAGTAGGCAGAGAGGCAGGCAGAGAAGAGGAAGCAGGCTCCCTGCTGAGCAGAGAGCCCGATGTAGGGCTCGATCCCAGGACCCTGGGACCATGACCCGAGCCGAAGGCAGAGGCTTTAACCCACTGAGCCACCCAGGCGCCCCTCTGGGATGTCTTCTGTTTCCGGCCTGGATCTTGACTAATACACTCTATGTATAAATCGCTTAAAAATGTGAACTATTTTTATATTTAATTATTAATATTAAATGTTCAATTATTAAATTTTAAAACGAATATTAAATACCATTAATGGAACATAGGTAAGTTGCAGTAAATAGATTATTATAAATATTAAGTATTGTTATGATATTAAAACACTTATGGCTATTGAGTAGAAAACAGGATTCACACATTTAAAATAAAGCAGAGGACTTCAAACACATTTCAGTTGTACAGCTGGCTGTTTTGCCTGTGGTTTGGAACAACTGCTAAGTACTCAGATGGAAAGTTGAAGAAGCTGTCCAGTGTGTGGGTAGGAGGGCGAGAGCCGGGCACACCTTCCCACATGAGCGCACCTGTAGTGGTGGGAGCAGTCTGCTCACACTGTTGGGCTGATCCCACCTGCACTTTTTCTGCCTATGCCCAAACTCTTACAGAGTTGACTGCACACTTTCGTCCCTCAAAGGTGTATTTTTTTCTTTATAACTTCTAGTTTCATAGGCTAGCTACCATGTTTGAAATCAGGCTCAACAAGCCAAAGGAGGTCACCATTTTTCAAACCCAAAAAAAAACAAATGTTTCCTCACTAAAACCATGTGGTAAACTAGTTGGATTATCCACGGTCTTGGACTACATAGACCCTGTGCACAGAGTAGAGGTCAGGCTTTCTCACCTACAACATGTGGTGGAGAAGGGAAGGCTAAAACTTCCCACCTGGGGGCTGAAATGTTGTTCAGGGCTGTCTGAAACACACAGCACGTAAGTCAGACACCAAGGCAGAGCCCCATGAAAGGTTCAGTTCAGTGGTCTTATGTTTATTTTAAAACAACATTAATCAATTCCACCTGTGTTTTCAAAAAAAGACGTTGAATTCATTGGTACATTTGAACCTGACAGCCTGCCTTTGGGATTAAAGCCTTTTCTGGTGATCTATTATCCAATAAGGTTACATCATAAATCATACGAGCCGAATTGGTAACAGACACGATTCCATGAGTGAATTAAAATGTGAGAAATAGTCTGAAACTGTCCTGGACACATGAGGGAATTTTCTCCTTCCCTCCTTCAGTACAGTTCTGGAGACTCTCCCACGCACAAGCGCGGTGCTGGATCCTGAGACAATGCTGTGAACAGGGGAGAGGCGGAAGCCATACAGCCTCCTCTCACAAGCACGGCCTCTGCATTCAGGCCACCTGTCTGCTCCCATCTCTGCTGCTTTGTTGCCCTCCGACTTTGGGCAGTTCACTGAACCTCACGGGGCCTTAGTTTCCCATCTGTAAAATGGAAACTCTAATTTGAAAGGAAATATCTATCTATCATCCATCTATAGATATCCCTGCGTTCACCACAGTATTATTTACAATAGCCAAGATAGAGCAATAACCTAAGTGTCCATCGATAGGTGAATGGGTGAATGGATCAAGAAGACGTGGCGTATATACACAATGGAATATTACCAAGCCATAAAAAAGAATGAGATCTTGCCATTTGTGACCACATGGAAGTAACTAGAGGGTAGCATGCTAAGTGAAAGAAGTTATACAGAAAAAAACAAATACCATATGACTTCACTTACATGTAGAATCTAAAAACAAAACAGATAAAAAAAAAAATAAAACAGTAACAGACTCATAGATCCAGAGAACAAGCTGATGGTTGCCGGTGGGGGGAGGTGGTGGATGAAATAAGTGAAGGAGATTCAGAGGTACAATCTTCCAGTTATAAAATAAATAAGACATGGAGATTTAAGGTACAGTACAGTTGTTACAATACTGTAACAACTTCATATAGTGACAGATGGTAACTAGACTTATTGTGGTGACCCTCTCATACTTGTATATAAATACTGAATCATTGTTTTGTACACCTGAAACTAACATAATATTGCATGTCAATCTTTCTTCAGTTAAAAAAAAGTAATACAATAGAGCTTGGCAGAGTAAGGGCACTGTTGCAGCAAAAAAGTCACTAACAGTTTGAGCATGCATTCATGCATTCACTGCTCATTTGGCCACTCACTCATCAGCAAAAGTTCATTAAGCAAAGTGCTTCCCTACTGCTGTCACTGTGCCCTAGGGAGCAGTGATGAACAGGATAGACCAGGTACCTGCCTTCAGGATTTTATTGTTGCTCTGTGCAAACAATGAGTACATTATAGATGTCTGGAGTCCCATATGTGGATATAAACTGGGTGCTCTGGAAACTGGTACATATAAAAATGTAATTATTTTTTTATGGCCTTGAAACCATGTAATGCAAGTCAGAAGGATGTAGAGTGGAAAGTGTATATATGTGTACACACACACACATACGCACACAGAGAAGGACACACATTATATGTAGTTTTACATTTCTGATTTCCACTTCCATGAGGATATAGAGTAGTGGTTCATAGTATGGATGCCTAGATTAAAACTCCAGCCCTACTGTCATTCACTGTGTGATGGGAGGCAAATTATTTAACTTCTCTCTGGTTCATTTTCATTAGCAGCCAACGTGGATGATTATAATAGTGCCTACTTCGGTTTACTGTGGATTGTAGTGAGTTTAGTGAGCTGACGGTCCACAATGTTAGCTCTCACCAGCCTTGGATCATTTTCATAAGGTAGAGTGGGAAAGGCAGAGGTTTAATAACCAGCCAGACCAGGGCCTGAGTCCTACTTCATCACTTACCAACCAAGCCAGTAACTCAGCCTCTGAATTCCAGTTTTCTCACCTGTAAAACAAAGATAACAATACGTAACTCTACGAGATTGCATAGTTCTTGGCAATTACCCGGCACTCAAAGAACAGCATTTATCCCTCTTTATCCCTCCCCTAAGATTAAAAACCATTTGAGCCCAATAATGGGATGAAAGTAAAGGCAAGAAAAAGAAGAAACAATACTTTGGAGAATTACAAGCAAAAATATGATGTAGTATGTTTTTAAGGTCATTTTTAACATTTGAAAATGTGTCTTTTAAAACAAATCTCTGTAAGTATGTGAGAGAACGGCTTATCCACTTCTAGTTTTGTTTTTGGGTTTTGTTTTTGTTTTTGATCTTTTGTCTGTTAGAGTGTGAGCGAATGAAATGGAATTCATAGAATGATCTCTAGATCTGAGTGAACTGCTGTAAAAACTCTAAGTTCTATTTTATTTTTATTTTCAAATGTAGTGTCTATGTAGCTATGCCATCATTCATAAACAGGGTAAGAGCAGCATGTACAAAAGAAGAGAAACACGTCCTGCTGTAGTAAGTCAGGAAGGAAAGGCTGCTCAGCTGGGCAGGCACTGGATGGATGACTCAGGTGTTGTGCAAGTGTCCCACCCTCCCCTGACCCCCGATGCCTCCATCCACCCTCCACATTCCTGGCTTCCTGGCTGGTGTGAGGTCTGCACAGCAATTTTACGTTAATTTCTCTGTCTTTTCTCTAAAAGAGTAAATCAGCAAATGGTCTAAGTGGGGGGTGGGCCTTAGGTTGTCTCACAAATCACCAACTTCTTAATAAGTGCTCCACACGAAAATAATAATGCAAGACAGAGGACCAACTTCTTAGTCCAGGGCACTGCCTTTATATCAATTTTTCTTTAAATGCACATTCAGGTTTTTTTTCTTCCCAAGGGAGTTTTATTAAATCCAGCTTATTCGATGACCTGTCTTTTTCCTCTTACTCTGTCTTGCAAGTACATACGCTTTTGGGCCCAAGAGAGGCCCGAAAGTCAAGGGCTGCACAAAGCTGTAAAGCCAGAATACTGAAACTCATCTGACCCTCACCTCGCTAGCAAATCTTGCTTCTTCCAGTCATTGGGGACGAAAATTCTGGATGATAAGGAGGTGGTTTTGGTCTTGTCTCTGCCAACCTGCTCTCCACTCCCTCTGCACTGTGAGGCAGTGGGAGAGTGTGTGAGATCAGAACATCTCCAGCTTCTCTGGGTCAAATTCCACTCATGGGTAAAGTGTCAGGGTTGGGCTAGATTTCTGAGTTCTCTTGCATGTCTAATTGCTCTGCTGAGGTGTGACTGAACAATGAACCTTCACAAGCGGGTAGGGGCAATTCTTACATTCTAGTAATGGCAGCAGTTCCCTAAGCCAGCATCCACTGCTCCCAGAGCCCCCTTCCAAACTCCTGAAGTCCTCCGGGCTTCCTCTGCCCACTCTGTTCATTGCAGTATGAGCCTGGACCTCCAGCCATGCGAGTTTTGGACCTAGTCTTTGGGATCCAGTCTTACACTAAAGTTGGGACCATGCTCCCATGTGCAAGAATGAGCTCATTTTCAGTTCTTATTGATAGGTATGGACTGGCCTGAGCAGACATGGGAGTACTGGTCATAGACTCTCTGTTAAAGAAATCTGGGAGGGGCACCTGGAGAGTGCAGTCTGGCTAAGTGACCGCCTCTTGGTTTCGACTCAGGTCGTGATCTCAGGGACTTGGGATCAAGCCCCGCATCGGGCTCTGTGCTCAGCACGGGGTCTGCTTGGAATTCTCTCCCTCTGCCCCTCCTGCTGGTGCTTGCTCTCTCTAGAAATAAAGGATTAAATCTTAGAAAAAAAAAAATCTGGGAAAACTTGGTGGAGATGAGAACAGGGACAGGCACCTTCAGAAACCAACTGGTGAACACAAATATTTTTCAAGCAGGGTTTCCTTGTCCTCAAGATATAATTTTATATACATGGATTTGTTCAACCAACTAACTATCTTTTTTAGATTTTATTTATTTATTTGACAGAGAGAGAGAGAGATCACATGTAGGCAGAGAAGCAGGCAAAGAGAGAGGAGGAAGCAGGCTCCCCACTGAGCAGAGAGCCCGATGTGGGGCTCATCCCAGGACCCTGAGATCATGACCTGAGACAAAGGCAGGGGCTTTAACCCATGGAGCCACCCGGGCGCCCCACCAACCAACTAACTATCAAGATGACACTTTTTTTTTGGTGGTTAGAGGGTATTTGAATCAAAGAAAAAACTTTCTAAAATATCTTTTATCAAAACATATGGAGAAAAGGACACATCCGATCAATGTACAGCTCAATACATTCTTATAAAGTGAACCATTGAGTAACCACAAACCAACTCAAAAATAGAACCTAGTGAGAAGCCCTTATTCTATCCTCTCTCCTTCTCAGGAATACGTTTTTGATGGTATTGGCAACATCACCTCTCTGTGCTCCCTTCCAGAACCATTCCTGGGACCACCTCCCTCTCATTCTCACCCGTTACTTCATTCCCCGCCCCCCATCTTCCGCCCCCTTAGGAGAAAACCAAACACGCAATATCAACTAGCACTGGCCATTCTCTTCCTCATAACCTGAAAGTCAGTAAATTGGGTCGAAAGGAATGGTGGGGGGCAAAGGGGATGAACCACTGTTTTCCTATCAGTAAGAAAACGTGATATGTGCTGTCAGGGTCCTCAGGATTTTTGGAGCTCTCATTTAGGGTAGACCGTACCATGCAGCCAAGATGAGAAAACAGAGGCTCAGGAAGGTGAGGCAGCTTAATCTCGATTTCAGAAAACAAACCTTTGCAAAGTGTGGAGTCTTTGCCTAGGTCAGAACCAGAGGCTTCAGGGTATAAGGGGAATTCTCACCTCGGTAATGAGTAGTGGCCCTAGGCCTCTCTGAGAAGCTGGTGGAAGGCATGGTGCTCCTTCCCAGAAAAACGTATACACAGAAAGCGCCTATCACTTTAGGGGTTCCCCTCACCAGTGAGCCCCTGGTACTTAGGAACTGTCCCCCTTCTGCTTCAGTGCCTCTCTGTGGGGATACAGCACACATCCAGTTCAGCTGCCATGGCCATTACCTTTCAGCCACAGATAGGTGTCCTGTTAATGCAGTGCACCTGCCCCACAGACGGAACTGTACTTAGATGCACCCTCTCTCCCAGCACGCCGTGCGCACTGCAGGGTCGCCCTCCTTTCCCATGGAGCTGTCACAAAGGACAGCACTTGGCATCCTCACTCCTCACTGCCCAGGAGCACCGACTCCACAAAGTTCTGGTGCCCGGTTCTCTGGGATCGCTGCCAGCTGGGTATACAGCTCTGGCCAGGAGGGCGCCCAGCGGCCCCAGGAGACTAGGAGACCGGAGGCGGCTCGCCCTCATCTCGGCTAGACCCCGGCTTCCGCAAATACGCTGGGTCTTTGGCGAGCCGGTGCGGGCACGCGGTGGGCGGCAGGGGCGCAGAGGCGCCGGGGGGCGCGCGCGTGTGCGCACCGCCAGGGCGCCCGGCCGGCGGTGCCCCGCTCTCCCGAGGCCTTGGTGGCCCCGGGCCGGGCGGGGGCCGGAGCCGCGAGAGCAGGAGCAGCGCCCCTACCGCCCGCTTTTCCGCCTCCATCTCCTCCGCCTCCTCCTCCTTCCCCCAGCCACCCGCGCAGTCACAGCCGGTTCAGACTGGCCAGGGTGCCCCGCAAAGGAGAGAGGCAGGGGGCAAACCGCGGGGAAGAACTTCCCGGGAAGGAGGAGGAGGAGGAAGAGAAGGTGGAGCCCAGAGGAGGGGGCCGGCTCCCTCTCTCCCTGCACGCGGCCGCCGCCGGCGCGGGGCTCGGCGGGGGCAGAGGGCGGCGGCTCCCGGGGCCGCGCGTAGCGGGACCGATTGCCCAATACTCCGGCAGGGGCCGGGGCCGGGCCCGGGCCCCCGGATAAAAACCGCCTGCAGGCCCCGAGCAGCGGGGGAGAGCGGCGGCCGCGGTTCTCACAGCACCACCCGCCCGGCTCGCCCGGGGCTCTGCGCCCGGGGCTCTGCGCCCGCAGCTGCGCCCCGGAGCCCCGGCCGAGGCCGCTACCCAGGTAAAGGGCTGGAGCTCGCGGGAGGGCGCCAAGGCTCGGCGGCCACCCGCGCTGCCTCGCCTCCCAGAGGCGAGAAGTAAACTCCTCTGGCTCGGAGCGGGAGGCGGCGGCGGCGACGCTGTCACCCGCGGCCAAGCACTTTGGAACAGGTTTCTGGTTTGGGGTGGGTACCGGGGGCTGAGCGTCCTCCGTGCGCCCAGCCCTGGATACCCGCCCCTATGGAAAGGTGCTTCTCCGCGGTGGGCAAGTTTTCCCAGCAATCTCAGGGCGGCATTTTGCGCGGAGGTGGAAGAGGGAGACACAGATAGAAAGAAAGGGGTCCTGGAGGAAGGACCGTGCTCCGGGAGGAGGTCCGGCTCGGAACTCCCGAGACAGCAGCTGGTGGCAGAGCGGGGGTTGGGAGCAATGCGACCCGGTGGTTCCCCTCTTTCTCAGAGAGCAGAGGGGGCTCCAGGTACCTCGCTGAGGAGCTGGTGCACGCTGCCGCCCCTGGGAGGGTCGCGGCCGGGGCGCCCCGGTGCTCCAGGGCTCGCTAGGGCGGGCGGGAGGCAGCGCGCGGGGCTGGCAGCTTCTACGCCGCCGCGCCAGGTTCAGCACCACCGGGTCAGTCCGGGCGACCGCCGCGGGAGGCACGGCACCTCGGCCTCCTGGACACGGGCGGGAATTTGGGAGGACTTGGAGCTTACCGCTCCATCTGTGGTTCGCGGCGGGTAACCTGCTCAGCCGTCAGCGGCGCCGGAGGCTCTGTCTGGAAGGAGCTGACAACCATTTAAAAACTTGGTCATCAAAAACAAATCAATGCTTCTTTGGTTGCCAGGTCTAATTCATTCAGCACAGGTCAATCCATCCGGGCTGTTTAGGCGGGATTTACACTAAATAATATACTTATACAGTAAGTTATTTCATATAACATTTTGGGGACCAATTTCCTGGGTCACAATTAGTTTGGGTGTATTTTTTTTTTTTTAATCTCCAATTATCTGGGTAGTAGTTCAGGTCGCAGATGGATTCTTCCTCCCCCCCCCCCCAGTAGGATATTTAGTTGTTCCATCAAATTGTGTTAATTTAGTATGTCCTGATAGTTTCTTAGATTCAGGTTGGCTTTAGCTCTGAGAAATTGTTCTGACTGCAAGAGTACATATATTTTGAGCTAGTTGGCCTTTACTTTGGGAGATATTTTGCAGATACCAGCATATTCCTTGTAGCTAATGAGATTGAGCTAGTATTTAACAAACGAGTTCAAGCAAAGAACACATGGTCCCTGCCTTCAAAGAGTTTAGTCTAGTGGGAAATGGGTATGTTTACGAATATCTACAATACAAGATAGTACAAATGGAGTCATATGGCAGCAACATCATTACTGTGCTGTTGATGGCAGAGAAAAGGGAAGGTTCATTCAAGGTTAAGAACTAAAAAAGTTACATAGCAGGTGTAGTGTTTGAGCTGGTATTTGAAGAAGGAAGAGGATTTCCTCCATTGAAGGGAGGCTTGTTGGAAAAAGCCAATGGCACAGAGTTCTGGAAGTCCAATGTGTCCAAAGGAAGCAGAGTAGTTTGGAGTGGCTGGAGCCTGGAATTTAAGATAGATAAGGCTGGGAGGTAGGATGGGGCTAGATTGGGGAGAATATGACAAGCCATGTGAAGAAATTAAAAATGTGATTGAACATCATCATCATTATTATTATTATTATTATTTATACCAGCAATGTTAGCATCCTTAACTATAGTTTATACCTTGAGGTTCAGTTTTGTGTATTTTTCATTTTTTTTATTTATTTATTTGACAGAGAGAGAGATCACAAGTAGGCAGAGAGGCAGGCGGGGGTGGGGGGGAGGCAGGCTCCCTGCTGAGCAGAGAGCCTGATGTGGGGCTAGATCCCGGGACCCTGAGATCATGACCTGAGCCAAAAGCAGTTTTGTTTATATCCAAAAATAATTAAAGGGATAAAATCTCAATGGTATTTGCTTCCTATAAACATTACTGTAAAAGAGTAATATATTTCAAGTAGCCTTTAATGCTTTATATAAATCCGATAGTTTTTCCTCCAAGTCTGCAGTCTTATGGTATACCGACTCTTTGTTTGATGAAAACTCTGGATAGGGAGACACGTCCACTTCCCTGAGCAATATGCAGAGCAGAGCCACTGTCTGTTCTGTGTTTCCACTGCCAATAATAATAATTATTATTAATGTTTATTAAAGATGATATGTCATGTGAGCCACATGCCTTATTTTGTCGCAGAAGAAGGCATAATTTTGATCTTAGGCTGATAATTTTAATAAGGTCACTCAGCTAAGTAGATGATGGGACCAGAATTTGAAGCCAAGAAATGTCTCTCAAAAGCCCATCCTTTGAACTACTGTTGGACTGTCATGTAACAACGGCATAATACATGATAACTTGTTAAAAGAAGTTAGAAATTGAGACTGCTACCAGTAGAAGTGTTTCTGTATTTTTAAATTTGCATCCTCATTCCCATCATTCTGATAATTGACGTATAGCATTGTATTACTTTTACATGTACAGCATAGTGATTTGATATATGTATATATTGTGAAGTGATTATGACTGTAAGTTTAGTTAACGCCCATCATCACACACAGTTTTTTGGGTGATGAGAACTTTTAAGGTCCACTCTTTCAAATATATGATATACTATGTCATCATATTGTACATTACTCATCATTCTGGTTAATTTTACTTTACAAATTAATGATGAGACATTTAAATTTTTTTTTTAAGATTTTGTTTATTTGTTTGACAGAGAGAGACAGTGAGAGAGGGAACACAAGCAGGGGGATTGGGAGAGAGAGAAGCCGTCTTCCGGCTGAGCGGGGGCTCCATGCGGGACCCCATCCAGGACTCTGGGATCATGATCTGAGCTGAAGGCAGATGCTTAACGACTGAGCCACCCAGGCGGCCGAGACATTTAAATGTTTTAACACATCTTCAAACTATTCTATGATCTTGTGCTTTTATGACGCACTCAAAAGAAACTCTTCAGCACTTTGAGAAGAGGTAGGTTATGAATGAGTAAAACATTAACAAATATGACAACATTAAACACAAAGACCAGATCTGCCAGATTCTCTGGAAGAGTGTCAGTTTCAAATATTCTTCTTCTTATTCCCAATAACCCTCCTGAATGCACCAGATCTTTTTGTGTTTCAGCATCCCATATATGTTGCCTTGTGTCTTGAGTTTTTATTCTGAAAGTGATAGAGCAAATATACTGGTTTGTACATGACATACTCAAGTGTGTGCTCAGACAACAGATTGGACTCTACATAATCATGTACACATTATGCAAAACATATACTAAGCAAAAGAACACACCAGTGTAGATATCATCATCGCACAAACCAGTGTAGATATCATCACAGTGTAGATATCATCATCGCACAAACCATATCACTCAAAGCATGGCCCAAGTAGTAGCCACCACTTCAGAGAAAAGCTGAAACAAGAGCCCAGTAGCATAGGACACATGATGAGAGTATGGGAGGCCGGGAAATGATTATACAAATTTAAGTGTCTGGCTGTCACTTGCTTGTTCTTAACTCTGTTAAATCTAGATCTTCCCATCTTTTCTCAGACTCTGCGTGGTTTACAAATTCGGCCATTTTCTCTTCGGAGCCTTAGAGCAGTACTGGAAGTAGGTGACTCTTCACTGGATTAATCAGTGAGGGACCTGGGTACTGGCCTCTCCTCTAACCACGCTACCCCCAGATTGGTGGAAGCAAGTTCACAGGGTTCAGCCAGGGGAGACGGGAAAGGCAGATGATGGGTCGAGTGGGGAGAGCATAGGTGAAACTCTCAATGCAGGTCAACCTTGGTCCTGTGTCAGGGAGATGTTAGAGAGTGGAAGGAACTGGAGAGAACACGTCCATTCCGTGACGATGAAAGCGACTCAGTTCCAGCCAACTGTTATGTGGGAATAAGGGCCCAGTGTTGCCAGGTCTTCTGATGGATTTTCAAGAGAATCCAAAAAGTCTGATTTTTATGTGAAATTTTCCAGTTTTAAATTCATTCAGAATTTGCAAAAGTAAAATAAAAATAAATAAAATAAAATAAAAAATTGTGCAGGCCAACAAAATGCCTCCGGAGATCTAGAGATCAGATCTGGTTTGAAGGCTGTCAATTTGCTAGATGATTCCTAAGGCTCCTTCTGGCTTCAGGCTTCCATGATCCTATACTTAATCCATGTCATCTCTAACCTGTTTCTTCCACTTTGGTGAAACATAACACTCACCATATCTAAGTCATGCTTTGGAGGATAACTTAGCTTTGGAGGAACTCTTTGCTAAGTGCTGGACTGCGATTGATTTGTAAGGCCTTAAAGAGAAAGGATGTCCTTTTTTGATGGCCAAGCTGTTTTCATAATTCATAGGTTCCAGCAGTTAATTACTTGTGTTAATTATCTCTTTTGGGGATGGTTAATGTGATTTAATTCGAGGGCCCAGAGTGATTTCTCTAAACATTTTCCTTCCTGCTCTTCCTTCTCACTCCAACGTGAGATAATAACCCGTCGGGAAATTGATCCTGGCTCCCCCTTGGGCAACTTGTACTCGTAGTCTGACTTACGGTGCTCGGACAAAGAAATCTTCATCGTCTTTACCCTGGCAAAGTTTCACTGTGTAGTCTGTCTCTCCTTTTAAACTTGGAAATATTTGAGAATGTTCTTGAATTGCATACTGAATTAAGGGTTTGGCTTTTGAGTTGTGTTAATTCAGCAGTTTAGGGCTTTTTTTTTTTTTTTTTTTTAAACATTCTTATATGGAGCCCAAAGTAAAAATGAAAACAAAAAGTAATGCATTTATGTCTGATTCCAATCCTAAATTACCTTTAATAACTCTGGTTCCTCTGCAGTGAAAATTCTTTAATATAATTTTTTTTTAAAGCTCAGTTTATTGGATTTGACTGGCTAAGGTGTGTTCCTCACTTTATGTCAATGACCTATTTTACAAATGAGAGAGTCTGATTCTAACTGAAAAGTTCAGAGCAGATGTTGACAATGAGACGGAAGCATGTGAATAAATAAAACAAGAACGGCATGTTTAGAGAAACCACATATCTTCTTGTGATGGAGCTGATTTCAAGAGGACAGAGGACAAACAGAAGGCTCTGGATGACAGTTGTGAGCCACAGTTTGTCCTTGTCCTGGCTCCAGGAATGTGTCGCCCACCCCCACCTCCCAAAGTGCCCCCTGCCCCTTTCCCCCTACCATGTCGCACTTCAGTGTGTCAATCATGTTTAACATTTAAAACCAAATCTGAGAGAATCAGGTAACTGACCATTAAAGACATAGCATTTGATATTACATTGGTAAAAAAGTTTGAATTAGAAAAAACCCTACAATTTCTTTATTTTTACCCACGTGTTTGACTAGTCCATCAGATTCAATGATGGAAGCAGCCTCTAATCTCCATGGACGCAGGGACCACCCCGTCTTGGTTCCACCATGCCTTCTAATTCATTTTCTTCTAAATAAAGGCATGTTATCTTCTAAATGCACTTAATTCATTTTGTTGAATGAGAGATATTTGATTAATCATTTTAATAGAGTTAGGTAAGTAGGGTTTTTTTTTTAGCATTCATTAATTTCATAAAGATTTATTGAGCTTTTACTATGTGTCTAACACAATTCTTAGCGCTTGGGATGTGGGACAGGCTTGTAAGTTAACAAATAGTAACAAATAATAAAGTTTATTGGGATGAATGTTGTTAATAGCAAGATTGTCCAAATTGGTGTGAGATATTAGGGGAGGGAAGACTGACCATTGGAGAGTCAGCATGGCGTTAAGTAGAAGGAGACATTTTAGGCTAAGTCTTAGAGGAAAAGCAGAAGTTTCTCAGTAGGCAGGTTGGAGATAGGCATTACCGCCCCTCTCTAAAGGACAGAAGGAGTGGGGCTCATGTGCTGAACTGTGACAATGGCTTGGGGACCACAGGCTTGTGGGACATTCTAAAGCGGTGTAGTTGAGAGCTGGATTGTTGCAAATTTTTAGAGGAAAACAAAAGGCATCTAGTAACTCGCTGGGTATTTAAAGATGTAAATATCTAATGTATGGACAAAACATGGATTTCTAGAACCAATTTTTCATTTTCATTTGTAAGTTTTGAATACGTATTCATTGATGGGGTTCTGTCAGCTCCATGAGGGCAGGAAAAATCTTGGATTTTCTTATGTGCTTATACTAATGAATTAAACAGAAAACTTGTGCCCTACTAGTGGATACACTGTGGGTGGTGAGGAATGGCTGAGAGATCTGAGAAGTTGGAGGCGGAATTTGAGATGACGAGAAGCCTGGTTTGGCTGCAGCCTGCAGATGCATTGCTGCAGGGAGAGAGCAGATGCAGGAGGGTCTGTGAGCAGGCGGCTGTAAGGGATTTGCAAAGAAGATGTAGAGGGAGAGTCCGACCACAGAGCTCCTGGTTGGCAGGCCCGGTCCTGGCTGACCTGGGACCCAGGGGAGGAGGAACAGGGATGGGATGAAGACGGCGCTTTCTGCTTGGTCCAATGAAAGCCTGGCTGTGTTGGTTTTCCAGATGAAATTCAGGAAAAGGAGGTTGATGGCTGCAGAGAGTGGGAGGGGCCTGAACACAGCCAGGGGGGATCTTGACATAGAAAATGATAAGAAATGGGCTGGACATGTGGGTTTGGAGTTCTGGAGAGAGGTCAGGCCTGCGGATGGAGACTTGGGACTCCATCCTTTGCAGACATGCGGTCCCCCGGTGAGGCTAGAGAGCTTGTGGGGTCGGGTGGGTCCGGAAGACCAGGGGGCACTGGTTTGCAGAGAAGAGAGTGGGGGACACTGTCGGGAGGGTGGTGGAAGGCAAGCCCGACCTGGCTCCGCGCTGAGGCGGTGGGGGCCCCACTGCCAGAGCATTTCTCTTGTGTGGCCGCGTGGGAGCCAGACGACAGTTGCGGAATCATCAGGAGGTGAGAAAGTGGAGACAGGGAGCGTGTTCTTTCGAGTTTTTCTCAGAAAACCTGTGAAAGGCGCAGCGACAGTAAGAACTGTGCGCACTCACTCTGCCAAGCCCCGGGCTTCGGGTGTGGTAGGTTGTGTCCTGTGTTCCTCCTAAAAATCCTAAGAGGTTGGAGTTCTTGCTCTTTCCATTCTGTAGATGAAGAAACTGGGAAGATCGTGAACTTGCCGTGAGTCTCGGGGCTAAGGGCTGGGTTCAACCACGAACCCCAGAGAAATGACTCCAGGGTCCATGTTCTAGCGCAGGGACTTGTGGCTGTTTGACAGTGACACACAGTGCGCTGTGTTTGTGTGCCCTGCACACACACACACACACACACACACACACACATACACATACCCTGAAGTACGGTTTCCCAGACTGCCATTGAGCCCTCACCACCATGCAGGAGCTGTTCTTACATTTTTGATTCTTACCTGTTTTGTTCTGTTCTAAATTCCAATTAAAAAAAAAATGTACTCACAATCCACAGTTGATTTCATGACCTGCGATGCATTGCAGAGTTTGGACAACACTGCTCTAGCCCACAGCTTGGTGGGCTTCCCAAACTGCTGCTTAATACTCTTTTCTTTCTTTCTTTCTTTCTTTTTTTTTTTTTTTAAGATTTTTATTTATTTGACAGATAGAGATCACAAGTAGGCAGAGAGGCAGGCAGAGAGAGAGGAAGAAGCAGGCTCCCTGCGGAGCAGAGAGCCCGATGTGGGGCTCGATCCCAGGACCCTGGGATCATGACCTGAGCTGAAGGCAGAGGCTTTAACCCACTGAGCCACCCAGGCGCCCCTTAATACTCTTTTCTGTTACATTTAACGAACATTGATTGAGTGCCTATTGTATGCATAGATGCAGAAAGAATGTAAAGAATATAAGATGTGCCCTTAGCCCAGGAGTTTTAGTTAGTGAAGAGAAAGGGAAGAAGGTGAGTAAAAGGCTAAATATAATGCACACCAGAATGAAATAAGAAGAAAAGAGTGGTATAAGCAACATCTCATGGAAGCCTAGGGCGCTTAATGCTGGCTCTAAATGTGTATGGATTTGACTAGTAGTGTCTAGTGTTTTCTGTGCTATGAAAATATTAAAAAAAAACTTTTATGAAATGAATACGAATGTCTCTGGTAAAGACTTTTAAGGATAGAGGCCAAAGGAAATTTGAAGACCATGATATTCTGTGTATTTTTCTCAAAGGTCCTGAAGTGGTCAAAATATTATTTTTATCTAGACATCTGTTTGTTCAGTGTAAGCCCCTGAATGATGTTAGCAAATTCAGTCATACTGAAGTATATCCATTAAAGGGATGCCTGGGTGGCTCAGTCCGTTAAACATTCGACTCTTGGCTCTGGCTCAGGTCATGATCTCAGGGTCGTGAGACTGAGACCCACGTCAGGCTCCACACTCAGCATGGAGTGGGCTTGAGATTCTCTCCCTCTGCCCCTCTCCCTCAGCTCTCTCTCTCTCTCTCAAAGTAAATAAAATCTTAAAAAAAATAAAGTACATCCACTAAAACGTTTTAAAATCAAAGAGCACCCATTAAACAAAAGTTTACCATCAACTTCCCGAAGTAAAAGAATGCAACCATACAGACCACTTCATGAACCTGCATTAGGCAATAGCTCCTCAGGTGGAATGGAGAGGCTTCAAATAGAATTTGACAGAAAGCCTATGGACGCTGGGGTAGAATGGGAATTATTAATAACTACCTAAGTTTTATGTAGAGTTGTATGCAGATTAAAAAGATAACTTTTGAATGGTGCCTGGGTGGCTTAGTCAGTTAAACCTGTGTCTTCAGCTCAGGTCCTGATCCCAGGATCCTGGGATAGAGACCCCGGCAAGGGTGACAGGGTTCCTGCTCAGTGGGAAGTCTGCTCCCCACCCTCGTACCCCTCCCCCACCCCTGCTCATGCTCTTGTGCTCATGCTCTCTCTCTCTCCCTCTCCTCCTCTCTCAAATGAATAAATAAAATCTTTTTTTTTTAAAAGATTTTATTTATTTATTTGACAGAGAGAGATCACAAGTAGGCAGAGAAGCAGGCAGAGAGAGAGAGGAAGAGAAGCAGGCCTCCTGCTGAGCAGAGAGCCCGATTCGGGGCTCAATCCCAGGACCCTGGGATCATGACCTGAGCCAAAAGCAGAGGCTTTAACCCACTGAGCCACCCAGGCGCCCCAAATAAAATCTTTTTTAAAAACGATAACATTTGGAAAGACCTTGGCACTGGGTCTGATAAACAGGAGGTGTTAATAGAAAATGGTAATTAGAAGTTATTCCATGATATGGCTAAGTAGTAGTACATTTAAACCTTAGAAAACTTTCTTAAGTCCACTGTTTAGGGAATTCCTAGCAAAGTATGATATCATTTTTGGCATTAAGGACATTTTGAAATATTTTTCCATAGCTGTGATTGAAGTGGGAAAAAAAAAAAAGAAAATCAATTTAAATAACTAAAAGCAGCCATGCCTTTCATTTTATGATTGTACGTTTGGATGTGCAGTTATTTAAAATGGCCTGTAGTGCTGTTGTCCCCTTCTTTTGTTCAGCAACCACATGTTAAAATCACCCGGAGCTCTCTAATGACCTGGTCTCCCCTCCAGAGATCCTGTTTTCGTTGCTGGAGGGTGGGCCCAGACATAGGTCATTCTTAAGCTCCCAAGGTGATTCTGCCCGGTAGTCAGATTTGCAATACCCTGCAGGTCTTAGTGTGCTAAGTGCTTAGTATGAAGTATGTGTTTCTTACTAAGTGTGCTTAGGATGGTTTGATGATTAGAAACAAGCTCAAGTGCAGATACAACCTTAAAATAGGATTCTGCATTTGCTCCTTGGATGCACGTAGAGTCACCACCTTTCCTTGAGAACTGATTTAGAAAGGAAGATCTTAGGAGTCTTTGGAATCGGAAAGGGGGTTTTGAACTGGGAAGATTAGAAAACTGGGGTGTGAAGAATACAAAGAGGAGCTCGAGTTCTTGGAGTTCTTTGAGAGGCAAAGGAGCTGAGTTTAAAAGTTACTTGCCAGGGGCGCCTGGGTGGCTCAGTGGATTGAGCCGCTGCCTTCGGCTCGGGTCGTGATCTCGGGGTCCTGGGATCGAGCCCCGCATCTGCCTCAGCATCCCTGCTGAGCGGAGAGCCTGCTTCCCCCCCTCTCTCTGCCTGACACTCTGCCTACTTGTGATCTCTCTCTCTGTCAAGTAAATGAATAAAATCTTTAAAAAAAAAAAAAGTTACTTGCCTGCTCTGGTGATCAGTGCTCTCCTCCACTCTACCAGGTGCCGCAGCGGCTGGGAACGGTGCTGGAAAGTTGTGTGGCTTCCTGAGTTGGGAAGAAAAGGAAGGAAGGGAATGAAAGAGAGAAAGAGATCAAAAGAAAGATGAAAGCAAACCTAGTCTGGTTCTGTCTTTTCTTGACTGTTGGTGACCTAAGAGCAGACTGTCCTTGTCCTCGTGTTCTTTTCTCATGGAGACTTCCTTCTTCCCATTTGCTGAATGTTTATTACTGTCAGGAAACTATCCATGATGTGTCATTTCCATATCGGTTTTTTTTTTTTTTTTTTGGAGGGAGGAATTTGGTAGTGGAGTCAGTGTGTGTGTGTGTGTGTGTGTGTGCGCGTGTGCGCGTGCACTATTGTGGCGGGGAAGGAGGGGTAGCTGTGGTTGCTCTGGTCGGCGGTATTTGTAGGGATAGTACTTTCAGATTTTGAGAGGATCTCTGCCAAGATAAAAAAAAAAGAACGTTTTTATGACAAATGATTATGTTTAAAAGGATAAGAAATAATAATGTACATTAAAATTGCTACGTGCCAGGCACTGTGCTAAGTGCTTTATGTAAAGTCACTCATGTCATCATCATCATAGTCTGGTGAAGTAAATACGATCATCCCCTCCTCTATGGATGGAGAAAGTAAGGCACAGAGATACTGCAGTAACTTGCTAAAGGTCACACTCTTGGCTGGTATCAGAGATGGGATGTGCAAACAAGCCCACATTCTTATCCTTTATGCTAAAACTTCTAGAATATAGATCTTCCTGCATTTTTAGATATAAATATCTGTGTATGTACTTGTATGAAGCTATAGCTATTGACATAACAGAAAAGTGGAAATCCCACTAACCACTTTTGGGGACCTCACAATACCATTCCTAGAAGATCCCAGCTTCTCTCCCACTACCTTCCTCAAATTGAGAGATTCCTTGACTAACGGGAACAAATCACTAGGTGACGCCAACATTCTGCGGGCAGATTTATTAGAATTATCACCGTCTAGCAGCGGCATCACCATCATCATTAGAATCTGCTCAGAGTTTCATCTGCCAACCGCATGCCTGCTCTGCTGGGGACTGTAGAGGCTGGGGACCGCAGATGCCCTCTGTTGGGGCATGTGACTTGGACCCAGAGAGTTGGGGTGACCATTTTTGCACCAACTGCCTGGAGGTTTTTGGAGATGCTTCTCCTCAGGTTTTGGCTGGGCTGCTGTGCTAGAGAAGGGTGGCATTATGGGTGATTGAGTGTTCTCTACAAGTAGTGTGCCCGGGCTTGGCCATTTGGGTCAGAGGGAGAAAGGGAGGAAAAAATTTCTCTCTTCTGGCTGGCAATGGGTGCTTGCTCTCTCTGGAGCCACAAGGGTGGAACTCTGCTCATTCTCCAGCCGGAAACCAGCCAGCAGATTTTGGGGAGTTGCCACATCAAAGTGTGGGGTTAGTAGCATGGCCACCATCAGTGGGGACAGAGCCAAGTGTCACAAATGAAGAGAGAGCAGGCAACCGTCCATTCCTTTGTTCTCCCTCTGCGTGCTGGGGTAGTTACAGAAATAAAAACCGTGCTCTCCTGAGAAGGTCCAATTATTCTGCTCTCTTGTTTTGTCAAGTTAGGGTTCTTTGGAGAGGGCTGCTTACTTGTCTATAGCTTCTAATCCACTAGGGCACATTAACATGTTGGAGGTTGTTTTTTGAGTTGATAAACTCTCTGACGCTATGTTCTCCTGTTTTCATTAAAAAAAACCAAAACTTTTGCAAACCTTCAGATAAATGGATGTAATCATCTTTTAAATTTTATATCATAGATAATGATCCCCTTTTGCGCTTTCTCAAACATTTTATAGAAAATCAAGAAAATACCTTTGTCATGGCCATCACTCCTGTAGCAATTTTTGCTTTGGGTCAATGGAGCTTTGGGGGTAAATAAGCTTTGTCCTTGGCCATGTTATAGATGACAGGGCTGAGCCGAAAGAGCAGAAAAGTACTGGCGGCTGCACTGGGGCCAGCAGGCTCAGGTAAGAGTTTCCATGTGCTCCTGTCTCCCACTTCATCCCCAGCTCTCAACCTCTTCTCTCCCTCGCCTGTATTCCTTCTCCGCTGGGAAAGAAGATGTGATGGTTGGTCAGAGGTTGTTCTCCCCTATAGGACAGTGGTTCTTAACTCTGCATATCAACTCTGCATAATGGAAGGACAGAAAAGGTCAGGCCCTATCCCAGAGCAGTGTGTGGGGGGCCATCCATCACAGATGGATGATTAAACTCCCCAGATGATTCTAGTCAAGGACCACAGTGGTTGAGCAGCCGTTTTCAGAGTGTCTGTGGATGACCTCCATTAGAATCACAGGGTGATTTTTTAAAAATGCAATTTCTGAGGTTCTAACACACTAAAAATGCTTAGGTCTTGAACCTGCAATAAAAGGAAACTAAATCTGGTAGGAAACACGATTTTTGAATGATTCAAGTTGGAATCTGGTAATACCCAGATCTTGGTTTAAATGTTCTAAATATTAAGAGATAACTAAAGATTAAAGAGTCTTGGAGGGGCGCCTGGGTGTCTCAGTGGGTTAAAGCCTCTGCCTTCAGCTCTGGTCATGATCCCAGAGTCCTGGGATGGAGCCCCGCATTGGGCTCTCTGCTCCACAGGGAGCCTGCTTCCTCCTCTCTCTCTCTGCCTGCCTCTCTGCCTACTTGTGATCTCTGTCTGTCAAATAAATAAATAAAATCTTTAAAAAAAAAAAAAGTCTTAGAAACCCTAGATTTAAATATGATTCAGTAACTAGTTGCTATGAAACTCTCACGTGAGTAACTAGTAACTACTTCTTGAAGAGGCTATCAAGTGATCAGGAATCCTTTATGGTTTATAAAATAATGGCTAACATTTATTAAACCTTTTTACTGCGTGCTAGGCACTGAGGTTTGCACTTGAAGTTCACTGTTAAGATGAGAAAAGTGGGGCTCAGAGATAGTAAGTAATTGGCTCAAAAACACATGGTAAGTAGCATAGACTAGGTTAGAAGCCAAATGTATATGTGTAATAACAAAGCTCCTGAAATTCTGGAACCACATATTGGAAAAATTTCCCTCTTCCTCTCTACCCCATCTTTATGGTAAAATTAAGAAGAATAAAGAGAAGCTATTATGCAATTGAAAATGTTAACTTGCTTCATATCATTTTCTTTACATTCTTCTTGTGTATAGACATTAAAACATCCAGACGTGGGGCGCCTGGGTGGCTCAGTGGGTTAAGTCTCTGCCTTCGGCTCGGGTCGTGGTCTCAGGGTCCTGGGATCGAGCCCCGCATCGGGCTCTCTGCTCGGCAGGGAGCCTGCTTCCCCCTCTCTCTCTGGCTGCCTCTCTGCCTACTTGTGATCTCTGTCTGTCAAATAAATAAATAAAATCTTAAAACAAAACAAAACAAAACAAAAAAACATCCAGACACCATGATGTACTACAGAAACCCTGAATTTACGTTTCATTTTCATTTAGATTCTTCTTTTATGATGTGTAGTCACTCCTGCACCTGAACAGAAAGCAGCTTTGCTTTCTGTTATTCCTTTCTTCGAGGAGCTACACGTTGAAATAAGCAACACATCATCTCCTGATTTCATTTCCTTAGTATAACCTGTTTTCTAGGTTAAAAGTCTGGGCATGTGTGTTGGGGCAGTGTGTGTGGGGAGAAGGACTATATTAGCCCCCGGGGAGGGGCCTCCGTGGGTGGAAGACCTTCTACAAAGATTGTTGATTTTGCCTCCAGATCAGATCCTATATCTGGTGATTGTAACTGTGTGTGTGTTTACAGAATTATTTTTTTCCTTCATAAAGTCAGCTTTATTGAGGTATAATTTACCTATAGTAAAATTCGATGGTTATAAGTGTATAATGTAATGAATTTTGACAAATATATACAGTTGGAGCTTACATTAAGTTTTTAATAAAGCTTTATGAAAAGTGTAACCCACATACCCTATAATGCATATTTAATGTTTGTTCAATTGTTTTCAGTATATTCACAGACTTGTGCAACCATCATCAGAATTTTTTTTTTTTTAAAGATTTTATTTATTTATTTGACAGACAGAGATCACAAGTAGGCAGAGAGGCAGACAGAGAGAGAGAGGAAAGGAAGCAGGCTCCCTGCTGAGCAGAGAGCCCTATGTGGGGTCCGATCCCAGGATCCTGGGATCATGACCTGAGCTGAAGGCAGAGGCTTTAACCCACTGAGCCACCCAGGTGTCCCAGAATTAATTCTAAAACATTTTCTTCACCCCAGAGAGAAACTTCATACCCATTAGCAGTCACTTCCTGTCCCCCCTACCAAACCTCCTAAACCTAGGCAACCCCTCCCTAATCTGCTTCCTGTCTCTAGATTGCCTATTCTGGAAGTTTCATATAGATGAGAATCCTGTAATATGTGGTCTTTTGTGTTTGGCTCCTTTCATTTAGCATCATGTTTTTAAGGTTCATCATGTGGGAACATGAACCAGCGCTTCTCCCCTTTAGACCACATTTCAGTCATCCAGTCATCAGTGGATGGACATTTGGCTTGTTCGCACTTTTTTGGCTGATAGCATTAATTTTTAAAGTGTAAACTTCTAACAGATATCTTGATTTCTCTAACCTCATTTTGGCTTTTTTTCTTCCATATTTAATATACCAGAAGTCTGAAATGGCTTGTCTCTTTTAACTCCTGAGACAGTCCGATTAAGGCCACCACAATTGAGTTCCCGGTGGTATTAAAGTTGTTATTTGGAGTTGACTTCCTTTTATAGCTCTGCCATTTTGTAGAAAATGCTTACAGAATTGTAAATATAGAAATGTGTGTGTGTCTGTGTGTGTATAAAATAAGGCCATCTCAGTATGATTTTACAAAGAGTTTTAATAGTTTTCTAGAAGAACAACAAGGTGGATTCTTTTTCTTTTCCTTTAAAAAAAGACCTTGATCTGGGGCTAATAATACTTTATATGTTTATGAAAAAAAGTTTATATATGTAAAAAAAAGACCTTGATATATAACTAAGTTTATTTTACTTCAGAAGAGAAATCGTAAGCTGTACTGATTATGACATGTCATTGGAAAGTGACAAAATTCATCCACTGACTATAATGTTTAAAGGACTAACATTGGTGTTAATGTGTCCGTGTTCACTAACATATGAATCACCAAGTGGACTAGATTCACTTCAAAGTTTATATTATTGGCTCAGAGGGAATTTATACTATTTTAAATCTTTAGGCTACTCCCGGGTAACCAAAAATCATAAGTGTGTTGACTTTTGCAAGTGATGAGTACACATGCTGCACTTTTTACTCCTCAAACACTGTAGAATGAAGCTACTTGAGAAATAGGAAAGTGAAAGAAGCGACATCATGGGCGAGCTGGCGCGGACTCGAGCACGGCCACAGGCAAAATTACTTGTACCTCTGAACTGCCTCTCTTGTGCTCGTGTCCCATTAAATGGAATTTAATTAACTTACATTTGAATTAGGAGCCTCAATATATGTTAAAGGGTATTTTTTTTACCTAGATATTTTTAGAATTCCCAAATAATTATTTCCTTGTCTTCATTTTTATTAAAACAAAGAATGATTTGTTTACTCATATTTTTTATGAGAATTCCCCCCATTTTTTTTTTTTTCCTCAACTTCCAGCATCCCTGGACCCAAACTGCAGTGGTGGAGGATCCATGATGGATGTTTGGGAAAGCAGAAGTCACTGTCGGGAAAGCTCAGTGTCAGTGCTAGAACTGCTTCCCACAAAGCAGTCGTTTATGAAACTTGTTACTTGCACTGGAGTCAGAACCAAAACCTAATATCCAGTAGCTTTCTAATGTGTTTTACTCTAAGAGCTTTGTGATAAAGCTCACCTACTTAATGTGTCCAGGTCCGTTGATTTTAACCAGGAGTTGTGCAAAGTGTACCATAATCTATTTTTAAAATACTTTAAAATAATTTGAAAACATTTTCATTACCCCAGAAAGAAACCTCGTGCCATTGACAGTCCACGCTCATGCCCACTGTCAAACGCTTCTCCATAGTGGCTGCCATGTTTTCATCCCCAACAGTGACGTGCTAGGGTTTCAGTTTGCCTCATCCTGGCCTGTGGTTTAGAGCCTTTCATTTAACAAGAGTAGCATCAATGTAACTGAGGAAAGTCACAAAGCCCAGGTTGACTTAGACTTTTGACACAGCTGATGGATGACCAACCTGGAATCAACCATTTCCCCCACCAGGATGTAGTCATGTGATCCTAAGCACCTAATTAAAAAAAAAAAAAAAGTGTTTCAGCATCAGGTAATTTGGCAGTGATTGAGATTGAACAAAAGAAAAAAAAAGTTCTCTTTTACCTCCTATGATTTGAGCGAGAAATGTGTCTAGGAATCTTTACTGAGATATAGGTAACACTCAAAAGGGGTAGGGTGGTTGGGTTATGGACATGGGGGAGCTTATGTGCTATGGTGAGTGCTGTGAATTGTGTAAGACTGATGATTCACAGATGTGCACCCCTGAAGCAAATAATACATTATATGTTAATAAAAATGAATGAATGAATAAATAAATAAATAATAAAATGCTTTCTGGTATAAAAACTTAAAAATGGGCTATTAAAAATTATTATTGTGGGGGGAACAAAGGCAAGAGTTACCATCAACTGAAAGTAAGATCAATTGTAAATCACTCCCAATTTGGCAAAAAATAGTATAGTATGTGTGTATACATTTCAGGGACAAAAAGCTTCTATGTCAACAGTGAATGTTCATAAGTGTCAAATATGCAGTTCTGGGATCCTGTATGTGGAGAATAGACATTTTCAGCCAGTGGATGCTTAAGGAAATAACAAAGAATTGGCATTACTTGAACAGAACTAAATGCAGTCTAAGGTATTAGAGCTTAATCACCATGAGTGAAATGTAGACTTTCATCAACAGTTGGAATTTGCCTTTGACAAGACAAATTCTAGAGTTAAGAGATACACTGTTCTTTATACTATGATAATCTGATTTTCTTGAGTAATAATATGTTGCCATGGTGAGTTTTATTTCATGCTGTCCTCTCTCCACTCCAAACAAGGTTTATAATATGTAGAACATATTTAATGTTTCAATTAAAAATAAGAAGTGCACTTAATTGATAAGTTAACATTAATTTTGTGATGTTCCCTTAGATTATAGTGTGACAAAGCATGGTCTTCTCAAAATGCTTGTAATTTTGAGTTTTATAAGGTGTCTTGTTATGCAAAGTATGGGTGTGTGAGCACTCTGATTAAAAAAGATTCCAAATTTTCAAAGAATGTACTAGAATATGCTACAATGTGTGTGTTTCCTAGAAGCATACCTTCCTACAGTTATATGAGTAAGAGCCCCAAACTTTGAATATACTCACGGAACCCTAGTCCAAATAAAACAACATTCTCTGATGTTACAGAGCTTGTTATTTTTTATTACAAAAAATCCATTGTTTAGATAATATAAGTGGGTTATTAATGCCAGCAGACATGATGTAAAATATGAAAAAAACTCCTATCTTGGGGTTATAAGTACAGGCTTCCTGAGATACTTTCTTCTTCAATTTCAACTGAGAGCGCTACCTTTCTAATCTTGTTTTCCTCTGTGAGTCCTCGAAGACCTGCCTTCAAACATAGCAGGCCTGTCCTGATTCCACACCCAGGTGCGTGTTGTTTTTCTTGCCAGAGCCATGCTTTCCCGCATCTCTCCATTGTTCTTTAGGAACCTACTTCACAAGGCCTTCCACTCCTGATTTCATTTCCCTCTGACTCCCAAACATTTACTAGCCGGCCACCTCTTTGGAACTCAGAGATCACACGCTATCTTAAGGCCGTGTCATATTTCTTCAGACTTCATTTGGCATCTAGGGCAACATAATTTAATTTGTTAGTGATCAGAAAACTTGTTGCATAAAAATCCCTTTTATAATGCTGCATTTCTGTAGATATTAGTCTAAGGGTGCTTAGTGGAAATTTCAGTTAATTTGAAGTTTTTATTTAAATAATGCCAGAGAAGAGATTGTTATCATATGGAAACATAAGATATGAAGAAGGAAGGATAATTAATTTCAGAAAAAAACATAAGACATATCTGTATTTCCTATATTATGTGGCCATAGACTATATTCCTAAACTTACTCTTTGGCCCAAATGGAACCAAGTGGGTTATAGAAAGTTAAAATAATCAATTTGAAATTATGGCATACTCAAATTTATTTAGTCTGTTCTAAGTAAAAGAAACAAACACCAGCTAACTTCACAAATAATTTTTTGGGTTTGCTCATGGAGTGAAATGAAAGCCTGGAGAAACCAATCTTGGGTATCCCCTAGGTAGTTAAGGTAGTAGGAACTGACAGAGGGTCTCTTCAGTGTACTCTCTTTGGAATCAATAAACTTCAAATGTCTATTTTTTTCCTTATGGCATTTCACCTAAGATTCAGAAACCTGGGAGAGAGGTCCTGTTGCCCTTGCTTGGGCTAGGTACTGTCCTATGGGTCAAGATCAAAGAATCTTAGTCAACAGTCTTATCAGCTGTCTACCTATAGAGAAGACCCAAGTCTCCCACAGGAAATTGGGAGCCATTACAGAAGTGGAGGGGAGGGGAGCGGAAATAAAGATTAGTCTATTTGTGAAATCAACTTGCAGAATATGTAATGTCAGAGAAATAGCAGGTGAGAAATACCTAAGGAATAGAGAGACCTGTAGGAGGAAGTTATTCGTTACCCTGACAGAAAACAAGAAATCACGAAATGGTATTTTCCGGCATGTTCTATTGAGACTACATGTATATCAAACTATGAGACAATTAAAGATTAGAAGCTGTTAGCCAACTCGTTATAAAAACTTGTCTTTCTAGTCAGAGTTGATATAGGGAGCTTTGTATTTCAAAGGTTGTTCTCCCAAATATTTACGGTGAGAAGAATTCTCTGGCTCCTGTCCTATGTGTTGAAATGTCACCCTAGGCAAAGCAAAGTAAAGCAAGGCCAAGGTATTTTGTGTATAAAGGCATTTCTGTCTCCTGAACTGTGCACACTGGCCAGGGAGATTCTCCTCACCCGTTCACTTTCCCCACCTTCCAGAAAATACTGGCTTTCTTCGCGATTCTGGTGTTTTGTCTATGTAATTGTGTACTTTTCCTGAAGTTCTGTAATTTGAAGATTTAAATAAACAACAGTTGCATATGCATTCGTTCTTATATAGCCTTTTAGTCTCTCTAGCTGTTTGGCTATTGCTATCATATAGTATCTGGTTTAGGGAATCAAGACTGTATTTTCTTTAAAAGGAATTTTGACCAAGAAAAATGGCAAAGTACCCAACTGTTATATAGTAGAGTAGGTACTAGAAAGAGTTAATTTCTGATGATTATTTCAAAGGATTTAGACACTTGGAAGTTTGCAGTATTCTGTCTGCTAACACAGTCATTTGGTCTGAGAGGCTGGCCTTTAGACTCTGTAGTTTTGTGTACAAATTGTAACATCTTCCAGTTTTCAATTATGAAATACTGAAAGTTAATTTATACAAAGGCCTGTGGCAGGTGGTGATGTGATTTTTGCCTAGTGTTCTGAATGTCAAAGTGAAGACATTCACTGAAGCCCAGATAAATTGGAGGGTGTAACTATGACTCTCTTAAGATAGCCAAATGCTCCGCCATCTAATTAGGGACGTGCATGAATGGCTGAATGATATTTTCCACTGTCTTTAGCTATTATCTGATGAAACCACAGCCAAGGGAATGGCTTAGAAAAACCTGTGGTCAAAGAAGACTCTGTTGAAACTGTAAACCTGACATAGGGACATAGGAAGTGTAGATTAAGTGGGAAACCCTGCGGGGGGCAGGGAGGTCAAGATTTGGGCCTCTAAATCCATTGCCATGTAAACTGTTTAAGAACTTTGGGAGAAGTAATATTTTCAAATTCTTTTAAAATATCACTTTGATTTAAAAAATTAGTAAAAATTAAAAACAAAAAGAAAAATCTCACTTATCAATTTAAAAATCCTTCCCCTGTCCCCCCAATAGGCTGATATAATCAAAATAGTGTATGAACCAAGGATGATTTAATCCAATAATTCGAGGATGGTTCAAGGTATAAAATAGAGATTTTAGGGGTGCCTGGGTGGCTCAGTTGGCTAAGCGTCTGCCTTCGGCTCAGGTCATGATCCTGGGGTCCTGGAATTGAGCTTCATATCTGCCTCCCTGCTCAGTGGGGAACCTGCTTTTCCCTCTGCCTGCTGCTCGCCCTGCTTGTGCTTTCTCTCTCTTTCTGACAAATAAATGAAAAGAAAAGAAAAAAGAAAGTACAGATTTTATTACATTTAAAGTTCTATGGAGGAGATCATAATCATCTCCCTGTGCATTTGATAAAACACAGTAAGCATTCTTTATAGGAACACTCAAAGTTAGGGAAATAGATACGTTTTCTTAATTTTGTGAAATAAATTGATTTAAGCCCCAGAGGCAGCACCTTGGCATTTGAAGGTGTTCTGACTAAGTTAGGAGCCAGACAGAGACATATACCCTCATTATTTGACATTATCCTGTATACCCTGTTTGACACAAAGGCAAAAGAAGGAAATTTGAAATTTGAAGTATAAAAATTCAAAATAAAAAGGTAAAACTATTACTGTTAGTAGATGATTGTGGAACTTTCTTGTATTATATATTGTATATACCCAAGAGAATTGTCCAAACATCTAAGGCAAATGAGAGAATTTAGTAAGGTAGTGGGACACAAAATTAACATACAGACATCAATGACTTTGACGCACACAAACAAAAGACAAAGAAATAACCACATTTATAATATTAGCAAAAAGAATAGAGTACTTAAAATTACCTTAAACTTAGTTATTAAACTAATGTGGTAATGGTGAGAGAATAGGCACATCAATGAAGCAGAACGGAAAATCCCGAAATACACCCATATATACATACCCAAGAACTAGATAGGAATTACAGATGGCTTTTCATCTATGAGATGACACACAACATTCAGGGAAAGCTGAAAAATGCAAGTTAAGTCTATAATGAAATACTGTTCTGCAGTTATCATATTGGCAAAAATCCAGAAGTTTTAGGACACACGGCAAATTGCCGGGGATGACATAAATTGGTTTAATCCCTTGAAGCCAATTTTGTAATACTAGTTACAATTACAATGTACATAGCTTTTGACTCAGCAATTCCTCTTTTAGGTTTTACCTAATAGATACTGCACATATGCAAAAAGATATATGTATATGTAAGGTTATTCACTGCAGTGTTGTTTTCATTGTAAACCACAGGGATTTTGTTGAATTAAGAGAAAGCCCTATACTGAAACACAGGGCAGCACAAAGAAGAGAATAGGGAAGGTTGCTATGCATTAATGGGAAAGATCTTCAGGATATTTTCCAAGTGAAAAAAAGCAAGACATATACAGATACATATGTATATATGTGTGTATATATATATATATCATGCTATTTTTCTGTGTAAAAAATAGAGGAAAACTGTATTTGTGTTAGCAATATATGCATAAACAAACTCTAGAAGGATTTAAAAGAAACAAGAAGGACTGGTTTCCTGTGGAGGATATGGGAGTTAGGTGGGAAATAGGTAGGTGTGGATTATATACCTTTGGTCCCTCTTTTTCATTCTTGAACTAGATAAGAATCTAGATAATAAACTAGATAATATATGATAACAATAGCCAAACACCTCAAGAGACTAAAAGGCTGTGTAATATTTTGCCTGTTTGGTAACTAAATAAACAAGTGTGCAGCCATATGGTGAGATACTTCGTGCTTAATTAAGAAAAAAAATGACTAAGGATGCTGTCTGCGTATTGATAGGGAAAAATCTTGGGGAGGAGACAAGGTTTGGAATAGAATGTACAATATGCTATTATTTGTCAAAAAAGAGGAAACTTCCCTGTACATTCATGAAGAAAGTCTGGGAGGATACTCAAGTTGGTGGATGTTGTGATGTGCTGCCAGTTCCCCTCCAGACTCCCTTTGGGACTGAGAGATTCCTTGCGCTAGCTGCACACAGTACTGTTGGCAGGGTGCCTTCAGCGGATAGCTCTACAGAAATGATTGCCTCATTTGAAGGGAGCTCCCTCACCTATGGTCATGCCCACTCCCTGGATGGCCTGAACCCGGTGAACGACCAACATGGGAGTGTGATGGGCCAACTCTCTATGCCTAACTCAGAGCAACTCTGAAGGGCATCCCAGCTTTAGAAGTTCCCTTCCTTGACACTACATGGCTGCTTATCTTTTTCCTCTCCAGCCTATTATCTTCCAATGGAAAAGAATAGTTCTAAAAAACTTTCTTCTTACTAAGAGTCTTCTTCCTGGGGAAGCCAACATGTGGCAAGAGACCAAACCTGGTGAATGGGGACAAGGTGTTCAAACTGTGCCCTTTTGCAATTAAAAAATTTCTTTTGAACCACGTGGATGTATTCTTTACGCAAATCAAGAGTAAAAATTTTAAAGTTAACTTGATATGTCAGTGATATTTTATGCTTTTCCATGTGTATTTTTTTTTAAAGATTTATTTATTTATTTATTTATTTGACAGACAGAGATCACAAGTAGGCAGAGAGTCAGGCAGAGAGAGAGGGGGAAGCAGACTCTCTGCCGAGCAGAGAGCCCGATGCAGGGCTTGATCCCAGGACCCTGGGATCATGACCTGAGCCGAAGGCAGAGGCTTTAACCCACTGAGCCACCCAGGTGCCCCTCCATGTGTATTTTTAAAGAAGACTTTTATGACTTAATTTAGGAGGAGAGATTTTTAATCCAAAATACTGTGCCCTACCACATTCTAAATATGTTTTTCTCCTTTTTTTTCACTTAGGACCTACAGAAGAACACTTCCTTGATCTCTTACCTACGATGGAATTTAAAAAGTCACCTGATGGTGGATGGGGCTGGGTGATTGTGCTTGTCTCCTTTTTCACTCAGTTTTTGTGTTATGGATCACCGTTGGCTGTTGGAGTCTTGTACATAGAATGGTTGGACATCTTTGGTGAAGGAAAAGGAAAAACAGCCTGGGTTGGATCCCTTGCAAGTGGAGTTGGCTTGCTTGCAAGTAAGTGGATAAATGTATACTTCTCCTCAGTCCCATATCGTTGAATTAAATTTGCTGCCTCTCTAACACTGTGCAAGGCATAGAAAGATAGATTTTTTTAAGTATAACATATTTCCCTGCCTTCATTGAGATTTTAGTACCTTTTCACTATAATCAATCTATGTGAAAATACAAGGATCTAGGAGATTGTCATTCATCTCTTTATCCATTTATTTGCTGTTATATGCCAGTCAGTGTGCTAGATCCTGGATATAAAAAGATGAACAGTAGACACACTGTTCCTGCCCTTAAGAGACTCACAGGGAGATGAGGGCATAGATCCAGGCATGTCCAGTGAATGCTGGTAACCAGAGGACCACGTGATGTCAGGCAGTACTAAGCAGATCCTGCATAATTCAAAGTTAGTCCTCTGCAATTTAGGCACACTGTGATCAAATTGTATGAACATCATTTGTGTCCCCTTTATAAGAGAAGTGTGACATGGCAAGGGGCTGTCCCATCTCACAATGGTGATACTATTCAGAATTCTAATGCAGTGTTATGCATGACATAGATATGATATATTTTGTCTTTAAAGGCTTTTTATAATGTCTCCAAGAGTAATGTTCTTCATAAACATTTATATATGATATAATGTGATTCCTGTCACCTTTAGAAAGAACAATAGAGGGTTTTAATTTACCTTTAAAGGATGAAAATCATACGGCACTTCTATTTCTGAAGTAATAGTTTGAACTCTGCAGCAGTGTTTAATGATCATGTAATTTACTTGGAACTATCTAAGCACAGGTGTGCTAGGATGGTTTGGGGTCAGTTGCCCCGGAGTCTCTTCCTATTGCTATGAAGTTGATGTGGTTCATTGAACAAATCACAATCTCTGTTCTGTGGGAACATAGGGAGAAAATAAGGACATTGAATGTGGTGATTTGTAAGGTAATTTTCAGCTCTGAAATGATTTCATGAAAACAAAATACACTAGCCATACCTTCTTTTGAGTATGTTGTCTTTCCTGATCTCTAAAAGGGATTTTTTAGAAAGAGTTTATTTATTTATTTGAGAGAGAGAGAGAGAGAATGAGAGAGAGAGAGACAGAGCATGAAAGGGGAGAGGTCAGAGGGAGAAGCAGACTCCCTGCTGAGCGAGGAGCCTGATGTGGGACTCGATCCTAAGACTTTAGGATCATGACCTGAGCTGAAGGCAGTTGCTTAATCAACTGAGCCACACGGGTACCCCTAAAAGGGATTTCTCAAAACAAAACAAAAACATTTGCTTCCAGTTAATGTATTACCTTGTTAAATTAAAAGCAAGACTTGAAAAACAGTCCTGGATCATCTGGTCATGCCAGATAAGATAACTAAACATAACTAAACAAATGAAAATAATACTGTCATTATGAACTCAAGAGAAACAGGAAGAGTTTGCTCAAGATTTGTTTGAAAGAGTTTTTCAAAACGTGGATTGTTTGCAAAGCTGTCAAAGTACAAAAGGATTATAACTGATATGTTAATATACGGGTTTGCAAGTACTGATTTCTCGAAAATGATCAGGTATGAAGAGGAAATAATTTTTTTAAAATTTAATTTAACTTAATTTTTTCAGTGTTCCAAGATTCATTGTTTATGCACCACACCTAGTGCTCCATGCAATACATGCCCTCCTTAATATCCACCACCAGGCTCACCCCATCCTCCCACCCCCCTTCCCCTCCAAAACCCTGTTTGTTTCTCAGAGTCCACAGCCTCTCATGCTTTGTCTCCCCCTCCTATTTGCCCCAATTCAATTTTCCTTTCCTTCTCCTAATGTCCTCCGTGTTATTCCTTATGCTCCACAAGTAAGTGAAACCATGTGATAATTGACTCTCTGCTTGACTTATTTCACTCAGCATAATCTCCTCCAGTCCCAGGCACGTTGATACAAAAGTTGGGTATTCATCCTTTCTGATGGAGGCATAATACTCCATTGTATATATGGACCATATCTTCTTTATCCATTCATCTGTTGAAGAACATCTTGGCTCTTTCCACAGTTTGGAGACAATGACCATTGCTGCTATGAACATTGGGGTACAGATGGCCCTTCTTTTCACTAGATCTGTATCCTTGGGGAAAATACCCAGTAGTGCAATTGCTGGGTCATAGGGTAGCTCTATTTTTAATTTTTTGAGGAATCTCCACACTATTTTCCAAAGCGGCTGCACCAACTTGCATTCCCACCAACAATGTAAGAGGGTTCCCCTTTCTCCACATCCTCTCCAACACTTGTTCTTTCCTGTCTTACTAATTTTGGCCATTCTAACTGGTGTTAAGGTGGTATCTCAATGTGGTTTTGATCAATTTCCCTGATGGCTAATGAGGAACATTTTTTCATGTGTCTGTTAGCCATTTGTATGTCTTCTTTGGAGAAGTGTCTGTTCATGTCTTCTGCCCATTTTTTGACATGATTATCTGTTTTTTGAGTGTTGAGTTTGAGGAGTTCTTTATAGATCTTGGATATCAGCCCTTTGTCTGGTAGGACAGAATTTTTTAATGTTCTCCAATTAGTCACCATTTTTATTAGCATATACTAAGTTGAACAGAAATGTCATTACCTCATCTTCCAGCAAGGGTCAGGGATGATGGAAATGATATAAACCTCAGTTAGCACATACTCAGGGAACAAATTTTTTCACAAAGTCTGTCCAGGTAAGAGTTGAGGGTTCAAAGAAGCAGAGAGCTCCTTAGGGATGGATGGGGCCCTGGTTGTCAGAACTCGGGCTGAGACTCAAACTGAACTGCAGCTCTGCACTTTCTCCAAGTTCCCTCTGCTTCAAGGGCACCCCTTTAATCTGTAGGCAGGACCAGCTACATAATTTGCAGGCCCCACTGCAAAATAAAAATGCAAGGCCCCTTGTTAAAAATTAAGAATTTTGAGACAACAACAGCAGAGGAATCAATCAAGTTTACTCTCTTCGACACTCCGACATTCTAATTCAGTCAATCTATGATGGGGCCCACATACGTGAATTTTTGTAAGCCAGTAAAGTGATTTTCAATTGGGAACTACCATTGGCTCAGACCCTCTTGACTTAGATTTCAATCTTGCCCTTTTTGAGAATTCTCCAATGTATGATTTGCTTTGACTTGTTTGTAAATGGAGCTACTGTAGGTTTCTGCTTGGTTGTAGCACTGTTCATGCAATATAAAACTTGAAAAATAGTGTCCACTGACTCTGATTCTGGTGAAAAGAAACTCCACAAAAATGGATGTCCTTGCATCTTTTTGATAAAATATAATGTATACATATGTGTATATATATTTACATTCATACATTTTTTGATAAAGGTGGGATTTATACACATACATACATGTATGTGTGTGTGTGTATTTGCTTTTAAATTCAGGAGTGTATATAAATTACTCAAGCTTGTCTAAAAAGGCAATTTCCTACCTATCAGTGCAGTGGGGTGGGGAGGGGGGGTGGTCCTGGGCGTCTTCATTTTAACTAGCTCCCCAGATGGTTATGATGCAGGCAGGCCATATTATATCTGAGAAACATGAGTCATTGCCTTTACCCAGTTTTGTCCAGAGAAAACGTAGTAGATGTCATCCTCAGTTCTGTGATCCAATGTCTGAAGCTTTGTAACTGGCAAGGCACAGAAGAGTAAGTACTTTTGCCAAGCAACATCTAAATTCTGTGGTTCTTGTGCTTGTCCTTTATGTTTACTAAGCACCCTTTTGTGTGCTTGGCTCAATACCAGCCACTTTCATTTACTTGATCTTAGTTGATCCTCCCAACAATGCACTGATGTAGGCATTATTGTCCTTAAGATATAGAGCCCAAGATGCCCACACAAAGATGATGCCCATGACAAAGCACATCCTCTAGGAGGAATAGTGGTCCCCAGGCTCCAGTTTTGCTAACGTGTTTAACCCATTTCTTCATCTTTAAATTGGGGACAATAAAAGTATTACCTTCTATGATTGTTGTGTAGGATAATGGAGATGGTGTTTGGTATGACTGAGATGCAGGTACTCAACAAATATTAGCTATGAGAGGACGAGAATCAGCCACAAATAAAATTACTTTAACAAGCAATTCAGACCAAACTGTGGAAGCCACAAAAGAAAGGGACCCTTCAGAATGAGAGACAAAGATATTTCTGGGCTGTGGACTGGAGGGAGAACTCGAACTTTGGTAAGATTGTGCCTGAGCATCTCAAATGTAAAGGCCCACCCCTTTTCTCTGGCAAACCTAGACTTGGACAGTAGCTAACAGTAGAATATTCGAACCATGCAAGACATGCACTCCTTTACTTCACACTCTTCATCATCTTAATTCTTCATTCCTTCTCTTTGAAACTTGAGTAATTGAGGGGAAAATACTTCTTCCTCTCATCTGAATTATTTGCTTGTCCAGATGATCCTTGCATTGAATAAAGCTGGGAATTGGGGTTATATAGTAAACGAGCTCCGTTACACACATCCATATCTCCTCCGTGCTCAGGATTCCAAAGCTTACCCTCTGTGCTCATCAGGGATTTTAGTTTCAGGGAAGAGATAGAAAAAAGGCTTACTGATAATTTCAGACTTCGAAAATGCAAGGGCAAAGCAATGTCTGGAGTTTTATAGAGATGGGTTGTGAGGTGGGCCAGATGGGAGGACGGGCTGTGCATGGTGGGCTGTCAGGGAGAAGGCCATCCACACTGAGTCCCTCTATGCAAAGGCCGGCAGCCTGCGCTGCAGGTACGCCAGGTAGAGTAAATCTGGCTGCAGAAGGAGGCCTTGCATTAGGAGATGTGATGGTCAGTATCCACCTGGCTAGCCTGTATTCCCCAGTTAGTCAAACACCAGTGTAGGTGTTATTGTAAAGGTATTTTACAGATGTGCTTCAAGTTCACCATCAACGGACTTTAAGTAAGGGAGATTATCCTAAGTAATTTGGGTGAACTTGACTCAGTACATTTAAAAAGACTCAAGAGCAGAAATGAACTTTCCCAGAAGAAATTCCGTCTTCAGGCTGTAGCTTCAGCCTGTGCCAGAGAGTGTCAAGCTGCCCTTCCTGGTGGCCTGCCCTATGGGTTTTGTACTTGCCTCGCCGGGTCTCACAATTGCATAAGCCAGTTCCTTGCAATAATTCTCCCAACACACATCTTCTGGTTCTGTTTCTCTGGTTGAAATGTGACTGATACAGGAGGGAAGGAACTTAACTGAACTCAGGGGCTATCGTGGCCCTGCATTGTTTTCAGATGAGCTCAAACACTTTTCAGTTAGACGTCATTCTTCAAATTCAAGAAGGGTGGGGCCGTTTTTCAGACAACAGTGCTGCTGAAACAGCAGGGAGACCTTTTGTTCTCTATTTTTGTGCTCTAAGCAGATTTAACAGTCTCTCCCCACCCTTTTCTCCTTAATTTCTCCAAAGGCCTGCAAACTGATAATAAGTCAATAAATCTATGCTCAGCTTAATATAGTGACTCAGCATAGCCAGTTGGGCTTGCTGAATGAGTTGTGAGTGCTGACAGAGTGGTGTTAGAGGATATCTGGATGATTTTACTCCCAGACACTGTTACTCCTTCAAGCAGGACTGAATTTCTGCCTCCTACAAGGGTTCTGTTGCATCGGCCAGTTCCCAGGATGCTAGGCATTTCCAGGATTGGTGAGAATAACTCCAGGTTTTGCTTAAGCTTTCCGTGCTCTTTATAGATCAGCAAACCAACCAGCAAGCAAGGCAGCCGTATGCATGATCAAGGATTTGAGTGGGTTTGGCTCCTTAGTGCCTTTCTCTTCCTTTAGGGAGATGAACTTGAAATTCTGGTCTCAGCAGGAACAAGGGGTGAGAACCTACAAGAGTTTGCTGGGCTCCCTGCATTGTGGCTATCGGGGTAAGACTTTCCTGGCCCAGTCATCTGCTCTCTTAGGAAATGCTTGCTCTGCTGCCAGCATACAACCTGGTTACAGCTCTATTTTTTTTTTTTTTTTTTCTCACTGTGCTGTCAGCCTACTTATGACTTCAGTGCGGTAGGCCTCGCCATCTGACCACTCTTGGGATTCTGAAACATTTTGGGAGAAATAAGTACATGGAAGTGATTTGTTTCCCAAAAGGCATGCTTTCTTTCCCAAAGCTATCTTATAATAATGACAAATTGGAAAACCACATTATGTTTCGGTTTTCCTCCATTTAGAATTTTCATCCCTTTGTTGATATAACCATATTTTAGGGCCCAGTTCAAGGCTCAGTTTTTTTTGGCCCATGGCGCTCTCCGTTTTCTGAAATCCCTAAACACATGATTTGAGCCTTTCTTTCGGTGCCTCTTGTCTGTGACCTTGGATTTTAATTGAACCCTTGTGTGTTTATTTTGTCTTCTGGGTTAGGTCTTGTATTGTGTGTCCTCCTGTCTGTGCTTCTGCCATGATATGAGACTCCAGGGCTGTGCTGTCCAACACAGCAGCCACCCGCCACATGTGGCTACTGAGCACTTGAAATGTGGCAAGCTCAAGTTGAGATGTACTGTAAGTGTAAAAAATTCACACTGGATTTCAAAACCTTACTACAAAACAAAAGAATATCAAATGTCTCATTCATGATATTGCAGTGTTGAAATGATAAGGTTTTAGATGTATTGAGTGAGATAAAATGTATTACTTAAATTCATGTTACCTCTTTTTATTTTTCTAATGTGCCTACGAGGGAGTTGAGAGTTCCATATGTGGCTCACGTGTCTGAGTCCTTGTATTTCTATTGTGTAGAGTTGCTCGAGAGGACACTTGGTAAATAGTGAAGGGATGACAGTGAGCAAATATTTAGTTTTTTGTTTAATGAATGCAGACCTAAATATAATGTTACCAACATACTTTAAAATTTTAAGAAATGTATTCTTCCTCGATGCTAATTTGAACAGCCAGCAAAAATGTAGCTCTGTTGTTTCTTCCTAAATTACCCTGACAGCTGAAGGAAACAATTTCACCACTTATTTGTAGATCATTCTGACTTCCTTAGAATAATTCATTCTTCTCATTTTCTTAATTCACCCGTGATCATAACAAAACGCTTTTTCAGTTAGAATTTTCACTTTCACTTCCCTTTTTATTCCCTTCATTGGCTGAAAATTACCTCAATCAGTCTGATTTGCAGATGACTAGTAACAAATTATTTTATGTTTTTAGTTTCATTTTGTACTTGGGAGGTTGCAGGGCTCAAAATCCCATCTTTATTTTCCTCACTTTCTTTGCTCCTTACCTCAGTTTGTAGGGTTATTTCCTAACATACAGGTTCTTACTTTTTTTGAGCGAACGTGTCCCCGCAGTGCCAAAAATGTTGCTAGGAGAATAGAATATCTTTAAGAGCCCTGAATATCGTACACTAGGAAGGAGAGAGCTGCTCCCCCTCTCAGTGCCCACACTGCCATCTACCATCCTGAGACCATTCTGTGCTGACTGGCGGCTCCGCCACTTAACATTTAGCCAAGGACTAAAGGACTTTCAGTTCCCCTGACTTGTCAACATTAATCTCCCAGATGGAATGTAGTAATAGTAATAATGTCTCCCAAACACCAATATACACACAACTGTAGTTTCGAGAAACATTTCCACTGAAGGCAAAATGAATATGAAGGCGCTGATCCTTGGTGTGTATTAGCTTCCCACTCTCTTCTTACTATCTTACATTTTATTCGCAAATGATGTATTCTCACTATTTCCTTATTAAAAGATTCCTTCTTTCTCTTAAATGAAATGGCAGAGATAATAGATGGCTGTTGCATTTTAAAAACTGACTGCTTGTTAAAATAAAAAACTGGCACACAGAGGATGAAGCTTTCTTCTTCCTTTTTTCTAAAATTTTACAACTTTCCATAGGTGGGAGCACTGGCTCATATTATGAGTTAACTAACTTTTGTTCCAAAGGCGCCTTCTGTAAAGTACGAGACCTGAAGCATTGTAAGTAATCTCCCCTGAGAGTTGTCCTTCCATTGTATCTATCTCTTGAAACTCGTCCAGCACTGAGGAGTACTCTGTGGTTTCTCATCTTGGGAAACTTGCCTGCTCTTACTAAGAGCTAAACTCATAAGTGTATCATGTCTTGCAGATGTGACTTAATGGTCAATTCCAGTTATACTTCGCCCTGATTGTTATTGATGAAATACGGGGCTACTGTGGTTTAAGTCCATATAGATAGAATCTAGAAATACTCTGGTTCTAGAATGAGAATAAAATAATTTGCTCTGAACTTTTAAACACCAAAACAAGCATGGATGTTACATTTTCATCTGCTATCAATTCATAGGACCACTTAAGCTGTAAGGTATTAACAAATGTACATTTGCATTTTTACTAGTATTTTGATTTTTAGGTGTCAGTTGAAATACTTCTTGGTTGGGAAGAATGCTAAGCTGCATTGATTGGCTATGGATTCTTGGTCAAATTGCGGGATCTTTCTGAGTTCCAGTTTTATCATTCTAAAAATGTGGTGTTTGGGCTCTATCCAAGGCCTCTTTCAGCTCTAAAATTCTGTTTTAAATCTCTGAGACCAAGATATTTTTCTAAGTAAACAGCAGATGGCAGTATGAAAGTAGAGAAATTTTTAAAAAGAGTTTTCAGTTTGCTCTTTTCATCAAAGAAATTCTGCTCATGTCTTCCCTGAGCTTAATTTTTTTTTCAAAGAATCATGTATTTGACCCAAATGATTTATGAACTTATCACATAACTGATAATAATTATGTACTTTTTAGCATGTAATAGTTACAGTGTAATTGTACATGCTATGAAAATATTACCCTTCATCCACACCCCTAGTTTCCCATACTTTGCATCTCCTTGTGGAGTTACCATGCATCAAAGAGCATAGATTTAAAGTCTTACTTTGAGGATGGAACTTGAAACTTTTCAGGTATGCCAGTAACAATAATCTCTGGGTTTTAATTCTTTTGTGCTTGTTGAATTTGTTGACACTAACTTTCAGTGTCAACGAGGTTGGTAAATAACACAGAAGTATCATGCTTTTATGATGTCACCCATCCATTTATGAAATTTGACCCTTAAAATCATTTCTATTTTTGAAGTGTCTAAGTATTTCTCATTGGGTATACAGACAGCTCAACTACTGGATAAGTTTGGTCTTTCAAGTGGTTTTCCTTTTAAAACACTGGCACGGAATATTCTCTTCTGTGTATCATATAACTGTATCAGTCTGCCCTTCCGTAGCGGCTTTCACAGAAGGCCTGAAATGTCAGAGGCCAGTTCATGACCAGGGAGAAATTTGGGAGAGCTGTACGTTTTGAGAGCTCTGTGGTATCTCAGTGGTCATATCCTGGTCTTAAGTATGCACTTGAGAGATTCTCTGGTATTGGCAGGAATGTTGGACTTGGGGTGGCTGGATCCTGGCTCTATCACTTACTAACAATGAAACTTGTTTCTCTGTTTGAGGTTACTAAATGAAAGATATATACAGAAAAGTGTGCATATCATGAGTATAGCTTGGTGAACTTTTCACAAAACAAATTATACCCATGTAATAAGCACATTCACATCAAGAAACAAAACGTTGGTAGTACCCTGGAAGTGGGGCTGTGCCCCCTTCTGGTTAAACTTCCTACCCATTACCAAAGATAACCATTATCCTGACTTCTAATCCTAGAGTAATTTTGCCTGTTTTTGCAAATTATGCAATTATGCAACGTATTCTTTCTTGTGTAGAATGATTTCTCTCCACATATGTTTATGAGATACTTCTGTGTGTGTAGCTACAGATCATTTGTTCTCATTGCCATATAATAGTCCATTGTATGACTATACCAGAATTCACTTCTGTGTTCGATTGCTGATGAACATCTGGGTTTCTAGGCAACTCTGAATTGTTCTGCTATGAACATTACATACTTTGGTACAGGAATTTCTTTTGAGTATATACATAGAAGCAGAATTTCAGGAGACAATACCAGCAGTTTATAAGAGTTCTGATCGTCTCCTATCCTTGCTAACACTTACTGTTGTCTGTCCTTAGCCATCCTGGTGACTGTACTTTTTAAAAATTGGGAATAATAATTTGTATCTTGAAAGGTTGTTGTCAATTTAATTACGATGTGCTTCTCTTTGCTTTCAAATCCTGAGCTCTCTCTTCTGCCATGGGCTTAGACAACCTCTCCGAGCTTTGGTTTCCTTCCATGTAAATGAAACTAATGGGTTGAATAATCCTTAATGTCCTTTCATTTCTGATAAGCTCAGCTCTGTAGTTGTAGGTGCTTTCTAGGTACACTTCTAGTGGGAGAGAATTTCACTATCACTTAAATCCCATTACTTACCATGGTTATCCATGTCGCCCACTTTTCCACAGAACAGATCCAGGTAGTGTCACTGTTACCTGTCACTCAACAGTGTACTTCCTCTCACAAATTCCGGGTTGCACATAGACTGTAGGACAGTGGTACTGATGGTCTCATACTGGAATGGTGGAGGGGAGTGCTTCTCCATTTGGCCTCACCTGCCAGAATATTCTCTAGGAAATGAATAACCACCCCCTGCATCCCTCTATAGGGTCATGATTGGTTGTGTTCAGTCAGTCATCAAGCTTGTTTTCCTCATCAGTGTATGATCGTCCTTGTGCTGGAAAGGAGCGCTGGGTAGTAAAAATGCATGGAACATGCAGGAGGCAAAATCCTCAGCATAATATGGTGGATAAGATGTTGGACTCAGGAGTCAGACTGCCTGGGTTTACTTCTTCTGTTACTATTCTGGTGGCTGCTGCCGTTCTCATCACTGAAGAGCTGGCAGTGACAGGGGACATCCTTGTGTCAGGCCTTGGGATCAGCTTGACATCTGTGCTCTCATTTGTCATCATGGTAACCCTACGAGGTTATGACTCATTGCAGTCACCAGATGAGGAAACTGAGGCACAGAGAGATCAGAACAGTTGCCTGAGATCATATTGCCAGCAAATATTAGAGCTCGAATTTGAATGAGGTCTGACTCCAGAACGCCCATTTCTTAACTATGTGGCCTTACTATCCGGAAACTTTAATTTCCCTATCAAAAAATGAGGTAGTATCTACCTTCCAGGGCTGCAGTGAGATTCAAATGAAATGTGATTGTTTATATGAAGTAAATCGCAGAGTGTCTGGCACGTAGTAAACACATGGTAGATGTTTACTTTAGTGTTATTATTGTATGATGGAAAGAATCATTTTAAATTTATGATGGGATGGATCTTATGATTGTGGGAAGGAGGTTATTGTTAAATAAGTGAAGGTTTCATTTATTATTTTAGGTCCTGTCTGCAGCCTCTGTGTCTCCTCCTTTGGAGCAAGACCTGTGACAATCTTCAGTGGCTTCATGGTAGCTGGAGGACTGATGTTGAGCAGTTTTGCCCCCAATATCTACTTTCTGTTTTTTTCCTATGGCATTGTTGTAGGTAAGAAACCTGGTCACTATAATTTTTCCAAGATTCAAGAGTTAAACATCATTTTACCAATGTCGGGTTTATGATTCAGTTAATATGCGGCATGAAAATGATTGAAAATAATTTACTTTCAATGACATGTCACCAAGAATGACTGCCTTAGTAACATGTCTGCCCAGTGAATCAAAATATTTGAAAGCATAAACATGTTTTATCAATGCACATTATGTTCTCTTGCAAGGCACAAGAAGGTTTTTCATTTCAGCATTGCACAAAAGAGGCAAGGGGCAGGAGCACGAGACTAACAGCACTTCTCACTGACTTAGGGAGTGGTCCCTTTCATATTGGCTGGTGCAGCAGGGCTCTGTTGAGTTGTTTGTGTTCCAAACATCCTGTGCTTCCAGGGCCCATATCGCAGAGTTACCACAGAAGTAAAAAGTAGATTTTAAAACATATTATTATTACTATTACTATTATTATTATTATTAATTTTTTTTAAAAGATAAGACAAGAGTGAAGAAAAACTGAATGGTGGGGATAAGTGATGATGATCCTGGTTACGGGAAAGGAAAAACAGAGGGCTCGGGAGCCTGCGAGGACATTTTTGGGGCAGACGCCTTTGTGATGTATTATACTAATTGTATTCAATGTTCAACCTCATCAGATTATTCCTAGGGGCTGTTGGTAGGGAATTTGAGAAAGATGATGCCAGCTGCCGGTTTTTCTTAGTGTCTGAAAGAACCTAATTTTGTTGACGAGTGATATTCCTCTTTCTCACTTGGGACTGTTTCCTGAATAATACATAATAGAAATAAGAGCAGCTAATATGCACGGAGTACTTCCTATGTGCTTGGCTCTGTGCTGAATTCTTTCTCTGACCTCAGTTAATCTTCACAAGAACTCACATTACAGAGAGGGAAAGTGAAGCTCAGAGAAGGGAAATTACTAACTGAAGCTCCATAACAAGGAGATTTGGGGTTGAATCCACTCAGTTTGACACCAGATACCAATCTCTTTCACATTTTTGTAACTATTTTTGGTGCTTTTCCAGTCCTTGAAGTCTATTTTAAATTTAACTACATACTCTAATACTGCTGAGACCTGAATTCTATGTTAGTTCTTTGAAAGCATGCAGTACATTTTTGGTATTTTATATTTCCTGTAGTGTTTAATATAGTTTTGGACTGTGGGTACAAATACATTAGTCTCTTGTGTAAAATTTGAGAGTTCCACTGAATAATCATTTTGCTTTATTGTCTAAAGTCATAAAAATAAAAATGTAGGTATCTGTGTTTATGCATGAATATTGGATTATTCTTTTTAGGATAAATCCCTTTTTACATAGAAAATTGAATGATTATGCCATTGATATGATTTGGGCATTTTCCCCAAACTCTTTTTAAAAATTTTCTTGGGATTTTTCTCCTCCACATGGTTTCAAGGTTAATCTAGGCACACGAAGTTGTTACGGACTTAAAAACTGATGAGCAGTGAGTGATACCATAGCATTTGCATCACCTATAGATAAAAATAAATTTCTAAGAAGAAAAAAATCTGTTTGCAATGTCTAAGAGTTATATACATTTGATTATGTTGGAAGAATATCTAATGATATATAGAAAGAAAAAGACAATATTAAGTAACTCCCATAACTAAATTTCAATTTCTCTAGCAATGGAGGGAGCTTTATCAAACTGTGAAGTTATTTTTGATTTGGCTTATGTCGTTGGAACCTTTTGAGAACTAACTGTGCCCCCCACCCCCACCTCCATGAGTCCATAATTTTCAATTAATTAGGTAGGACTTGAGATTTGTCTTGGCTGGTGGTGACGTTATAGGGTTTTCACTTGGCTTTCTCCATTATGGTAACTTTTACCCCATTGGCCAAGGAACAATGTAGAGGGTTATACCCATCACCATGAATGGGTGAGCCAATGAAATATCAGGAACCGGGATGGGTCCATGGACTCAGTGGATCCATTGTGAGCCAGACCCGGGCCATGATCCCAAGGCTATGTAAACGCTTGAGGTCCCTGGTCAACATTGCCAGCTCATGTTCTGTGTCCAACCATGGTCAAAAGGTATCCCACTTTCACTGGTGTACAATTACCTAAACAAGGGGCCATAGTTAACTTAGGGAAGTATTTACAGTACCATTACCTACATACTTGTCAGAGCGTTTACTGTAATGTCTTTCCTCCTGGAATCCTGGGCTCTCTTTCACTTAATGATTCTGGGTCAGAAAACAGGCTCGTGTCTGAAGACTCTGATTTGGCAATAGGTTCTGAATCCCTGAAACTAAGGAGCAATTGTCAGCTCTGGGAGAGGGTGCTGGGTTTGGGGTTAGGAGACAGAGATTCTGTGAGCCTGAGCAAGCTTGATGACAAATGGCCGTCCCTTCATCTGTGAAGGTGGGCTGGGAAGCCTACCTCACACAGGTTTTGTGAGCACTAAATAAAGTCAAGTGAAATATAAATACAAATAAAACAAATAAAAGAATTGGGTTGGATTTCAATTAATAAAGAGATCGCTTCCACTGGTAATTATTGGGGCCCTGTGAACTACTCCTAGCCAGCAGATAATTAATACTTAATGCCATGGTCAACGTCTTTGTGTTTCTTTCTTTCCTTTTATCATCGGTATGTTCATAATCCAGGGCTCATTGAATATTTCTGGAATAAATAAATGAGATAATACTGAATAATACTTCTATTGTATCATCATTTAGAATTTCCAGTTGAAAAGGAAGCGACAAGAAATTATTATGGTCTAAATGCATTTTCCTTTTTGTATTGAGTTTCTTAGAAAAAATAAGAAAGATTGACTTTAAAGATTTGATTTATTTATTTGACACAGAGAGAGAGATCACAAGTAGACAGAGAGGCAGGCAGAGAGAGAGGGGGAAGCAGGCTCCCTGCTGAGCAGAGAGCCTGATGTGGGGCTCGATCCCGGGACCCTGGGATCATGACCTGAGACAAAGGCAGAGGCTTTAACTCCCTGAGCCACCCAGGTGCCCCAGAAAGATTCACTTTAATGATAATATTCATTGAGCACCAGTTCTATGCAGAATTGTATACTAAGCATTTTCATTTTCTTAGGATGAACAAGATGGTCTCTTAAGAGCGAGAGTATGGGGAGGGAAGGAACCAACACCAAGAGGCAGTCTCTGGGCTCCAATCGTGTGGGTTAAACTTATCTTATTCACTTGCCAGCTGTGTGACTCCAGACAAGTTACTTAACTTCTATTTTCTTATTTTTTTTTTAAAGATTTTATTTATTTACTTGACAGACAGAGATCAGAAGTAGGCAAAGAGACAGGCAGAGAGAGAGAGGAGGAAGCAGGCTCCCTGCTGAGCAGAGAGCCCAATGCGGGGCTCGATCCCAGGACCCTGAGATCATGACCTGCACTGACGCCAGAGGCTTAACCCACTGAGCCACCCAGGAGCCCCCTATTTTCTTATTTTTAAAACAATGTAATAATGACATCCACCTTCAGGTTTTGTGAATTGAGGACGTAATTCAATAAATATTAGTTAGCATAACCATTATTAGTTTTGTGACCTTGGAAAATTATTTAATCTCTCTGAGCTTTTCTTTTTATTTTATTGAATGACTTCATGAAGCTAGTGTGCCTTTTCGTGAGATAATGTATATAGAGAAGCACGGGGAGGTATTTCATACATTCCTTCCCTTAAATTCCTTTCTGAACACCATTAGTTCAAGACCACAGCAGCAGTTTTTTGCTACTGAGGAAGCTTTTTGAATCAGCAATATTTGTATGACAGATTTAAGAAGATAGAAAAAGAAATTAAAGCTTTTTAGTATGTTTAATTATAACACACAATATCAAAAAAGATACTGAAGTGTATTAATGGGCATACTTCTATTTTACCACTTAACTGATATTTTAAAAAGTATCATCTTGTTCAGTTTTTCTTTTTTTTTTTTTAAGATTTTATTTATTTATTTGACAGAGAGAGACAGTGAGAAAGGAAATACAAGCAGGGAAGCAGACTCTGCTGAGCAGGGAGCCCGATGGAGGGCTCGATCCCAGGACTCTGGGATCAGGACCTGAGCCGAAGGCAGATGCTTAACAACTGAGCCACCCAGGCGCCCCCAGTTTTGTTGTTTTGTTGTTGTTGTTGTTTGTTTGTTTTTTAAGATTTTATTCATTTACTTGACAGACAGAGGTCACAAGTAGGCAGAGAGGCAGGCACAGAGAGAGAAGGGGGAGGAAGCAGGCTCCCTGCTGATCAGAGAGCCTGATGCGGGGCTGGATCCCAGGACCCTGAGATCATGACCTGAGCCGAAGGCAGAGGCTTAACCCACTGAGCCACCCAGGTGCCCCCGCCCCCAGTTTTTAATAGCTACCATGGAATGACCATTTCCCCTTTTTCAAGTGACTGCAAGCCACACTGCCAAACCTGGGAATTCAGGCTTCTATTTGCTCAATTTACTTTATTAAATCAGGAAAAATGAAGTGGGGTGCAGAGTGGGGGTGGGAAATATGTGCTGAATGAGTTGTTCAGGCGTCTCCCCAATAATTTCTTTTGGCTTTTCTGAAAAGCACAACTCAAAATCAATGTCTTCCGTCTCTTTTCTTCAGAGTATATTGTTATTTAGCTACCTGGGTAGTGTTTTCTTACTATTCCTTCTCAGTTTTTGGAAAAATTCAATTTTCTCCTCCTGTGTGTTCATGGTAATATCTGTGTATGTCCTCAATCTGCTCAGGTTATTGAGATTGAGGAAGGAAAAGACCACGTTTGCTCAGTTATGGCAAATGTAATGAAGGTCATTTCCTGAGGTTCATTTTAGCCATTAGAGTTTTAATAAGTCATTTTGTTTTGTTTTGTTTTTAATGGTTATGTCATTAATGATAGTTCTTTTTTGTCTCACGGATGCTCAGTTGTAATAAGGAACTATGATTTTCTAATTAGTTTGAGGCTGTTATTGATATAATGCCATAATACTCAGTGAAAAGTGAAAACATATTATCAATACAATGGTTATTTTTTAGCACTTATTATATTCCAGGCACAGATACTAGATCTTTTACATTTTTTATGTCTCCTAATCTTTACAGCTATCTTATGAGATTGTTTTAAAGATAAAGACACTAAGAATTAGAAATTAAGGAAACTCTCAAGTCCTCAAGTCGCCCAGCCAGCAAAGTTAGAGCTGGGATTTGAATCCAAGCCTGCCTGATTGCCAAGCCTGTGCTCATAACTAGTCAATGTCATGTTAAGGGTACTCATGCTAAGCTACAAAAATCAGAACCAGTTTATTAAAAATGCTAGCCAAACGCTTGCACTTTTAAGCTCTCCATGCAGATGTTTAAAGCTAGGTCCTGGGATCGAGCCCCATCGGACTCTGTTTGGTGGGGAGCCTGCTTCCCCTCCCCACCCCGCCTGCTGCTCTGCCTACTTGGGATCTCTCTCTCTCTGTGTCAAATAAATAAATAAAATATTTTTTTAAAAAGTGCCTGCATTTGGATATGCTAAATTTATTTATCATTTTTGGTGCTTTAAGTTACCTTCCCACAGTTTCATTTCTAGAAGTAGATTTTTCTGGGACACTATATGCAATTGCCTGTCCTAACCTTTAGTCAGGATAATAAATCATCCTGGCTCAACTATTCTAAGAGGTGGTTCAAATACTTGCTTTAAAACATAGAGAAGGGGAATTCTCCCCAACTAAGTGAGAGACAAGTCCCTACACTACAGTGACCACTATCCTGGTTTGCCCAGGACTATTGGCTTTTCCAGGATATGAGACTTCTGGTAGCCAAACAGGGAATGTCCTGGGCACTGGCCCTTCCCCCGACCGCACACAGTGTCGGATTCTGTAGCTTCAACCATGTTGTTTCTTAAGATTGCCATGTTAAAGTGCACTGTTACTAAAATGTTTCCTTCTCATTTAAGTAATACCGCAGGGAAAAGTTTTCATATATAAATGTAGGGGTTTGACAGATATCCACTCAGTTACATGCAAAAATATTTATATAATGGCAGGATATATATATATTTTTTAAGATTTTATTTATTTATTTATTTGTCAGAGAGAGAGAGAGAACATAAGCAGGCAGAGCAGCAGGCAGAGGCAGAGAGAGAAGCAGGCTCCTTGCTGAGCAAGGAGCCCGATGTAGGACTTGATCCAAGGACCCTGGGATCATGACCTGAGCTGAAGGCAGCAGCTTAACCAACCGAGCCACCCAGGTGTCCCAATAATGGCAGGATATTTAAAACAAATTCATGGACATTTAAAAAAATACATACATGATTTCAGATGTTCTATTGCTTGTCTTCCTAAAATAGATCAGACTTCCACTTTGCATTCTTTCATTCACATATTAGTTCTTTAGAGATGCTTGCTTTACTTATTCTAAATTTGAAGCATTTTATAATATCAGAGTGTTTTACTTCAGTTATATTTTCTCCTCGTAACTCTCTTATTAGTTTAATTGATGTGGGTGGGTTTTTTTTTGCCTTTTTTTTTTTTTTTAGTTTATATGTAAGGATTGAGAAAAATGAGAAAATGAGGAAGTTTAGTGTGATTTGCCCAAAGCATCATCATCCTTTAATGCATAGAAGTAGCAAATTAGTTGTATCTTTTTTCAAACCATATAATTCTAATTCTGTCTTTCTAATGAGGCTATCCTAATAAATTAATTATTGTAAAAGAAAAAATCTTTAATATTTTTTAAGCTAAGATTTAGTTTCTGGCTAAAATAAAAAGTAATAAATAATAAAATAAATAAATAAAAAATAAAATAAAAAAATCAGCATCATTGAAATGGGGAACAGATATAAAGGAATTTTTTAAAAATACATATAATATACATGTACATACATATAGAGTGATTGTGTTTGTTATATGTATAGAGACACAGACAGGAAGAGAAAAATGTAAGAAGTCAAATGAGATTTATGGGAAAAGGTAGTAGATTAACTTCTATGGGGAGTTCATTCAACAGATTTTATTTAATTTTTGTATATATTTTTAAAGATTTATTTATTTATGTATTTATTTGACACAGAGAGAGATCACAAGTAGGCAAGCAGAGAGAGAGGGGGAAGCAGACTCCCCACTGAGCAGAGAGCCTGATACCGAGCAGAGAGCTCGATCCCAGGACCCTGAGATCATGACCTGAGCTGAAGGCAGAGGCTTAACCCACTGAGCCACCCGGATGCCCCCATTCATCAGATTTTGGAAATACTCTGTGTCGGGCTTGGACCTGGAACCAAGATACTTGGATGAATAAGACACAGCCTACTCTCAGATAGCCCATTGTCTAGTTGGGGGGATAAACTTGTAACTTTGCAACTTGTGGATGACACCAACATTCTGCGCCGGTGTCGTACGTACCTGTAGGGGAGGGGTTGCTGAAGCAGGCTTCATGCAGGAGTTTATACGTGAGCTGGGTCTGGAAGGACAAGTTGGATGCGCTCAGGTGGGCATGGGTTTCGAAGGGGAGTGAGAGGGGTGGAAGGAGGAAGCTACAGGAGTGCAAATGCTCAGAGGTGTGATACACCGTGGATAAGAGTGTTCTTACAGATACTTGTTTAAGGACTACAGAAGTCACGTGGATAGGAGCAAGTACCTCAAAGCCTGGTATGCACCAAAGGATGACAAAATGCTTTTATACAGACTTGACTATAGGAGTGTGACGTAATGATAATTGTGTAACAGCAGCTTAGAGGACAGATTGTTGGAAAAAGAAAAAAGAAGAAGACAGATTAGTGGAAAAAGTACTGGACCTGGACGTTTGAGACAGCGATGAGGAAGCCAGGATTCAGCTCAGAAAAGATGAGGACATGAATGGAGGCAGTGGCGGGGCACAGAGGGAGGCTGATAACTTAGGTAGTGGGTGTGAGAAAGAGCTTGTATCTGGTTTGATGGGAGGAAATGAGGGAAAAGAGGCTGTGGAAGTTGTGGTCTTGCCCAGACGTGTGTGAAATGGAACATAAGGTGTGGAAAGGAAATGTCAGAACATGTAAATACATTTCATTTTTACCTACTTAAGTAAAGGGAAACAATAATATTTCACTAATGTTCGTGCTTTGAATTGCTAATATAGGTATTTAGTTTAAAAATTATACTGCAGGCAGATGCTTAAGATAGTCTTCACTGATAGGATTCTGACCAAAAATGACGGGAGACTAAGGGATGCTTTAAGACACTGGTTTCCAAACTTTATTTTCTTGGGACCCTTTACATTCTTTTTGTAGGACCCCATGGAGCTTTTGAATATACGGATTATACTTGTAGATATTTATTCTGTTAAAATTAACTGTATTAAAAGCTGAGGAATTTGAAAATATTTGGTTAGTAATTCATTTAAAGATAATAACAAATCCAGTACATAATGTAAATAATGTACTTATTATGAAAAATACCCCTATTTTCTCAAAAGAAAAACAGAATTTAGTGAAAAGAGCTACATTATTTTATAGTTTTGCAAATCTCTTTTTAATGTTTGGCTTCTTGGAAGACTTCTGGATTCTCTTATAGGCTCCATACACAATCTGTTGCAATCTGTTTTTTTGATTGAAGTGTATAAAGTAAATCTTGTCACATACAAAGATGTAGGTAGAAAAGGGAGGATTTTTTAATAGCCTTTTCAGGTAATTATAGATATTCTTCTTTGGTACTATATCAAAACGTGATGAGGGATGGTTTTTCAACGTTAATTGTAATGTGGAACTTGGTACCACATCAACATACTTTTCATACTCTGTTATATTAAACCCAATTATTTATTCTGCATTTTTCTTTTTCTTTTTTTCATTTCTTCAGTGATTCATCACTTACATGCAACACCCAGTGCTCATCACAAGTGCCCTCCTTAATAATCACCCATTAACCCATCCTCCACCCACATCCTTCCATCAACCCTCAGTTTTTTCTATAGAGTTAAGAGTCTCGTATGGCTTGTTTTCCTCTCTCCATTTTTTCTTTTACCTCTTCCCATATGTTCATCTGTTTACTTTCTTGAATTCCACATATGAGAGAGATCATATGGTATTTGTTTTTCTCTGACTGACTTATTTCACTTAGCAGAATACTCTGTAGCTCCATCTACATCGTTGCAAATGACATGTTCTGCACTTTTTAAACAATTTTTTTTTTAGATTTTATTTATTTATTTGACAGACAGAGATCACAAGTAAGCAGAGAGGCAGGCAGGGAGAGAGAGAGAGAGAGAGGAGGAAGCAGGCTCCCTGCTGAGCAGAGAGCCCAGTGTGGGGCTTGATCCCAAGACTCTGGGATCATGACCTGAGCCGAAGGCAGGGGCTTTAACCTACTGAGCCACCCAGGTGCCCCATCATGCTACCTTTTTGAAAAGTTTAAGGAGAAAGCATTTCAAATTTCTGTGACATTAAAAAAAAAGTGAAATAAACTTAACTGAAACCCATGGCTGTGACATAATTTTTAAAAACAGCTTTTTTTGGTCTCAGGCTAAAAGTTTAAAAGTTGCTGCTTCAACTTTTCTGACATTGACATTTAGCAATCAGAAATGTCTTTTTTTCCCCTTGTCTCTAATGCCTAACATTTGACAGAGCCCTGACAAGCAAATCACAGAAAAGTAAATTCATTTGCCCTCCCTAGGCTTTCTGACGTATAGTCTCAGTTAAGGGTGACATTTTTTGATTTTGAAATTGGTTGTTTGGAAACAGTTTTATTTCATATCACTGTAAGGACCTATTTTATGTTTATATTTTGTCAAAAGGCTTTCATTGAGGTTAAACAAAACCTTGTTGTTTAGCCCTTGAACTGTCCTCGCTCCCCTTCCCCCAGGGGATTCACTTAAAGGCGGGTCCCGGAAACCAGCTCCAGGTAACAATGCCCAGATACAAAGGTGGGTCAGGCCAGGTGGAGACATCCGATCAGTAGGGGGTTGCATACTGTCTCCCTAGCTACCAAGGAGCATGGGCCCCCGCGCCCTTTGGGAACCCTTTTGGCGCCAATCCTAATCAAGGTGTAATAGGCTGGTTCAAATGTCTACTAGGGTAAATTGTAATTCAATTGGTCACCTAGCATCACTGTGGAGTTTCCTGTGTGTGTTACAATCTCATTGGTCACCTGTGCGTGGCCAGGCCCAACCGCATGGCCTTTGCCCTTAAAAGCTAGACTGTGAAACAGAGAAGGGTCGCCCTCTCTTGTAAGAGGTGCGGCCCCGAACGTTCGGTTAGATTCTTGATGCTTGGCGCGAAATAAAGCTTTGCTTGACCTTCGCTTTGTATCAGTCTTGCTCCTTTAATCACGGACCCGTTATTGGGGCATAACAATCACAAAGTGTACCATATACACGTAGTAACTGTATTAATCAATCCAATCATATTTTAGTTGATATTTTTTCCCTTAAATCATATAAAAAGGGCACTTTGTTATAAAAACGTTTACTTAAAGTGTAATTGTTTTGGTTTATCTCATTTCTTTAAGAAGACTTTTTATGGAATCCCAGATGATCTTCAAGGTCTTAGGTTGTTTAAAGTCTTAATTTCCTAAAACATACAGTATATTTATGAAACCTATGTATTCTTTCTAATCATAGTTTAGGTACCAATTAAAAGTACTGAAAATGATCTAACTCATTAAATGGGCAATGGTTAAAATCCAGTTTTTAAACTATGGCTTATGTGTTTTTTATAGAATGATCCCCAAGAGCAGATAATGTTGCGGAAGAAAGGCAAAAAGTCGTAAGTTAGAAGCCAGAGGAAAATTTTATGAAAGACAAACTGGGTTTATCAGGTGCTAAATAGGGAAGAAAAGATTAAGTTAATAAACAAAAGCCTTGGAGAAGATCTGAAGATAAGTATTGTCCTTTGATCTCAAGAAAGGGAAATTTGGTAAGGTATTATTTTTTAATTATAAAAGAATTTCAAATCTACAGAAAAGTAGAGAATCATATAACAAACAACTGTATGCTCCACTTAAATTTGACAGTTATTAATATTTTATTTTATTTGCTTCCTTTTTTTTTTTTTCAAAGATATCTTAAACTAAAGACATTTTACTCCTAGGAAAAAAACTAACAAACACATATTTTACTGTGTTGGGATGATCTGAGAACCCCAGAGGACCTGCACAGGGGCCTTTGTTTTGTAGACTGGGGTGTGCAAACTATAAGCCCTCATAAAATAGCTTGGACCGGTGAAGGGAAATTTCTCAAATTGTTTAAAGCTCTTTGAGGAGGAAGGGACGCTGAGCTCAGGGCGAGGACTTGGAAGAGAGACAGGATGGGCATGTTGGATAAAATTTTACTATTTGGTAACGTAACCATTCTCTCTATCCGCCCGTAATGTCTTGATTTAAATTTGCATTATTCATTCATGCTTTAGCAATTGGACTTTTTTTTTTTTTTTTTTTTAATTTGAGCCCAACCTTACGATGGGTGTGGAGTGAGAACTGAGCCTACCCAAATATGTTCATTGGAGCTGCACAACTGACGTGTAAAGGATCCAGGAGTCCATGCTCCGAAGAGTTTTAGCCAGTCACAAACAGAACGACCTACAGGACATACTTAATTACTCTTCTTGGTTTTTGTTTTTTCACTGAAGAACTGTAGTCCGTCTGAATTTATGCATTGTCTTCTTATGTTTAGGACTCGGATGTGGATTATTATACACGGCAACAGTGACCATTACGTGCCAGTATTTTGACAGCCACCGAGGCCTTGCCCTTGGCCTGATTTCAACAGGTACGTTTTCAAAATAAGTATAGCGTTATCCTCATCCATCCTTCTAATCAAAGTCAAAAGTTACCAAACACAGACGTTTAACCAGCCACTTCCCAGCTCCCAATTAGGGAGCACCATTTTTTACTCTAGTCCAGGAAGGAAATGTTATTTTCTACTGTAAATAAGAGTACAGTTTCCAGAAAATCCTAGGATACATATACAAAAAATGTGGGGAATTTGATGACCAATATAATGAAGGAAAGAAAAGCTGATGGGCTCAGTCAACTGAGAGACACAGGCTGGTGAGAGCTTTACTCAGAGAAGCAGAGAGCACTTAGGTGAGGCCCCTTCTGTCTGAGAGGGGTAGGAGAAATGCCAGGAAAGTGGAGACCCCCGGGCTCTGTCAGGAAGCCTGATGCCGCCCTCTCACCATCTCCACTTACTGCAGAGTGTACAGTTTTTTCAAAAGTCCTGATTTATGAATGCATCTCCCTGGCCATGTGCATATCCTCAGGACAGGCTGTTGACTCTTGTTCTTTAATAATCAAGAGATGATCACTGGGGCGGGGGGGGCGGGTAATGTAAATATAACAGCCTTCCGGAGTTCCTCTGATGCTTTAAAGTCGCGTTGTACTTTTCAGATGGACTTTTTCCTACACTGTTTAGGGAACTTACCAAATTTTCTGTGGCCAAAAACTTTATGAGTCTGCTTAGGAGACAGAGCTGCCAAGTTTGGTAAAAGTTGTACAATTACATATGCTACTTACTCGCTAATGAGCACGTAGTCCTGGGAGGTCAGATTTCCAGAGAAACCGAGTAAGTTCAATGATCTTTCTGGCAACAGAATCCAAACGAATGTTTTATTCCTGAGGCTAACCCAGTGGCAACAAAGTGATTCTAGATTGAATTAAATGGAGCGGGATATTTACTGAAGGTGGTTAAAGGAAGCATTGCCAGGTGAGAACTGTGAATCATGGTCTAAGAGGAGACAGGGTCAGAGTCTAAGGACACAGTTAAGGTTAAGGCAGACTGGGAGAAGAAATAGCAAAAACAGAAGACGGAGAACCCAAAGCAGTTGGAATGCAGTTCAAAGAACCTTACAGGCTCTCGCACAGGGGTGGGAGGGAGTGTGAGGGTAGGCACAAGCCTGAAGGATGATAGGGCTTACCTGCTGTCTGTTTTTGTAGGGCCATTAGAGTGTAGCAACGAGCGCAGACCCCGGGCCCAGACCACCTGGTTTTGAATCCTGCCTGTGTCACTCACTTGCTCTCTGGTGACAGACCAGCTATCTAACCATTCTGTCCAGTTAACTGTTGAGTTAAGCTCAGTTTTCTGAACTGTAAAATGGGGATAATAGTACTCATCACATCAAGTTATTGGGAATATTAAAGGAGCATCTGTGTAAGGTACACAGCAAGGGCTCTAACACATGGAGTATTATAATTATGACCTAGGTTTCCCTTAATGTCCAAATTTATGTGTGCCGACCATGGCAGAAATTGTATGCTGTATGCTCTCACTCAGTCTAGAAAGGAGGGCCTAAGGGCCTGGGCCATGGAACACTGAAGTAAAAGTGAATCAACTCTGGACACCTAAGATTTGGCAGAATTGAGGAGTTTTTAGTTTCAACTCACAGGGAGCTCAGTGAGGCAAAATTAGGGAGAAATCATGGATCTACTTAGTGTGATAACAAGTCCCATGGACTAGGTGGCTTATCTACAACAGAAATGTATTTCTCCATTCTGGAGGCTGGGAATCTGACATCAGAATACCAGCATGGTGGGGTTCTGGTGACAGACCTCTTCCAGGCTGCAGAGTGCCATTTTCTTGCTGTTTCCCCACACGATGGAAGGGAAGGTGGCCTCTCAAGGGGTCTCTTTGCTGTGGGCGCTAATCCCGTTTATGAGTGCTCCATGAGCTCATGGCCTCATCACCTCCCAAAGGCCCCACTTCCTAATACCATCATGTTGGAGGTTAGGATTTCAACATATGAACTGGGGTAGGGACAAGGACATTCAACCTACAGCATCCACATTCAGTGAAAGAGGACAAGCAAAGCAGAAATCACAGCAGAATTTTTTAAACATTGAAAAGAAACCAAAAATAAAAGTATGTGAAATACTGTGACCTCACCAACAAAAAGGAACATGGTGTGCATGAAACAAAGATCTGAGGGATGCTATCTTGTCCCGTGGTGCACAGGGGTTGGTAACGAATGTCCACAGTCCAGAGCTGGTCTTCTGCCTGTTTTTGGAGAGCTCATGGGTGAAGAATGATTTTTACATTTTTATGGTTAATAAAAAAATCAGAATAAGGATATTTCAGGGCATATGAAAATTATGTGCAATTAAAATTTCAATGTCCATAGATAAAGGTTTATTTATCCTTTATCCATAGATAAAGGACTATAACCATGCTCCTCCCTTTACCACTCTTATTTGGCCAGTACTAATAGTGGTGGTTATTAGAGTCTCAAATTGTAAGAGATTAAGACTGAACAGCTCCCATTTCCTTTTTAGGTTCAAGTGTTGGACTTTTTATATATGCTGCTCTGCAGAGGTTGCTGATTGAGTTCTATGGGCTGGATGGATGCCTGCTGATTGTGGGTGCCTTAGCTTTAAATATATTAGCCTGCGGCAGCCTGATGAGACCCCTCCAGTCCTCTGATTGTCCTTTGCCTGAGAAAACAGCTCTGGAAAGTGTACCAGATCAATACTCCATTTACAGCGAGAAAGAAAAGGACCTGGAAGAAAACACAAACATTCCTGGAAGGAGCTACGGTGCTGAGGAAACTTGCAAGAGTGCCTTAGCCAGTGGTGGCCAGAAGCAGGAGAGCCTACTTCATAAAAACCCAACAACAGGGGCGCATACAAAAGAGGCCGACACGTACAAAAAGAAAGTTGTAGAACAGACATACTTTTGCAAACAGCTTGCCAAGAGGAAGTGGCAATTATATAAAAACTACTGCGGAGAAACTGTGGCTCTTTTTAAAAACAAAGTATTTTCAGCGCTCTTCATTGCTATCTTTCTTTTTGACATCGGAGGATTTCCACCTTCATTGCTTATGGAAGATGTGGCAAGAAGTTCAAATGTGAAAGAAGAAGAGCTTATTATGCCTCTTATTTCCATTATTGGCATTATGACAGCAGTGGGTAAACTCCTTTTGGGGATACTGGCTGACTTCAAGTGGATTAATACCTTATATCTTTACGTAGCTACCTTAATAAGCATGGGCCTGGCCTTGTGTGCAATTCCATTTGCCAAAAGTTATGTCACATTAGCAATACTTTCTGGGATTCTAGGGTTTCTGACTGGTAATTGGTCCATCTTCCCATATGTGACCACAAAGACTGTGGGAATTGAAAAATTAGCCCATGCCTATGGGATATTAATGTTCTTTGCTGGACTTGGAAATAGCCTTGGACCACCAATTGTTGGTAAGATATTTCTTAACGTCACCCTGTTTCACTGCCCTTCTTTATAACATCCCTGGATATAGAAATCCAGATTGTAAGAGTAGCACAGATTAGCAAAAAATAAGCCTGGATAGATGTCTATTCACAAATCACTTTGATATAGTTGAAAAGGCCAACATACTTGCTCAGGGATTTGTGTTCCTTTTTTTGAATTTGGGAGAAACTCAAAATACCTGTTTATCCTTGTCCAAATTTTTCTGGAGGTTCTTCTCTGCTAACTCCTAATAGTCCATTAGAGAGTACATGCGGTAGTATGTAACCTGGTCCTTACTGTAGCTAAGACTGTAGCTAAGACTGATGAAATTATTGGAGGATGGGCTTCCTCTTCATACGCTTTCTATCCAATTCACTTTTTTCTTACTCTCTTTTCAGGTTGGTTTTATGACTGGACCCAGACCTATGACACTGCATTTTATTTCAGTGGCTTCTGTGTCCTGCTGGGAGGCTGCATCCTGCTGCTGGCTGCCCTGCCCCCCTGGGACACGTGCAACAAGTTGCTGCCCAAGCCGGCTCCAGCAACCTTTCTGTACAAAGTTACCTCCACTGTTTAGAGGAATGCTGGAAGGCACTACAGACTTTTCTCACAGCAAGATTTCACTGTGGCTGACTCTGAATGAAAAAAAAAAAAATTTTTTTTAACAAATCCCGTTCTCTATGTACTGTATATGTAGCTTCTATCTCTTGTATATATTTTTCCCCTTTTTTTCTTTTTGCAAGAAGTGGGACTATTCTGTTTTACTATGACTCATGGGTTCTTGATGTTGTAAAAATTGTGGCCCGCCTCGGAAGCCTTTCTCTGCGTAAAGAAATATAATTTCTCTGTAGGCTCCGTTAGTTCCCCTGCAAGGAATCCAGAGGGGGCTCTTCTGTTTTAAACCTGATGAAGGCAGCGTGGTGAGATCTATGTGAAGGCCACTAGGGACTAAATCACTCTCCTCTCTCTGTTAGACTGGCTAGGACATGAAAACAGTTACTTAAATGGCATTAAGAATTACGGTGGAGCAAGCCGATCTTTCTTTTTTTTTTTCCCAAAGATATTTTAAATCATAGTCACTAGTTTTCACTGTTTGATTTTATTTACCTTGAGGCGGCATCCCCTGTTTGGACCCACTTCGCTTAAATCGTTTCAATTCCTAAGGTGTTTCCTGAGAGGCGGGCAGTCTCCAAACAGGAGACTCACAAACCCTCCCCACAGCCTTGTGTCATGGTTGGCTGCCAGAACCACGCTCACTGCTCACTCTTCTCAGTCAGCATCCACGCGACGGATGTTTCCCAGGAAGCGTTTCCCAGGAAGTGCTCATTTTACCTGTTTCCAAATTGGAAATGCGTAAACCATTCCGTTCTGGCAAAGGGGCAACATCCATTTGCTTCAGGCACGGTGGGAATGAACTGCAAATCCTTGCATAACTTCTCGATGAAGCATTTATTTGCCACTATCAGATTTTACCACTATCAAATTTTAATTCAAGGCCAGAACTAAAACGTGTGTGTGTGTGTGTGTGTGTGTGTGTGTGTGTGTGTGTGTGTACTCCAAGTCTGTGTGGGACATGGGAAGAGAAAAAGGCAGTAAGAAATTGATACCCTGATCCAACGTTATTCAATCTTATAAAAACTTTTTGGAAGAAAATCCATGTTGAATAAATGGACATTTTTCTAAAGAAATATATTTTTTAAACTTGCTATAAGTTGGAATCCTCTAGATGGTTTAAAAAAATATAGTTACCTGAGTACTACTCTTAGAGATTTTAATTCTGTAGGTCTAGGCTGTGGGCCAAGCATCAATATTTGTAGTGAACTCTTCAAGGAATTCTTACAACACAGCCGGGTCGACAATGGCTGTTATAAGACTAGCAATAGAGAAACAGTCATTCTCTTAAACAAAACACAAAAAAGCAATACACCATTGAGGTGAGGGATTTTTAGAAATAACCAACTGTGGTTCTTTAAATAGGATGCACTCTTCCTATTGTGCCAAAATTGTCGTTTCATTTCTTTTGAAATATGTAAGATTTTGTACTTCTATGTTGCCTTTCTTGGAAGGCGCCTAAAGCACTTTATAATCATGAAGCCCCACCACACCTCAGTGAGGTAGGTAAATAGTTCTTTTCTATGCAGTAAACCTGGAGTGTGGGGGAATTTCATAACTGAGTTAATCCTACTCAATAATGCAATAATGGGGCTCCAAAGTGCCTTTGGACTTCTACTCCATACTCAACCTTCTGGAAAGTTTTCTGTACCTCATTCTTTAGTCACTGTCAAGGTTAGTAAATAAAACAAGTGACATTTTAAAAAGTTGAACTAAACGTTTTAGTGTTGAAAGTTCCTCTTTGCCAACACTGTATTCAGGAAATCCTACAACCTGAAAAAATTTAACTTTCATGACATCCCCGCATTCATCAATGTTGATGATTGTCCAAATGCATCTTCCCTTTGTCTACTAATGTCATCCAGTGTGTGCATTTTCCATTGTCTAGGGAATGAATTTTATGTTAAAATAAAATATTTTTTTGGCTTGTTTTGCGTTGGTTTGGTTGCTTTTCCTCTTCTTAGCCATCCTCCTCCCCCAAATTGCAGTGACATTTCACTGAATGTAGAAAAATTAATTACCACATGTTCACTTCAGACCCCAGAATTGGATGATTGGACCTCAACATTTTCAAGTCAATCTGCTAAACTATTTTGACCATTGCCTTCCAGAAAGCTAACATGTCAATACTACAGAATCCTTGTGAGGAAAAGGGGATAGATTTCTCTTCGAGATTCTTAATAATGATCTTGGCAATCATTAATGGATTTCTTAATAAGTTCTAGACACATTATATTATTGATCTTTCATTATAACCCTGTGAGGTGGGGATTTTATAGTCTTCATTGTATACTACAAAACATAATTATCATGATATGGACAACATGTATAAGTAGCTTCCAAAAGCAAAATGAAGAAAGTTTCCACTAAACCCTCTGATTTCCAACACCGCTAGGAAATGGGACTTTGGTGGGAGGATTACTATAAAGCCAATATCCTTTAGTGAATAGTAAAGTCATGTTTATGTGAATAATTATTCAAGATTTGCCCATTTCCTAAGAATTAGCATTTTTTTAAAAAAAATTTATGTATCTGTTTGTGTTAGGGGCTGAACTCATGACCCTGGGATCTTTGGACTGAGCCTGCCAGGCGCCCCAAGAATTAACATTTAAAAACACACTTAATGAAAGAAAAAAAAGAAGAAGAAGAAAACACAGTGAAATTACATTGCTTAGAATATGATCTTTCTTTTGTGACTCAAAGGTATTTTTTAAATTTCCAAATGCCTGGAGCTGTGCTGGGGTCGTTGCAGAGCCCCTCCTCCTTTAAGTCGTCTGCCTCCCCGTCTGGGAAGCCTCCCAAGAGCCAGTTGCCTATCCAATTTTCTCTAAGGTGACCATGTCATCAAGAGAGAAGTTTCAGCCACCAACTTTCAAAAGCCCCACGAGGAACCGTTCCCAGGAACCAGGAGTTGATGCTTCGGGAGGTCATGACCTTGGGGGCTGTCAGCTGTGTCCTGCTGGCTGGAAAAGTCCACTGACCCCAGAAAGCTTCAACTTCTAGCAATCAATCTGGGATTATCTTAACTCGAAATGTTCTGGGAAATAAAGGAGAGCCCCCCTTTGAGGGAGAGAATGCCTCATTTTTTCTCTTACTTAGGAGTATTATTTTAAACACATCAAGTACACAGTTTACATGAGCAGGGCCATACAATTTCTCCCTCATTAATAACGATCTTGGGACCTTTTGCTCTGCAGTCAATTGTGGCTGAAGGATGGCAGTTAATAAAATGCCTCTTTGAGTCAAGAGTTTAACTACAATCAGTTAAAATGATCAGAGATGTATGACTACATGGATAACATTCAGAGATGCAGGACACAAATTTGTTCAGGTTATGGTTTCTGGGTTCTAAAACCAGCCCAGGTCCTGTGCTAGGTGATTTGTGAGCCTATCATTTAACCTCTCAAAGCCTCAGTTTCCTTATCTATGGGCCATGTCCTAGGGCTGTTAGGAGAATTGAATAACATAACCCATGTACATTCCTGGCACCTGTTTGGTAAATATTAGCTATTCTTATTTTTGTTGCCATCGGTATTCCTTAGTGTGTGGCTTCTCAGTATCAGAGGGAGGTGTCAAGTGTTCCTGGGCACAGGTGTGGGGTAAATGCTTGTCTCCCAGGGCCTCATTTGGTGGAAGAATGAGCCTTCTGTTAGCCCTAACTGGTAACAGCTCTCACAACTATTGCCCTCCCCCACGCATGTTCTTGTCAAAATCTTTTACCCTTAGGGGTTCATGACTCAGCACATTTTTTCTGGAATTGCCATTCAGAGGCTCTGACACAAAACAAAACACAAGCTGTTCCTCCACAAATCAAATAGAATTCACTTTGTAAATTGAATTGCTATGGGAATTTGAACTTTTATTTATTTCCTTAAGAACTCATCATCTGAGCTGTTTGGAAGGTCGGCCTGAAATTCGGCAGAAAGCGAAATGCTCACATTTGTTTATTGAACACTAACTGGCTTCAGCTCAGGGCTCTCACCTCCCTCTGCCTCCGCCCCCACCCCCCACCTCTTTCAGATTTACTCTTGGGGGAGGGTAATTCCTTGCTAGGTCTTCTGGGAATCGATTCCTAGCAGGTTTGTCACATTAGTTCCTTCTTTCTATATGCATTCTTTGTCCTAAAGAGTCATTTACTTTTTTTCTCTCTTTGCAAAAAGAAAATAAATATATATATATAATATATATTTAGAATTTAATAAATTTTTCCAAGTGGTAGTCTACAAACATTGGTAAACAGCACATTTTCTTTCTTTTTTTTTTTAAGCAGATTTTTTAAGGCGGGGGAGGGGCAGAGGACATGGGAGAGAGAGAATCTCCAGCAGGCTCCACACTCAGCCCAGCATGGAGCCCGGTGTGGGGCTCCTTCTCATGACCCTGACTTACCACCTGAGCCAAAGTCTGAGAGTTGGACACTTAATCGACTGAGCCACTCAGGTGCCCCAACAGCATATTTTCTATAACGAATAATTAATTGTGGTCAAGTAGGTCACCTTAAACTTACAAACCCATGGAGACATGCGTGTTTTTCCTTCCTGGAAAATGCCTAATGTGATAATACAAGCTGTTATTCCTCCAGCTTAGATCTGAAAGCCCCTCAATATCTACAGCTTTAATAGGGCATTTCTAAGTGTAGCCCAAAGGACCCTAGGACATCGCAACAAAGAAGAACAGATGGACCTGGTTATATTAACCACTAAAAGATGAGGGGCCGGGCTCAACTGTCCGGTTTCATATGGTGTCCATGGTTGCTGGGAGGGTGCCTTTTTGAGAACTCCTGGGCAGGATCATGTCTTGAAGGAAGTTCTCTCTGAAGGTCAAGTGTGAACAAGGGCTGATGGAGAAATCAGTTGAAGCCAAGGAGACTGCCATGCTACACACTGAGACAGGATGAGCTAAGGTTCCTGGATGCAACTATAGAGTGGCAGTTTGATAAAATGGGATAATATATGTGGACCCCCCTTTGCTCAAGATCGAAAACAGCTGTGACTTCCAAGTGGCATTTTATGAGACTGACTCAGGACCTTCCTCCACGTGCCATTTTAGCTGTCACTAGCAGAGAGGCATGAGCTGGGATGAGAGCTGTCTCTGTGCTTTGTTCTTAAAGCCCTGGGAAGTGGTGTGAACCAAGGAAAGGGGTCAACAGAAGCATCAAGGATCCTTGGCTGGCAGCTCTGACGGAACTGGGAATGGATGTTGCAAAGAAATCTGAGAGAAAGTGTGGTGTGTGTGTGTGTGTGTGTGTGTGAGAGAGAGAGAGAGAGAGAGAGAGAGAGAGAGAGAGTTGTAAAGCTGTGGGTGTTCAAGAGAGGGATTCCCTCATTACCTCAGCCTAAGTCCACTCAGGCGACAGTTATGAAACATCTCAGAGGAAGACCTTGTTTCAGGACCTGAGGCATCCTGGTCTTTCCAGAAAGACCTGAAAATTGAAAATTCCCAGGTTGTTTTTAGGCAACAGGAAGCCTCCTCTCAGCTGGACTTCTTGAGGAAGTTGAGGTAAACTTCCTTTGCAGATTATTGGCTTTGCCTTAGGGGAATTTTCTCCCCTCTCCCACCCCTCCTCGAGAAATCTTTGGGAAGGGTGGGGACTCTCAGTGAAGGAGACGGCAGCTCGGTGAATAGTTAGCCAGGACAGTTCTATGAATAGGAACATGCCCCAGGAGGTCCATGGAGTACCAAGGGCTGTTGCAACTACCTGGGGCCTGGTAAGCTGAACACTGGGAATAGATGTTAACAAGAAAACAGACCAGAATACAGGAGAAAGCATGGGATCTGGAGTCCAACAGAGCAGGCTTGACCTTCTGGATCCTCCAACTACCATCTTACTAGGTGAGTAATCTTAGTTTCATTTGTTAAACTCTCTTAGCTTCATTTTTGTTATTGGTGAACTGTATTGTTGGAGTATTTAGAAATAATAGTTGCAAAATGTCCAGTGTGTAGTAGTTTCTTAAAAAAAAATAGAGATTATTTTAAACCTCTGCTCCCATAAAGTGAATCCCAGTATTATAAAAAAGTAGGAAGTATATAATAAAATGTTGGATATCCAATGTATATGGTAGATTAGATTCTTACCACACTGCTGTTATGATGTGGGCATGTAATCGAACTATTCTGCAAACAATGTTTGCTTAGTGGTGGTATGGTGGCGGGGGCGGGGGTGTATCACTTTCAGGGGCTGTCCTAGATTCTAGAAATACAAGAACAAATAAGAAAGGCTCTTGCTCTGAGAAGTTCACGGTTCAGTAGGACCAACTGATATCCAATTAAGTATAAATTCAGAACCCACTTTTAAGAACTTTCTTGTTAATTTATGTATTCATTCAACTAATTTTTATGTAGCACACACCATGTGGCAGGTACCCTGGCATTGAGGTGATGGCGATAAGCAAGACAAATGGGGTCTCTGTGTTGACAAAGATTTTTAAAGTAAAAATTAGATCCCACAGTATTCTAACTAGTAATTGTGCTTTAAGGCCATTTCTCTCTCTAAGATTGTCCTAGGGGGAGGGATATGTATGCATATATGGTTGCTATCATAGTAGATGCTGTAGTGTGCCACCCAGACACCCTTCAGGACCTGAGCACTCATTCCCCTGGGAACTGGGATTGGCTGCTGAGAGCTCACAGCTGAGTCTGGCTCTGGGAGGCTTGTCTGGGCCCCAGCAGCAGAAACCTCAGCTCCTATGGGAAGCTCTGGAGCTGGGATGGCCCCTTAGCATTGTCCCAATGGAGTTGTCACCTCTGACTCATGCTAAAATTCCCAAAAGAATGGATATAGGAGCCAAAATGCAAATACTAATTTGTATGAGCAATAAAACAGCCAAGAGGACTGGACCCGCCAGCTCGCCTGGTAATCTTCCTTTCCAAACTGTAGCTAAGTCCAACGCGAAGCCAAATACCACTAATTGGAAGGTGTTTGAGGTTCCTGGGATTGGCACCATGTTAGTTCACTGAGTAATGTGATTGTTTAATAGCATCATGAGAAGATAGCCTGGTTCAAACTTTGCCACTCTACGGAACTGCCTCTTGACAGTGCGGACTTGGGCACAGACAGTATTTACCTCCATGACAATCCTCTTGTAAATGGATTACGGCTGACCAACCCCTGTTCTCTCCCCAGTGTGTTACTATCTTTGATGGGGTTACAGCTTAGTGCTACCAATCAAAGCCTCTTGGCAGTATCTGCTCACTCGATTGCTATTTTACTGCTCGGAGGGCAGTCTAGCTGGACAGTGCTTTTGCGGAGGGAGCCACCATCACCATGGGACAGATGAATAGACCAAACACTCAAGTGAGCCATGCAATGTGCTCAAGGTTACCCAGCCAGTGTCTCAGACACAGGCCCAGATCCTGCCTCTTTATGGGGATGGGGAAGTGAATGTGCATATGGAAATGATCTGATCCAACCCCATGACTTCACAGAAGAAAACACTGTGGGCCAGAAGGAGACAAGGTTCAGAATAGAACTCTCCTGCATCATTATTTATACCTAGAAATTCATGACATCATTCCTGCTCCTTGAAAACAGGCATTTAATATGTAACCAGAACTTTATTTTTAGCAAAAACCTTCTTTTTTATTTCCCCCCCAACAGGGTAGGCACTAGAAATTGTAGCTATTGAGCACTTGAAGTGTGACTAATCTGAATTGAGCTGTGTTTTAAGTATAAAATGTACAATACACTGGATTTCAAAGACTTAGTACAAAAAGTAAAATAACTGAATAATTTTAAATATTGATCATATACCTCATGATCATTTAATTATTAGAAGATACTACGGATGTATTAGATCAAATATATTATTAAAATTAACTTCTCTTTCTTTTACCTTTTTAATGTGGCTATGAGAAAATGTAAGGTTCTACATATGGTTCCAATTGTATACTTATTGGACAGTGCAATTGTAGATATTGCTATCCAAAAATATATTTTAAAATTCTTACATGCATTATATTTGGTTGATAGGAATCTCAATTTTCTTTTAGGATTTTCCTTTGATTTATTTGTTAAAGAAATCAGATTTGTATCCTATATCCTCTCTTGCTGATTGTAACTCCCTGGTATTATTTAATATATTCCTTTGTACCCTGTATTACCTGGAAACACGTAGTTATACCTAGAGCTTGATCACATTCAGGTGTGATTGTTTTGGTAAGAAAAAATTCATTGGTTGTGTGTACTTCCGTCAAGATGCATTAAATGTCTGGTTATCTGATTTTTTTTGTGTTAAGATTGAAGAGTGGGTCCAGTATGATTATCCATTATAAATTTCCCCATAATATTTTCTGCACCTGATGGGTTTTTTTTTAATTTTTAATTTATTTTCAGCGTAACAGTATTCATTGTCTGATTTTTTTTTGTAGCTAGTTATTAGCATTACCTATGTTCATTATTACATTAGAGGGTGCAAAATGCTGATATTCTAATTCTATCATTCCTTCATATAGACATACTTCTATAAAGAGAAATTTCCTTTTGTCAACTATCACTTTCCTCCAAGGAACAGAAAAGCAAGACACTTATTTTATTTAATTCTTTATCAGTTTCAGAAAAAAAGTTGGTTTTTCTGGCATCCTCCAGAATCGCTTCTCGGTCTTTTGGCTAAGATCAAGTGTGGCATCCTCCAGATGTCACCAGAGTCGCCCTCCTCCCCTGACCCTCCCCATCCAGGCCTCGGGAGAAGATATCATCATGAAGTCATGGATTTTAAGCTGGGGGCATGGAGGGGGTGGTTTCAGCAATTACAGGTATTTTCTGATGCCCCAATTTTTCCATCAAGTTGACTCTTAAATACTAATGACACAAGTTCATAGTCTTTGCTAGTTTCTTTACTTCTTCTTATGACAAAAAGTTTTAGCCTAACTCATTTTGTACATTCTCTGCCCCAGATCTGGAATTGGCTATTCCTCCAAGAAGCACAAGGGGATGGTTTTTAGACCACAATCTGGGCACTTGGGATTGTTTCTACAAAACAGATACATTTAGGGGCGCCTGGGTGGCTCAGCAGGTTAAGCCTCTGCCTTTGGCTCAGGTCATGATCTCAGGGTCCTGGGATCCAGCCTCCGCATCGGGCTCTCTGCTCAGCAGGGTGCCTGCTTCCCCCTCTCTCTCTGCCTGTCTCTTTGCCTACATGTGATCTTTCTCTCTGTCAAAGAAATAAATAAAATCTTAAAACACACACACACACACAGATATTTTTATTTTTCAACAGAAAATGCATCATGTGCTAATATTGATAATTCTAATTTAAATTGAGGATCACATTTTTTAACCTAACTTCATTGATTTTATATTTAAACTCTTTTCTTTGATGTTGGAAATCCTGATTTGCTAATGACAGCATTTGCTGTATCATGTCCTGTGTTTAACATTTTCAAAATAACGATATTACTATTATTGCTGGTAATACGTTTACTGAAACACTACTTTGCAGTTCTTCTCATCTGAAGGTAACCTATTCAGGATGTGCACTCACATTTTGCACTCATATTTTAGCCCATTGAAATAGTTCCTCTCTGTGTGATTAAGTCACCTACTTGCTACTCACTGAGGCTTATTTGTGCAGTTCTAATTTGCATTCTCCTTCTATGTGTGAGCTTAAACATCTTTTCATATATTTAAGGGACATTTGAATTTAATTCTTTGTAAACTGTTTTTCTCTAGGGTTATTGGTTTTTTTATTCTCTATTTTTTAGAAACTCTTTATATATTAGGGGTATCTGCCCCTTGTACTATAAGTTTAAAGTGATTTTTCCCAGTTTATCATTTGTCTTTGTGGTTTTTGATCTTTCACCCTGTTGAAATTTTTTTGTGTTTGACAGATTTTTTATTGAATGTTTTCTAACTGATTTTGAATACAAATTTATATATTTTAGATACCAGCTACGTGCGTGTTTTTAAACTTGTATTACCTGCTTTTTAAAAGAAAGATTTTATTTATTTAGTTGAGAGAGAGAGAGAGAGAGAGAGAGAACACGTGCGCCTATGTGCGCATGCACGAGTTGGGGGAGGGGCAGAGGGGGACGCAGATTCCCCACTGAGTGCAGAGCCCGTTTCTGGGCGGGATGCCAGGACACTGGGATTATGACCAAAGGCAGACACTTAACCAACGGAGCCACCCAGGAGTCCCAATACTTTATCTTTTTAATCAGCTCTCTCATGTGAGTTTCTAAAAGGAAATACTGAGGAAAAACATCTGTTGGTGTCTTGGGAATTTTTGATAAAGTCTTTTAAGTTTGTAATGTCGCATAAACTCCTGTGAGATAGAACGTTGAAACTGCATTGCTCACACATACCAAGTCCATACTATGAAAGCCAGAGATGCTCTCTGTCTCTCCATCTGAAACCTAGATAACAGTATGGAATATAACTTAAAAATCATGACTCTTATGCTGAGAAGTCATGTGAAATGCTAGTAATATTTTTATTTTGAAAGTTGAATGTTTAAATATACTTATATCTTATTTATTATAAAAATAACAAGATGTCAACTATCTGCCAGGCACAGAGCATCCTGTAGAAGCTTAGATTTTAAGTAAGGATGAGAGACAACAGCAAATATACTGTGTGTATGTATGTGCATATGTGTATATGTTTATATATGAGCGTACACGTTTATGTGTGCATGTATATGCACGCACACACATACATATGTATACGTGTACATACGTGTGTGCACACATGTGCATGTGTGTACATGTATGTGTGTATACACACAAACACATACAGTAGAAGAATGGCAGGTAAGAGGGATGTGAGTGCCAGGGCATGAGAGTATGAGGAGATTTTAAACTATGATTGTTGGGAAAGATTTCTCAGGTGGTGTGACTTGTGAGTAGAGGCATGGTACAAACAAGAAAGCGGGGGAACCAAGTGCCAAGGCCCTTAGGCAGGACTGTGCTTGGCATTGGTGGGTAGAGTGGAGAGAATGATGAGGACATGAGATCAGAGAGTGAAGGGCTTATAGGCTTATGTATGGGGCTTTATATGCCATTGTAAGGATGTTGACTTTTCCTCTAAATGAGGTTGACAGCACCTAGTGATGAGGGGGAGGAGGGAGAGAGGCCGAGTGAGGGAGGAGGAAGGAAAGAAAGTAAGAAAGAAGGGAGGGAGGGAGGGAGGGAGGGAAGAAGATCTGACTAATGTTTTAAGAAGATGATTCTGGGTTTTGTATTGAGAATGGTCTATAGAAGAATAGGGAAAAAGCAGAGAGAAAAGGCAGGACGCTATTGTAGTAATTTAGTTGGAAAATGAGGGTGAATTGGAACTGATCAGGGGTGATGACACGTAACCAGATTCTGGATATACTTTGAAGGTAGAGCTGGGAAGATACGTTGACACGGTTGACATGGGGTATTACAAAGAGCAGCGAGGATGATGCCAAAGCTTTTGGCTTCAGTTGCTGAAAGGATGGATTTGCCATTTGCTGAGATGAGAGCAATTTTGCAGGTTGTAAAATAGAAGTTCTGCTATCGGTGTGTTAAGTTTGAATATCTATTCCACGTCCAAGTAGAGATATGGAGCAGGCAATGGATGCACAGGAGTGAAGTCAGGGTTCTGTGCGCTCACTCGGGAGTCGTCAGAGAAAGTGAAGCCTCAAGTCTGGGGAGACCACTAGGAGGTGATTGTGCGTAGAGAAGAGGGGCAGGGACTGAGTCTGGGCATTCAGTCATTTAGGAATCTGGACGATAAGATGGAACCAGCAAAGGAGGCCCAAAAGGCACAAGCAAGTGGATAAATAGGAGGACAAAGAATGGTGTCCCCGAAGCCCAGGGCAGAAGGTGATTTAGGGAAGGGGGAGAGTCCCCTGTGCCATCTGACAGGTGGGTCTGGTGAGGGGATTCCCCAGTGTGGAGACAAACTGGTGCTTGATAAGTGGGAGGGAGGAGCCGTCAGTACACAAGTGTCTTGTTAGAGTGGGTTCAACAAGGAATGGGAAACGTGATGGGGAACCATGGATGCAAACAACTCCTAAGCAGTTTTATTCTTCCGTGTGATGAAAATGTCATTAGCTCTGTTGACTGACTTGGGACTGTGCTGATTAGCCCCAAATTCTTATTTCTGTTACTATGTCAGGTTTAAATACAGGGTCAGTTTGGTTTGCTTTGTCTCGGGGCCAAAAATGAATTCCTGACTTTGATTAACCGGAATAATCACCTCGGAGGATGACCCGAGAGAGTGTGGACAGATGATTACAAGCTCATGCATGGTCTTGGAAGAAGAGCTTGAGATCTCTGACTCACAGTGAGCCCTGGCTTTATTTCCTATGGAAGTCATCTCTACTCCATTCAGCACACTGGGGCGAGCCATTCCCGTTGGGCCTGCGGGGTGGCAGGTTCCAAGGGGGGTGGTGGAGGGTGGGAATAATAACCCCCTTTGATTCTTCAGCCCTGTTTGGCTTACAAAGTGACTTTTTATCCAATATCTCGTTTGATCCTTGTAAAAGCCACATGGTGTAGGCCAGGCAGTGATGCTATCACCATTTTATAGAGGAGGGGACTGAGGCTTCCAGCGGCCGAGGAACTGCTTTAGGCTACAGAGCTGGGATGGGCACCTAAAACTTCTGACCACCTATCTCCCATTCAGTCAGATTCTCCTGGTAGCTCAGCCCTACTGCACTTGGCTCCAGAGAGCAGCAGCTGCTCTGTTTCCCAGGGTCATGTCTTCCTGGTAACAGGATGGCACGGAGCCCTCACATGGTACTTCTACAGCCTGAGGCACCCGGCCCTGCTTCAGTTTCTGACAGTCGACTCTGGCCCAACCTCTGCTCTCCTCTCCCGGGCCCTTTCAGTCAGTCTGTTTTTCATAGGTTGTGACTCGAAGTGTGATGGGAGGTGACAAGCCTATCAGATCGTGCTGGATGACCTCCACTTCTATTAAAATCAAATGTAGCTCCTTTTAAAAACAAGAGATTAAAGCATTAGATGAAATGACAGGTGTCCCTCCATTTTATGTTCTTGAGATTATATAACTTCTCTTCCATTTCCAAGAATGTTCCAGAACTAATTTTAGAGAGTGTAGTTGACATACTAATGTTCTTAGTCCAAACAAATGAACTGTATCTATATGTTATGCTTGGATGGGAGGACATTCGAGGGAGAATTTGGAGCTGTGGGGGCAGAACTGATGAAGCTGAATTTAGTCTGAAAGCTGATCGGTCTTCCTTTGAGATGTTGTAATAGCTTTAAAGGGGTGTCAAGGTGAGATTACTAGTATCTTTCAGCAGCAAACACATACTGAATGTCTGAATGTCTGCAGAATGGAAGACGCTGGTCTGATTACTGATTACACAGTAAAGTGCATTCACCTATGACAGGATTCATTTTTCTAGGTTAACCTCTAGTTTGCTGGTTCTCGACACTTAATGGAATTATTAAGGACATCCTGAACTCAGGAGGGAGGGAGGACGGGTAGAAAATCCTCAGTCCTCCACTTATCACACTTGCCACTGGGGCCCTGAGAACCAAGTATCATGAGACCATCTACGTGAAGGAAAGTCAGAAAGACCGTGAGGGAAATAAGGCGGTGAAGCCACACATAGTCTGAGAGTTCTTCCTCCAGTCCAGCAATAAGTTTGTATGCAAAGAGATGTGTGCATGCCTGTGTGTGTGTGAGTGTGTACGTGTGTGCGTGTGGTGGGGTGTGGGGTGGGGTGGGCTGGGGGAAGGAAGAAGAGACGGGTGAGAGGACGGTGCATGCTGGGGAGAACTTGAACCAAATAGGCTGCTTTGAAAGTAGGGAACATGCACCCAGTCAGCAAGTGTGGAGATAGCCTCTCTCACATACTCACCATGGTGTTCGCAGATAATTTGACAGTATTCATCAAAAATGTACATGTCGGGGCGCCTGGGTGGCTCAGTGGGTTAAAGCCTCTGCCTTTGGCTCAGGTCATGATCTCAGGGTCCTGGGAACGAGCCCCACATCGGGCTTTCTGCTCAGTGGGGAGCCTGCTTCCCTTCCTCTCTCTCTGCCTGCCTCTCTGCCTACTTGTGATCTCTGTCTGTCAAATAAATAAATAAAATATTTTTAAAAATGTACATGTCTTTGATCCAGCAATTTCACAATTAAAATTTATTTTCATCTTATAGAAGTGTACAAAGATGTACACAAATGCTCCTTGAAGTATTGTCTGTAAGAACAAAGCCAGAAACCACCTCAGTGTCTAAGAGAGGAACTTGGTAACTACATTGTATTATATTGATACAGTGAGTTCTGCAGCCATTAAAGACAATAACTTGGGGTGCCTAAGTGGCTCAGTTGGTTAAGTGTCTGCCTTCAGCTAGAGTCATGATCTCAGGGTCCTGGGATCGAGCCCTGCATCGGGCTCTCTGCTCAGCAGGGAGCCTGCTTCCCCCTCTCTCTCTGCCTGCCACTTCCCCTGCTTGTGCTCTCTCTCTTTCTCTGTCAAATAAATAAATAAAATCTTAAAAAAAAAAACAAAAAAATACGCAATAACTGAGATGTAATGTGTTTCACTACACATTAAGTGTGAGTATAAGTGTGTGTGTGTGTGTGTGTGTGTGTGTGTGTGTGTGTATTGTAAATATGTTAGTCAGGATCCTGTCAGGAGACAGAATTTGCCCCTGATGGGACAAATGAGTGGGTGGTGTACAGAAGTGTGGGCAGAGGCATTAGCCGCTAGTATCAGTGGGAAGGCGCTGTGATCCTATAGCAGAACCTAAGGGTCTCCATCCAGGTCTCCTTTTCAGGGCTGAGGCACCCATTCACAGGGGCTGAAAATATCAGCCTTCGTTGGCTCACAGATGCCCCTTCATTTGGTTGCGCTCAGCCTCTATAGGGGACAACTTCATTCAGGCTATATTCCCCCTTGGGAGCAGCTATGGTCAATGACTATCTGACATAAGGATGCAAAAGCCCAGCCCCGTCTTCTCAGTTTGGGACAATTCTGAAGGGCCATCCCAACTCCAGAGCTCCTTGTAGTACCATCTGAGTTCTCACTGAAATGCATTTCATGTTAGCTTCTCTTTCTGGTCAGTCCTGCTTTCCTCCTTTCCTTATACGTGTGTATCCAAAGAGCATTCCTCAATAAGCCATCTGCATTCACCTCTCCGTCTCAGTGTGTCTCCAGGAAACCTAGTCTAGAAAGGGCTGAAGGTGCTGGAGCCTGGGGTAAGGGCTGTATGCAGGAGCAATGGTGTGGAAGGGTGCTGTTACCACCGGGAATATGGGGCTAAAGCAGCAAGAAGAGATACCCAAACTTCACTCTCCTGTCCTCCAAACCTTTTCCACTGTCTCTCACTGGGTAAACGCAACTGGAAACCAGCCAACCAAGGAGGCTGGGTGATGAGGTATACAGGGGCCACCTCTCAGGGGCAAAGAATAGGGCAAAAAATAGATGGGGAATGGGAGTGCCAAATGGGAAATAAGTGACACAGTATCTCCTACTTATATAAACAGGAGGGATATATAAATATGTACATATATGCAGAAATGGTACACACTTGCTTCTGAATAGAACATTTATGGAATGAGTTAGAATAAAACATAGTGGTTGCTTCTGGTTAGGGAAACTGTGCCCTTCATTCATTCACTTCTGACCATTTGAATATTTTTTACATGCACGTGTTTTTAATATTGTATTTGGAAAAAATACAGTAGGTGTAGGGAATTAAGGAGAGAGGTTAGACTGGATGATTTGTTCCTCCGGTTACGGTTGATACTAAGTGCCTTATCTTGTGCTGCATGAATACAGAGGAAAGGTCCCGGCCCTCCAGGAATTTGCAGTTTAGTGTGGTGTAGACAGTGGCAATAATGCAATGGGACCATGGTATCATGGAGGTAGATTGCAAGGTATAATTTACCAGAGAAGAATGGTCTATGTCTCTTAGCAAGTCTTGAACTTCTAGGAGACAGAGCCAAAGCAGAGCGTGAAATGAGTAAAAGTTTTAACACACCGAACCTGTAGGATTCATGAAAGATAATGGAAGGATAAGGGCTAAATAATGACCAGAGAATGAAGGACCTTGTAAGCCATTATTACGAGTTTGGGTTTTGAGAACCCGTGGAAGATTGTTGTTGTTTAAATTAAGGTAAAATGAAGTGTCCAAAGTGATGACCTCTGCTAAATGTAGCCCAATCAACATTCCTAGTAACCCAGAAATTTCCTTGAGGCTCAACTCCATTCGATTTCTACCTCTCAGTGGCAACCACTGTTCTAATTTCTACCAGCAAATATTAATTTTGCCTATTGACGAACTTCATAGAAAAAGAATCATTTAGGATCTACTCGTTTGCGTCTGACTTCATTTACTTAACATATGTTTTTAGGATTAAGCCCTGTTAAGTTTGCCAGATAAAGGATAGGATGACCAGCTAACGTTGAATTTCAGATAAACAGCAAATAATTTTTAGTAAAGGTATATCCCATGCAGTATTTGTATTTTTATTTGATAAATCTGGTAACTTTGATCCATATTGTGTTTTTAATAGTTCTTTTTAAAAAATAGTTCTTTTTTTTTTTTTAATGCTGAGTAGTACTCAGTAGTATGAGTGTACCACAATTCGGTGATATTTAGGTTGTTTTTGGTTATTATGAATAAAGCTCCTATGGATATTCTTGTCCAAGCCTTTTTGTGGGTATATGTTTTTATTTCTCTCTCGAGAGAAATACCTAGAAGAAGAATAGCTAGGTTGTGAGGTGGAAATGCATTTCTTTGGTTATAAGAAACGCCCAGTTTTTCATTTTACATTCCACGGAAGACTTTTGAGCAGATGGCGTGGTGGGCACCTCAGGGCCGAGGGACTGAGAGGCCAGAGTAGTGGGGACATAGGAAGGGCTTAGGGACTAGGGCAGTGTTCTCATCCCTCCGGTATGGAAGTATCTCAATATTTTACTTTATCCCTACTCTACTTTATTTTATTTTATTTTTTTAGAGAAAGTGAGAGAATGCATGGACAGACACCTACTAGCGGGGGTTGGGGGTGAGGGAGAGGGAGAGGGAGAATCGTAATCAGGCTCTATGCTCAGTGTGGAGCCCTGGGCCAGGCTCTATGTCATGACCTCGAGATCACGATCTGAGCCGAAATCAAGAGTTGGACACTCAATCAAGTGAGTCACCCATGTGCCCCCAAAGTATTTCAATACTTTAAAAATGGTACGGTTATGCCAGTACTTAGATCCCAAGATGCAATGTCCAATAGAAAAACAATGTGAGCCACATATATAGTTTAAAAATATCTAGGAACCAAATAAAAGAAAGAAACGGGAAATTAATTTTAATATTTTATTTTACTCAGTAGATCCAAAATATTGTCATTTCAACATATAGTCAATATATAACGTGATTAATGGGATCACATTTTTTTTTTGAAATTCAGTGTGAATTTTAAACTTAGGGTATTTTAAACTTCAGCCCATCTCTCTTCAGGAAGTACCCAACAGCCATAAGTGGACAATGCTGTTCTAGAAGGACCGTGGGGAAGGTTGTCCTTTTTTCTCTCTCTTTGCTCCCTGGCTTTTGGGGAGGAGACGAGCCATTTACAGTTCCCTGAAGGATCTTCCCAGGGTTTCCTTCACTGCTTAGCTCACCTGCAGACACGCACAGCCCTTAACAGGTGTGGAATCTACAACATAGATTTGGTGGCTTTTTCAGCTCTGAGCTCAATTATATTAATTACCTAGCCCATTGCTTAGTGCTGGGTTCATTACCAAAATCGAAGTGTGACTTAATTGCTCTTTAAGCTCCTTTGGATTTTCAGACCTCATTAACCAGCAGCCTCGAGCTCCTGGAACTCAGGCATCTGTGGGTTTGCTAGGAAGAAGTAGGAATTCGCTGTGCATAGAGGCCTTCCTCGCAGGGCCCGTCTGAGGCCTGTGGTTTCCTTTCTTATGCAGCTATTGGAGATAAATAATCTTTGCCTTCTGTTTTTGCCTCCTGGAAGGTGGCGACACCTGCCCTCGTAAGAAGCATTTCCTGTGTTTCAGCCCCACCTTGTGGTTTAGGAGAAGAAGTCCACAAGTTGGCCGCATCCATCTTGGATCATCCAGCATCGTGAACAGCCTTGGAAAGCCATCTGGCTTTTGCTGTCTTCTTCAGTCCGAGAGGAAATGAGATTTATTGCTGGATGTGGAATGTCTCCTAGAGGCTAAACCGCCCGCTGAGAAATCAGGCAGTGCAGTGGGTCCAATTTGAATGAAGCAGGGAGTCACGCAGAATCACAATCCAGGCTGCTCCTGCTCTACTATTTAAATTGAACTGTGTCCACATTTCACAGATGACTTGGCTCAGCCAGAGAGCTTGGCATCTCCGTCAGCTGTTACTGTAAAATGTTGAGTTAATGCCTTCAGTTACTCCAAGTTACGGATTAGCTTCTGGCCATCGACGATGCACCCTGGAAATTACACTCACTTCATGGATCTGCAACCCGACCTGTGGCTGAATTTTCACCAACAGACATGTTGGCTTGGCCAGCATAGGTTGAAAGTAAGTGGCATTAGAAAACTGACAGACGGGGCAGAAGCTTTACTGATATCCATAACCTCACATGCTTTCCTATTATCTTGCACCCATATTCCTTAATCCCTTTATTGGTTACTTCTCTTGGAAAAATGTGAGTTTGCAGTTTCCTTACTGGTCCACAAATGCCGATTGACTTGTTTGTGGTCATACAATTAGGCACTGCAGAACCTTATTGATTAACTTAGCACTCTTCATCATTGTTTCCCCCACAAACTTCCTATTAAAAATAACTCATTGGGAAAAATAAAAACAACTCACTGGGTTTTTGCAGAGATACATTTGTACTCAGTAATGGATAGGGTGTATATCCTGAGTCTCCCTGTCTCCCATCATCTCCTTGGCTTGATTGTGGCAATCACTTCACGATGCATATGCATGTCAAATCATCACATTACATCTTAAATATATACAATTTTAAATTTGTCAATTGTATCTCAATAAAATGGGGGGGGCACAAAAAACTTAGGGGACCTGTTTATTGTCAACAATTCAAATGCAAGCTTTACACTTCATTAACTATGTAGCTTGGCCAGAATGTCTATTGGTCATATTTCTGTGATTCGATTTCCTCTTTTCATTCACTAAACTAATAACATCTAAAGGCCTTAAATTGGGTCTGCAACCTAAATATTCACTGATGACAGTAATCTGAGCTGGGACTGAGTGAGAGTACAAGATGACTTGGATACTGAGTGCCTCCTTGGCCTCAGTAGTCCTTGCCATGGTGATGACAATGATGTTGATGATGGTAATGATGTGGCTGCTGGTAGCTATATAGCCTTTGCCTGAGTCCATTTGGGTTGCTATATAAAAGTACCATAGTCTGAGTGGCTTATAAACACAGAAATTTATTTCTCATGGTTCTGGTGGACGGAAGTCCAAGATCAGGGTGCCAGCATGGTTGGGTTCCAGTGAGGACCATCTGGTTTGCAGATGGCTGACTGCTTATTGTATCCTCTCCTGGCAGAGAGCAGATAAGGAAAGCGAGCTTTCTTCCTCTTCTTATCTGGACTCTAATCCCATCGTGGAAGCTCCGCTCTCTTGACCTAATCACCCCCTAAAGACCACACCTCCTGACAGCGTCACAAGGGGTTAGGATTTACCCTACGAATTTTGGGTGGGTGGAAGAGAACACAAACATTCAGCCCACAACAGCATTATTTGGAATGTTAATGTCATTGTGTCCAAAGTGGGCTGGGGAGACACTTTGAGGAGCAGCTAGAGAGTCCTGATCCCATCATCTCTGTGTGGGCCCTCTGGGATTTCACCCTAAGGCTTTGTTCCTAGGGTAAGCTTATCCTGTCTTTTCCTAACTTAACATTTTCCCAAGATTTAACTGAGAGGATGTTCTAACACGGACTACTGGGGAGAAAAACGGTGCAAGAGCCTTGGAAAGATAGGCTTCTAATTGAGAGGAAAGGGGGCAAAAAGGAGTAGATGGCAGGGTCCTGGACACAAGCTTCTCTGACTCCCAACATTTGAACGAGTGCTGCCTTGCTGACCCTTTCCTGCCGACAAGTGAGCTGGGAATTCTGTGACCCAGAGAGATCCTTCCATATTAAGAAATGGATATGTCGTGGACACATACAATGGAATGTTACTCAGCCATGAGAAAGGATGAATACCCACCATTTGCATCGACATGGATGAAACTGGAGGGGATTATGCTGAGTGAAGTAAGTCAAGCAGAGAAAGACAATTATATGGTTTCACGCATATGTGGAACATGGGCAATAGCACGGAGGACCATAGGGGAAGGGAGGGAAATAGGAAGAGGGAGAAATCAAGGAGGGAGATGAACCAAGAAAGATTGTGGACCACAGAAAACAAACTAAGGGTTTCACAGGGGAGGGGCTTTGGCATTAAGGAGGGCATGTGCTGTGATGAGCATACGTAACTAATGAATCATCGAACAGTACATCAAAAACTAATGTATTATACAGTGGCTAACTGAACATAAAAAAAAAGAAATGCACATCTGCCTATAGTATTCTAACTACACATTCCAACAAAGGCAAGGAACCATGGTGGTAATTAACAGGGCCATAGAATGTATTACTCCTCCTCCCTCCAACCTCCAACCAAACAGGGTCAGAAGGCATTTGCAATTTCAGATACTAAATGAAAACAGAAACAAGCTCCAGCCTTTGAATGCTCCTGTATCAGACAACACTGTGGAGTTCTGCTCTTGGCTCACTGTTAATTTTTTGCTAAAGCTTGTGGACTGCCATGTCAGTCACAACCGTATCTGTGGGAGGGATGTAGGTGGCACAGGAAAGGAGCCTGGGAACTAAAAATTCCTTTCCACCAGGTGGCCTCAGTAGCTATAGTTCCTATGTGAATTTTTCCTTTGGGTTAAGGCAGTGAAAATCCTTAAAGTACAATTCTGCTAAGGGAGTAGATTTAAGCTTTTTTTTAAAAAAAAGATTTTATTTATTTATTTGAGAGAGTGAGAGAGAGAGAGAGAGCACGAGAGGAGAGAGGTCAGCGGGAGAAGCAGACTCCCTGCCAAGCAGGGAGCCCAATGTGGGACTCCATCCTGGGAGTCCAGTATCATGACCTGAGCTGAAGACAGTAGCTTAACCAACTGAGCCACACTGGTGCCCCTAGATTTAAGCTTTTATCTGCCACTTTAACCTTAGTATAAAAGTATATTACATGGCCTTTGTGAAAGGTGAGTTTTGATGTGGGTAAGTAGTATGCACTTACTTGCCAAAAAACAATATTGCAGAGAGTAGGAACATTCCTTCATATATATATATATATATGACATATACACATATATATGACATATATACTTATGACATATATACATATATATAAAAATATATGATATATAGTCATATATATGACATATATACATATATATAAAATATATGATATATAGTCAGATATCTTTATGTCATTATATGAATATGTCTTATGTCACTATATGTATGTCACAGATATCTTATGTCACCATATGTATAATTATATACTATATTACTATAGTCTATATATATACTATTACTATATTACTATATATACTATTACTATATTACTATATACTATATATGTATAGTATATATGTATATATACTATATACTATATATGTATAATTATATATAATTATACACTATATACATATATACTATATACATGTATACATATATGTATATATACACATATACATATATACATATATACATACATATACATATGTGTATATATACACTATATACATATATATGTATATGTATATATACATATATATGTATATAGTGTATATATGTATATAGTGTATAATTATATATAATTTTACATATATAGTATATAATTATACATATAGTGACATAAAGATATCTGACTATATATCATATATATATGATATATATATCATATATTTCATATATATATATGTATGTATATATGTCATAGAGAATAGATAACAAATCTGTAAGCAGAAAGCACAGCTGCAAGGCCAATGAATTCTGAAGACTGAAAGCATTTGCCCAGCATTTATTTGGCTGGGGTTACCAGGCAGCAACAAAGCTCCTCTGTTGGCCCTTGCAGTTATGAAGAGATTTAGTGCATGAGACGCCTTTCTCAGAGCTGGATCCTAAGGGCATGTTCAAACCTCAGTGGAGGGGCAGACTTGAGGCCAATGTTGGCAGCAGGTCACAGACTAAATCATTGGAAAATAAGTCCTAGTTCAGGAAGAGACCAAAGTCACGTAAAGAGCTGAATGTCACGCCACATGTTTGCAGGCAGCTGGGTGGAACTTGGCATGGAAGCAGTCTCTGAGGCTCCTATGAATTTGAGGGCCTAGAAATAAACCGGGAGAACCAGGGAATTGAAATTTCTATCTTCATAGGAGACAGGGTGGGGTTCAAACCCTCACTCCTGGCTTTCTTAGGTGTATTAGTAGGCTATTTAGATGATATTTATGATTTCCTGTAAGAGGGAGTTGGGATCCAGGGCAATTCCAAGGCTAGTAAGGCAGCTTGATTCCATCAGGTACTCAGTTCTGTCCATCTTTCTGCTCTGCCACCATCAGGGTGCCTGCTTCTCCTCAGACGTATTCTCTACTGGTAGCAAGATGGCCGCCATAGCTCCAGGTGTTACATTCTCTCATGATTATGGCTGAAAAGAAAAACAGTGGAGAGGGGCAGATTCTTCTCAGGGATTTCTTTCTATGAGCCCGGGAAACTGACTTCAGAAGCTCCTTGAACACTTCTTGAGTTTCACTGGCCTGGTTAGGTCACATGACCATGCCCTAGCTGTGACATTTTTAGCCTATAGAACGGGTGGTAGATTCTATTAGCGATGACGAAGTAAGGGTGATGTGGTCAGATACGCAACTCAAAGTCTGAAACATAGGTCAGAAATCTAAATATCTCTATCCTCAGTTCCTTTATCCATAAAATGGGTATTATCCATAAAATTGGTATGTTCTGCTGTGTACTGAGTGTGTGTGTTCCCCCAGAATTCATATGTTGAAACTTAATCCCCAGTGTGATGGTAGGAAGAGGTGGGGTCTTTGGGAGGTGATTAGGTCATGAAGACAGAGCCCTCATGAATGGCATCTATGCCTACAGGAGAGGCCCCAGAGAGCTTCTTACTCCCTCTGCCATGTGAGGGCACAGAGAGAAGTCAGCAGCCTGCAGCTTGGAAGAGGGTCTTCACCAGAACCTGACCACACTGGCATCCTACTCACAGACTTCTAGCTTCCAGAACTGAGAAGTAAATTAACGTTCATGAGATACCCAGACTGTGGTATTCTGTTATAGCTGCCTTACCTAAGATATGTTCTTAGCGGGATGCCTGGCGTACAAGGTGAGCTCAATAAACTGTGTTCTTTCCCTTCCAGCATCCAAAGCTCAAGAATTTCAGGAACCTATTGTCCCAACAGTCATGTGTAGTGGGGTGATGGGGGCAATACAGGACAACTGATGGGGGCAAGTGAACTTGACTTAGATAAGGTTGGCCCTTTTCTAGAGGTTAAAAGAGGAGCCTGATGAGTCAATGTTAAGGGAGAGGGAGAGGAAGAGGGTAAACTCCATAAGGGAACCGCCCCCCCCGCCTTTAAATATTTCCTATGCAAAAGCAAAGCACTTTAGAGTATGCCTATTTTCAATATCCAATTCATGATTCCACGTAGGAAGTTGATGACCCATCCCAACTCCCCTTACATGGGCGTCATTTCAAGTAGTGTTGTTATAAAACAGAGAAGTAACAGGCACTTTTTCATGAGGATGTGACCAGGGTTAACCTTCTCCATGCTAAACAGTATGATACAAACGTGGACACTTGCACCTTCATGTACGGTCATCATGGCGGGAAGGGTATAGGGACATTGATGTGGCACCCTGAGAATCCACAAGTCCTGAGACAATTGTGATGCTCAAAGGGGAATGGACACTGTGCCAGAAAGGAAAGGAAGAGGGAAATGTCATTTTGGAAACCATAATGAAAGTATTGACCCAGGTAGTCATGATCAACATGTTAAAAATCATTAGGCGGATGGTTGAAGGATGATTGAATGTCCCTATAGTGCCAGGACAACGGCACATAGTCACATGCTCAGAGGCAAGTGGAATACTTTCTAGTCCGATGTGACAGGAGACCATCATCACGCTAATCCAGGGGTCAGGCTGAGCATTCCAATGGTGTGCGAAGATACTACACTGCAAGGGAACAACAAATCCAAATTCAGAGGAGGAGGAGGGCAGCGAACTAGGTTAAAAGATACTGAAGGGAAAAGTTAAAAGATGCAATGTGACCACTGTCCTGGGTTTGATATTAGTTTGAACAGGCCAGCTAAAGGAGAGTTTGGGGTCAGTTGGGAAAATATGAATATTGTGTGGGTATTAGTAGAAATAATGTAGAGGTTGTTGATTGAAAAATAGATCATAAAAAAGTACATGATCTCATTTCAGTTAAACCCACACACATATGTACATACATACGTAGAAAATGACCCAGAATGATGTGTACTAGGTGTTCACAGTGGAAATCTCTGCATAATAAGAATGTGATATTTTTATTTTTAAGTTTTACTTGTTTGCATTTTTATCATATGTTCTGTTTCTGCAATAACAAGTTATTTTAAAAAACTTAAAAAATATTAAGCCTAACACACAAAGAAGGGAGAGAATGAAAAAGCACAAACTGTTTAATTTTGAATTTTGTTGAAATCCAGCTTGATCTAGAGAAATAGCTATGGAGATTAGGTGTATTGTTTATTCTCACTCCCCTTTTCATCTCAGGAGCAATTGTTGAAGCTGCTGGAAGTGGCTGGCTTAAACATTTTTTGTGACGGTCACACAATTGTAATCAATCTATCTACTTCCACCCAGCAAAGGCATTTTCTCAATAGGGTTCCTGGAACATATTTTTAAGCCTAAGAACTTCCCGTACAAAGTATTTCGAATACTTTTGCTTTTTAACAGTTGGAATGAATAGCCTTTCCTGATCCCAGGCCAAGAACAACTGAGACCCAGAGCAAGGGTATGATTTCTCAAGGACAGATAGCCAGTTAGAGGCCAGGGAGACTGGTCTCCTGATTTCCTTCCCTGAGTTCATTCATTCATTCATCACGTATTTATTTATCATTTATTGTATGTGGGTACTAGTGGTACTGGTGCTGTTTCTGCCCATAGTCCTGACCCCCTCTTAGGGGAATGCTTTGTTTCTCTGGGAAAGACATACTCTGAGCTCAAGAGATCCCTGTCTTTTGGTAATGAACTAAAGACCTAAATGTGCTTCTATGAATATTCATATGATAGATGTGAGATTCTTAATTCAGCATCAAAGTTCAATTACAGGGGCAAAAGTATGCTATCTCTTTCTTTGCTGGGAGAGGCAATAATCTAATGGCTACATCTGGGAAAATAAAAGAGGAAGGATTCTATGGAGAGTCAAGGCTTCTGTCTGAACCACCATGCATCCTAGGGAAAATGTCATTTACTGCATTCTCTGACACTCAGACCGCCCTCTTGAAAGATGTAGGGCCTCACTCTTTCATTGATTAATCATTTTGCAAGTACTCTTTAAATGAATGTTGCAGGCAGAAGCCACAAGTCAGTTGTGGCTGGAATGGGAAAGGCTGGGCTCAGCATTTCACTTTTAATCCTTTCTATTTTCTGTAGTGGAGAACCATCCCCAGAGGTACAGAGCTGGACCTGGAAATAGATTGTTCCAATAAATAGAATCAATTGTTTGAGGAGCACAGGCAGGGCCTATGTTCCTCTGGAACACTATTTTATAGCTCTGTGAAAGTACATTTTCACAGAGCCTCAGATATGAGATAAATATCCTTGAGTTCATATGGATATGAGTAAATGATTGAATACATTAATAAATGGTGCAGAAGAGACAAATCTCCTACGCAGAAGGATTCCAAATAATTTCTGGAGATATCCCACCCTCAGTGAGGTGAAGCAGAACACCCCATTCCTTAACTGTGGGCTGCGCACAGTGGATTTCTTCCAGAGAGTACTGTATGGAAAGTGAGAGGGACAAGAAAATAACGGTACAATGGAGAAAACTGCCAAATACTAAGCCAATTGATCAAGGTCAACGTCAGTAGTTATATATTATGTTAGTAGCATATACCCTTGATACGATGTGATGAAAAATGCTACTTTACCCCTTTGACCCTTCTCCAAAAAAAATTCATAATCCTAGGTGAATCATAAGAAAAGCATCAGACAAATCTCAATGGGGGGACATCCTGTAATATACTCGACGAGTACTCAAGACTATCAAAGGTCATCAAAACAAGGGAAGTCTGAGAAACTCTCACAGCCAGGAGGAGCCTAAGAAGATACAATGACTGAATATAATGTGGTATCCTGGACAAGATCCTGGAATAGGAAAAGAACATATGGTAAAACTGAGAGGGGTGCCTGGGTGGCTCAGTGGGTTAAAGCCTCTGCCTTCGGCTCAGGTCGTGATCCCAGGGTCCTGGGATCGAGCCCTGCATTGGGCTCTCTGCTCGGTGGGGAGCCTGCTTCCCCCCCCCACCCCCGCCTGCTTGTGATCTCTGTCAAATAAATAAAAAGATAAAAATCCTAAAAAAAACCCCACAACTGAGAAAGTCTGAAATACTTCGACTTTAATTAATAAAGTATCAATGTTGGTTTATTAATTTTAACAAAGATAACCATCCTAAGGTAAGAGGTTAGTAGAAGAAACTATATGTGGGGTGGATATATGAGAACTTTGCATTAACTTCTCGAAATTTTTTTGGGAATATAAAGTTACTCTAAAAATAAACTGTTTTTAAAAAACACAACAAAGTTTGGGAGATCTTGTATTAGATCTTATAGGTGCATTGTGGGCCAACTGTGCTGGAGTAGACCCTACATACCTCGGTGGCCATAGAACAACATGCATGACAACATAGACCCTTTTCAGTGTCTATTCCTTGAGAAGACATATATATAATCTAAATAGTGCACATGAATACAATGGGATACTGTATAATTTATTTTTAAATAGTCTTTTTTTCTGCTTATGAAGGTAATATACAATTACAATTGCTACAAATTATTTTAATACAGATATTCTCTTGGAACAATTATCCAAAGAGATTTCTACTATATTCTCTATTTATTGCCTATATTTGCTAGAGATGGCCATCTCTTTTTCCAAAATTCCTTTGAAACCTACCTGATTTAAAATCACAAGCAAGATGCATTGAAGGTAGGGGCCCCCACCTTGTAATGTATCTCCCTGACATTGCAACAAGATGATTCAACATTCAAGAGGAAAAAGTAGTATCAGTCAGATATGTATTAGAACATGAACACAGCCCCTAAAACCATCAAAGTCCTTGAAGAAAGCACAGGCGGTAATTTCTCTGACATCTCTGTAGCAACTGTTTTTCTGGATAGGTCTCCTGAGGCAAGGGAAATACAAGCAAAAATGAACTACGGGAACTACATCAAGATAAAAAAGCTTCTGCACCATGAAGGAAACAATTAACAAAACTAAAAGGTAAACTATGGAATGGAAGAAGATATTTGCAAATGCCCTATCTGATAAAGTATCCAAAATATATAAAGAACTTAAAAAACTCAACATTCAAAAAATGAATAACCCAATTAAAAATGGGCAGAAGACATGAATAGATGTTTTCCTGAAGAAGACATACAGATGACTTGACAAGAAGATGCTCAACATCATTCATCATCAGGGAAATGCAAATCAAAACTACAATGAGATATCACCTCACACCTGTCAGAACGGCTAAAATCCACAACACAAGAAACAACAGGTGTCGGTGAGCATGGGGAGAAAGAGAAACTCCCTTGTACTCTTGGTGGAAATGCACACTGGTGTAGCTACTGTGAAAAACAGTACAGAGGTTCCTCAAAAGTTAATAATACATCTGCCCTATGATTCAGCAATTCTTCTCCTAGGTATTTACTCAAAGAATACAAAAATACTAATTCAAAGGGATACAAGCGCCCTGGTGTTTATTACAGCATTATTTACAATAGCCAAATTATGGAAACAGCCCAAGTGTCCATCAATTGATGAATGGACATAGATGTGAGATATCTATCATCTATCTATCTATAGATACAGATATATAAAAAATGGAATATCATTTAGCCATAAATAATATATTAGCCATAAAAAGAATAAAATCTTGCCAGTTGCAACAACGTGGATGGAGGTAGAGTGTATTAAGCTAAGTGAAATAAATCAGAGTAAAACAAATGCCATATGATTTCACTTACACATGGAATTTAAGAAACCAAACAATTGAGCAAAAGGAAGAGAGAGAGGCAAACCACGACAAACCATGGTTGCCAGGGGGGAGGTGAATGGGGGTGGGGAGGATGGGTGAAACAGGTGATGAGGATTAAGGAGCACACTTGCTGTGATGACCACAGGGTGATATAGGGAAGTGCTGAATCACTATACTGTACACCTGAAACTAATATTACACCCTATGCTAACTAACTGGAATTTAAGTAAAAACTTAAAAAAGAGTGTGGACACAGCAACATTAATTGCAAGATAAAGTCACAGATTGGCATTTTTTTTTTTTTTAAGATTTTATTTATTTGACAGACAGAGATCACAAGTAGGCAGAGAGGCAGGCAGAGAGAGAGAGAGGAGGAAGCAGGCTCCCCGCTGGGTGGAGAGCCCGACGTGGGGCTCGATCCCAGGACCCTGGGATCATGACCTGAGCCAAAGGCAGAGGCTTTAACCCACTGAGCCACCCAGGAACCCCACAGATTGGCATTTTTAAAGCTCATAACTTTTTGTCCAGATATAAGCCAAAGACAAAAAGAAACTGAAACCATGCCAGTATGTGCCTCCTTCTCTGTTTTAATCACGCTGTGCTCTTGTTGAAAGGTAGTTAGATCAATGCATGCAGCTAAGAAGTGTTCTAATGACACAATCATTTGGAATGAATTCCAAGTTTGATTTTGGCTGATGAGGTTGAGTTGCTGGGAAGAGTCTGTGCTACTAGGTTAGCAGTAGCGTATGAAAGGGATGAGGTCTGCTATGAAGTCTGAGAAGTTCTGAGTTTCTGGCTTGGGACATTTTGCTATTTGAACAGATGTCTAAAATTTTATGAATATGACTGAGGTCCTCCATGAATTTGTTTGGAAAAAAAAAAAAAGGTTGGGTCATAGAGTGTAAGTAGGAGAAATAGGAAAAAAAATTGTTCTTACCTGCTTTAAGATACCTTAGTATGAGTAAGTATTTAGTAAGGAGGGACATTCCAAATACTGATGTTTTAAAGGAAATTGTATTTGTGTTGTGTTATTACTAAAGGTCAAAATAGCTTAAGCTTTGAAGGAGGCAAAATCAGACTTAGACCATAGGGTCCCTAACTACTGTGTCAGGAGCATTTCCACTGTGTCTGGAATTTTAACCGCAAGCCTCTTTCCTGCAAGCATTTTTGTTGCAAACATTTCACTGCATTACTAATTGGTTGTAAGGCACTTTTGCCATGAAAGATAAAAAAATAAATGTCTGACAGTTTGGCTGTCAGTTTGTTGGTTTCATCAGCCGGTTGAGTTTGGTTTCACTTCTCCCTTGATGTAGTACCTCAGTTTTTAAATTATGGAAGTCTTAGCCCTTTTAATGGTCTATACAGTGGCACAGAGTTTTGAACCCCATTTCCCACTTAAGTTTGGAATGGCTATCGACAGACGCATGACGATATGCTGAGAACAGCTTTCACAACACAATACAAAATGCAGTTAGAAATATGCATCCTAGTATTGGAAATGAATGCCTCTTTTTAGGAAGGAAGAAATTTTAGCAAAAAAAGGAAAAAATGGGATGCCCAAGGAGGAGATGAATCAACAACAACAACAACAAAAAAAGTGTAATACTGTGAATGAAAGATTTTGAAGGTAAGTGTTTAAGTATAATTTGTAAAACAAATCAGTTATTTGTGCGGTATTGCCGTGAATCTACGGTACACATTCTGAATGTATTCAAATATTTGGTATTTCACAAAGAAATCTTTTCAATTTTATTAATCATTTTTTCCCTTTTTCATTATGGTCTTTTTAATGTCCTTTTATTTTTTGTAATTTTATCTTTTATGTCAAAATTCTCTTATGGCCAATTATTATTTTTTTAAACGATTTTATTTATTTGACAGAAAGAGAGACAGCGAGAGAGGGAATGCAAGCAGGGTGAATGGGAGAGGGAGAAGTAGGCTTTCTGCTGAGCAGGGAGCCTGATGGGCTCAATCCCGGGACCCTGGGATCATGACCTGAGCCAAAGGCAGACACTTAACTACTGAGCCACCCAGGTGCCCTGGCCAATTAGTTTTGGGGAGAAAATGTTTGCAGCAAAAATGCTTTTGGTGAAGATGCTTATGGTGAAACTACCTAGAGCAAATTTCCACCACTCTTGTGTTGACATGTGAGGTATGAAAAACTAAGAATTCTTGTTGGAGATCCAAGTCTACTTTAATTCAGTGCTGCGTTTCTTTTCTTTATTTACTTAAGAGAAATAACTGATCAATCTTGGCATCAAAAATGTAAATAAACTCCCCACCCATCATTTTGTGAAAGTAAAACTCCATTTTAGTCAATATATAAACAAACACAAAAATTGTTACATTGCATTGTCCAGTTTCACTGTATTTAGGTTTTTAAAACTTTTTATTTTCAGATAATTATAGATTCACATGGACTTGTAAGAAATATTCAGAGTTTTCATATACCTTTGCCCAGCTTCTCCCAATGGTCACGTCTTGTGCAATTACAATCCTGTATCACAACCAGGAAATTAACATGGATACAATCCGTTGACCATGTTCAGATTTCTACACATATGATAAAGTACATGGAACTAAATATCACACACACGCACACACATGTTTTGTGTGTGCGTGTGTGTGATATTTAGTTCCATGTACTTTATCATATGTGTAGAATAGCAAGGTTACGACTACGTTTAAGGTACAGAACGTTTCATCACATAGCCCTTTCATAACCATAGCCTCTTATTTCCCTGCCCGTTCCCTAATTCCTGGCAACCACTAATCTCTACAATTTTGTCATTTCAAGAATGCTATATGAATGGACCCACGCATAAACTTTAAAAAAATTTACTTATTTATTTATTTATTTTTCTTTTCAGTGTTCCAGAATTCATTGTTTATACACCACACCCAGTGCTCCATGCAATACATGCCATCCTTAATACCCACCACCAGGCTCACCCAACCCCCATCCCTGCCCCTCCAGAACCCTCAGTTTGTTTCTCAGAGTCTATAGTCTCTCATGGTTCATCTCCCCCTCCAATTTCCCCAACTCACTTCTCTCTATCTCCCCATGTCCTCCGTGTTACTCCTTATGCTCCAGAAATAAGCAAAACCGTCTGGTAATTGACTCTCTCTGTTTGACTTATTTCACTCAGCATAATCTCTTTCAGTCCCGTCCATGCTGATACAAAAGTTGGGTATTCATCCTTTCTGATGGAGGCATAATACTCCATTGTATATATGGACCATATCTTCTTTATCCATTTGTCCGTTGAAGAGCATCTTGGTTCTTTCCACAGTTTGGCGACTGTGGCCTTTGCTGCTATGAACATTGGGGTACAGATGGTCCTTCTTTTCACTACATCTGTATCTTTGGGGTAAATACCCAATGGTGCAATTGCAGTGTCATAGGGAAGCTCTGTTTTTAATTTCTTAAGGAATCCACACTGTTTTCCAAGTGGCTGCACCAACTTGCATTCCCACCAACAGTGTAAGAGGGTTCCCCTTTCTCCACATCCTCTCCACCACTTGTTTACTATCTTGTTGATTTTGGCCATTCTGACTGGTGTGAGGTGGTATCTCAATGTGGTTTTGATTTGAATCTCCCTGATGGCTAGTGATGAAGAACATTTTTTCATGTATCTTTTAGCCATTTGTATGTCTTCTTTGGAGAAGTGTCTGTTCATATCTTCTGCCCATTTTCTGACATAAACTTTTGAGATTTTTTTTTTTTCACTTGGCATAACTCCCTTGAGATCCATTCAGGTTGTTACGTGTATCAATGGGTTGATCCTTTTTATTTTTGAGTATTTTTCCATCATATGAATGTACCATTGCTTGTTTAACTATTTACTGGTTGAAAGACATTTGGATTGCTTCCAAATTTTGGATTATTATGAATAAAGCTGCTGTGGACATTTGCATGCAGGTTTTGCATGAATGTAAGTTTTCATTACTCTGGGATAAGTGCCCAAGACTAATTGCTGGGTCACATGGTAAATGCATGATTAGTTTTGTAAGAAACTGCCATACTCTTTTCCAGAATGTATATAACAACTTTACATTCCCACCAGCAATGTAAGAGCGATCTACTATCTCCATATTTTTGCTAGCAGTTGGTGTTATCACTATTTTTTATTTTAGTCATTTTCATAAGTACATAGTGATAGCTCATTGCGGTTTTAACTAGCATTTTCCTAGTGACCAATGTTGAGCATATTCAGGTGTTTATCTTCGATCTATATATCCTCCTCATTGAAATGTCTGTTCATGTCTTCTGCCCATTTTCTAATCGTTTATTATTTACAACTTTTTTATTATTGAGTTTTGAGTGTTCTATATGTATTCTAGATACAATCCTTTGTTGGGTATGTGGTTTTCAAATATTTTATCCCAGTCTGTAGCTTTCTCTTTTTCCTTTTCACAGGACATTTCACAGAGCAAAAGTGAGGATTCTTTTGTTTATTGGTTTTGTTTTGTGTGGTGTTTGTTTGTTTTTGGTTTGTTTGTTTATTTTTGCTTTTGATGAAGTCATTTTAAAATTTCTTAATCGGACCACCTCGGTGGCTCAGTCGGTTAAGCCTCTGCCTTTGGCTCTGGTCATGAACCCAGGGTCCTGGGATTGAGCCCTGCATTGGGCTCTCTGCTCAGTGGAGAGCCTGCTTCTCCCTCTCCCTCTGCCGCTCCCCCTGCTTGTGCTTTCCTGCTCTTGCCCTCTGTCTCTCTCCCTCTTGCTCTATCTCAAATAAATAAATAAAATCTTTAAAAAAATAAAATAAAAAAATTTAATTAACTTTTTCTCTAATAAATCATATTTTTGGTGTCTGACTTTATGTTTATCCCTTTCTATTTTCCTGAGTTGTGCTTATTTGCAGCTAAAAGGAAAACTTTTTGGGTAGAGCACTGCTGTGAGTTCCCTATGTTTTCACACTTGGGGCAATACTCATGTTGGGTGAACTTGGACGTCTGCTTCACTTTTTGCTGCACAGCTTAGCAGCGTAGTCAGTAACTAAAGTCCCGGTAAGCACAAACTGCATTTATTAAGGCATTTTCCTTGTTTTGAGAATTGATATTCTTTTTCAGGCTTTTTAATGGTTTTTGGAGATTGCACTAGTCAGCATGTACTCCGAGCTCCAAGCCCAGGATGTGTACAAAATCTGTTTTATTTTATTGCAGGGAGTTTCTGTAGTGGACCGGAAAGTACCTGCATGAAATTTCAAGGCAGCCATGCCCAAACGTGAATCTTCTAAGCTATAGGAACACTCCAGGCTCCATGTTCTCACCAGTAAAGTGGGGATAACAATCCTAAGTATTTCATGAAGTTGCTGTGAAAATAAAATGAAAAGATGTATGCAAGGCCCTTTACAGACGATCTGCTATATTTTGTGCTGAATAAATATTACCCGTTAAGATCATAACATTTTCATTTCTGAATGCATACACTCTCAGATTATTTCCACCTAAAGTGAAGAATTTCAAAGTTCAATAGATACTCCTGTCTCCTTATTAAGACCTGTAAGAAAAACATGAAGGTCTCAAGGGAAAATCCCTGGCTCCTTTTGATCCCCTAACAGGAGATCAAAAACAGTGAGTTTGTGCCTGGGGGAAGAGCACATCTTTGCTTATTTATAGGAGAGTAAATACCTCTGCTTTTGCAAGTGTATAGCAGAAAACACATCTCCGGTAAGTTGTGTTCCTTCAAAAACAAATTTGAGGCAAGGATGCAAGTTTCTTTGAAATAGGGTCAAAGAGATCACTATAGAGAGTAGGCAAATGAAACAGGGAAGAAAAGGCAGCCAAAAAAAGGATGTGCTAATAATAGGCTACCTCTATGGCGACAGGAGTTTAATCCCTCAGAGAAGTCTGAGAGACAGCTGAGAAGACATGACTCAGCATTACCTCACCAGAGAGGGGAGGGGTTCTATTTCTCGACCAGTTCCCTTTGCTACTGGTGGATGGGTGCTCCAGGGTGGGGTAGATTAGTTTCTTGGCACTCCCCATCAGCTCCAGGACAAAAAGGGCCCTTGAAAACCAAGTAAAGGTGCTGGCAGTTGGGAGGTGAGTGAGGAAAGAGTAAGTGTTGAGGGACAGAGATAAGACTCATGGTTTGTGCTGCCATCTTCTCTTTGCCCCTCACACATCCACCCAGGCCCCATGACCACGTTGCGTCCTACCTTTCTTCAAGTTTGGGGTCAGTCACAAGGACTTAGTAGACAAGCTACAGTCCCCACTTATTTGGTTTCAAATTTCAAATTGGTTTCAAAGACATGATTGATTTCTATCATCCTTCTCTCCTCCATCCATCTTAGATCCCTCCACTCTCAGCTGGCATGGCAGCACGGGAAGGTTGCTAACGCAGTGCAATAACCCACACTTTCATCTCCAAGGGGCCTGGGCCCCTGGTTAGTGTTTCAGCAATGCTGTAGTTATTACCGTTGCGCAAGTGCAGTTACAGGAAGGCATGCAAGCATCAAGTAGAGGGACTCCAGTGAATTCTCAGACCTACTCCCCCTTGCCTCATTATAAAGCTACATACCTATTTCCTTAGAATGATCAGAGACAATGATTTCTGGCAATGTAGCAAAGCCTTTCTTTACCTGCCTGTGAGGAGAGAGTTCAGCAGGACTCCTAATGTTTTCTCGGGTGGAACATTTCACTCAGCAGAGGGCCATCCACATTTTTATTCCCCAGACCTAAACTAATGTAGGTGTTCTACTGGGGTAAGAATATCATCTTAATGATGCATGTAGGAACTGAGATAATGTCCCTTGAGGGACAGACTTGGTCTGGGTCTCCATTTACCGCTCGGTCTTTGCTCCTGTCACTCTCATGGGTGTTGTGCAGTGAACTGCTCAGACCCTGCACCAAACAGTCCTCAGTAGGCTGGTCATCTTCTCCTTGGTGTACAACTACATGGGTAAATGGCCAGAAGTCCTTCTGGAATAGGATTAAGGGAGTTCTGCTGTGTATACTTGCTGTGGTGTCACAGGAAAAAGCCTTCAGTGGCTTCAGTTGATTGGTTGTGGGTGTGAGAGCTGATTCTGGCCTGAGGTGGGGTATTTATTCATCAGCTCCTGTCAGTCATTGGTTGAAGGCTGTCCTGGGGAGCGTCATTTCCCTGGTATTCCTGGTAAGCCCAGAAGGAGCAAAATGGGTTTTCTTAGAATGAGTTGCAGGTACTGCGCAGACATGCACAGAAGTGGTAAGCACCAAGGAGTCACTGAGCATGGGCAGTCAACTGTGTTGTTGACAAACCCACTAGTTGGAGACAATTTTGTTACGGTATTACCACTGGTATCAGAGAGTTAGTGGATTTCTGCATCAGCTAAATGCAGGGTTTATTTTCCCTTACAATCTGTTTATAAACTGACTGTGGCTAGTATTTATTTTTTTCCCCTTTAAATTAAAAAAACAAAGCTCATTGGTTAAAAAATAAAAAACCCAAACACAAAAGAAAAAACCCACAAAACATTATCAAAACAACACAGACAATCACTGAGAAAATGTTGTGACACAAGGCATGGAGTAAGAACCATAGAACGCTGAAAAGCAAATTGCTATTCTGATGGGAGAGTAAAGGGAAGGAAACAGGCAGAGATTTTGAGCATCTCTGCTGACTCCCTTGTCTTCTGTCTCATCTCCTGCATCAGAACATCCCCATGAGATAGATACAATTTGAATATCATTCTCACTTCATCAAAAAGGAAGATGAATAATAAAAAAATTAACATGTTCAGGGTTACACCATGAATTTTAGGAATACAACTGTGCCTCTTGATTCCCATTTAGAATTCGGATACTCCCTAAACTACTCTTTATCTCACTTCAATTGCTATCTCAAATTATACTGTTAAGTTCACACTCTACAATCTGTTTTCTCTGGGGGAATGGGGAATGACAGCCTATCTATCATCTGTCTTTGCTTTAGAATGAAATGTGACTTTTATGTAACTGCAGTAATATATGTATGCTGTAAAAATGCCTTGCAGTTTGAAAATGCTACAAATAAACTGGGAAATGAAGACTAATGTGCTACTGAAAGGTTATAATTTTCAACTCTCTTAGCATGAGTCAGACTCCGTGTGCCAACACTCACTTGAAACGGGGTTGACAGTTCTCCAGCATGAAGCAGAGACACAATAAAATTCATCTCACACATTTTAAATATCTTGTACCCACTACCACAAATGAAGCATGGAACTTGGGACCTCTTGTTGGAGGAATGAACTCCAAAACCGTGTAGCCTGATGTAATACCTTCCTGTTAATTTAATTCATACCCAATGTATTCTTCCTGAAATTTCTTTTTCAGGGGTATTTTACATCAAATGGTCCTGTAATGTACTTTCAATTATATTCCCATGCAGCATGCTGGCAGATTTGTGTACTGGGAGTGTCTAACCTTTATTCTCAGTATCCAAAGCAGGATACTGGCAGGAAGGGATATATATGTGAATAAAAACCTGGTTTTTCAAGTGGTTCATCTACTGTGTACTTCACTTATAGATGAAAGATTGGGACTGAATGCTTGTAATCATTCAATTCCCAGGGAGTTTCAGGTGCTCATTTTATGAATCTTTACTCCAGATCCTTGGTTTTTGTTCAAGACATACAAAGGTAAAATTAACTGGGGGGAATGGGAAGGTTTTGATTCTTTCTGTCACCTCCCAGCCAGCCACATATGCATTAGCACCATTGGTACATGGCATTTGGTCTTCTATTTCTTCTTGGATGTTTAGAGCCTGTAGAATCCACTTTCTTCTTCTATTTTGTGAGAGTGGGGAGTACAATTATGATTTTCTTCTCTCCAATTCCTCACAGATGACTAACAACAACTCTGTCTGCAATCCCTGTACTTGTTTTCTCCAGCTGGAAATTCATTTAGAGCACCAAGTCCCCAATTACAACCTCTTTATCTATCTCTGGCTTCAATTCCCTCTTAACAATAGTAGTTTTGCCCTTCCCAGTGTGACACCAATACTTTTAGACAGAGCAGATGGAAGTAAAATAGAAGCTGAATGAACACATTTCTTTTTGTGGTTTGTTAGGATTAAATCCCTGTCTTTAAAGCAGATTTAATAAAGCTTGTATCATAACCTAAAAGCAAGCTACAGAAAATTAAAAATATAAAAATAAAAACCTCATCACCAACCCTCTCCACCCTCAATACTTCAATTAAAAAAAAAGTCATCATGGGGGCACCTGGGTGGCTCAGTGGGTTAAAGCCTCTGCCTTCAGCTCAGGTCATGATCCCAGGGTCGTGGGATCGAGCCCCGCGTCGGGCTCCCTGCTCAGCACGGAGCCTGCTTCCCTTCCTCTCTCTCTCTCTGCCTGCCTCTCTGCCTACTTGTGATCTCTGTCTGTCAAATAAGTAAATAAAATCTTTAAAAAAAAAAAAAAAGTCATCATTAGGTAAGTTAAATATTTTCTTCGTTTTGGGTCTTACCTGTTCTATTAGTTAGAGCTCTTAATAAGCCACCCCCAAATTGTACATATTTTAGCCTTCCCATTTTACTGAAGAACATTATACTATCTTTATTCTTAAATATTTTTCAGGGCCTGAAAACGGACTCATTTATTTTGAATGATAATTAGTGAATTGAAATTGAGCAATGATCAGGACTTTATTATTTCAAGTGTGAGCTTTGGAATCTGAAAGATTCTATCTCCCCCATTCAAACAATTGGATGACCTTCAACGAACAGATTAATGCCTTTGAATCCTTATTTCCTCGTCTATAAATGAGCTGTTAGGCTTAAGTGTAATAATATTTGTGGAAGCCCTGAGTCAGGTGCCCAACACATGACAGGGAATTTGTAAAGGAAGGTTCACCTGCCTTCTCCTTCGAGTGAGTTGTGATGGGATTGAAAATTGATTTTGGAGCATTATAGAAAATTAATTTTTATAGGCCTTTATAAAATTAAGGCAACAAGAGTAAGTAAAATCATTAATGAGTGTTTTGAATACATAAAAAAAAACTATTAGAACTTCAAGCTCTCAGGATATATTTCCCAGTCGTTTCCTAACAAGATTCATTTTTCAAAGTTTATAATTTATGATGACTGATATCAATAGTGGACAATTTGTCAGAGAATCTTTTAGTCAAAATGTATCCTTTCTCATAACCATATATGTAACCATACATATATCAGAGACTCAGATAATTAAGAAAATAGTTTTAGCTAGTTTTACACAAACTAACATACTTCACCCTAAGAAATTTTTTCAGAGGATCGGGAGTGGAGATTGGTTCTGATCTCTGTTATTTTTATAAGTTAGGCTGGAGAGAAAACTCCTATTGTCTAATACTTTACTTCCATTATTGAACAAGAAACGTCCATGACCTTAACACAAACTCAGTGGTAAACTGGATTTAAAAATTCTCAAATCAATTTTTTTTAAAGCAAAGGTCAGTTTCATTTTCTGCAGAAACCAAAATTTAAGCGCCAAGCAAAAGAATTAGACCCTGAGTGGCTGAGGGCCAGTATAGGCAGAAGATTAGGCCCCTGTAATAACGTGGCAGCTACTACAGGATCACTGTTCTAGGAAGGGACACAAGGTTCGACCTTAGCCCCATTTCCCCAGCCCAGGCTTAGCGCTGCATGGTCGGCATCACCAGAGAAAGCTGGCCAAGAAAGTAGATGATGGAAACTCAGAGGAGGCTAAGACCCTCAGTTCTCCAGCCAATGGCCAGGATGCTGCCACTCACTGTGAGCTACTTCTGAACAGCCCCTCTGTGGGGTTTGGCATCTGGGGTCAGGGACCCGCAGGGGATCTCTGCCTCCAAAGGCGACAGGAAAGGTAGGCAGAAGGCAAATAGGGTATTCCGTTTTCTGGTCTTCTGGGCAGTGGGAAAGACGTCTCCATCCCACCAGGGGCCCATCATCCCTATGGGACACGCAGAGTTCCACCAGCTGTAGCATCTGCCCCCGGCCGCCCTGTCCATCCGGCGGTCATTGGCCTCAAAACAATTTTTTAAGTGCGTGTGTGTTTAACTGTTGTTTGCTTAAAAAAAAAAAAAAAGCCCAATTCAAACTGGTTTAAGTAAAAAGTGACATTTACTGGAAGATATTGGAGTACCCATGAAGAGAGGCGTCCATGTGGATAATAGAGGTGACATCGGGACACCTCTAAGGCCATCGAGCCTTAGGATTAACAGTTCGAAATAGGGACTAGAACATAATCAAGACTCAATTTCTGCTCCATCTCTGAGTATCTCTGCTCTCAGCCTTTTCTCTTGTCATAGCGTGGCTTTCTCCATGTGCCATAAAACAAGAGCTGGGGGATCCTAAATTTATATCTTACTCTTTCATCCAGTAGAGAAAGAACAACACTACTCTGATCACCTTCAAGACCAGCAGCCCTAGAGAAGGGGATCATTGGCTCAACTCAGGTCACATGCTTACTCCTGGACCAATAAGCTGTAGAGTGGGAGGGGGGTCTGGTGAAAACATGGCGGTCCCTATGAAAACCATGTAAGTAGAGTGGGAGGCAGGTGGGTGGTCCCTAGGTAGAAAAAAACCAATAATGGCCTTTATGATTGGGCTCTGTTGTCTTTCCAGAGCCATCTCCAGTGTCCTTCTTGCACTTTTACCTTTATGACTACTCTACCAACATCTTTCATCCATGGGATTTTGCTCATAATGATTTTTTCCACCTGAAATACCATTTTTCTTCCCTTCTCCTTTGTTATTCCTGCTTCCCCTTTTATTTGCAACTTAAATATGCTGTCGACAAGAAAATCTTCCCTGGCTCTCAAGTGCAGGTTTCAACTTTACCTGTGCCAGGGGATCTAAGTGTAGCTTAAATTTCTCACACCAAGGCAAATATATCATATCGACTCAAACCCTAAGAAGGCTGTAAAACCAGGACTCTTTTATCTTGTTTGTAGCTATGTCTTTTATCTTGTTTATAGCTATGTCTTTAGCCCTTAACCCAATATCTGGCATGATTATTTGTTCAATAAACAATTGTTGAATAAATGAAAACATAAAGGAACAGAGATGAGCATGTTTTAAGAGCTGTGGTAGCCTGGGTGGCTCAGTCCGTTAAGCATCTGTCTTTGGCTCAGGGTCCTGATCCCAGGGTCCTGGGATTGAGGCCCATGTTGGGCTCCCTGCTCAATGGGGAGCCAGCTTCTCCCTCTCCCTCTGCTCTCCCCTTGCTTATGCATGCTCTCTCTCGCTCGCTCTCATGAGTCAATAAAATCTTAAAAAAAAAAAAAAAGAGCTATGGTAGCCTGGAGAAGGCAGTAGTAATAGTAAACTACATAGTTTGAGAGCTTCTTGAATAATCCTATTCAATTTAGAATATTTTCTACATGTATGCCATACATATGTATGCCATACATAATCTCACTTAATCACTGTGGGTTGGGTTTTAGAATTCCCAGTTTCTATCTGAGAGTTTAAGTAATGTGGCAATGTTTCCATTTTAAGTTCACAGAGTAGAATGGCTTAAAACTCAGTAGTTTATGTAGGAAGCAACAAATATTGGTGAGGATGAGGAGAAGGAGGAACCCTCTTACACTGTTGGTCAGAATGCAAACTGGTGCAGCCACTCTGGAAAACAGTATGGAGGTTCCTCTGAAGTTGAAAATAGAGCTACCCTATGACCCAGGAATTGCACTACTAGTATTTGATTTGAAGAGGCACATGTTCCCCGATGTTTATAACAGCATTATCAACAATAGTCAACCTATGGAAAGAACTCAAACGTCCATTGATTGATGAATGAATAAAGAAGATGTGGTATATGGTATATGTGTATATATATATATATGCCATATATACATATACAATGGAATATCACTCAGCCATCAAAAAGAATGAAATCTTGCCATCTGTAGAGAAGTAATGTGGATGGAGCTAGGGGGCATTATGCTGAGTGAAATAAGTTAGTCGGAGAATGATAAACACCATATGATCTCACTCATGTGTGGAATTTAAGAAACAAAACAGAGGAACATAGAGGAAGGGAGGGAAAAAAAGAGAGAGGGAGGCAAACCATAAGAGACACTTAACTATGAAGAACAAACAAACTGAGGGATACTGGAGGGAAGGTGGGTGAGGGATGGGCTAAACTGGTGATAATTATTCAGGAGGGCACTTGATGTAATGAGCACTGGGTGTTGTATGCAAGTGATGAACCACTAAATTCTACTCCTAAAACCAGTATTACACTATATGTTAACTAACTAGAATTTAAATAAAAACTTGAAACAAACAAAACTCAGTATCTGACTCAGTTCCTGTACTCTTAACCATTGCTCTGCATTGATTCCTTTGTTAGCAGTTCCTACTTGACAGAATGCAATTCCTCAAAGGCTGTATGACACTTATTTTCCAGGAGGGAAATCTTTCTGATAAAATTAATACATTGGCCTGTAGGCTCTTTGGCAACTGAACAAGCTGACAAATTCTTATTCTTCTTAGTACTGAATGAAAACATGAAAAATAAAATTAGCAATCATAGTTTAATCCAAGAGAGAAAAAGAAAAGTTATAAACTGATTAGTCATTTGTCAAAGCTTGTTGAGATTCAATAGGTATAAATTATGCAGAAGAAAAAATCTGCTGGATCTGATGATTATTTTCATTCTCTGGTTTTTTTATGGACATAAATAAAATTTCCCAGAATCTAATGAGTTATCAGTATCAAATGGTTCTCAATTTAGAAACAATACCATAACCACCTAGGTTTTTTTCATTTGCTCTATTCTAAGTTTATGTTTACATGTGACAAGCTCCAGGTGACACCTAATTATCAAAAGTTCTTCCAATTCTATCTTTGGTTCATTTGGTGGAAAATCAGTCTTTAGTAGCTTCCCTAGAAGGCAAGTTTCTCATATTTTCCTCTGTTACAGAACAGAGTAATATGTTACAGAACTCAAAACAGTTGTGTGACAAGTGAAAACTTAGCCTATCTTTCAGATGGCCTTTTCTTTTTGGTGCTGGGTCAGTACAGCTGTAGAATAAAATAGACTAATGATCCTGTCATTCACAGTGACATGCTATTATATAAATATGAAGGCTAAAGATGGGCATGTGAAACTGACTTCCATTTAGGTATTGATATTTTTGGCTGTGATCATTTCCTGATCTTGTAATTTTTGGATTTTTGAGTGTAATTTATTAGAACCATAATTCTTTTTTTAAAGTTTAAAATCAATTAATTAACATATAGTGTACTACTAGTTTCAGAGGTGGAATTTAATGATGCATCAGTTGCATATAACACCCAGTGCTCATTACATACACATGCCCTCCTTAATGCCCATCACCCAGTGACCCCATACCCTACCCACCTCCCCTCCAGCAGCCCTCAGTTGGTTTCCAAGAGTTAAGAGTCTCTTAACAGTTTGTCTCCCTCTCTGTTTCCGTCTTATTTTATTTTTTCTTTCCTTCCCCTATGTTCATCTGTTTTGTCTCTTAAATCACACATGTGAGTGAAATCATATGATATTTGTCTTTTAGAGCCGTAATTCTTGATGAACTTGCTGTAAGCACATCAGCCTCTGGTTAGTCAGAGTGTGTTCATGTCAGTGCTTAAGCATGTGAAAAAGTGACATCTCTCTCTATATATTTGTTCTTGTTTTTCCTCACCTATAAATTCATAAACTTTAAGAGAAAAAGATTCATCCCTTCTGTTTCTTTTATACTATGTTTCATTGTACCTCCTAGCAGAATGTTAACATTTGGATGCTTGATAACAATGAGTAACTGACACTTCTCTCTTTGGGTTGTAGCTGTCTTTGGGGGAATAATGCGGGTGCTTCAATGTCATGATCTATTCATACACTACTCAGTATGCCTCCAGAGACTGTTGGTTGCTTAGGATAGATTCCATATGACTTGGCAGTAATTTCATTTCTGTTTTTTCTTTACCTCCTGCAACTAATCCATTAGCAAGTTGGGTTAGCTCTGCTTTTAACATATATCCCAACATTCTCCATTTTTCTCCATCCCTACTGTTATTAACCCAGACCACATCAACATTTTAGGTTTACAGAATCACTTTCAAGCTGCATTCTACACTTCTACTTTTGCCTTTCATCCCCTCCCACCCTCATTCCTCTCATTTTTTGCATAACAGAACGGAATGTAAATCAGATCCTGTAAGCTCACTGGACATCAGACACTTCCAAGTTCATTCCACCTCGAAACCTTGTACTAGTTACCCCTTCTGCCTGGAAAATTTGGAAAATTCTTCACCCTTTGATGGCTGGTTCCTGTTATCACTTAGGACTAGCTCAAAAGTTACCTCTTAGAGAATCCTGAAGTCTTTTTTCTCTTGTAATTCTTCTTCCATCTTTGCTTTTTAAATAAATATATATGGTATTCACTTAATGGTCATATTTCATACGGAGAATGATTTTCCAGAGGACTTTATCTTTCAGCACTTAAGAAAACAAAAGCAACTTTAGAAATTTTTTCTAGTTATAAAATTAATTTATGCTTATTAAGGAAATTTGAAAAACATAGGAAAGAAAAGGAGGATAACCAAAACCACCCATAACAACATCTACCAGGGTAACTTTTTAAAAACAAAATTATTTATTTATTTTAGAGAGAGAGAAAAAGAGTGCACATGCACACATGTGTGAGAGGGAGACAGGGAGAAGGAGAGGGACAGAGGGAAATGGACAGGGACAAGCAGACTCCATCCTCAGCATGGAGCCCCATGTGGGGTTCGATCCTGGGCTCAATCTCAAGACCCGGAGATCATGACCTGAGTGGGAACCAAGAGTGGGACACTTAACCGAGTGGGCCACCCAGGTGCCCCCAGAGGTAACTTTTATTAATATTCTGCTAGTTTTTCTCTCTTTTCATGTGCAGTTATGTATATCATACACTATTCTTTCTGCTGAGGATGTGTATATTGCAATAATCTTTTTGGTAATCTAGACAGTGTTTATCTCAATATATCTCATTAGAACTTTATTTTAAACTCAACCAGCTTCAGCTGTATATTAATGTAAACTTTCCACTACATTCTAGACTTGTTCTTCCCCATCTGTTCCCCATATCACTCACAATCCCATCCTGTGACTTTTGCTTTATCTTCTTTTCCACCAAACTGCAATCATATATTCATTCTTTGTTAATTTATTTATACAAATATTTATTGAGGACCTACAATGTGCTAGGCAGGTGCTGCTGTTGGGGCTGAGGACACAGCACTGAATACAACAAAGTCTCTGCTCTCATGGATTCATAATTCCGTGGACAAATCATAAAATGTGAGATGGTAAAAACCTGATAAGTGGGTAAGAGTCATGGTGGTGAGTGGGGTGCTATTTTAAAATAATGTGCTCAGGGAGATTTAAGGAAAAACCTGAAAGAGGTCAGGAGTGAGCAACGGGCTATCTGGAGGAATCTCTATGGCAGAAGGAATGGCAAGAAAAAGACCCATACCCTGGAGTGTGCTTGGAAGAGTCAAAGAATAAGAAAGAGGTCAGCATGGCTTGAACTTATCCAGGAATTAAGGGGTAGAAGGAGACAGATCAGTGAGATCAGATAGGCATCATGGTAAGGACTTTGGGTGTTCCTCTGCTCTGAATGAGATGAGACATCAGTGGAGGCTTTTGAACAGAGGAATTCCATGGTTGTGAGATATTTAATGAGTTCCTCTGGTTGTTGTGTAGAAAATGGGCTGGAGGGAGCCAGGACTGGGAACAGGTGGCTGGTCAGGATGTCACAGAAGAAATCCTGGCAGAGGATGATTTTGTTAGTAAGCAGTGGTCAGATTATGGATTTGTTATGTATATAGAGCCAATAAGACCTGCCTTTGGAAGTGGGGATTGAGAGAGGAGAGGAGTCAAGGGTGATTACAGTGTTTTGAGCCTAAGCAACTTGAAGAATGTATTTACCAAGATGAGGGAGATTAGACAGGAGCAGGGTTGGCAGGGGTGGTGGGACTGGAGTATATTAAGGGTTCAGTGATGAATGAACTCTACCCGGACTTGTCATGGATGTAGCTGGATATGTGAGTCTGGGTTTCTCAAGGGAATTGCGATCTGGAAATAGGAATATGGAATTGGTATAGTATAGATGGTATTTGACGTCATAGGACTGGATGAGGTTACCAAGGAGTGGTTGTAGATAGAGGAGAGAGGAGAAAAAGGAAGAACTAGAAGGGGAGGAGAGGGAAGAAAAGCTAAGGGCTTAAAATTCTTAAAAACTCAGCTTAAGCCCAACTTCCTTTTCAAAACTTATCTCATTATTTAGGCTATATTTATCTTTCTATTTCCTAGTCTTTCTCCATCACTTGAAGCTATATGCTGGAATTTAGCATTCAGTTATATCCTGCAGTATTCTGTAGTATTATAAGAATATTCACTGGGTGACTATTATTTACATGTCAGGTGCAGTACTAGGGACTGGCAGCACAATGGTGAACTGGAAAAATATGGAGGTTTCCTAGGGGAGATTTTGACCCTGTGGAATAACTATGTAGTCATATATGTATATATGTATATTCATATATATGAAATATAGTATAGAGTCTATACATAGAGTATAAAGTGATGTGCTATATACATATAGCATATAGTGACATAATATTATTGACTACTAAATATTAAATCCATATTCTCTCCTTCCTCTTTCTTGATATTTCTTCAGTGGTGTAAACTCTTGAGAATGGAAGCTCAGCAGTGATAAATACATCATTCCTTTGATTGCTCAAGGAAATATTTTTGAAAATATATAAATGCTTTGAAATTTGATGTGAACATTGCTTATTTAATTTGTGCATAGCATGTATTTTGTTGTAATGTCAAGTAACATCTGTTAAAAATGATTCTCTATAATGTCATCTCAGCCTGGTTAATTCTGAATAATTTTTTAGTGTATTTCTCTATTTTTTAAAAAAATATTTAAATTCAATTTAGTTTACATACAGTGTATGATAAATTCATAGTTAACATATAGTGTATTATGGTGTTTCAAGGGTAGAATTTATTGATTCATCAGCTGCATATACTGTCCAGTATATTAAATCATTAAATATACTGCTCATTAAATCAAGTGCCCTCCTTAATGCCCATTACCCAGTTACCCCATCACCCCACCCACTTCCCTTCCAGCAACATTGTTTGTTCTCTATAGTTATGAGTCTCCTATAGTTTGCCTTCCTCTCTGTTTTTAATCTTATTTTATTTTCCTGCCCTTCCCCTATGTTCAACTGTTTTGTTTCTTAAATTCCACAGATGAGTAAACTCATATGGTATTTGTCTTTCTCTGATGGACTTATTTCACTTAGCATAATACCCTCTAGTTCCATCCACATTGTTGCAAATGGAAAGATTTCATTCTTTTTGAAGGCTGAGTAATATTCCACACACCACACTTCTTTATCCATTCCTCTGTTGATGGACATCTGGGTTCTTTCCATGTTTTGACTATTGTGAGCATTGCTGTTATAAACATTGGGGTGCAGGTGCCCCTTCAGATCACTACATTTGAATCTTTGGGGTTAATACCCAGCAGTGCAATTGTTAGGTCATAGGATAGCTCTATTTTCAACTTTTTTTTTTTTTAAAGATTTTATTTATTTATTTGACAGAGATCACAAGTAGACAGAGAGGCAGGCAGAGTGAGAAGAGTGGGGAAGCATGATGTGCGGCTCGATCCCAGGACACTGGGATCATGACCTGAGCTGAAGGCAGAGGCTTAACCCACTGACCCACGCAGGAGCCCCTATTTTCAACTTCTTGAGGAACCCCCATACTGTTTTCTAGAGTGGGTGCACCAGCTTGCATTCCTACCAACAGTGTAGGAGGGTTCCCCTTTCTCCACATCCACACCAACACCTGTCATTTCCTGACTTGTTAATTTTAGCTATTCTGACTGGTGTGAGGAGGTATCTCACTGTAGTTTTGATTTGTATTTCCCTGATGCTGAATGATGTTGAGAACTTTTTCATGTGTCTGTCAGCCATTTAGATGTCTTCTCTGCAGAAATGTCTATTCATGTCTTCTGCCCACTTCTTGATTGGATTATTTGTTCTTTGGATTAGTTTGATAAGTTCTTTATAGATTTTGGATATTAGCCCGTTATCTGATATGTCATTTGCAAATACCTTCTCCCATTCTGTAGGTTTTCTTTTGGTTTGTTGACTATTTCCTTTGCTGTGCAAAAGCTTTTTATCTTGATAAAGTCCCAGTAGTTCATTTTTGCCTTTGTTTCCCTTGTCTTTGGAGATGTGTCTAACAAGAAGTTGCTGTGGCCAAGGTCGAAGAGGTTGCTGCCTGTGTTCTCCTCAAGGATTTTGATGGATTCCTGTTTCACATTTAGGTCTTTCATCCATTTTGAGTCTATCTTTTGTGTGTCGTGTAAGGAAATGGTCCAGTTTCAGTCTTCTGCCTGTGGCTGTCCAATTTTCTGAACACCATTTGTTGAAGAGGCTGTCTTTTTTCCCTTGGATATTCTTTCTTGCTTGTCAAAGATTAGGTGACCATAGAATAGAGGGTCAATTTCTGCGTTCTCTATTCTGTTGCATTGATCTATGTGTCTGTTTTTGTGCCAGTACTATACTGTCTTGATGATTGCAGCTTTAAATATAGCTTGAAGTTTGGCATTTTGATGCCACCAGCTTTAGTTTTTTTAAAACTTTTCTTTGGCTATTTGGGGTCTTCTGTGGTTCCACACAAACTTTAGGATTATTTGTTCTCACTCTGTGAAAAATATTGATGGTATTTTGTTAAGATTGCACTGAATGTATAGATTACTCTGGGAAGCATACACATTTTAAAAAATATTTGTTCTTCCAATCCATGAGCATGGAGCGCTTCTCTATTTCTTTGTGTCTTCCTCAATTTCTTTCATGAATTTTCTATAGTTTTCATAGTAGAGATCCTTTGCTTCTTTGGTTAAGTTTATTCTTAGGTATCTTATGGGTTTTGGCACAATTGTAACTGGGATCAATTCCTTAATTTCTCTTTCTTCTGTCTCATTGTTAATGTATAGAAATGCAACTGGTTTGTGTGCATTGATTTTATACCCTGCCCCTTTGCTGAATTCCTGTATGAGTCGTAGCAATTTGGGGGTGGAGTCATCTGGGTTTTCCTCATAGAATATCATGTCATCTGTGAATAGTGAAAGTTTGACTTCTTCTTTGCCTAGTCAGATGCCTTTTTGTTGTTGTTGTTGTTGTTGTTGTTGTCTGATTGGTGAGGCTAGGACTTCTAATACTACATTGAACAGCAATGGTGAAAGTGGACGCCCTTGTCATGTTCCTGACCTTATGGGAAAAGCTCTCAGTTTTCCCCTATTGAGAACGATATTTGCTGTGGGCTTTTTGCATATGGCTTTTGTGATATTGAAATATGTTCCCTCTATCTCTATACTATGGAGAGTTTTAATCATGAGAGATGCTGTACTTTGTTAAATGCTTTTTCTGCATCTATTGAGAAGATCTTGTGGCTCTTGTCATTTCTTTTATTAATGTAGTGTATCACATTGATTGGTTTGTGGATGTTAAACCACCATTGCAGCCCAGGAATAAATCCATTTGGTCATAGTGAATAAACCTTTTAATGTACTGTTGGATCCTATTGTCTAGTATCTTGGTGAGAATTCTTGAATCCATGTTCATCAGTGATATTGGTCTGTAATTCTCCTCTTTTGGTGGGATCTTTGACTGGTTCTGGGATCAAGGCAATGCTGGCCTCATAAAAAGAGTTTGGAAGTTTCCCTTCCATTTTGATTCTTTTGAAACAGTTTCAGAAGAATAGGCAATAATTCTTCCTTAAATGTTTGGTAGAATTTTCCTGGGAAGCCATCTGGCCCCTGCACTCTTGCTTCAGGAGATTTTTGACTACTGTTTAAATTTCCTTGTGGTTATGGGTCTGTTCAGGTTTTCTATTTCTTCCTGTTTCAATTTTGGTTGTTTACATATTTTTAGGAATGTATCCATTTCTTCCAGATTGCCTAATTTGTTGGCATATAATCGCTCCTATATAGTCTTATAATTGTTTGTATTTCTTTGGTGTTGGTTGTGATCTCTCCTCTTTCATCCATTATTTTGTCTATCTATCTATCTATCTATTTATTTATGTTTTTATGGATCAATAAAATTTTTTAAATTTAATTTTATTTTTTCAGTGTTTCAAGATACATTGTTTATGCACCACACCTAGTGCTCCATGCAATACATGCTCTCCTTACTACCCACCACAAGGCTCACCCATCCCCCCACCTCCCTCCCCTCCAAAACCCTCAGTTTGTTTCTCAGAGTCCACAGTCTCTCATGCTTTGTATCCCCCTCCAATTTCCCCCAGTTCACTTTTCCTTTCCTTCTAATGTCCTCCATGTTATTCCTTATGCTCCACAAGTAAGTGAAACCATATGATAATTGACTCTCTCTGCTTGACTTATTTCACTCAGCATAATCTCCTCCAGTCCCAGCCACGTTGATACAAAAGTTGGGTATTCATCCTTTCTGATGGAGGCATAGTACTCCATAGTATATATGGACCACATCTTCTTTATTCATTTATCTGTTGAAGGGCATCTTGGCTCTTTCCACAGTTTGGCGACTGTGGCCATTGCTGCTATGAACATTGGGGTACAGATGACCCTTCTTTTCACTACATCTGTATCTTTGGGGTAAATACCAAGTAGTGCAATTGCTGGGTCATAGGGTAGCTCTATTTTTAATTTCCTGAGGAATCTCCACACTATTTTCCAAAGTGGTTGCACTGACTTGCATTCTCACCAACAGTGTAAGAGGGTTCCTTTTTCTCCACATCCTCTCCAACACTTGTTGTTTCCTGTCCTGTTAATTTTGGCCATTCTAACTGGTGTAAGGTGGTATCTCAATGTGGCTTTGATTTGAATCTCCCTGATGGCTAATGATGATGAACACTTTTTCATGTGTCTCTTGGCTATTTGTATGTCCTCTTTGGAGAAGTGTCTGTTCATGTCTTCTGCCCATTTTTTAAAAAAGATTTTATTTATTTATTTAACAGAGAGAGAGAGAGAGAGAGAGACAGTGAGAGGGGGAATGGAACACAAGTAAGAAGAGTGGGAGAGGGAGAAGCAGGCCTCCCGCTGAGCAGGGAGCTGATGTGGGACTTGATCCCAGGACCCTGGGACCACGACCTGAGCCGAAGGCAGATGCTCAATGACTGAGCCACCCAGGCACCCCCATTTTTTGACATGATTATCTGTTTTTTGGGGTGTTGAGTTTGAGGAGTTCTTTATAGATCTTGAACATCAGCCCTTTGTCTGTACTGTCATTTGTGAAAATGTCCCATTCCGTGGGTTGCCTCTTTGTTTTGTTGACTGTTACCTTTGCTGTGCAGAGGATTTTTATCTTGATAAACTCCCAAAAGTTCATTTTCACTTTTTCCCCCCTTGCCTTTGGAGATGTGTCTTGAAGGAAGTAGCTGTGGCTGATGTTGAAGAGGTTACTACCTATGTTCTTCTCTAGGATTTTGATAGATTCTTGCCTCACGTTGAGGTCTTTTATCCATTTCAAGTTTATCTTTGTGTATGGTGTAAGAAAATGGTCAAGTTTCATTCTTCTACACATAGCTGTCCAATTTTCCCAGCACCATTTATTGAAGAGACTGTCTTTTTTCCACTGGATATTTTTTTCCTACTTTGTTGAAGATTATTTGACCATAGAGTTGTGGGTCCATATCTGGACTCTCTACTCTGTTCCACTGGTCTCTGTGTCTGTTTTTGTGCCAGTACCATGCTGTCTTGGTGATCACAGCTTTATAGTAAAGCTTGAAATCAGGTATCGTGATTCCCCCAGCTTTGTTTTTCTTTTTCAACATTACCTTAGCAATTCAGGATATTTTCTGTTTCCATACAACTTTTAGGATTGTTTGTTCCAGCACTTTGAAAAACGCCGGTGGAATTTTGATTCGGATGGCATTGAAAGTGTAGACTGCTCTGGGCAGTATAGACATTTTAACAATGTTCATTCTTCTGATCCATGAGCATGGAATGCTTTTCCATCTTTTTCTGTCTTCTTCAATTCCTTTAATGAGTGTTCTGTAGTTCCTCAAGTACAGATCATTTACCTCTTTGGTTAGGCTTATTCCAAGATATCTTATGGTTCTTGGTGCTATAGTAAATGGAATTGATTCTCTAATTTTCCTTTCTATATTTTCATTGTTAGTGTATAAGAAAGCAACTGATTTCTCTACATTGATTTTGTATCTTGCCACATTACTGAATTGCTGTATGAGTTCTAGTAGTTTGGGGGTGGAATCTTTTGGGTTTCCATATAAAGTATCATGTCCTTGGTGAAGAGAGAGAAAGTTTGACTTCTTCGCCAATTTGAATACCCTTTATTGTCTGATTTTTTTATTGTCTGATTTTTTAAATTGTCTGATTATTGTTGCTAGGACTTCTAGTACTATATTGAACAACAATGGTGAGAGTGGGCCTCCTTGTCGTGTTCCTGATCTCAAAGGGAAGGCTGTCAGCTTTTCCCCATTGAGAATGATATTTGTTGTGGGTTTTTCATAGATGGATTTTATGAAGTTGAGGAATGTTCCCTCTATCCCTATACTTTGAAGAGTTTTTTTTTTTTTTTTAAAGATTTTATTTATTTGTTTGACAGATAAATATCACAAGAAGGCAGAGAGGCAGGCAGAGAGAGAGGAAGGGAAGCAGGCTTCCTGCTGGGCAGAGAGCCCGATGCAGGGCTTGATCCCAGGACCCTGGGATCATGACCTGAGCTGAAAACAGAGGCTTTAACCCACTGAGCCACCCAGGCGCCCCTTCTTTGAAGAGTTTTAACCAGGAACAGATGCCATATTTTGTCAAATGTTTTTTCTGCATCAATTGAGAGGACCATGTGGTTCTTCTCTCTTCTCTTGATTTGTTCTACCACATTGATTGATTTGCAAATGTTGAACCACCCTTGCATCCCAAGGGTAAATCCCACCTGGTCATAGTGGATAATCTTTTTAATGTACTGTTGAATCCTATTAGCTAGGATCTTGTTGAGAATCTTGGCATCCATATTCAAGAATATTGGTCTGAAATTCTTCTTTCTGATGGGGTCTTTGCCTAGTTTGGGGATCAGGGTAATGCCGGGTTCATAAAAAAAGTCTGGAAGTTTTTCTTCTGTTTCTATTTTTTGAAAGAGCTTCAGGAGAATAGGTATTATTTCTTCTTTGAGTGTTTGGTAGAATTCCTCAGTAATCTGTAAGGTCCTGGGCTCTTGTTTTTTGGGAGGTTTTTGATCACTGCTTCAATCTCATTACTAGATATTGGTCTATTCAGGTTGTCAGTTTCTTCCTGTTTCAGTCTTGGAAGTTTATAGGTTTCCAGGAATACATCCATTTCTTCTAGGTTGCTTAACTCATTGGCATATAGCTGTTGATAATAATTTCTGATGATTGTTTCTATTTCTTTGGTATTAGTCATGATCTCTCCCCTTTCATTCATAATTTTATTGATTTGGGTCCTCTCTCTTTTCTTTTGGATTAGTTTGGTCAGTAGTTTATTGATCTTATTAATTCTTTCAAAGAACCAGCTCCTAGTTTTATTGATGTGTTCTACTGTATCTCTAGTTTCTAATTCATTGATCTCTGCTCCAATCTTAATTATTTTCCTTCTTATGTGTGGTGTTGGTTTAATTTGTTGTTGATTTTCCAGTTCTTTAATGTGTAAAGAGAGTTGATATACTCAGGATTTTTCAGTTTTTTTGAGTGAGCTTGGATGGCTATGTATTTTCCCCTTAGGACCGCCTTTGCCATATCCCATAGGTTTTGGACCAATGTGTCTTCATTCTCATTGGTTTCCTTGAATTGTTTAAGTTCTTCTTTGATTTCCTGGTTGATCCAAACATTCTTGAGCAGGATGATCTTTAGCTTCCAAATGTTTGAATTTCTTCCAAACTTTTTCTTGTGATTGAGTTCCAGTTTCAAAGCACTGTGGTCTGAGAATGGGCAGGGAATAATCTCAGTCTTTTGGTATTGGTTGACCCCTGATTTGTGACCCAGTATGTGGTCTATTCTGGAGAGAGTTCCATGTGCACTTGAGAAGAATTAGTATTCTGTTGCTTTAGGGTGGAATGTTCTGTATATATCTATGAGGTCCATTTGGTCCAATGTGTCATTCAAAGCTTTGTTTATTTATTGATTTTTCTGCTTAGATGATTGGTCTATTACTGAGAGTGGTGTGTTAAGATTCCTTACAATTAATGTGTTCATATCAATATGACTGTTTATTTTGATTAACTGTTGGCTTATGTAGTTGGCTGCTCCCATATTGGGGGCATAAATATTTACAATTGTTATATATTCTTGGTGGATAGACCCTTTAAGAATGATGTAGTGTTCGTCTGTATCTCTGACTACAGTCTTAAGCTTAAAATCTAATTTATCTGACAGGAGAGTCAGTACCTCAGCTCTCCTTTGAGGCCCCTTGGCATGAAAAATGCTTCTCCATCCCTTCACTTTCAGTCTGGATGTATCTTTAGGTTCCAAATGTGTCTCTTTTAGACAGCATATGGACAGTCTTGTTGTTTTATCCAGTCTGCAACTCTGCCATTTTATGGGAGCATTTAGGCCATTCACGTTGAGAGTGATTATTGAAAAATAAGTTTTCATTGATATCATGGTGCCTGAGAAGTCCTTGTTTCTATAGATTGCCTCTGTAAATTTCTGTTCTATGTCACTCTTGGGTTCTTTCTTCTATTATGGACCCCCCCTCCCAATATTTTTTGTAGTGCCAGCTTGGTGGTCACATACTCTTTTAAACCTTGCCGGTCTTGGAAGTTCTTTATCTCTCCATCCATTTTGAATGTCAGTCTTGCTGGATAAAGCATTCTTGGTTGCATGTTCTTCTCATTTAGTGTCCTGAATATGTCTTATCAGCAATTTTTGGCTGTGGACAGGTCTGATGTTATTCTGATGGTTCTTCATCTGTACGTAAAATTATGTCTAAAATTATGATTCATGAATTTCACAATTAAGAGTCTGGACGTCTTTTAGACTAATTGATCTTGGAGGGTGTCCTTTCTGCCTCTAGGACACGAATACTTGTTCCAGTCCTCAGATTAGGGAAATTTTCATCCAGAATTTATTCAACTTTATCTTCCAGTCTTCTCTTTCTCCACCCGCCACTCCCCCCTCCCCCTGGGATCCCAATAATTCTGACATTAGAGTGTTTCATGGTGACATTTATTTCCCTAATTCTGTTTTCATGACTTCTAAGCTGTTTGTTCCAGGCCTCCTCCTGACCCTTCTTTTCTATCAGTTTGTCTTCTAGATCATTAATTCGGTCTTCTGCCTCATTTACCTTAGCTGTTAGAGTATTTAGATTAGATTGGATCTCATTCATAGAATTTTTTAGTACTGACAGATCAGCCTTTACTTCCACCCTTAGAGTTTCTATGTTGCCACTAATGGTCTTCTCCAACCTAGCCATTGCCTGGGTAATTGGTACCCTGAATTCCCTTTCTGACATACTGTTTATGTCCATATCCAATAGTTCTGTGGCAGAGGGCACAGTCTCTGAATTTTTCTTCTGTTGGGTGTTCCTCCTCCTAGTCATTTTGGTGAGAGGTGGTTGAGGGGATGTATGGCTGAATGTATCAACCATGATCTAGGCAAGGTGCACCCTGGAAAGTTTTGGAGAAATCAGAAGTCACCACCAAAAAGAAAGAAAAAAGAGAGAGAAAAAGAGAAAAAAAAAAAAGAAAAAATCCAGCCAAAATGAGTCCCAAAAGTAAGATTTATAAAGTACATAAACAAATACAAATAAACAAAAAGACTGACCAAAGTAAAAGACAAGAAAAAAAAAGAAAAAGAAAAACTCAGCCAAAATGAACCCCAAGAATAAGATTTATATAGTACAAAAACAAAAGTAGATACATAGAAACAGTAGCAGAAGAATAAGATGGGAAGGTGTTTATAAACCCTTGATGTGAGCAAGGCAGGTTATTTCAGTTCTTCCTGGGTGAATCTTGTTATTTTTGTTAAAGGACTCAACTTTCCAGAGATATGGGGAAATTAAAACTGGTTTATATATAGGGGAAGTATTGAATAGGGGAAAAGGATTACCTTGAAACTTATATCTCTATGTATTAAAAAAAAAGAAAAGAAAAAGAAACACAGGTATATGTATGAAAAAAGTTCAAGTTAAAAAGTTATTATGGAATATGTTGTATTAAAACCTCTAGTGGTAATGGTAAGTAGGTTAAAAAAATTAAAAGAACAAGAATCGTGAGAACGAATTAAAAAAAAAAAGAAAGAAAATTTTACCTATGAAATATACAGGTTTTGGGGCAACACTAGGAACTTAATATATTTTTCCCCTCTGATGTTGGGGTTTTACAGTTTTATGGGGACCCTCTGGTGGTTGTCCTCTTGTTCTTTTGGCTTGTCTTCTGGGGGAGGGGCCTGCCATGTTGTTTTTCAGTTCATCTTGCTTGGGCTGAGTTGCCCTGCCCTCTATCAAGGGGCTTGGCTCTGTGGAAACCGGTTTTTCAGGCTTTTGTTCTCTGGAGGTTTTTGTTCTTTGTCAGCTTTTTGGGGCCTTCTGGAGGTTTAGTGGAAAGTAAACTGTCTGCACCCAATCCTCCACCTCAGAGAGAAGCCTCAGTCTGCTCCCCTCTGGGTGGTCCAGAACACATCAACTCCCCTTCTGCAAACTCCACTGAACACCACAACCTCCCACAGGCACTGTGCACCCCAGTCACCATCTCAGTGGTTGTCCAAGGTCCCCGTGTGTCTCTGCACCCCCATGCCACTAAAACCACAAGCGATATTGGTCTGGGCAAGCCCAAACCCAGGTGACTGCCATTGTCAGGACTGCTGTCTGGGATTCACACCCACACCGGGTGCACTCAGACCCTGTGGACACGCAAGTCGCAGAAGGCTGTGGGCCAAGGGCCTCCACGGAAGTCTGCAGGCCCAGAGACTGCCGGCTGGCATGCACACTGGGTTCTGTCTGGTGCGGGTGGGAGTCCACCCAGCCTGAGCGGTGGTCCAAGAAAGCAGAAAGCCACAGGCTCGTGGACCACAAACTGGGGCCCCCCTGCCGGGCTCTCTCTGGCACAGGTGTCCTCTGTGGTGATTGTCCTGGGACCATGGACTTAAGCCCATCCTTGTGACCGCCCAATTCCACCAGTTGCCCCTTAAGATCTTTTGCTCTTTTTGAGTGCTTTTAACCAGACTCCAAGTTAATACTGATCCCCAATCCCAGGGCGGGCCCCTTCTGTTGCCTCCCTCCCCCTTTTGTTTATTCTCTGGTCAATGTCCAAGCATTCTCACTCCACTTTACCTCTCCACTGATGTCTTCTGCCCCCATGGAGATCCAGAAGTGTATAATCTTACATCTCATCTGAACCCTCATCTGAAACCATGAAGGTGTTCAGAGTGTTCTGGTAGATATTAAGCTCACTTTAGGAGACCAGTTGAAACAGGGTCTCCTACTTCTCTGTCATCTTGCCCCTCCTCCATTATTTTATTAATTTAGTCCTTTCTCTTTTCTTCTTGATAACTCCGGCTAGGGATTTATTGATTTTATTAATTCTTTCAAAGAATCAGCTCCTAGTTTTGTTCATCTGTTCTACTGTTGTTCTGGTTCCTACCTCATTGATTTTTGCTTTAATGTTTTTAATTCTCTTCTGCTCGGTTTAGGTTTTATTTGCTATTCTTTCCCCAACTCCTTTAGGTGTAAGTTTAGGTTGTTCACTGGAGACTTTTATTGCTTCTTGAGGAAAGTCTGTATTGCTATGTACTTCCTTCCTATGATTGCTTTTGTTGCATCCCAAACGTTTGAGCTGTTCTGTTTTCATTTTCATTTGTTTCCATGATTTTTAAAAGATTCTTCTTTAATTTCCTAGTTGACCCATTCATTCTTTAATAGGATGTTCTGCATTTGTTTTCCTTCCAAATTTCCTCTTGTGATTGAGTTCAAGTTTTAAAACACTATGGTTTGGAAATATGCAGGGACTAATTCCTATCTTTTGGTACCAGTTGAGACCTGATTTGTGACCCAGTATGTGATCTCTTCTGGAGACTGGTCCCTGTGCACTCAAAAAGAATGTGTATTATGCTGCTTTAGGATGAAATTCTCTAAATATATCTGTGAAGTCCATCTGGTCCGGTGTATCATTTAAAGCCCTTCTTTCCTTGATCATTTGTTTAGATGATCTATCCATTGCTGTGAATGGAGTGTTAAAGTCCCCTACTATTATTGTATTATTATCAATGTATTTCTTTAATTTCGTTATTTTTAAAAAGATTTTATTTATTTATTTGACAGACAGAGTTCACAAGTAGGCAGAGAGGCAGTCAGAGAGAGAGAGGAGAGGAAGCAGGCTCCCTGCTGAGCAGAGAGCCTGACGTGAGGCTCGATCCCAGGACCCTGGGATCATGACCTGAGCCGAAGGCAGAGACTTTAACCCACTGAGCCAACCAGGTGCCCCTTAATTTTGTTATTAATTGGTTTATATAATTGGCTACTCCCATTTTAGGGGCATAAATATTTTCAATTGTTAGATCTTGTTGATGGATAGACCCTTCAATTATGATAAAATGATCTTCTTCATTTCTTATTACAGTCTTTGAGTTAAAATTTATTTTGTCTGATATAAGGATTGCTACCTCAGCTTTCTTTTGATGTCCATTAGCATGCTAAATGGTTCTCTACCCTCTCACTTTCAATCTGGAGGTGTTTTTAGGCAATCTGTTACCCTCTGTCTTTTGACTGGAGCATTTAGCCCATTTACAATCAGAGTAACTACTGAAAGATATGAATTTAGTGTCATTGTATTAATTATAAAGTCACTGTTTTTATATATTGTCTCAGTTCCTTTCTGGTCTATGTTGCTTTTGGGTTCTATCTTTACTTAGAGGAGCTCCTTTAATATTTCTTGCAGGGCTGATTTAGTGATCACAATTTCTTTTAGTTTCTGTTTGTTCTGGAAGATCCTTATCTAACCATTCTATTCTGAATGACAGTCTTGAGGGATAATGTATTCTTTGCTGCATGTTTTTCTCATTTAGCACCCTGATATATCATACTAGTCCTTTCTGGCCTGCCAAGTGTCTATGGATAAGTCTGCTGCCAGCCTTGTGTTTCTACTTCTGTAAGTTAAGGACCTCTTGTACTGAGCTGCTTTCAAGATATTCTCTTTGTCTTTGAAATTTACAAGCTTCACTGTTATACGTCAAGGTGCTGACCTATTTTTATTGATTTGGAGAGGGGCAGGTTCTCTGTGCCTCCTGGACTGGAATGCCTGTTTCCTTCCCCAGATTAAGGAAGCTCTCAGCTATAATTTGCTCAAATATACCTTCTGCTCCACCCCATTTCCTCTTCCTTTGGGGCCCAATTATTCTAATATTGTTTCACTTTATGGTATCACTGAGCTCTCGAATTCATCCCTAGTGATCCAGTAGTTTATCTTTTTCTCATTTTCTTAATTTTCCACCTTTTTATATTCAATATCACTGATTCTTTCTTCTGCCTCATTTATTCTAGCAGTTAGAGCCTCCATTTTTTTAAACTGCATCTCAGTAATATCATTTTTGATTTTTAGCTAATTAGATTTTTTTTTTTATTTCTCCAGAAAGGGATTCTCTAGTGTCTCCTATGCTTTTTTCCAAGCCCAGGTAGTATCTTTATAATCATTATTCTGAATTCTATCTCTGACATCTTACTTATGTCCATATTGATTAAGTCTCTGACAGTAAGTATTGCCTCTTGCTCTTTCTTCTGGGGTGAGTTTTCCATCTTGTCATTTTGTCCTGGTAAGAGGTGAACAAGAGAAGAAAATACAAAAATATCAAACATGACCCCAGCAAAATATACATTAAACATATCAGAAGAGATCAGAATCCAAAAATGAAAAAAATGGACCAAAAAAAAAAAAAAGAGAACATAATCAAACAGGTGGACCGAACAGAATAACACACTAAGTCCTATGTGTATTTTGGTCTGTTTGTTAGAAGAAAGTGGATCCCAAAATTGTAATGAAAGAAAAACATATATATATATATATATATATATATATGTGTGTGTGTGTGTATATATATGTATATATATATACACATATATATATGTATATATACATACACATACATACACACACAAAAGTATAATTGAATACAATGAAGGGAAGCAAAAATGAAGAATATATACGTAAAATATAAATGTAAATATTAAAATTAAAGAAGACTTTAAAAAAGAGTTGATAAAATAAGAAACTAGCTGAAAAAGTAAAAAAGAAAAAAGAAAAAAAAATTACCTGAAAGACTAAAGAATCATGAGAAAAAACACTGAATTTTACATACTGTTTTCTCCTAGCACTGGAGTTTTGCAGTTCTGTGTCATCAGTAAACCTGGTATTAGCCAGATGTTCTTGCTGGTTTTCTGGGGGAAGGGCCTGTTGCACTGATTCTCTGGTATCTTTGCCTGGGCAGAAGTGTGCTGCCCTTGCCAGGGGGCTGAGTCCAATGTATGCAGCTTCATATTGCTCTAGGTGGCTTTTGTTCCCTGAAGGCTTTCTGTAGCCCTTTAGAGGATGAAAATGGCCGAGGCCCAATCTCCAGCCTTGGAGCTGAAAATTCGGACCCCCCACTTTTCAGTGAGCCTGTCACTCTTGTCTCCTTGGTTTCCACCAGCATTCTGCATTCACTGAACCCATAACTGAGTGTTTTAATCTCAGGCACAGACCATGCTTTGGGTCTCCTCTGGCAAGTACCCATACAGTTCCTTCTGGGGGAGGGAGGGATGTCCTGCTGCCAGTCTGGCTCTTGCTGGATCCCTGCTTGGAGAGCAGTCACCTGACTGTAACATGTTTGCGGTTTATGGGCTTGCTGATTGCAGCCAGCTTCCCTGCTCTGATGTTTAGGAACTCGGCCACTCTCAGGCACCCCTGTTCTTTCTGTGACCCTGGGGATCCTGAGACCACACAGTCCCACCTGGGTTTCCACCCTACTTTGCCATCTGAGTGCCTTTCAGGCAAGGATGTCTCTCACGTGTGCAGACCTCTAAAGTTTTGATTTTGCACTCTGCTGCTATATCACTTTCCAGTAGCCAGCTTATGGAGGCTCCCTCCCACCATGGTTTTTCTTCCGAAATATCACCTCAGATTCACTTCTCCACACCTCCTACCTTGCAAAAAGTGGTAGCTTTTCTATTTGTAGAATTGAAGCAATTCTTTTCTTAGATCTCCAGTTGAGTTTGCAGGTGTTCAGAATGACTTCATTGTTATCTAGCAGAATTCCAGGGACTAGATGAAAATAGGGTCCCCTACTCCTCCACCATATTCCTGCTCTCTCTTAATCTTATTAAGTCTTTCAAAGAACCAGCTCCTAGTTTTGTTGATCTATTCTACAATTTTGTTTTGTTTTGTTTTAAATTTACATATCATTTAATTTTTGCTCTACTCTTTATTATTTCTCTTCTTCTGCTGGATTTAAGCTTTATGTGTTTATTTTTTTCCAGCTCCTTTAGATGTAAGGTTAGGTTGTGCATTTGAGGAAGACCTTTCTTGTTTCTAGAGGAAGACCTGTAATGCTGTATACTTCCTTCTTAGGACCACCTTTGCTTCATCCAAAGGTTTTGAACTGTCATATTTTCATTTTCATTTACTTCCATGTATTTTTTAAATTCTTTAATTTCCTGGTTTACCCATTCATTCTTTAGCAGGATGTTCTTTAACCTCCATGTATTTGTGGTCCTTCTAAATTTCTTCTTTTGGTTAACTTCAAGTTTCATAACATTGTGGTCTGAAAATATGCACTTTATGATCTCAATCTTTTTATACCGGTAGAGACCTAATCTGTAACCCAGTATGTGATCTATTCTGAAGAATGTTCCATGTACACTCAAAAAGAATGTGTAATATACTGCTTTAGGATAAAATGCTTTGAATATATCTGTGAAATCCATCTGGTCCAGTGTGTCATTCAAAGCTCTTGTTTCTTTGTTAATTTTCTTAGATGATCTGTACATTGCTGTGAGTGGGGTGTTATTGTATTATATACTACTATTGCATTATTAACAATGAGTCTCTTTAATTTTGCTTATTAATTCATTTATATATTTTATTGTTCCCAAGTTAGGGGCAAAAATATTTACAATTGTTAGATCTTCTTGTTGGATAGACCCTTTCATTATGATATAGTGACCTTCATCTCTTATTATAGTCTTTGGCTTAAAATCTATTTTGTCTGATATAAGGATTGCTACCCCAGCTTTCTTTGATGTCCTTTAGCATAATAAATTGTTCTCTACCCCTTCACTTTCAATCTGGAGGTGACTTTAGGTCTAAAATGAGTCTCTTGTAAGCAGCATATTGATGGGTCTTGCATTTTTTTTTTCCTTTTCTGATACACTTTTGATGGGATCATGTAGTCCATTTACATTCAGAGTAACTATTGAAAGATATGAATTTCGTGCCATTGTTTTACCTGTAAAGTTGCTGTTCCTGTAGATTGTCTCTGTTCCTTTCTGGTCTTTGTCACTTTTGGTAGATCTCTCCACTCAAAGAGTCCCCTTTAATATTTCTTGCAGGGCTTGTTCATTGTTCACAAATTCCTTTAGTTTTTGTTTGTCCTGGAAACTCTATCTCTCCTATTCTGAGTGATCAACCTTTCTGGATAAAGTATTCTTAACTGCACATATATCCCATTTAGCCCACTGACTATATCATGCCTGTCCTTTCTGGCATGCCAGGTCTCTGTGGACAGGTGTGTTGTCAGCCTAATGTCTACCCTTGTAGGTTAAGGACCTCTTGTTCTGAGCTGCTTTCAGAATTTTCTCTTTATCTTTGTAATTTGCAAGTTTCACTATAATATGTTGCGGTGTTGACCTATTTTTATTGATTTTGAGGGGAGTTCTCTGTGTCTCCTGGACTTGAATGCCTGTTTCCTTCCCCAGATTAGGGAAGTTATTAGGTATAATTTGTTCAAATAAACTTTCGGCCCCTCCCCCACCCCCTATGGCTCTTCATCTTCTGGGACTTTAATAATACAGATGTTATTTTGCTTTATGGAATTGGTGAGTTTGCTAAGTCTACCTTCGTGATCTGATAGTTTTCTTTCCCTCTTCCTTATTTTCCACATTTTCCATAATTTTATCTTCCATATCACTGATTTGCTCTTCTGCTTTGTTCATCCTTGTTTTGATGGCCTCCACCTAGGACTGCATATCAGTAATAGCATTTTTAATTTTGGCCTGACTAGATTTCAGTTCTTTTATGTCTAGAATAAGGATTCTCTAGTGTCTTCTATGCTTTTTTCAAGCCCAGCTAGTGTTTTTTTTTTTTTAATAGATTACTTATTTATTTATTTATTTTTAAAATATTTTATTTATTTATTTGACACAGAGAGATCACAACTGGGCAGAGCAGCAGAGAGAGAGGGGAAGCAGGCTCCCTGCTGAACAGAGAGACCGATTCGGGGCTCAATCCCAGGACCCTGAGATCATGACCTGAGCTGAAGGCAGAGGCTTAGCCCACTGAGCCACCCAGGTGCCCATAATTGTTGTTTTAAATTCTAGTTCAGACATCTTACTTACATCTATGTTGATTAAATCTGTGGCTCTGAGTACTACCTCTTGTCCTCTCTTTTGAAGTGAATTTATTCATCTTGTCATTTTATCCAGAAGAGAAAAGAAGAAATAAAGAGAAAACAACAACAACAAAATAAAAACACCAACAATAACATCAACAAATAACTAGATCCTGGTTGGGTTTTGGTCTGCTTGTTAAAAGAAACCAGATCCCAAAATAAGAAAAAAATAAATACACAATGTATATATAAAAATAAAAATTAAAAAAGAAAAAAGAATTTAAAAAATAAGTAGATAACTAAAACATAAAAATTAAAAAATAAAAAAGAAACTAAAAAATAAGAAGATACTAAAAGACTAAAGAGTTAAAATACAAAGAATCCTGTCTTCCCCAAGAGCTGAAGCTTTGCAGCCCCTATAATCAGTAACTTGGTGTGAGTGAGTTGTCTGTACTGGTCTTCTGGGGGAGGGCCCTGACTCTCAGGTGGACTTGCCCTAGTGGAAATGCCCCTTCAGTGTGCAGGGAGGCAGGGCTCTGTGTAAGGGGCTCCAGACTCCACTAGGTGGTGGTATTTTGCTCCCTAAAGTCTATCAGCACTCATGGGCAGGATTAATATGGTGGAGCCCTGCTTTCTAGCCCTAGAGCAGAAAGTTTGTACCCCCTACTCTTGAGTGAGCTCTCACAGAAAAGCAGTCAATCACACTTATCTCCTCAGTTTCCTTCAGAACTCTGTTTATCCTACGTCTGATTGAGTGTTTTGATCTCAGGCATGCAACTGAATTTCAAAACTCCAAATTTTAGGGATTTCTACAGCATGGACCTATGCTGTTCTACCTGGGGGAGGGTCTTGCCTCCTTTTGCTTTTTGCTGGACCCTTCCCAAGAAAGTGGTCACACAACTGTGAAGTGGTCTGCAGTTTATGGCAACACAGAGCAGAATGTTGGCACCTAGATTCACTGTTCTCAGCTGACTTCCCCACACTTAGGAGCCACCCATTCTTCTTGTGACCCTGGGGATCCTCAGGACATGCTATGACACCTGGGATTCTGCCCCCACTTCACCACCTGAGCACCTTTAAGCCAGGCACATTCCCCACTGTAGCAGACTTCTAAAAGTTCTGATTCTGCACTCTGCTACTTATACTTTGCAGTAGCCTCCTTAAGCAGGCTCCCACCCCTCCATAGTTTCTTCAGCTATATCACACTGGATTCAAGTCTCCTCACCTCCTACCTTCCAAACGGTGGTTACTTTTCTACTTGTAGACTTGCAGCATTTGTTTTCTCAGATTTCCGTTGATTTTTCGGGTGTTCAGAATGATTTGTTAACTTTCTAGTTGTATTCAAGGAACAAGACAAATGTAGGGGTTGCCTACTCCTCCACTATCTTAACTCCTCTATATTTCTCTATATAAATAGCACTGTACCTTCTCTATGGAAAGAGCCAACCTGGTTATGCCACACCAAAAGCATGCTGTCCTTGATTTCTTATCACTTCAGTTTCCCTCACCTTTCTCCTGAGTAACTGTGCTGCCCTTCATCTTCCTATTCCCAGTTCAAGGCTTGGCTCTTCACAGGAATGGGGTTTATATCAACCAGAGAGGAGAGGGTAAAAAAGACCATCCCACGCCAAGTGAATCCTAATTTCTTAGGGTGGGTCCTTAGGAATTTGAATTTAACAAAAACCTCCAAGGTGATATTGACACAAATTAATGTAAGAGAACTACTGATTAGTTTGGCAAGATGGATATAGTGGGTGGCCCAGGCTGGCTAGGCACAATACTATGAAGAATATTAGGCAGCCTTCACTAATGGTTAGATAGCCTTCTTAGAGTTAGCCTACTGAGATTTTTGCAGCTCCAGGTGAATACCTCACTTGCCTCAACCCTAGTCCTGGCATGCTTAGAATCAGTTCTTCCAGAGAAGGTGGGACCAAACACTAAGAGTATAGAATCATTGGCACTGCCGTGTCTTAGCTGTATAATCTTGGGCAAGTTATTTACACATTCTGAATCCTGGTTTATCCCTCTAAAAAATGAATAATAATCACACCAACTTTATAGAATCTGCTGTGAGGAAGAAATAGAATAAATCATGTGGGGGGTTTAGAACAGTGCCCACTGCAGAGCAGGGGTACAGGAACCACTGACCATCACATTGGACCATTTTTTTTTTCCACTATGGAAAAGCTTGGCTTGACTCTCAAATGACAAATTCACATGTCTTCAGAACCAGACCCACTCAAAACTTGGGGAAGTCCAACCTGAATGGCTTTGGCTTTACCATTGTTTGGAAGAGTTATCAGCCCCCAGAGGCCACAGCTATTCTAATGCTAATTAAAAAAAGAAAGCCTCCAGTAGCACACCAATCCTAGTTGCCTATGATTGCTTTTACATTATTAGTTGGCATCTTTCTTTAGAGGAGCACTAAGCACTTGGTTGATTTTTGTCAACTTAATAAATAGCTTTCACAAAATCGCTTTGAGGAAGATGTCTTATTAAAATAGGATTGTTTAAAAATAAAGGCTCTTTTCAAATAAGGTAAAACATAAAAACTTAAAAAAAGTGCACCAAGGGAAGAGAGCAAAGTCAAAGGAAATTTATTTCAGAGTATAGGATCAGTGAGAGAAAAACGAAGGGTTTCAACCTAGTTTCTTTGTCATTTGACTGTCACAGGTAGAAAAATCAGTGGGAAATTGTGGATAATTTTAGAAAGCACATGGAAGGGAATTGTGGGTTTCTTATTTCTTTTTGTTGGAGCCTACAGTGGTCCTTTATCTTATATTCCCTTAGTCTACCCCTAGAGTCTGCATCTGCCTTACTTAACTGAAGACCATCTCCCCAGACTCTCCCTGTCTCATACTGCACCAGCCTATAAGATCTTATTGGGGCATCCTGTGGAAGTCACTCTCCCACTCCAGAATCTTACCTGAAGGACATTCTCTCTGAATTCTGACCTCTGTGGCTCTGCCATGCTGCCTCCTCATTCTGCTCCAGCCTATTTCCTGTAATACCTTTTATCCTGAGAGAATTCTAATATGTGTTTTTACTTTTCTCTCTATTGAAGCACCTTCAGAGCAGCAAGATGGACTCAGGCTTCTTTGTATTCCCAGCATCTAGTCTCCTAGATGCTCAATAAATATTTGTTGATGGCGATGGTAATGATGTTGACTAAAAATTGGATATATTCTCAAGGCTCTTCTTGTGATTAGATTCTGAATTAATTTCAGGTCTATTACAGCAATGAATAAAGTCTAAATTGCTCCCCACTTTGGGGAGCAGGGCTGTGATCAGGAAAATAGCTCCCAATGAAGTTTTAAATAAGTTCTTCCTTTCTCTGATGCTAGTTGGTACCATTGCCAAGATTTTGAGAAAAAGCATGGGCAGTACCAGAAACCTGCTAACAAGTTACTATTTACTACCATATGCTTCTAGCAGATGATTAAACATTAAATATATTTTTAAAGGTCTCCCAAGAACTCCAAATTTCTTTCCTTCCCTCAGCTGCAGAAGGACGCCGGGTTTAACTTGCTTTCCCTCACTGCTCCCTGATTCACAAGGATAAATTTAAGGAGGGAGATGGCAGGGACTGATTTCTACAAGTCATCAAGGATATGTTATTGAAAGTTAATGTATTTTCCTAGCTAGGTTTGGGACTAATGTAGCAATAAATTGAATGAAGATGGCTCAGACTGTTTACATAATGAGAAACCAGCTAATGTGGAACTAGTGAACATTCTGGTTTTCTAGGAGGAAGGGTAAGGAGGGGTAAGGGTTGAGTGGTGCTCAGTGTTTGCTTCCAAAGCATCATAGTAGCACAAGAATCCAAGAGGAAATGTTGACTTCTCAGTCAAGCTATCCCAAATCATGTCTCTCCTGCTTATAGTCTCACTGCTCTTTCTGGGTCTTAGGCCCAGTGTGGTCATGCTCAAGGTGACATTTCTGGGTACCTGTGGAAGTTTGTGGTGAAGGGAGAGTAATTTCCTTGTCCTTGCATTAGGTAAAGAGTGTAGGCTTTGGACCAGGTTTGAGTCTCCAACCCCTCACTTGTGACTTTGGTAAGTTGTTCACCCACTAAGTCTCACTTTCCTCTTTCTGGAAGTTTGTAAGAATTAAATAAAGTCCTGGCTAAAGAATGCTTATAAGTGCCTGATGCACATTCACAGTAAGTGGTAACTATTTTTGCTATAACTATTGAAGAATTTTAATTAGCTCCACTCCTTCAGAATTGGTGAGAACCAAATCAAGTTTCTTTCTGTATTTTCTCCTTCTTGCTTTTTGTCTTTCTGTTTCTTCTTCCAGTTCTCCTCTTTAAGCCCATCTAATTCTACTGGGCTTCCCAGACATGTAGGACACATTGTAAGATTTTTGTTGTAGTTGTTGTTGAATGTAAAAAATTAATAAATGACAATGTTGCAGGATATAATAGGATGGGATAAAATTTCATTTCAAGGTACTTAGGACAACCGTTCCATAGATCTTCTGACCTCAAGAAGAAAGAAAATGGACTTCCCTTTCTGGGCCTCACACTGCTCTGCTGCAAAACAAAAGGCTGAGAGAGGTCACATGTGTCAAGGCTTCATTTTGTCAGTTTACCTCAAATGAGGGGTGGGTTAGATATAGTGATAAATTGTACTGAGCCAGCTCTATCTATCTGACTCAGAAACTACACAAGTTCCCCGGGATAAAAAAAAGATGGGCAGGCCCCTTCCTAGGGTGTTTTCAAGTGAGGCTGGGTTTTGACCTGTAGAAGAACAGGTGGGACCAGTAACCAGTGCTGAACTGGTGGTGGACATATTGCAGAGAGCACATGGTGGTCCAGTTCATCAGCAGGCTGGGATCTGAGGTCTGAAGTGCCTGGAGCCTCCTAGGGGTGGACAAATGGGATGCACTGAGGCCAGTTTAGAAGCTGAGCAGGAACAAGGAATTCTTCAGAGCCAACCAGGGGGAGGTCATGGAACACTGCTTGTTAATTTGTCCATGGAGTCACCAGTTGGGTCAAACCAGTTGCTCACAAAGAGCTGAATAATCCCAAGCTCATGTAAGAGGCAACATGCAGGAAAAGAAAAGGTATTAGCTTTCAGTCTTTCGGGGAAGGTCTGCATCCTGGCTCAAATGATTAACTTTGTAAATGGGGAAGATGTTTAGTAGCTCTGGCCTTAGTTTCCTGATTTCTGAAATGGGAATCTGAATACGGCCTTTCAGGGCTGCTGTGAGGGTCAGGGGCAGTGTGCACTTGCCAATGTCCTCAGAAAGTGGAGAGATTATTAGGAACTCCCTCATTTCTTCAGGTAAGGATGGCCAGTGACTGAGCTATTACTTTCTGAGCTATGTCAGTGCTTCTCCAGCTGTAAAGTGCACAAAAATCCCCTGAGGATCTTGTTTTAAAAGGTGGAATCTAGTCTAGCACATCTGGGGGGAGGTCTAAGACTTTGCATCTTTGACAAGCTCCCAGGTGAGGCCAATGCTTGCTGGTCTTTGGACCAAATTTTGGGGAGCGATAACCTCACAACATAACCTCCTAAGGTTGTGGTGAGATTTAAATGAAGTAGAGGAGATGAAGTGCCTAGAACATAGCCTGACACAGGGTTGGCCTCCAACAAACTGTAGCCGGTATCATTGATCTATTTGTTTTCCAACTCTCAGACCATCCTCTCTGCGGCCCCAAAGGGTGCCAGAATGGCAGCTTTTCAGGAGAGCCAAGAGCCTTTTGACAAAGGGTTTGTTTGTGGTGCTGTGCCCCTTTAAGTCAGGGAGGGAAGTTCTACAAAGTAGAAGGAGGTTGACAGACACGCTGCCAGGCCAGGTGCCCAGGCCTTTTCTAGCTTTCAGTCATCTAGGGAGTGGTTATTTAATGGGTCTATCTTTAGCAGCTCAGGCTGCTGGGGCACCAGCCAGGTGGGAGAATCCTTCTTGCAGGTGGCCTCAGAGAGGCCAAAGAGGAGGGTGGCCGGCCAAAGCAAAGACCAGCTCTTTTCACGGGCACTCCACCTAGCAAGTTTATAGCCCGGAAAAGTGCATACTGTTCTCTGTGGGCCCGGCAGGCACAGATTTTCAAGTTTTATGAGGACATTCCAGTACTTACAATGATATTAAAATTTAATGCTTGTGCCCTGCTTAGCTAACAGGATTCTTTTAGAGATGGAACCAAGCTTCTCATATGTCTGCTTGTCTGGCACCCTGTGTAAGCCCTTCTTGTACTGAGAGCTGTCACCAGCTGCTTGGGGCAGACACTCCTTTGATATCTCTGACATCTGATTTATTATGGCTTTTACTCTCTGAAGGTATGTCACAGTGCTTGGAAATTCCTTTCACGGGCCAGCCTATGGAATAATTTCCCATCATCAATCTTCTATCCCAGTGTCTTAATGGAATTCTCACTCTACCGTTCTAGCTTCCTGTTAGAGTCACAGTAGGATTAAGGAAAGATTTTGTGTGTGTTATACCAACCACAATGGTGGAGTTAGAATTTGACCCCAGAGCCCATGTTTTCATTGTTGTGCTGAATTTATTCAAATAAGGATTCCTCCTTCTCTTGAAGTTGGCACTGCCTGTACCTCTAATCACAAATCTTAAATCCTCTGAATATGGGGGGATTCTGAAGTGGGAAAGGGATCGTGGAGTTCATACAACACAAACTTACCATTTGAAGGTTGAAGACACTGAGACCCTGTGTCCAAAACCTTGTAGGCAAATATATGCAAAGCCAGAACTCATGCCAGGGAGCCCTCACTCCCCAATCAGCTGACAGCTTTGATCAGTTGACGAGTTCCCTCTGTGTAAGAGGGCATGAATGGTTCTTTGGGGAGATGGGTAAGAACTGAACACTGCTTCCTCACTGCCCCAAGGTTCATGACTCTTTCAAATACATACACAGATATTGCACGGGATGCGCCTTAAATGCCTGTTAAACCTAAACTACCTTCTAAGGGGGCCACATTGTGCATATCATGTCTGTGTCCTTCCCCACTCTCAGGGATTCGGAGTTCTCAGCAGTATATACCAGTACAGCCATACAGGTTATTAAAATATTGAGCTATTTCTATATTCATGAAAACCAAGGCTTCCCTGAGCCTGCCTGGTGCCCTTCACCTGATCTGACTGAAGCGCTATCTCACCCTCGCCCCCCACCCCAGTCCTGAACTTTCCACAATCTAGCAGTTAAAGAGCTAGCCCCTGGCAGGCTCTGATTGTCCAGTGCAAATGCGGAGCTAATTGCTAAGTTCAGTAATTTGAATCTCACCCTAGCCTTTGGTACAATAGGATGAGCTGAGTCAATCACAGTCTCTTTCTTAAGAATTTGCACCCAGAAGACTGGACAGTGGGACCTTCACCAGGGGTTTGAACTTTAAGACGATTTTGAAGAGGGTTGCGGCCAGGGTCTCAGTCTGAGCAAGACTAAGATGTAGGGAAGCAGAGGCTTCATGAGCTGCCGGCACTGGAGGAGAGGCGGTAGTGGGTGGGGCTCGTACAGAGAGAAGCAGTGGCACCATGAGGGATGGCACATGGCCCAGGACAGGGGACGGGGTGGGGCGGGGCAGGGGTGCACTTGGTCCACTTTAATCATTGAATATTTTCAGTCCCATTAGACTCCCTATAGATGCCTAAACAAAACTCCTTTTTCTTGAAGGAAACTGTTCCTGAAATAAAAGTCAGACAAATAAATCAGTACGATTTCAAGCCAAAAGTCATTCATTCCATTTAAACTAAACTACAACAAGAGACCCATTTAGATTTTAAAATCTATTGTGCGTAGCACCCCACTGCAGATATCTTTGATAGCATCTGTGTGACAGGGTCACGTGCTACAAGAAGCTAGCCCCTTGCTGTGGCGAGGTTAGACGAGGTTAACAGCTGACGCCTAGAAGCCTGAAGTATGCTCTCCTCTCTCATTATTGGCCTTGATTCAGGGCTGCTGCCCATGAGCCTGAATTATCACTTCTAATAACCAAACGGACACTGAAATGGTAATGAGAATATTATGGTTTTCCAAATGAAAAGCCTCAATCTAATACATTGTCCTTTGAGAACACGAATTTGAAAATAAAATCATGGTCAGTTTAAGCTGAGTTAAATACGAGAAACGATGGAAAATAACCAGCCAATGCCACTTTGACCACTGCTTCCGTGTGGGGGCACATACACCTGTATTGTTCATCTACAGTTTCTTACTTCCTAGGAAACTGAGGCAGTTGGCAAGAGATCTGTCACAGCTGAATCTCTTCAAGTGATGATGAAAGGTACTGGAAGCACCAAAGACTGAAAGAGACAAGACAATTTTGAGTTACGAGCGTTGATAATAGGCAAAACTATTCCAGGGGTTAGGCCAGGCGTGGAATATCAAGGTGGCGTGACTCTTAGGAGAGAACAACCCCTTCCCTGAGATTCGAAGCCCAATATATGTCTTCACACTGTCTGACCTCCCTCCTCCACATCCTCTGGGACTTGACTCATGGACAGTCCTGGAGTCACCTGTCTCCCTGTCTCTGCTTTGGTTTCCCTTCTACTCAGAAATTCTAAATTGGATGGAAATTCATTTAGTCTTTCAATTCCCACACCCTCACCCTTTCCCAGTGCCTATTCTGACTGAATTGGCATAGCATTTTGCATGACCTCTTGCTCCATGACATTTAAAACATAGTACCTTGGTTTGCAAGTCTACTTTTACTAGTAGACTATAAGCTAGCTAGAGCTTTTGCGTATCCCCCTTAACACTTTACACCTGAAATATTTACAGCCTACCCTTCCCTGCCCCCACGATACCTGATTAACTTTTACTCATATGAGATGGCTGTTTAAAGGACACTTTCCTGGGAAGGCTTCCTGGACTCCTCAGACTAGGTCAGGGGCCATATGGTTCCTTTTTTCTCCCTTTGACATTCTCTCATGTTACTAGATATTTATATAATTATCCAAGAAATGTCCATCCCCCACTCCAGACCAGCAGAGCAATGGGAAACATACAGACTCCCAGGCCCTGGAGATTCTGATTCAGTGGGCTGGGATAGGCCCCCGTGGGGCCTGGAAATGCCTACATCTAACAAGGACCCGGGTGATTCTTATCAAGAACACTTGGCAGACACTGCTGTAGGTCCCCAGACACTCAGACTCTCTTGGTCTGGAGCAAGTCCTTGGCAGACCATGAGAACAGACAGTACTTATCCATGTCCAGTTTCTGTTTTAGTTTCATGTCTCTTGAAGGAAGCTTTGCCCTTTTTTCATTACATGTGGCTTTTAAAATCCAGACTGATGTATCTGACTTCTGGGTGAGAAAGAGAGCTCATAGCAGCACCCTCTTCTGTTGAGGTTCTTGATCCCACCTGTTCTTCCCAATATTCCCTTCCTGTCTCTGCAAATGATGCTGGCAGGCATTCTCTGCACTGATTGAGTCTGTAATGGCTGAGGTCCTCCCTCCCTGACCTGCATATTGTTCATTCAGGGAGCTCTGGGGTAACAAGCCAGGTAGGGAGGATTTGACCGAAAGAATGTTGGGAGAGTTTATTGGCCATAGAGTATATCCTAAGACATGGACACCAGCCATTAGGCTGGGCTAAACCAGAGGCCAAGAGACAGCCTTTCACAGGGATTTTAAAAGCTCCTAGTCACTTTCTAAGCCTCCCACCATTTCCATCCCCTCAGGGAGTGAACGCGTGTGGGGAACAAAGGAAAGAGATGGAGAAGCACACAGAGGCAGGCTTGCCGACTCCAAGATTTGCTTTTGGGGCTTCTGATCCCATCTTCCTTTTACAGCATTTACATTTTCTGCTCTTCAGCATCTACTTATCAATACTGAAGCCAGAAATGCTTCAGTTTCAAAATTTTGAGAAACCTGAGTACTAAACTCTCTTTTAAGTATTTTGGTAAAACTCACTTTATTTCCATTTAGATCATATTATTGAGTTTCCTCAGAATTTGCTTTTGTTTTTCAGAGGAAAATTCAGATTATAACCTAAAGATGATTAACCTTACCCATAGATACTGATGGTTGGAAATTTATGTGCATGATGACCTCAGAGGACGTTTACCTGAAAGTAAATATTCCCTCATGAATCACCACTATCTTTTACATGAAAGCTTATTACAGACAAAGAACTCGGCGCGTTTGCTGCTTCCGAGCCTCTTTCCGGCTGAGGAGCTTTGTCGTCAGTGCGGTTTTTCTCTTCCATCAGAACCTGTGCCTCTCACCTCTGCAGAGCCATCCAAGTGCCATTTAGGTTTCCTTCCACTTGGGGGCAGTATTGTGCTCCTGATCGCTGCTGTCCTCTTATTTTTGTAACTTGAAAATGTTAATTTGGGAATCTCAGTGGAAATATCCATTTAGTAACAAAATTGGAAGATGCCAGGGCCATATAGCCCTGGCTGCTGCAGCTCCCTTGATTGCCAGCTGCAGGCCCACTTTGTAGCAGACTTGGTGGCCAACTCATTATAACTCCTTTGTCTTGGCATCTTCTTTTAATATTACTACCTTCTGAACCTTTTCATCTTTCTGAATGCTTTAGAGACATAACTTGTGGTGACAGCTTAGCATCGCACAATAGTGACAAAGGCTTAGTGAAAAGAGAGTCTAGAAAGCAATATTCTACCCCCAGCTGCTGTTTGTTGCTATTAGCAAAATCCACTGGATTTTTCTTTAAAGGAGAAAGATTACAATTGATTGAGGTAGAAGACATAAAAACAGTGATTCTCATCCTTGGCTGCATATTAGGATCACCTAGGGAGATGATATAAATTCCTGATGCCCAGCCCATAACCTTGAACAGAGATGGACATCTCTGGGGGTGGAAGGAATTTAGGAATAAGCATTTTTAAAAAGCTCTTCAGAGAGTGTAGAGCTAGACTAGAGTGTGCAGCTAGACTGAGAACTAATGACCTAAAGGAAAATTTGGAGTGCTGGAGGTAACTATAAATACAGAAGAATTCTAGAATTGAAATCGACTAAAAAATAGCCAGAAATCAGAAAATCTGGTTTCCAGTTCCTCTGATTTTGTTGGTTATTCATGTGCATTCGGACAAATCAGTTGTTACTTTGGGCTGTTCTGTAAATGGCATAAGGACTAAAGGTCATGGAATAGGACAATCATTTGAAAACAGACTGCACTTCACAGATTTTTGTTATTGTGATCATTAAGTTTTGTTATATTTATGGGGCTTAAATAGTGTCTTATTGCCTCTTTCTGGGTTTGACTTCTTCAGTGTGTTCTGAATTTCATGCTGATGTAATGGAAACAAAATTTCCTCGATGGGTGCTGGGCAGGAATTTGCGTTTTAGAAAATAAACTGTAGAACTTCTAATTCTGGACAAATATCTGCATTTCTCTCCGGGCTTTCTACTAAGTAGAGCTAAAAACTCGGGACATTACATGTAAAGCAAACATAGGAAGTCTCTGAACGGTGAAGAGAAGATGCTGGACTTAGGGAACACCAGGATTCCAGAAATGATATGAAACTGAATTCTCTTGGTTTTCTTTTTGCTTCCTGTATGTCCTAGTCTGGTTGCTGGAGAAGACTACAACCCAGAAATTTCAATGGGCATGAACAAACAAAGTCCCAATAGAAGCCTACTTTTTCACAATAAATGCTCTAGTCCAGCACAACCTTAGGGAAAAACCATGTCACACCTTTACCTTGTGGAAAAGGTCAAGAGATTCAGGTGAAGGACCTCAACCTCCACCCTGCGCTGGAGGTAATGAGGTGTTCTCCCCTCTCCATGCTGATAGTGCTCGAGTAAGCCAAGTAGGGAGCCTGGATTTCTATCCGCGTTCCGTGGTGATGAGGCATCCCTTCCTCTACCTTCTACCCTACTATTTAATGAACTTCCATTTCTATCTGGTGGTAATGCGTATCTCCCTACCTCCCAGCCATGGCACTACCAGTGGAAACTGAGTGAGGGAGCGTGAACTTCCAAAGTCTCTGTGGTAAAGAGGAAGAGGGTGTGTTTCTTCCACCACTGGCCCGGTTTCAGCATAGGCCAGCGAAACCAAAACTATAAAAAATAAAAAATAAAAATTAAATAAGATCTAGAGTCTTGCAACATAACATTGAAAATGTCCAGAACACAATGACAAGATCGTCATGCTAAGAGCCAGGAGTATCTCAACTTGAATGAGAGAAGAAAATCAACAGATGGCAGCATGGAGATGACATAGATGTTATAATTATCTGGTAAGTATTTTAAAGCAAATAATCTTAAAAACATCTTAATGAACATTTATGAACAAACCTGAAATAACTGAAAAAAAAAAAAAACACAACTGTTTAGGTGATTTTTATGCACTCCAGTATTTGAAGATCACCAGTGCAGGGAGTTTAGGCTTCTTTGAAGAGGTGAGGCAGCTGGCCAACTCAGTCTTTGCTTCTTAAACTGTAAATATTTCTGTGAGGGCCTAAGCCTCCTTAGTCTTAAATATCTCTTGAATGCTTCCAACTTATTTCTTGGCAGTACCATGTAAACCTAGACTGAATAGTGGCAAATATAATATTCAACCAGATCGGTCTTTGTGGCTGGAGGTTGAAGGATCCAAGAAGCAACATCCCTTGGTGGGCCCAGCATCTGATTATGCAGCCCCTGACTAGCTCACATCTGATGTAAGCTACACTTTTACTAGGGACCACCACTTCTCTTCTCTTTCATATTGGAGACAGCCCCCATACCCCTCTACCTTCTGCTTACTTCTTCACCTCAGTGTCAATAGAGGGGAGTTTGGTGGGTGATTCAGTGGTAGTCATTTCCATGGCAGTTGGTGAAAAATGGGGCAAGAATGAGGGGGAGATTGGGTGCTCCTCTTTCTCCTTCCACTGCTCCCACTTTTAGTGACAGCTCCAACACAACATTCTTTCCTTAGCAGTTTCCCCAGCCTCACTTCTACCAAAATCCTCCACCCACCCCCAGTCCAGGTCCCATCCAGCTACTTTTCTCAAAGGCCCCAAACTTCTACAATGAAATGCCCAAGAAAAGCCTGAGGCTGGGTTTTCTTTTGAAACATAGAACAATATTATTAACCCACCTTAAGCACAAGTCCTATTAATGAAACTCACCTGTCATCTGTTCTTCATCTTTGGGATCCCATAAAAAAAGAAGGGAGAGAGTTCCACTTTAGTTTCCCACCATTGACTGTATTAAAACTGTGGTTTAGAAAAACCTGAAAGGGCTCTGTGTTTAGGGATAAAGGGCAAAGCCTGTCACGATGCCTCATAACCTCCTCCTTTTCCATTGGGACCAAAATCAGTGTTCTGTTGTCTTCTCAGAAGCCCACAGTACTTTTGAATAAAAAGATTCCTTCCTACCCTTCTAAGGGACTGGTGGGGAGTCACCAAGAAACACTAACATTTGCTGATGTACCCACGCCATGTTGTTACCTAGGCACCTCATACCCTCAACCTTCAAAATTCCTACTTATCAGACTGATGTGGCCCTGTGGGAATGAGGTTCGAATATTGCTTCCTAACCAAGTGTTCAGTTTCAGGAGGCAACATGTTGTTCAAATAAAAGCAAAATTGTTCTAAGTCTCATCAAGGTCCATGATGATTCCTAAGGCTATTGTTCTACTGTTCAAAATTCTCTGAACAATCAGCTATTCTCTAAAATACTGGGTGATTTTCCAAAAAGGAAGTTGGAGGTCAGGTCAGCTCCATACTGATAATGTTCCTCCACCAGACTCTACTAAGTAAGTACAGGAGGTTGATTGCTGGCCTAATTTATTCCTATAGATGTCATTTTTGAGAAAAGTCTATTATATCTGTTAACAGGAGCAAGTAGGGTTTGGAAGGAAAAGAGTAAACAATGGAGTTGAAGCTTTTTGGTCTCCCCCCACCCTGGTTTCTCTATATTTCCTTGTGCACAGATGAATGATGATGGTGTTTCTTCTTTTGTAACAAAGGACTTCAGTCTTGCTGAGCCAATGACAGAAGTAACTGTGGGTTCCTAGTTTGATGTCTTCTCTGACACCATCAGGTGGATCTTCAAAAAATCAGTAGACTGGAGGAGATGTGTGTTGTGGTGTGGAGTTTAAAATATCAGCTTTAGTTTCAAAAAATGGGGTAGAAATGAATTAGGGGATGTAATGACCATGCACTTATGGGCAATGAGAGAACCACTGAGAGGTGTGGATGTTGCCGGCTGAGACCAGGACATAGATGATGAGCGACATGAAGAAAACACGATGCTGCTATGGTCTGCACAACTCCCAGCCCATCCCTCCAACCGATGGGAAAGTGATGCCATAACCGTCTAGCCCATGACACCTGTCCATGCCACAGAAAGCCCAGAAAATTGTTTTTGAACAGGAAATGTGATAAGATTAGCCAACATTTAGATTAAGATTTGGCGTGAGGGATTTTCCAGGTGAACAGAAGAAAACATGTAAGTTTGATGTTCTGTTCCTATGCTCTCCATCAAGACTATGTGTTTCATGCTTGTAAATAAATTGCTCTCATGGGCACCCACCCCAGTACACAAACCATCAGTGTAATGCATTTTTTTCTTCACACTTCACCTTTTTGAAGACTGGTCTCTTTTCATTTGAAGGCATAGAGAACAGACACTCATTCCCCTCTGACTAATAATGTACCATACACAACATTCTAAGCAAACAATACTGAGTCTGCTTCTCCAATCTAAACAGTCCCTTTCTCAGAGCCTAGATGTCCATCAACAGAGAATGGGTAAAGAAGATGTCACACACACACACACACACACACACACACACACACGCATGAATACTATGCAGCCATAAAAAATGCAATCTTGCCATTTGCAGTGATGTGGACGGAACTAGAAGGTATTATGCTAAACAAAATAAGCCAATCAGAGAAAGAATTATCATATGAGCTCACTGATATGAGGAATTTGAGAGGCAGGGTGGGGGTGTCGTTGGGGAAAGGAGGGAAAAATGAAACAAGATGAGACCAGGGAGGGAGACAAACCGTAAGAGACTCTTAATCTCAGGAAACACACTGAGGGTTGCTGGAGGAGGGAGCGGGGAGGGATAGGGTGGCTGGGGAGGGTATGAGTTATGGTGAATGCTGTGAATTGTGTAAGACTGATGATTCACAGACCTGTACCCCTAAAACAAATAATACATTATATGTTAATAATAAAAAATTAAACCCTTTCTCTTCTTTGTCCTTATATTAATTATCTCTGTTACTGATATTTGATTTCCTTTAAGATCAAGAAACCACACTGAACATTAGAAATGGCATAGGATGAGAACTGTGCATAAAAGAAAAGTAAACTTGTGGTTTTTCGTTTCTATATTTCCAGATATAAGGAGTATCCTTGACTCAATTTTTAGTAGTACCATATGGAATTTACTAATTTCTACACAGAATCAATCTGAGTTAGTGGGGTATTCTGAACTGATCTTTTGAAAAGATGTAATTGGCATAGTTTTCTGTATAGGATGTTTTTAAATGAGAAATTCAATTTATTTAATGGATATAGGCCAATTTAGGTAATCTAATTCTTCTTGTGTCACCTTTGGTAACTTGTATCTTTTAAAGAGCCTGTCAATTCAATTTCATCTAAGTTGTCGGATTTACTGGCATAAGGCTGTTCATATTATTCCCTTAATATCCTTTTAATATCTATAGAATCTGAACTGATGTCACTTCCCTTATTTCTGAAATTGGTAATTTGTGTCTTCTGTTTTTTTTCTTGAACACTTTGGCTAGACATTTATCAGTTTTATTGATTTCAGAGCTTTTAGTTTCATTGTTTCTCTATTGTGATTGTTTTCTATTTAATTGATTTCTGTTTTTATGATTATTATTTCCTTTCTTCTGTTTAATTTGAGTTTTATTTGCTCTTCTGTTACTAGTTTTTTAAGGTGGAAGCTGAGGTCATTGATTTGAAACCTTTCTTCCTTTCTAATACGGCATTTAGTGCTGCCAATTTCCTTTCAAACTACAGTTTTATCTGCATTTCAGATTATTTAGATATGTTTTTGTTTTTGTTTAATATAAAAAAAGATTTTATTTATTTATTTGACAGAGAGAGATTCAATGAGAGAGGGAACACAAGCAAGGAGAGTGGGAGAAGGAGAAGCAGGCTTCCTGCTGAGCAGGGAGCCTGATGTGGGGCTTGATCCCAGGACCCTGGAATCATGACCTGAGTGGAAGGCAGATGCTTAATGACTGAGCCAGGTCCCACACAGGTGTCCCTGTGTTTTGTTTTAAGACTGTTCAAAACAGTTCACAGTTTCTCTTTTATTTTTTCTTTGACCCATTGGTCATTTATCAGCATGGTTTTAAGTATCTGCGAATATTTACAATTTTAAGTAATTCGTGCGTGATGTGTCTGGGTGTAGTTTCCTTCGTGTTTCTTTTGGTTGGGCTTTATTGAGCTGCTTCGATCTGTGGATTTAAAGTTTTCATCAAATTTGGAAAAGTTCCAGCCCATTGTTTGTTCAAATATTATTTTTTCTGTTCTTTCCTCTTGCGGGCACTCCAATTGCACACATGTTAGGTGGGTTTGAACTCTCCAACAACTCAATGACCCTCTGTTTTTGTGGTTGCTTGTTTTGAGTCTTTTTTTTTTTTTTCCGTATATGTTTCATTTTGGATAGTTTATATTGCCATGTCTTTAAGTTTTCTAACTTTTTTTCTGTAATGTCCCTTTGTCCTTAATCTTATCCAGTATATTATTCATTTCAGATGTTGTAGATTTCAGGACTAAATGTTCAATTTAGATGTTTTATTATGTCTTCCATGGCTCTACGTGTTCAGTGTTTCCTTTGGCTTCTTGAATATATGGAACAGAATTCTAATAACAGTTTTAATGTCCCTAATTCCATCATCTGTGTCATTAATGGGTCCATTTTGATAAACTGATTTTTCTCCTTTTTAAAAAGATTTCATTTATTTATTTATTTATTTAATAGAAGGAGAGAGAGAGCACAATTTGGGGAAGGGGCGGAGAAAATGGAGAAGGAACCTCAAGTAGATTCTTCACTGAGCATAGAACCTAACATGGGGCTCGATCTCACAACACCCAGATCATGACCTGAGCTGAAACCCGAAATCATGACCTGAGTTGGTCACTCTACCAACTGATTTTTCTCCTTCTTAGGGGTCATATTTTTCTTCTTTGCATGCCTGCTAATTTTTTATTGGATGCAGATGTTTGCTATACATGGTTACATTGAAAATGGTTTGATGCTTTCAGGTATTGCTTCTTAAGACATTTAGGTGGAACCCAAGCAGCATTTATTCCAGGATTTTTTTTTTTTTTTTTTCTTGGCTGAAGCAACGTATGCTTTTGAGGGCAATGCCCAATACTCCATGGGTTAGGAAGTTTCCTACCCTGGCTATTAGGAACAGCCTCTATTCCTGACCCTGTGTGATTGCCAGAGATTATTCCCTTTCATCTATTTAGGTGTTTTTTCTCCCAGCTTCAGATAATTTTTCACCTTGATGCACTGATCGGTACTCCATGAATACCTGAAGAACCCTTTCCATGTATTCAGAATCCTCTCTTTGTGTATCTCTCTTCTGCCTTGTACTGTGACTTACCAACTGAGCTGCTGTAGTCTTCCCAGACCTGCTTCAGTCTTCCCAACTCATAGATATTGCCGGGCTCTGCCTGAGTCTCTCCTCTCTACTTTGTGGCCTAAAAACTTTCCCCACGTCGTAAACTGGGACAATTGGGATCACTGTCTTTCGTTGCCTTATATCTTAAGAACCATTGTTTCTTATCTTTTATACACTTTTTTAGTTTCATATGGAAGGGCAAATCTTATCCCTATTGCACCAGAGGTCCACAAAACGTTGGTCCCTACTGAAAGTGACAAGCATAGGTGTCTTATTCTCTTTGGACTGCTGTGACAAAATACTGTAGACTGCATGGCTTATAAAAAATAGAAATTTACTTCTCACTTCTCTGGGTTCTGGGAAGTCTAAGATCAAGGCATTGGCAGATTCCATCTCTGGTGAGAACTCCTTCCTGTTTCATAGAGAGTGCCTTCTAGCCGTAAGGTCACATGGCAGAAGGGGAGAGGGGTTCTCTTATAAGGACACTAATCTCATTCGTGAAGATTCTACTCTCATGACCTAATCTCCTCCCAGTGGCCCCAACCTGAAATACCATTACATCAGGGGTTAGGATTTCAATACATGAATTTTGGAGGGACACTAGTGTTCAGACCACAGCAATATGCATTAAAATAAAGTTTTAACATACTTCAAAACCCTTCTTTATTGAAGGGTATTGATTCATTCTTTTTTTTTTTTTAAAGATTTTATTTATTTATTTGACAGAGAGAGATCACAAGTAGGCAGAGAAGCAGGCAGAGAGAGAGGAGGAAGCAGGCTCCCTGCTGAGCAGAGAGCCTGATGCGGGGCTTGATCCCAGGACCCTGAGACCATGACCTGAGCTGAAGGCAGAGGCTTTAACCCACTGAGCCACCCAGGCGCCCCTTGATTCATTCTTAATATGTAAACTGTTTGGAGTCAGGGAATACGGGCTCCTTTACCATGACCTAAAACAAAACAAAACAAAACAAAACGGAACCACAATTTCATACTGCTCAATGTGGTGAACCAGGACCGATTTTTAGTTGAGCTGGAACAGGATCACCTACTGATCTGGTGGGTATGCTTTATGAGTACTTGAAACAGTCCAAACGCATACCAGTGTCCTAAGGGAAGGAAGCTGAGAGGTGATAAAGGGTTTTCCCTCTAATACAGCATTTCCTAGTGCGTTGTTCCATGAAATCCCAGAGTTTCACAAGATGTTAGTAAGTATTCTGGAAAAACACTAACCACACAATATAATTTCATGATCAAATAAGATAAGGAAACAAATAATATTGTTTTTGCCAAAGATTCACAACACACTCAAACTCTGAGAATTTTGGTGGTTAATTTTGATTATATGAGATAACCCGGGACTTTAAGACTTTTTTCCTTTTTTACCTAAAATGTAGTTTTTTAAAAATTTGCAAACAAGACACCTGACTAATTGGAGCCAAATCCAAATATATACCAAAGTTTTGGAAGTCAAAGTTGTACATATCCACAAAGTCATGGAATGGATAGTACTTTTGGTTCAAGTCTAGTCCTCAATGAGAAAATTGTAATGTGAAACAGGAAAGAAATATTGTTTATAAGCTGACTGAATTCTCAAAAAATGCTGTATCTAAAACATGGAAGATATCAAATTTTCCGTAGATTTTGTATACATTATCCATTGTTATGCCTCGTGCAGCTAGGGTACATACCTCACATTCAATAAATGTGTATTTATTAATTCATTCACTCCATAAAGATTCACTGAACACCTACCATGTGTCAGGGCACATATATTCTGAATATACAGTACCAAATCAGGAAATCATTTTTGAATGTAAGGAGTTTGCAGCCCTCGGGAAATCACAATAAATACAAAACTACCACTCAGTAATCCAGAAGGGTTTATTCATGCACAGATATTATTTCAGGATCTACCATGGCCTAAGCACGGCTCTAGGATCTGGAAGACATAAGGAAAAACATAAAAAATTAAGTCTCTGTCCCAAGGAGTTCATGATTTGATAGCGAAGACAATTTAGAAAGTGATTGCATAGTTGAGTAAGCAAAACGGGAAACCGAAACCTGAACAATAAGTAGCAGTTCGCTAAGACAAAAGAGGGCAGGTACCAAGGATGGATTTGTGCCTGTGCAAAAAAGACGTGCTCAGACAAATCCTGAAAGCTGGAATGAACAAGGCTGTTTGTGCACCAAAGAACAGCTGGCGTGGCTAGAGCAAAAAGCAAACAGCAAATGGCAAAGTTGGAGAAAGAGGTGGGCTAGGTCAGGCCCATATGGCAGGGTGGGTTAAGGATTTTTTTTTACCTTAAGAGCAGAAGTAGGAAGAAAGTGATGAAGACAGATTTGCCTTTTAAGATGAGCCCTCTACAACTGCACTGTGGTTATGTGAGAGAATGTCCTTGTCTTAGGAAATACACACTGAAGTGTTCTGAGGTAATGGGGCATGATATATGCAATTTGCTTTTAAATGATTTTGAAAAAAATGTACACATGTATGCGCATGAGAGAGAGAAAAAGAGTGGGCGAGCCCAGGAAGTAAGCAAAAGGGGCAACGTGCGAACAATTGGTGTGTCTGATAAAAGAATCATGTAAGTTCTTTATGCTGTTCTTACAACTTTTGAGTTTGCAAAATAAAATGTCAAAGACATTTGTTCTGGTTGTGGCACGGAGAATAAATAGATCTCCAGGGCCCAAGGAATGCCAATGGAGAGATGATTTAGGAGATTGTATTAATAGGTAACAGGCAAGAGAAGCCGTGGTCCGGGGTTGTGCAGCGCTAGAGAGCTCGAGGCAATCGGTGCTGGGGGACGGCTGTGAAGCTGAACAGGTTAGTCTGGCTTCAAGGAACAGGGCCAGGAAGTGGGGAGGCGGGTAAGGCAGCAGCAGTCAGGAGGAGGCTTTTGGTGCCTTGGCCCTTGAATTTGATTTGCAATCCCTAGAGGGACATGATTAGAGTTGGTACAAGGCCCAGGTCACTGAAGAAAGAGCAGTAGCATAGTTTTCTCCATACATCCGGAACATATTAGTGCAGTTACTTCTTCTTCTTTAAGTGAGAAGAAGGTACTGTTAGTGGCTTTTCATAACTGGCCTTGGTTTTTCACACTGCTCTTCCAGCTCTCTTCCCTCTCCTCCCCATGCCTCATCTCAGCTGCTGCAGGCCAAGGAGTGTTTCTCCCATGTTCTAAGAACTTGTCTGACCATGCAGTGAGAGCCAGTTCCTTGCGGTCACTCATCACTGGCCTTGATATTTCTGGGGTGAGGAATAGTGACCATCTGTGGGGAGTCTTTTTCAGTGGTCACACGGGATTCTAGTCTGTGCATTTTTAGCCATGCAGACTCATAATTTTTTCATAGCCCTTTTTATAAACCATCTCCTTTCATCCTACTTTTTATTGAAGTTAGGAAATTGAGGTTTAAAACACCATTTCAGTGTCACAGACATCATGTGTATCTTTCTTGTCCATTTTCTTATTTTGAATTGATATGTAGTAGTCAAAAATCTTTTGTTTGCTAGTAAAAGAAACCTAATTCAAACTAATCTAAGAAAAAAAGTAAATATTTTAGGGGCACCTGGGTGGCTTGGTCGGTTAAGCATCTTCCTTTGGCTCAGGTCATGATCCCAGAGTCCTGGGATCAAGCCCCACATTGGGCTCCCTGTTCAGGGGGGGCCTGCTTCTCCCTCTCTTCCCCACTTGGGCTCTCTTTTGCTATCTCTCTCTCTCTCTCTCTCTCTCAAATAAATAAATAAATAAATAATCTTAAAAAAAAAGTAAATATTTTAGCTCACATAACTGGGAAGTCAAGGGTACATCTTGCTTAAGGCATAGCAAGATTCTGGGGTTTAATGGATGACATTAAAATATTCTCTTTCTCTCTTTCTCCCTTGCCTTCTCCCTTCATTTCTTGCCACGAGTTTCAGATTTTGAGGCAGTCTCTATCCTAGTGATAGCAAAAATGGCCCATATATTCTTTAGATTTTTAAAAAAATTCCATATCATTTACTTTTTTTTTTTAATCTTCAAAACTCTAGCCTTTTTCCAGCTTCATAATAAGGGATCCCAGAGAAATAAAAACATGTTCACATAAAGACTTGGAGTTGAATGTTATAGCAACATTATTCATAATGGCCCCCAAATGGAAAAAAAATATATCCATCAACTAGTAGAAGGACAAAGGAATGAAGTACTGATACTTGCTACAACATAATGAGCCTGAAAAACATTATGTTAATTGACAAAAAAACCCACCCAAACATTTAAGAGTACGTGTTATATGAATCCATTTATTTGAAATTTCTAGAACAGGAGAAACCATAGAGATATAAAGATCAGTGGTTGCTGAGGGCTGGGAGTGGGAGGGGAAGACTGATTGCAAATGAGCACAAGGGAACTTTTGGGGTGATGGAGATTTCTAAAACTGGAATTGTGATGGTTGCACAATTGTGTAATTTTCCTAAAATTCACCAGATGGTACACTTAGAATGAGTAAATTTTATGATATAAATTATATCTTTATAAAGCTGTTAAAAATAAGATGATTAATGGATAAATGTGTGAATGAAGCAAGTGTTGCCAAAAAGTGACAAGTGTAGAACTTAAGCAGTAGGTGTATGTTGATGTCCATCAAAAACTTCAAATTTTTCTGTAGATTTTATAATTTCCATAATAAGATATTGGAGGAAAAAAATCTGCCAAATCCAATTCAGTGACAATAACTTACATAAACAAATGTCACAATATACGAAGGGTTCAAAGAGTTCACTTTGTCCTTTTGCCTATGATCACTAAATGAAAAATTCCTCTTAGAGTTCTAACATGGTTTTGACCAAAGGTTAATGGATTATGTAATGTGAATTTCAGTATTAAGTCATAGAAAGTTACCAGGGCCCCTTTCTACATGGTTCTCTGTGGCACTTACTGCTGGTGACTGACCATCTGCTCCCTCTGAACCTCCCAGGCCAGACCTTCTCAATGTTCCCTTGGATACCCTGCTCCTAGTCTGCCAGCTCCTCAAATGCCGCTCCCAACTCTCTTGTCTTCCTCTTCTCATGCTCTGGCCAGTCTCTGAGCAGTCACTTCCATTCCTGAGCCTCCACGAAGCCCAAGAGCAAGAGCTTTCTTCTTATTTCTTTAGGGAGCTGAGCAAGTGGGCATGTCTGAGCGAGGCGGGTGAGGGAGGGCCAGTGGCGAGATCAAATTCACCAAAGACTGGCATTGCCTCAAGTCTCTTGATGGTTCAGGGAGAGCTTTACAGAGCTGAAGCTAGGGTCAGAGCCATCTTTCTAGACTTTCCTGCCTCTTTACCTCTGCTGTCTAACTGTTGTGCCATATTGGAGAGAAGTCACTGTGAGCCCTCGTTCCACCTCACAGGACTTGTGGGGTCACTTCTCATTGTCGCCCCTTACCTCAGACACAGCCTCTCATGACTCACAGGCCCCAATCCAATCTGGCTTTGTTTTGCCACCTGAGATGGTTTCCAGAACTTTATTTCAGGAGGCACTTAACTAAATGCATGTCTGAAAGGATGTTACTGCTGTTCATCAGTGATTCCCAGGAAAGACATTGCCAGAGGCCTTGGCTGCCCTCCAGTAGTCTGTGTTCACCACAGAAACTCAGGCATCTGCCCACCACAGGCCCTCAAAACCCATTTAGCCGTTACCACTTGTGGTTATATCAGCCCCACAAAGCTTCTGGAGAGTCGAGGTCTCCATTTTTCATACAGGCGTATAGTAAATGTGTCACATAGCCTTATTCAGATTCACAAGTCAGGATGGGAGGTATGGGTCAGGCAGAAATCCAGGCTGCAGGGCAGTGATGCCTAGATTTTCTCACAGAGACATCCAAATATAGATGAGGGTGCCTGGGCGGCTCAGTGGGTTAGGCCTCTGCCTTCGGCTCAGGTCATGATCCCAGGGTCCTGGGATCGTGTCCCGCATCGGGCTCTCTGCTCAGCAGGGAGCCTGCTTCCCCCCCTTCTCTCTCTCTGCCTGCCTCTTTGCCTACTTGTGAACTCTCTCTGTCAAATAAATAAATAAAATCTTTAAAAAAATATAGATGAATTCTTTAGTTGTTGTTGCTGGTAAGCAGTGCCCGACATGATAAACAGCACACAAACTCACAGCCGTAAATAAGATCGTAAGATATTCCGGTGGCACTTTCTTCAATGATCTACTGGCTTCAGAGACTAGAGAATGGAAGTAATGTTAACAACTATCTATTGGTATGGAAAGGAGGTCACCTTGGATCTACTCTACAAGGATGTAGTTCCAGGGTTTGCCAGTAGCTTAGATAAGGCAACTCTAGCAAATAGTTGTGGGTTTATCCTTCAGTAATTTTGTGGTCTGCTGCCCAGCTCTATTGACTGACTTTATTCAGTGTGTATTTCCACCTCCTTTTATTAGACTTACTATTGCAGTCAACTGTCTAGTGCCATGGGGAGACCACAGCTAAGGGCAATGAGTGTCTCTGGTCTTTAGCACAAGGACTAAACTGGTCACGTGCTCTCATGTTCACTGAGGGCTCCTTGCAGTTATCAGGATCAAAGACATTGGCTCTTTGCTGCCACAAACCACTGGTTATTTCTGCATAACAGTTCTTTTTGTCCCCAGGGTTGATACCTTCTTCCTGCTCCTTCTTCTCTTCCTCTCAGTTTGTATCCTAGTCCTCTTCATTGCTGTCAGGTCCCTAGCTATTCATGTTCTTGGACAACTTAGGGACCAGCTAAGTTGCAGATCAGAAAAGTAGTTTCTTTTCCTGGCTCCTGTCCCAATTTTTACCAATTTCTCAAATGCATTAATCTTTCTCCTTTCTGTAATCCTTGAACATCTGTTAGGAAGATGTCAGTCTGTGTCACTATATGCCATCTGATTTCCAACCAGAGCCTCAACTCCTTGATGGCTGAGCCCACATGGACCAAACCAGGAGGTCAGATTGGGGTGCAGTGACAGAGGCATCAGGCTAACACCAATATGAGCCAGTGCTGCTTCCCCATGATGCTTTTTGAGTGCAGACGCAAGTTTTTATGACTGATGATTCCTATACCATCTTCCTGTTCGCTAGATTGAGGAAAACTCAAGGGCAGAGATTATGTCTTGCTCTGTCCTTTGTTCTCTCTTAGTTTCTTTTTTCATTCATATTCTGCCGTAGCCCTTCCTCTATAAACACTTATTGAATTGAATAATGATTCTTATGCACTATATGATCTTAAAATCCTTCCTGAATTTCATAATGGAGAATTATAGAGTTGGAAGGAACTTCAGAGACTTTTTAAATTCATCATGATTTAGAAAATGACAAAACTGAGACCCAGAGCAGTTAAATATATTTACATAGGTTACATAGCTATTTGGTTGCTAAAGCTGGCACTGGGAGCCTGGTGTCCAGGTTCCTGGTTTGGTGGTGCTCATAAAGACAGAACATATTAATTAACTGAGACTTTGCATTTCATCAGCTACCAACCTTCACAGCTATAGAATGCCCTGAAGCATCACCAAAACAAACTTACCAAGTGCAATGCAGTTAGCCAAAATGCCTTCCAATATTTGCATGCTTTCTAGATAGTTAGTGCATAACTGCAAAGTTGACTTAAGTTTTTCAGGACTGAAAGATATTTAAGGATATTGAGGACTCATGGAAAGGATTTGCCTTGGAAATTTTGCAGTTTATCATCATGATTGTCATTATTATGCTGTTATAACTGAGTTTGGAGGATTATTTTTAAATCTCTTTTTGTAGAGAAGCTTGGAACAATGAAAAATGTTAAATAGTTAACAGCATGAATCACACAGAGTCATCCAGAAAGTATACTGAAATACTCAGAGAAGTTTTTTTAGGGACTCAATTGCTAAAAAACCTGTGATTGCAGAGTAAAGTGAGTGTCTTTTTACATGTTGTGGGAGTGAGAAAGAGAAGGCAGGAAAATGAAAGTAACTGTGGGAAAGAGTCACTATCCTGTGAGTAATGAAAGGAGAAAGAAGGAAAGCAGAGAAAAAAGCCAAAAAGCCAAGAACTATCAATGTATCAGCAGAGACTGAGTGGGAGATTCAAATCTGAAAATTAGCAAGTTCATGGTTGTTATCTCCTCTTCCCTCAAACTGAAAATAAGGTGATAAAGCAACTCTGCTCAGAGCTAAAGAATTGGAAACTCTGGAAAATACATTACTGGATTTTTCACTATCATTTATCTAAATGTAAACATAAGTCAACCCCTGCAAAGAACACTGGATGTTGTCTCTGCTTGTGAAAGGTCAGGCTGAGAAATCTGGCTTTACAGAAACTGTTAGTCTTGATAAATCTCTCAAGCAACATGCTTCTACTTTTGAAACACCAGTGTGTTCTTGTAGATGAGACACAGTTGCTTCAGCAAACCTTTTTTTTCCAAAATGTTGGTCTTTGTGATCTTGATAAAATTTTGCCAATGACCAAATGGCAAAATGGAGCTGGATTTTAACCAGGTTGTGTGGTGCAATGGGGAAGGTCTAGGCCAAGGGAGCAGATGGACCTGCACTCTCTGCTCATGTGGAAACTTCTTACAATGCTGTGTCTTGGACGAGTCATGTGACCTCCCTTTCATATCTGATGGGGTCCGTGATCAAAGGAGCAAGACTGATACAAAGTGAAGGTCAAGCAAATCTTTATTTCTCCCCAGCACCGAGAATCAAACCGACTGGTGGGGGCCATCTCTTACGGAGAGCTCGACCACCCCCAGCTTCACAGACTAGCTTTTATAGAGCAAAGGCCATGTGGTTGAACCTGGCCAATGAGATTGTCTCCACCTGACCTGACCCGTCCTTGTATTTGGGCTCTGTTATCAGGGACTGGTTGACCATATTTTACTGGTTTCCCAGACTTGCTTTTAAGTAAGTTTGGGGGTGGGGGGCAGGGTCAGTTTAAGTTTTACTGCACAAACAACAAAATGGCTGTTTAACTGAGATGGAGTCGCTCTGGCTAAGTAGGTCCCTACAATACCCATTTTCTGACCATGGGATGAGATGGAATAGATGACTTCAGAGACCTCTTCTGGTTCTAACATTCTATGATACTTTCTTCTATGCCCTTTCTATGGCTTGTGGGAAGATCTGATCCATAACTAAAAACCAGGCTCCTGCTGTGTTGGAACCCAATTTGGTTCTTTGACAGTTCAGCTGGTCTCAAAACACGTGTTAACTTCACTGAGCCACTCCTTCATCCCTACACTGCTAAACTGTGTATTCTTTGTTTTAACAGATAGGAAAGTCTATTCATATAAGCAAATCCCTTCTAATGGATTAGTCAATTAGTGTGTTACCTTTCTAAATGGGAAAAATACACTTTGCCCAGCCAAGACAAAATGCTGGAAACTCAGGGCAATAGTGTAGGGGTATGTGTGTTCCTTGTAAGGGAGAACAAACTTGTAACTAATCCTGGTAGTTGAGTCAAGTATTACTGAAACAATTGAAGAAAGTTCTTTTTCTAAGCCAAGGATGAAGGTTAACCAGCAAGTGCTTGTTAGACTCTGGTTATGGAGGCTGACTCAAATTAGCTCATTTATTTATTTATTTATTTAAGATTTTATTTATTTATTTGAGAGAGAGGCAATGAGAGAGAGCATGAGCGAGGAGAAGGTCAGAGGGAGAAGCAGACTCCCCATGGAGCTGGGAGCCTGATGCGGGACTCGATCCTAGGACTCCAGGATCATGACCTGAGCCGAAGGCAGTCGTCCAACCAACTGAGCCACCCAGGTGTCCCTCAAATTAGCTCATTTAAGTAGGCTTAAGACTTTGTGTTGAGGAGCACTCCTAACCACTTCTGGTTTGGCACCTCTTGATTTGAATCAATTTTTGCTGATATAAACTATTAAAATTTTTAATATGCCAGCAGTTTAATTTTTTAAGTTCTAAAGTAAGAAGAGGGAACCAAAGAAGACTCCCAACAGTCTCCAGGAGCAATGAGCAACCAGCTGTAGGTACTTGCTGAACCCCTAGAACCTCTGCCTCTGGAGGTCATGGGTAAGTCCCTCTTGAATCTTGGATCTCAGTTCTTAGCTCTGCAGCTTTTGTGTTACAAGCTTTCAAACTATTTGAGCATTTGTTTTCTGGATTATGTCCAGAAATTTGCAGGACTTGGATTAGAACTTAGAAACTGGACTGGGTCTGTAGTTGGACTGGGTTCTAGGAGGGACTGAGTTTGACTTAGAAGCTGGATCGGGTCTGGGGACAGACTGGGTCCAACTTAAACTGCACTGGCTCCAGGGTGAGACCTCGGGTGAATGGAGTTTTGTTTTAAGACTGAATAAGTAGGTTAACGTTACCAAAGATAATCTTAAATTACAGTGGCCACACTGGAGAAGTTTTAACCTAGATAAACTTATCCATTTATGAGATACCCTAGAAAAAAAAGGGGTCTCAGACAGGCACACACTATAAAGGGAAGAAGGAAAGTTATTTTTTCCCCTCTGTTGTTTTTGGTATCCCGGATCACCTGGACAGCCCACTCACTGGAGTCTGCAGACAGCATCCAGGGAAAATTAGCAGAAGCCAGGTAAGGGTAAGAATTCTTAGCCAGGTCAGCTCTTGCAAATCTCTGTGGTGCCTGGCTGAGAGGAAGGTAAAGTTTTTCCTTGTCCCTTCCTTTCCAAACTTAGATTATCAGGAAAAAAACCTGATTATCAATCTTTTCTCTCCCAGGGACAGCTATTGCTTTCTTGTTTGTCTCATTTTGTGTCCTGGGAAACATTTGGTCAATAACCAGTTTGGGACCCTCCAAAGTATGACTGGACAGAGTTGGGGGTAGCACCCCATTTGCAGGTAGGTCCTACCACATGTTGCCAGCTCTCAGGGAAACTAAGTCTTTCTTTCTTTTGGTTATTTTTGGGAGTGGTCCTTGGGAGGGTACTATCTACTGTACCCTACTTGGGGACCCCTCTTGTGTCCATAAGGTTGTTTGATACTGCCAGAAATATTTACTGTTTGTTCCAGCTAGAACCTTACAAGATATTTAAAAGAATTTTTTCTTTTTAAAATAGCTCTGTGGTCAGAAGTTGGTCAAATTGGACACTGATACTTAAAGCCTGAAAGGAACTTTTTAAAGGCCTTCTCCCCTAAGCTAAAATGAAACTAGGTACCTAGAGGGAAAGAAAAACATTTTGAAATTCCACTGTGGAAGGATTTACTCAAATATTCCAAGAAACATGCCTATAAATCTAGAACATGGTTATCTCCTGACTCTACCTTAGTTCTATTTCTTAGCTCTCCCTCATTTCCTTGGTTCTTTCCCTAGTTCTTCCTGATATAAAGAAACAAACTGAGGATAATGTAGTTGGGTGGGTCAGATATTATTCAAGTTTGCACCCAATTCTTTGAAGGACTTAACTGTACTTGTCTTACAAATGGAGTCTTTACAAGAACAGAAATGAAGTTCTAGAAACAATGAAAAACCCACCTATCTTTTCTACCAATCCCAAAACCTTCTCTGTTCATCTCAAAAGTCTTACCGACAGCGTGAAAGATCTGAACTTAGGGAACGAAATCCTTCTTGGAGAAAGGTACATCCTCTTTCTGTGCCTTTGAGACGTAAATATTCTTCTTGGTCTTCTCTTAATTTGGATATTGGGTGGAAGAGAAATCTTACAAATTGTTTCCACAAATATTAGTAAAATCTTTAGCCATCTGAGCACGTAACCTTAACTTATTCGGTCAGTCAGAAACACAATTTGGATCCAACTGTTCTTTTTTAAACTATTGAGTTTTACATTATCATATCTGTGTCATGACTAAAATTTTAAGACAAAAACTATAAGATCTCTGTGTATGTTTTATTTGTTTATGTATGTCTATATATGTAGGTTGCAGATATGTGGTATTTTTCTACTTCAGGATAGTTTTGCCAAAATTAATTTGTAAAGAGCTATACTTAATTGGCTTAAAGACAAAGAGACATTTATAGAAATCAAGCATACTCTCAGAAATATAGAAACTAAACCAAATGTTTTTCAAGGTCATGTGATTTAAGATAATGTTAGGGAAAGAAAAGCTAGTTTAAGGTTGTTTAATTAAAACAGGCATGTCATTAGAGTCATCAATATTAAATATGATACTTTTATTTATGATAATTTTATTTTACCTACCTTTATTAAAAGTCAAATAAGCTCATGTTATCTCTGTTACAAAATTTGTCAGCAAGAAACATAACTTAAGATGATGATTAGGTGTTTAATGTCTCCTGAAGTTTTCATGAGTAATCTAAATAGTTGCTATGAAGTAAACCAAGTAGATATAAGTAAGATGAAAGTTCATAAACAAACTTCTCAACAATAATTATGCTATATGGTAAGTTTACTTAAAAATATCATCCAAAATCTTTTTGGTAACTTGAAACCTTAAAGTTATACTGACATAAGTTAAATGATAGTTACTCATTGAATATCTAGATGATCTCTAAATAAGATAAAATATTGAAACATTTATTGTGGAAGATAGCTTTAACTACTTTTGACTTCTTTTTACAGAGGGACTAAAGATATTTGGGTCTATTCATAAACTTGCTATGTGCCACATTGAAAATTTTACTACAAGAAAGAATATACTTCTAGAAATTATGAAGTATATTTTTACATTTGCCAATTACTGAATACTAATGTAAGAGAGAGTCTATAATTGCTTACTTGTTCATTTTCACTAGGAATAAAGGATTTTAAGGGTGAAGAATTCAAACTGATATATGTACTTAAAACAACTTAGAAATAATAAGGGTGAAAGTAAATAACTGTGAATGAAAATTAGGTAAGGAAAGTAGAATGACCAGTTGTTCCAGAATGAGAAAGGTGGAAAAAATATAGGACAAAACCTGAATGGCCGTTCAAAAATTGGATAAGGTCCATGGAAAAGGAATTTTATGTCTGGTCAAACTGACTAAAAATAGAATGGATTTTCTTTAGGTTATTTTTAAGTGATTTTTAATTTCAAAAGTACATGAATGCAAAATTAGAATTTAGTTTTCTCTTTTAAAAGGACAAATTTTTTTAGATAATTCCTCTACTATTGATAAGAGATCATGAAAGGTGTTTTTGTTTGTTTGTTTCAGTTTTGGGGGAATCTAGCTGGAAAGCAAACATTTGTATCTAACCAAAATCATTTACTGTGTTTCATGTTATCTTTACTAGGTCTTTGATTATATAAGAAAACCCAGTCTTCTCAGTATTAAAAGAGCAAGTTTTGTTCACAACTATGTAAGCTTCTGTAATTGCCTATAAAATCTTCTATTGTCACTTTAGTTAATTAGGTAACTAAGTATTATTTCATAATGATCTGAGATCTTATTTAGTCAAATGCTCAAACCTTTGATATTTTGACAACTTTCCAAAATCAAATTATAAATGGGGTCTCTTTTACCTCAAGGTAAACTTTGAGATATCCCAGAGCATCCCTGAAAAATCTCAAAAGATTTGTTTCTCACCTTGTAAAAGAGAGATGTTAAATATATTAGGTTTATTTGATAAACTAATGTTGTACTGTATGATGACTAATATAACATAATATAAAATTAATATATGGGAAGCATTGGCAAATAAGAAGTGATGGTAAGCCTTTTTAGGTTGTATGTGAATGGATATATCTTACTAATATAGGCATTATGGAAAATGTTTAGTTTCTAGATATTTGTCAATACTCATATTGTCCAATTATTATCCTAGATTTTTTAAGATTTTTTTTTAAGATTTATTTATTCATTTATTTAGAGAGAGAGCATGTGAGTGGGGTGAGGGCTAGAGAGAGAGAGGGAGAGAGACAATCCCAAGCCAACTTTCCTCTGAACAGGGAGTCCAATATGGAGGTTGATCCCATGACCCATGAGATCATGACCTGAGCCAAAATCACAAATTAGATGCTTAACCAATTGAGCCACCCAGTTGGTTACATAGCCAATAACTGGCTATTTAGGATAGCAACCCTATCCTAAATTCTTGTATGCTGCAGAAATAATTACATTTCCTTATTAAAGGAATTCCCGTCAAATTTTTAACTTGTGCATTTTAAAGTCTTTTTTGTCATTTACAGTCAGTTATTCTGATGCTTTTGCAAAAATTCTTCATCTTTAGAGAGATTCATGGAAAGAGTTCTGAAACATTCTCTGGAATATAGCTTTCTGATAATTTTGAGATCATAAATTTGATCTGGTTAAGAATTTCCAGGACTAATAGAAAAACTATTCAAACAAAACAAGAATTAATAATATGGGATTGCATGAATTGATGAGGAAGATTATAATTTTTTTTACAACATTTTCTTTGAAACACTGTTTTCCTTAATGTTTTAGTTTTTTAGGTTTAAGGAAACCTTTTTCTCTTAAGCTATTTATGTCTTAGAGTAATTTTGTAAAGTGTATCTCTGTAAGAAGAATTGAATAATTTACTTTTTTCTCCCTACCTGATCCCTCCAGAATTCAGAAACTTATTGAGCATTCTTATTTTCATGACAATATAATTATTTGCTTAAGTTCAATAAGAATCTATTATCTGTTAATATTTTGATAAGGATTACATTGAATCTATAAATTGCTCTAGATGGTATTGAAATTTTAATAATACTAATTTTTACAATCCATGAACATGGTATATCTTTCCATTTATTTGCATTATTTTTCAGTTTTTTCATCAATGTCTTATAGTTTTCAGAGTACAGGTCTTTCTTGGTTAAATTTATTCACAAGTATTTTATTCTTTTTGGTCCAATTATAAATGGGATTGTTTTCTTAATTTCTCTTTCTGTTATTTCATTATAATTGTATAGAAATACAGATTTCTCTATTTTATATCCTATGACTTTCTTGAATTCATTTATTATTTCTAATAGCTTTTTGATCAAGTCTTTAGGGTTTTCTATATATAGTATCACATTATCTACAAACACTGCCAGTTTTACTTCCTCCTTCCTGATTTAGATGTCATTTATTTATTTATTTGTTTGTTTGATTGCTGTGGACAGGACTTCTAGTGCTGGAAGAGTAATATGTTCCAGTACTGGAAACATATGTTGAATAAAAGTGGCAAAAGTTGTCTTGGTCCTGATGTTAGGGAAACTACATCAATCTAAAAAAGCTTTGCACAGAGAGGGAACTGCCAGCAAAAAGGTAATCTACTGAATGGGAAAAGATATTTGCAAAAGATATATCCAATAAGAAGCTAATATTAAAATTACATAAAGAAGTCATACAACTTAACACCCCTTCCAAAGAAAAACCCCAACAAATAATCTGATTAAATATGGACCTGAATAAGCTTTTTGTTCTTTTCTTTTTTTTTTTCTTTAAGATTTTATTTATTTGACACACAGAGAGAAAGCACAAGCAGGGGGAGTTGCAGGGAGAGGGAGAGGAGGGGAGCAGGTTTCCTGATGAGCAGGGAGCCCCACATGGGGCTTAATCCCAGGACCCTGGGATCATGAACTAAGCCAAAGGCAGCTACTTAACCTACTAAGCCACCCAGACATCCCTGAATAAGCTTTTTTCCAAAGAAAATATGGCCAAGAAACATATGTAAAGATGCTCAAAATCACTAATCATCAGGGAAATGCAAATCAAAACCACAATGAAATATCACTTCATACCTGTCAGAATGACTAGTATTAAAAAAAAAAAAAGAGAGAGAAATAAGAAGTGTTAAAAAGATGTGGAAAAAAGGAAAACCTTGTGCAGTGTTGGTGGGAATGTAAATTGGTGTGGCCACTATGGAAAATAGTATGGAAATTCCTCAAAAAGTAAAAAAAAGAGAAATATCATATGACCCCTTAATTTCACTTCTGGGTGGGATTTGGTATTTTGGTATTTCTTTGGTATTTACTCAAAGAAAATAGAACACTAATTTTAAAAGGTATAGTGCCCCTGCCTGTAATCACTGCAGCATTATTTACAATAGCCAAGATATGGAAGAAACCTAAGTGCTCGTAGATAGTTGAATGGATAAAGAAGATGTGATATGTATGTATGTATGTATGTGTGTACACACACACACATACACATGAATGTTACTCAGGCATTAAAAAAAATAATGAAATCTTGCCATTGGCAACAAGGAGAGACCTAGAGGGTATTATGCTAAGTGACATAAGTCAGACAGAGTAAGAAAAATACCATATGATTTCACTTATATGTGGAAAAACAATAAAACAAATGAACAATCCAAAACAAAACAAAACAAATGAACAATCAAACAATAAAACAGAAATATACTCATAAGTACAGTGAACAAACTGCTGGTTGCCAGTGGGGAAGAAGGTGAGGGAATTGGTAAAATAAGTGAAGGGGATTGAGACGTACAAACTTCCAGCTATGAAACTAATAAGTCACAAGGATAAAAAACATAGCACAGTGTCACCTTCGTGAGGTGGGGATCCTAGTGATCAGAGCCAAAATGATGGGGGAACTACTGACTTTTGATCAGTAGACAACTTTATTTCTTACAATCACCACTTTTATACTTTACACAAGATCTGGTTACAAACAGGATATAGATTTGCGTGTAGGACTCCGGCTATTGCGAGATGTGGGCTACAAGCAGGCAATCAAGTGTGACAAGTGAACAACAACAAGTATCTTTTAGTTTTAAATGACAAGAGCAAGTTAAGGATTCTCCAAACTTAGCAGATCCTAAAAGAGGACATGAAAGCACTCCAGGAATCCTCCCATGTTTATTCTGGGCGTGGGCCCAGGAAGACTCTTGCCCTCCATTTCCTGGAGTTTTCTCACAGGATCCAACATGACCCCAGTCATATTGGTGAGGATCTGGGTTGTGTGCCAACAGCATGGGGAATGTAATTCAATAATATTGTAATAATTTTATATGTTGACACATGATAACTACACTTATTGTAGTAAGAATTTCATAATGTATATAACTATTAAATCACTATGTTGTACACTTGAAACTAATATTGCATGCTACGACAGTAACTGTACTTATATAGAAAATCTATTCTTTTTATAATAAGATCCAATTGGAAACATTGGCTTTGACTTGAATTTAATATTTGAGGATGTGCATAAAATCTGATATGACCAGATAGGTTTAGGGAACTAAGATACCTTGCCTATAAGATTCCTAGCAGCCTTACCTGTTGAGTAAGGAAGATCACTTCCTGAAAGGCTGAGGCACTTCAGCATATCTTGGGTACCTCAAGAAAAGAGAAATATACCCAAATATTTAAGTATTCCAGGTAAAGTCTGATGGTGAGTTCTTGGCATTGCTTCTTAGCCTAAAAAGGCTTTTATTTTTATTTTTTAATTTTTAAAGATTTATTTATTTTATGTTTAGAGAGAGTGCAAGTGAGTAGAGGGTGTGGGGGTTGGGAGGAAGAGAAAGAATCCCAAGCAGACTCCCCTCTGAGCAGGGAGCCCAGTATAGGGTTTGATTCCAGGACTCTGAGATCATGACTTGAGCCGAAATCAAGAGTTGGCTGCGTAACTACTGAGTCTTCCAGGTGCCCTGCCTGAAAAGACTTTTAAAAGATGGATCTAAAAAAAAAAAAAAGTTGGATCTCTGATTTCTTATAAAGTTACAGTAAAGCAGATTTTAAAAGATCTTATATGGTCAATCCCTATTCTTGATACACTTATGTAAATAATCTGAACAAGTTTAATGAGACTAGACTTATTTTGCAAACAAATTAGCCTTACTGTGATTATTTTTTTTTAATTTTTTATTTATTTTCAGCGTAACAGTATTCATTGTTTTTTCACCACACCCAGTGCTCCATGCAATCTGTGCCCTCCCTAATACCCACCACCTGGTTCCCCCACCCTCCCACCCCGCCCCTTCAAAACCCTCAGGTTGTTTTTCAGAGTCCATAGTCTCTCATGGTTCACCTCCCCTTCCAATTTCCCTCAACTCCCTTCTCCTCTCCATCTACCCTTGTCCTCTATATTATTTGTTATGCTCCACCAATAAGTGAAACCATATGATACTTGACTTTCTCTGTTTGACTTATTTCACTCAGCATAATCTCTTCCAGTCCTGTCCATGTTGCTACAAAAGTTGGGTATTCGTCCTTTCTGATGGAGGCATAATACTCCATAGTGTATATGGACCACATCTTCCTTATCCATTCATCCGTTGAAGGGCATCTTGGTTCTTTCCACAGTTTGGCGACCGTGGCCATTGCTGCTATAAACATTGGGGTACAGATGGCCCTTCTTTTCACTACATCTGTATCTTTGGGGTAAATACCCAGCAGTGCAATTGCAGGGTCATAGGGAAGATCTATTTTTAATTTCCTGAGGAATCTCCACACTGTTCTCCAAAGTGGCTGCACCAGTTTGCATTCCCACCAACAGTGTAAGAGGGTTCCCCTTTCTCCACATCCTCTCCAACACACGTTGTTTCCTGTCTTGCTAATTTTGGCCATTCTAACTGGTGTAAGGTGGTATCTCAATGTGGTTTTGATTTGAATCTCCCTGATGGCTAGTGATGATGAACATTTTTTCATGTGTCTGGTAGCCATTTGTATGTCTTCCTTGGAGAAGTGTCTGTTCATATCTTCTGCCCATTTTTTAATATGATTATCTGTTTTGTGTGTGTTGAGTTTGAGGAGTTCTTTATAGATCCTGGATATCAACCTTTTATCTGTACTGTCATTTGCAAATATCTTCTCCCATTCCGTGGGTTGCCTCTTTGTTCTGATGACTGTTTCTTTTGCTGTGCAGAAGCTTTTTATCTTGATGAAGTCCCAGAAGTTCATCTTTGCCTTTGTTTCCTTCGCCTTTGGAGACATATCTTGAAAGAAGTTGCTGTGGCTGATATCAAAGAGGTTACTCCCTATGTTCTCCTCGAGGATTCTGATGGATTCCTGTCTCACGTTGAGGTCTTTTATCCATTTCGAGTTTATCTTTGTGTACGGTGTAAGAAAATGGTCAAGTTTCATTCTTCTACATATAGCTGTCCAGTTTTCCCAGCACCATTTATTGAAGAGACTGTCTTTTTTCCACTGGATATTTTTTCCTGTTTTGTCAAAGATTATTTGACCATAGAGTTGAGGGTCCATATCTGGGCTCTCTACTCTGTTCCACTGGTCCATGTGTCTGTTTTTATGCCACTACCATGCTGTCTTGGTGATCACAGCTTTGTAGTAAAGCTTGAAATCAGGTAACGTGATGCCACCAGTTTTATTTTTGTTTTTCAACATTTCCTTAGCAATTCGGGGTCTCTTCTGATTCCATACAAATTTTAGTATTATTTGCTCCAGCTCTTTGAAAAATACTGGTGGAATTTTGATTGGAATGGCATTAAAAGTATAGATTGCTCTGGGCAGTATAGACATTTTAACGATGTTTATTCTTCCCATCCAAGAGCATGGAATGGTCTTCCATCTTTTTGTGTCTTCTTCAATTTCTTTTAGGAGTGTTCTGTAGTTCCTCGAGTACAGATCTTTAACCTCTTTGGTTAGGCTTATTCCGAGGTATCTTATGGTTTTTGGTGCTATAGTAAATGGAATCGATTCTCTAATTTGCCTTTCTGTATTTTCATTGTTAGTGTATAAGAAAGCCACTGATTTCTGGACATTGACTTTGTATCCTGCTACATTACTGAATTGCTGTATGAGTTCTAGTAGTTTGGGGGTGGAGTCTTTTGGGTTTTCCATATAAAGAATCATGTCATCTGCGAAGAGAGAGAGTTTGACTTCTTCCTTGCCAATCTGGATACCTTTTATTTCTCTTTGTTGTCTGATTGCTGTTGCTAGGACTTCTAATACTATGTTGAACAAGAGTGGTGAGAGTGGGCATCCTTGTCGTGTTCCTGATCTCAATGGGAAGGCTGCAAGCTTTTTCCCATTGAGGATGATATTTGCTGTGGGTTTTTCATAGATAGATTTGATGAAGTTCAGGAATGTTCCCTCTATCCCTATACTTTGAAGCGTTTTAATCAGGAACGGATGCTGGATTTTGTCAAAAGCTTTTTCTGCATCAATGGAGAGGATCATGTGGTTCTTCTCTCTTCTCTTATTGATTTGTTCTATCACATTGATTGATTTGTGAATGTTGAACCATCCTTGTAACCCAGGGATGAATCCTACCTGGTCATGGTGGATAATCTTTTTAATGTGCTGTTGGATCCTGTTTGCTAGGATCTTGTTGAGAATTTTAGCATCCATATTCATCAGTGATATCGGTCTGAAATTCTCCTTTTTGGTAGGGTCTTTGCCTGGTTTGGGGATCAGGGTAATGCTGGCTTCATAAAAAGAGTCTGGAAGTTTTCCTTCTGCTTCAATTTTTTGAAACAGCTTCAGGAGAATAGGTGTTATTTCTTCTTTGAAAGTTTGATAGAATTCCCCAGGGAATCCGTCAGGTCCTGGGCTCTTGTTTTTTGGGAGGTTTTTGATCACTGCTTCAATCTCGTTACTAGATATCGGTCTATTCAGGTTGTCAATTTCTTCCTGGTTCAATTTTGGGAGTTTATAGTTTTCCAGGAATGCATCCATTTCATCTAGGTTGCTTAGCTTATTGGCATATAACTGTTGATAATAGCTTCTGATGATTGTTTCTACTTCCTTGGTGTTAGTTGTGATCTCTCCCTTTTCATTCTTAATTTTATTAATTTGGGCTTTCTCTCTTTTCTTTTGGATTAGTGTGGCCAATGGTTTATCGATCTTATTGATTCTTTCAAAAAACCAGCTTCTAGTTTCATTGATACGTTCTACTGTATCTCTGGTTTCTACCTCGTTGATCTCTGCTCTAATCTTGATTATTTCCCTTCTTACGTGTGGAGTTGGTTTGATTTGTTGTTGATTCTACTGTGATTATTTTTGATAGAAATGAGGGTGATTTTGGAGGATAAAATTTTTCAGTAGAAAATTATAACACATTCTTATAGATATCAGTTCTAGTTATGTTGATTATCTTTGAGATTTTGTTATATATCTGTAAACCAAGCTGGATCCTGAACTCTTCTAGTTTATTTGAATATCTGGTTAAACTTTCCAAACTAACATTTTGAATTTTGTTCCACCCTTCTGATTTGGAATCACTAAAAACAAGGACTGTCCTTGAATCTCCTTGGAAGGGACCATACCAGGTCTTCTTCTCTACCCAGATGGCAGTTAAACTTCAGGGCCTTGAACCTTGGGTCCACATCCCCCAACTAAAAAGGGCTCTGGCAGACTGTTGGAACTGCATGTCAGCTGGAGATCTAAAAATTGACTGGGGAGATTCCTCTCCAGAAGCAGATGGTGTCTTGTGGTGGATAGCTCTTTCAAGATCATGGATCAAGGTCTTATATTTCCAATATGAAAGCTTCATTCCTTTTTCCTTTTTGCTACTTGCTTTTTCTCTCTGTTAATGCATGAGAAGTCATGCTCTTTAACTTTCTCAATTATTTCTGAATCTGCTGCTAAAGCAATAGCTTCCCAACAAAAGTCACTAGAAGTTCTTGCTAGCATGGTTTTAGATAATAGTATTGCTTTAGATTGCTTAGTGACTGAAGAGAGAGAGTCTATGCCATAGCAAAGTGTCCTACTGTAACTTTATCAACACATCTGGTATTGTAGCAAATATAAGAAATCAATAAAGAAGCCGTTTGGCTAAAATAAGTTGATGCCCCCTCAGGTACATTCTTTGATTTATTTAATACCAACTGGTTTGATTCACGGCGGTTCTGGAGCATACTCTAGTCTCTTACTGTTATCCCCCTAATAATAACTGTAGTCTCCCTAGTGGGCTTGATTCTTTCAGAGGTCTTAAATACATATTCATAGCCATCAGCAGTACATCAAATGGCCTCCCAAGATGAATGACGACATGAACAGCAAAAATAATTCTACACAGATCTGACATCATAACCCATCAGTTTCACCATGAGACAAGGACAACTTAACTCTGGGGGTGACTGAAAGTGATGTCAATATCAATTTTTTGGTTAATCTCTCCTATATGAGAGGATGACTAAAAGTAGGGGGAATTATTCAATTAATTAAGCAAGGAGGCCATCAGACTAATGTGGCTCGAATGCTGTGGCAGCCTGTGGAAGCAACCCAAAACTAAGCTGGTAAATGCCTCAAGTTTATAAAATCAAAACACTAAGGACAACCAATCACAAACAGCCAACTAGGCTGTGTCTAGTTTAACTATAGCCATCGGTAACTGCCTTACTTTGCTTTGTTTTTTCTCTATAAAAGTCTCTCTGAGCTCCTGTTGGTGGAGCAGTCTTAACCACTTCTGTGACACTGATTTGAATCAATTTTTGCTCAAACACTTAAAATTTTTAAAAAAGTATGTTGAATAATAGGAAGGATATTAACCAATTAATCAACTTATTTTATAATAATGGATGAACATGGCAGTAGAGGAGATACAGAGAATTATTTAGGTTGTGAGATAAACAACATTTGGTGAATCTTGTTTCTAACAAGTTTTAGGGAGCTCTGATGGTGGCAGCCCCATCCACTCTAGTGTTTTGTTCTCAGTGGGACTCAGTACCCTCCTCAGGTCTCTTTTCTGTTCTACTACCAACTGACTCCTCCTTCATCATACTTACACTTCTTATAACCTGACCTTGCTCAACCCATTTGGACCTTTTAGACACTTCCCACTGCTCACATGCTATTTTTTCCTTCATGTGTCTTGATTCAAATTTCTGGGAAAGTCAGTCTGATTGATCTAGTTTATCATTTTGAGCAATGCCACACATGGCTTTGGCCAGGCATTGGAGTGGGGGTCCACTAAGCTAGGGTTGAGTGGGCATGTGAAAGTCAATATGGTCATATGAGAAAACATAGCTGCCTAATTAGTTGACGCTGTGAATGGGTAAGTGTCCCTGAGAAGAACATAGAGGGAAAGCAAGCATGGTGGCTATTACACCCAGGGTAAGTTTCTGAATAAATCAAAACTTCCGATTATGATCTCATTTTCTCCACATAATAACATTATGAGGTAGCCTGGCTGGGATTATCTCCATTTTATGAATGAGAAGACAGAGTTCAGAGAGGATGTGGTTTGCAGTGATAAGTACAGCATTCTATCTGTACTTTTGATATCTTTTCTCAGTGTTTAGAGGAGAATTAGATTCTAGTCCAGCCACCTGTCCCCTCATTAGCACCACACACTCTTTTTACATGTATACAGAAACATAGAGAGGTCATCCCGAATTGTCCACTATGGAATCTCTCCATCGTATTTATTTGAAACAGAGTTAGAAACTACAGGCTGTATTTAATGCAAACATTGAGAGAGTAGCACAAGTTCACTGTTTTAACAGTGCTGGCCAAATTATAATGCCATTCAATTTTTCTTTATTCCATTTTCTCCTTCCTTTACAAAGAAAGAACTTGAGATCACCAAATGAAGATCTGAAGTTATGCAATATGCTTTTCTTGAGTTTCTCAAGAGCCTTTAGCTACTCTGTGTTTTTGACTCTTTATTTAACGAGGGTGTGACTTGGTTCATCCCAACCAAGTTTCCATAGCAATCTCAAATATTCCATGGTACTGGCACTAACAAAAGCCCCCATTTCTGCAGAGAGCAGAAGCTTTTCAAGCTTGCCCAGCCTCACCAGGGCTAATCAACCACATACAGTGAGCGGGGAGAGATTCCTGAGAGGGTGTCCAGCCAAAGGAGCCTGAAATTTTCACTCTGACCATGGTTATCACAGATGGATCTTTCTTACTGCAACTCACTCTTCTTTATCAAAGTCTTGAGGTTCTCACAACATCATAACAAATGCAGCACACATAGTTTTAAAATCATGGGGAAAATTTCCACTTGCAAGATTTCCCCTCAGCGACTTGGATTTGGGACAACAATGATGTCTATTTTTTATTAACATTAGGTGGCTCCTATGTGAGTTTCTCCAGCCTTTTTTGTCTTTCAGTCTCTTCTTTAGGACATGTACAGGGGCAAACCGCCTCCAATAAACTCGGAGCAGCTGGACTGTCAGCATAAAACAGATGAGTGATTGCAGAACTTCCATAAAGCAGGGTTCATGCTAAATCTGAAGTTGCTCGTCAAGTGTGAGCCAAATTAAGAGCTTAGGTGGAGTGTATAAAAAAATAAGATTCAACTGGTTTTACAAAACAAATCAGACCATCAGCAACAATCTAGATTCAGGGAATTCAAAAGTTAGAAGCTACTTGGGAAGGAAAATGGTTTAAGAATGTTCCTGAATTTTGGAACCAAATCTTGTTTGTCAAAGTGAAGCAGAAGAAAGTGCGGTACAGAATGCACAGTGAGTTGCAGTAGGGGTCTCAGAGTCCAGGCCGTGCTGGTCTCTCACTCCCACAACTAAATTAAGGAGTTAAATTAATTTCTTCAGGTACATATTTTTGGTGATATTATGAAGGTTTTTGATCAGGTGATCACTACACTCTCTTTTAATTCAATGATGTTGTGAAATTCGTAACAAGAAAACCAATTCTACTTGTGACCATATTTTCTCCCTTCGGCCTGATTGCAACTTCTGAGATCATAAGTAAAACCTGATTAGCTGGTGTTGAGGTTATTCACAGTGTATTCTGATCATCCTGGACATCTTGTTTTGTTCTTTTAATCTCCTCTTCTATTTTCCCTCTGGCCTCCCCGAGGAATTTGAGACTCATACCTGACACGCATCATAAACTGGATATGCAGAGAATTGATATATATTTAAAAACTGGAATCACCTTTAAACATTTTGCAAAAGTGTATTTAATTCTAAGAAATGAAAAAACAATCTGATTTATATTTCCTTTTGTATAATAATTTAAATGCAGCAAAGACTGCTTTTGGAGCTCAGAAGAAAAGGTAGACAAGAGCTATATTTATGTGCTTATCTTGCCTTTGAATTAGCTCCCATCCCCCCACGTTTTGCCTGAGCCCTTTGGTTGCCATAGAAACTGGCATGGCCTCCAACTGAGATTCCTGTGAGACTTAATTGCATTCCGAATTTCATAAACTCTCTATTAACCTTTGCCTGACAGATATGTGTATGATGCAAAACGAGTTAGATTAATCATTTAAAGTGATGTATACATTCAGGTTTCATATGCTTAATGTTCTCTTGCAGTCAATTAAATATACTTATAATAATTGTGATAGTGTTACTATTGCTGTTTCTTCCTTTTTAGAAAATACCAGATTTAATATATACGTATCTAAGAGAGAAGGATATTTCGAAAGGAAGGTTCGGAATTGAAGCTGAATATATCTGTACGGTTGAGTATATTCAGGTATGCTATGTTGAGATCTGTATATCTCTCTTTGTAATGTATACATTTGCCTGTTGGGCAGTGCAGTCAATAGTTAATATGTGTTATGTTGCTTAATCCTGTATAAAACACAGGGGCAGTGGTGTCCACCATTTCACAGTTGAGAGAGCGAAGAATTCAGGAGTTTGAGGGACCATAGCTAGTGTGGGTGGCAGGGCTGGGAGTGGGATCCAATCTGCGTGACCTCAGAGCTCTGAAGCTTTCTGCACGTATCCACTTGTATGCCTTTAGAACCCACCTGGGAACTGTGTGTAGAGTTCCAGAAAAAGGCTCCTTTTCTAGATGAATCCTTCATTCGCAGGGCAGGGGAAATGCATAAATAAGGTACAGTCCTTGCTCTCCAGGAGAATCTGGGGTTGGCGGGTGGGGGAGCAAATGAGAAGAGGAAACAGATGTAAAAATATAATTGCAAGTTGCTAAGACTTATAAGACAGATGCCACTTAGCTCAAAGCCCCAGCCTCACTACAGGTCATGTTCACACAGTAGCTTGAATGTAGAAAGACTGAAAAACAATTTAAACTCTATGGAAGTTTCTTCAAAAATGCCGAAGACAGTCAATGTACATAGCATAACAGAATATCCATTTCTTCCCCTTTCCATATACCCCACACAGCAGTGGTTCTGGGGCACAGACATGTCCACTCCACATATGTCAGCACAATTTGTTCTTTTATTGCAACCTCTTATGACTTGACGATGCGGTCTTTCTTGCTGTTCATCATGCTCTCTCAGGCTCATCTCTTTATTCATAGATTGGCTTAGCCTTTCTGATTGATTTCACTTTTCTTGTTCTTCCATTATCCAAGTCTTGTATGGAGACTTGCTTGGAAGCTGGCCAGAAGCTGGGTTTTCTCCTTAAAAGAGAAGTGGATTAGGGAGAAGACAGCTGACACAACTCAATATCCACCCCGCTGCCATCTCCTCTTTAAAAATCTTTGCCATGGAGGAATAAGTTGAGACCGGTGAGAATTAGAGGAGAGCAAGTGGTCATTCTCACCTGGGCAGTGATCGAAGGGGATTCAAGAAGCCAATCTTGAAGGATGAGGGGATATTTTCTAGGAGGTAGGTGGGGAAGAGGTACTCCAGGCTGAGAGAACAACATATGTGAAAGTTCATAGGCATGCACAGGTATTTTTGAGATAAATCTGAACTTTTTAGAAGCAATAGGGGTATATGAATTGGCCATTTTGAAAAAGCAGAGAAAGTTAGGGACAGGAGGATCAGAGGGAATTTAGTGCAATCGTTTTCACTTTACTGTCAAGGAAATGGAGGCCCAACAAATGCATTTTAAATAAATCTTCTCATTGTGTTGGATCCTTTGCTTTGAGAACTTGCCGATGTTTCCTCCCACTTAGTTCAAAGGATCCTGGGTCATGGGATCCACTAGAACACTTTTTTGACCTTCCAGAATCAAATAGGAAGGTCTTTTTAACTGGTTTTATCCCGATAAATTCATTATTTATATTCAATCAACTAATTTAACAGAGAGACACCTTTAAACCAGATATATCTGGTTTATTGATCTATCTTAGTTTTCTGTTGTTACACTGCTCACTACTCCCCCCCCCCCCCGCCCCCCCATTGACTTATGTTAAACATCCCTTTTCTCCAGGATAGCAGATGTCTTAACAGCATCTTGGCCTGGGCGGGGGGATTGTAATTTCCTGGTAACAGCTTATTAGAAGTCTGATTTATTTAAAACTCCAATCTCGTATCTGATTGAAAAACTTGTCCTTATCATAGGGACTATAGTGTGTATGTTTGCGTGGGGTTGGGGGGGTGGGCATTACCTGATCTTTTATTCTCCAGCCCCCACTCTTACACTGGGGGATAGAATGGGCTCATTTAGCCTCCTCCTCTCCTTCTAGGCTCTAACCCTTTGCTGTGTTAGAAAAGTGAAGAGGGAGAAAGAGGACCAGAGTCTTTTATTTAACTGTTTGTGTTGCTCTCTCCACTGGTGGTTGATGCTCGCCTAGTCAATACTGACTGCCTGGCCCTTGGTGCTGTGTCATGTGGGGTAAGAAGCGTGCAAAGGAAAGTCTCCCCAGTGCCTGTTCCTTGGTGTGAGAGGTGTGGCCCTGATTCAGCTTTCAATCTCCCTACTCTCAGCTCCCATTCCCCTCTACCTCATACTCTGCTGCTACTCTGATTTCCTTCTACAGTGAGACTCCTAAGTGGCTCCTTAGAAGATGATTCAAGCCTAGCTAACTTTGGTGATGTCTACTTGACCCACAATACCTGGTACATTTTTGTTAATTCAAACAGAGCAAAGCTGTTTGGAAAGTAAAGAAATTGAAAGCAAACATATTGGAAAAGAAGAAGTAAAATTGTTCTATACATGAAGACAACAGGATTGTATGTAGAAAATTTTGCAGAGTCCACTAAAGAGTTGCTATAATAAATGAGTTTATCATAGTTGTAGGATAAAAATGTCGATATACAAAAGTGAGTCATATGTCTATATACTAGCAATGAACAATTAAAAATTACAGTATCATTTATAATAATACTAAAAAATAAGAGTACTTAAGAATAAACTTGACATAAGATGTGCAAGACCTGTGCACTGGAAACTACAAAACGTTGCTAAGAAAAAGCAAAAGAAGACCCAGTTAGCTGGGGAGAATATATCATGTTTATGCATTAAAAGACTTAATATCATTAAATATTAGTTCTCTTTAAAATAACCTATAAATCAAACATTTAAAATTGAAATTCCAGAACCTTTTTAGTAGACATTGACTGACTGATCTTAAAATTTCTATGAATATGCAAAAGAACTTGAATAGTCAAAACAAATTAGAATAAAGTAAAATGTTGAATGGCTAACACAACCTGATTTCAAGACTTACTATACAGTACCATAATCAAGATAGTGTGGAATGGGTGTTAAAATAAACAAATAAACAATAGGACAAAAGAGAGAGTATGAGGAGTATAAGCAGTTGATTAAGCATCTGCATTGTGCTCAGATCATGATTCCAGGGTCCTGGGATCAAGCCCCACATTGGGGTCCCTGCTCTGTGGAGGTCTACTTCCCTCTCCCTCTGCCCCTCCTCCCTGTTTGTGTTTTCTGTCTCTCAAATAGATAAATAAAATCTTAAAAAAATTAAAGAAAGAGTATGAAAATAATATTAGAAACCGATTTTTGATAACAGTGCCATAACAATCCAATAGGGAAGGGACAATTTAAGAAATGGTGCTGAAAGTAAGTATTCATATACCAAACAAACTTTGATCCATATGTAAAAATGAACTCAAAATGGATTATAGACCCAAATATAAAATTTAAAACTGCAAGACTTATAGAAGAAAACATAGGAGAAATTCTTAGTGACTTTGGGTTTGCTAAGATTTAAATACGATATAAGAAACATGAAATCTGGTAGAAAAAAATCTATTAATTGGACTACACCAAAATTAAAACTTCTGTCAAAAAACATTGTTAAGAAATTGAAAAGACAAGCTACAGACTAGCAGAACATATTGTAAAACATACACTTAACAAAGGATGTGTACCTAGAACATATAAAGATCTTTTGTAGGTCAGTGATAAAAAGAGAAACGAATCAATTAAAAATGATCAAGATTTACACAAACTCGTCATCAAAATGATATAAGAATGGCAAGTAAGCATATGTAAAGAGGCTTGCTAATTTTAGCCTTTAGGGGAAATGTGAATTAAATCCACAATGAGATGACCCTGCATTCCAACCACCATGGGTTAAAACTGAAATGGTTGACCCATACCAGTTGTTGAGAATGTGAAACAACTAGAAGTCTCATGACTGCTTATGGAAATGTAAAATGCTTTAGAAAAGTTTGGCATTTAAAAAGTTACATGTAGGGGCGCCTGGGTGGCTCAGTGGGTTAAGCCTCTGCCTTCGGCTCAGGTCATGATCCCGGGGTCCTGGGATCGAGCCCCACATTGGGCTCTCTGCTCAGCGGGGAGCCTGCTTCCCCCTGCCTCTCTGCCTACTTGTGATCTCCTCTCTTTCTCTGTTGAATAAATAAATTAACAAAAAAAACCTTAAAAAAGTTACATGTACATTTACCATATGACTCAGCCCTTTTACTCTTAGATGTTTACTCAGGAGGAAAGGGAGCATATATCCAAAGACTTGTACTTGAATGTTCATAGAAGCTCTCTTCATGATAGCCCAAACTGAAACAACCCAAATGTCCATCAACAGGTGAATGAATGAGCAAGTTCTGTTACATCTGCGCAGTGGAATACTGCTGGTGATAACAAGGAATGAACTCTTGATAGACACAACAACATGCGTGAATCTCAAAATACTTAACTTGAGTGAAGGAAGCTAAGGCAAAGGAAGTACATAGTTTATATTTCCATTTATGTAGAATTTTGGGAAATGCAAAGCAATCAATTGTAATAGGAAGTAGACGTTTGGTTGCCTCAGAGAAGAGTGGGGAGATGGATAAAAGGGAAAACATTAAGTATCAATTCGGAGGGATAAGGAAACTCTTTGGGGTGATGGTTATGTTCACTGCATTGATTGTGGTTATGGTTTTACTGGTGTATAAATATGTCAAAATTTAGTAAATTGTATACCATAAATATGTAAAGCTTATTATATGTCAATTATATTTCAGTATTGCTGGGAGGAAGTTTTTAAAAGCAAGAAAAATATTATGAATTCTAGGATCTCATTATCATAAAAATTATACCACATATACATGCATGCATTCATAGAGAATTGGAAGGATATAATCCAAAGTAGTAGCAGTGATTTGATTTCCTGAATTTTCCAAATTTCCAAATATAGTACAGAATTCTCATATACCTTTCATTCAGTTTTCTATAATGTTAATGTCTTGTAAAACCATAAAATAATGATAAAAACTAAGAAATTAACATTGATATAATAATCCTATTCACAGAATTTTAGACTTTATTTGAACATCATCAATTTCTTTCACTGATGTCCTTTTTTCCTTGTTCTAGTATTTTATTCAGCATCCACACTACTTTTAGTTATCTCTTCTTCAATCTGGGTCCGTTTTAAAGTTTCTTCTTGTCTTTAATGACCTTGACAGTTGTGAAGAACTCTGGTCAGATGATTTGTAGAAAGTCCTTCAATTTGTCTGATGTTTTCTCATGTTTAGACTGAAGTTTTTTGCATTATTGGGAAGGTTATCACACAGGCAATGTGCCATTCTCAGTGCATTATATCCCAGGAAGGTACACAAGATCAGTAAGTCTTGTTCCTAGTGATGGTGACCTTGAGTACCAGCTTAGGTGGCATGTACCAAGTTTTTTCACTGTAGAGTTACTATTTTCTTTTTTTGTGATTAATGTTTATTTTGAAGTATAGTTAACACACAGTGTTACATTAGTTTCAGGTGTACAGCATAATGATTCATAGTGATTGATATATTGTTTTGATAGTGATTTTTTTCTTTTTTTTTTTTTTTTTTTTGAGAGAGAGACAGAGTGCATGAGCTGGAGGGGAAGAGATGGAGAGGGTCAGAGAGAGGGAGAGAGAAAATCATGAGCAGACTCCACACCTAATGTGGAACCCAGTGTGGGACTCGATTTCACAATCCTGAGATCATGCCCTGAGCTGAGATTAAGAGTTGGGCGCTTAACCACCTGAGCCACCCAGGCAGCACCCCATAGTGATTGCTACTTAAGTTTTATTAGATATAAGTGAAATCATATAGTATTTGTCTTTCTTTGTCTTATTTCACTTAGCAAAATACCCTCTAGTTCCCTCCATGTTGTTGCAAAGGGCAAGATCTAATCCTATTTTATGTCTGAGTAATATTCCATTATATATATACAGCATGTCACTTCTTATTTATCTTTTCATCTGTTGATGGACACTTGGATTGCTTCCGTATCTTGGCCTTTATAAATAATGCTATAATGAACAAAGAGGTACAGTCTCATTTTTATATTGTTGCTGATCCTGCCTTGGAATCAATTATTTCTCCAAAGATCCTTGGATCTTTTTATTGGATAATGATATTTAGAAACCAAGTTTCAGGCACTAAATGAACTCAATACTATTGGGATGTTACTGTTTCTAGGTCCTCTCAGTGGATCAGAGCTAGGAAATAAATTTGCTATTTGATGTATGCATGGATGTATAAAACCCACGTTGCATTAATTTTTATTAATGTGTGATGCTTTTACTGATTAAATTATTTAAAACATTTTAAAAATTTAGTTATGACAATGTAATTTTAAACACGAGTCCCTTCCTTATTTATGTATAAAATAGCTGTTCTGTTTTTGTTTAGAAATTCAAACTAGTGCTTGAGTATGAGAAAAGAATTATCTTATTTATTTATTTATTTATTTATTTAAAAAGATTTTATTTATTTATTTGACAGACAAAGATCACAAGCAGGCAGAGAGGCAGGCAGAGAGAGGAGGAAGCAGGCTCCCTGCGGAGCAGAGAGCCCGATGCGGGGCTCAATCCCAGGACCCTGGGATCACGACCCGAGCCGAAAGCAGAGGCCTTAACCCACTGAGCCACCCAGGCGCCCAAGAATTATCTTTATTTATAGAATACATTCTTAAATCTTGAATCACATGTTAGGAATTAATTTGCTTTTTCAAGTTACAAATGAAGCAGAAAATTACAAATGGAAAGAAGTCCAAATAGCAAAACATAAGTGTTTCCTGAATTTTCTTAGAAAAATGGAAATTTTAGGTTGAACCCTATGACAGTTATAAGCAATATTGGCAATGTCATGTGCTACAAATCCATAGAATTGGATTTCTCGGCTTTCACCATCCTGAAGGGAACACTTAGTTAGGAGATGTGACCTTCCTCTGTAGATACTGAAATGAACTAGCCAACCAACCAGAGGAAGAGAGCTTGATGGGAAGTTACCAATAATTTCCAGAATGAGCAGCGCAGTAGCAGAACATGGACTGGGATAGCTGATCAGCACTGTGTATTCATGGCATAGTTTCAATACTGCCATCCATGAAGGAAGATTTGTTGATTTTGTTGAAGATTTGTTGAAATTAAGTATTAAATAAATCAACAATAAAATAACTTATTTTTATATATAAATATAAATATATATATTTTATATAAAATAATAATTTTAAATAAATTATTATTTAATTGTAATGTTATAATATTTATTATATATAACTAAACATATACAACTATATATAATATATACTATTTTACTAAAGGGCTGCACTATGTGAACTCTAACTCTTAAAAGTACACTTTGAAATATTAATATAACTAGAAAAGATCTTTAAGAATCTTTAATAACTCAAGAACACATATTTATTCCCTGACTGTCCTTTCATAACCATAAATGGTTTGGGCATGATACAGGTTTTTATAGAGGCATTGCAGCTTTGCAGCATGGGCTGAAAATATTTGACCATTAGTCATTAGGGAAAGGTAAATGAAAACCATAATGAGATACCTCTTCACACTCATGAGAATGGCTACAATAAAAACAAACTGAAGAAATGCAGAAAGTAATGAGTTTTGGGAAAGAGGTGGTAAAATTGGAATCTTTATATATTGCTGTAGGGAGTGAAAAATGGTTCAGATGCTGTGAAAAACAGTTTGGTATTTCCTCAAAAGTTAAAGACAGAATTACCATATGACCAGCAATTCCATTCCTAGGTATATACCCCAAGAAATTGAAAACAAGTTCCCAGACAAAAACTTGCACATGTATATTTATAGAAGCATTATTCACAATAGCAAAAAGGTGGAAACAACCCAAATTTCCATCAATGGATGAATGGATGAACAAAACATGGTACAACCATATAGTGGAATATTATTCAGTCATAAAAAGGAATGAAGTGTCAATACGTTACCACCTGGGTGAACTTCAAAAACGTTATGCTGAGTGAAGGAAGTCAAACGCAGGAAGGCCATGTATTGCATGATTCCATTTCTATGAAACATCTAGGAAAAGTAAATCCATACAGATAAAATGTAGGTTGGTAGTTTCCAAGGCTGGAGGGAGGGAAGTGTGGGGCATACCTGCTTAATGGGTAAGGGGTTTAATTTTGGAGTGATTAGAATGCGTTGGAACTAGTAGAGGTGAGAGCTGCACAACATCATGAATGTACTAAACAAAGCTAAATTGTATACTTTAAAATGGTTAATTTTATGTTACCTGAATTTAACTTCAGTCCAAAACACCTTCTATTGGATTATTGTGAAGATAGGGAAAAGAGGAAAGACATGCTCTCTGACTCAAGTAGAGTTGCAAATATAGGTTTCATACTCGTGAGCATGCACCTGTGTAGGGTCCTCTTTCCTCACGTCTCTACCCAGGTCTGATCTAATATTGTGCATTTGACTGGGCAAATGTGTTTTTTAGTTCTCTCTCTCAGAAAGGGTTTGAATTTGAAACCACGTTTTAGGAACTTAAACTAGATTGTCATGGAGAAAATTCAGGAAAGGTGGAAAAGCATGCATGGGTCATACTTGGGGTATAGGCAGCCCCTTTGGGGATTTATTCCTCATTACCTAAGCAACTGGCTTTTTGGTTATCTGTATGGTTGTCCCTACTGTTGTTTTTTATGGGATGGGAGAATTGCTTTGGATGCTTAGGCAAAATTTCAAGCACTAATTTTAATGGGGTGAACTGCTTCAGAACTGTAGTGAGTTCAGAAAAAAATAAAAATGACTTTCAGTTTTATCCTGTTTACGTTCAAAATGAAAGCACCTTTATTGATTTCTTTGGGGGGAAAATGAATTCCTATACACAGGTTGCTTGCAGAAATAAATAGTAGATGACAAAATCATCTTTTTTTGTTGGCCTACTTAATATTTCAGCATCTTTGAGGTCTACCATCACTGGGGTCCTTTTGTATCTTTTCATCTTAAAAAGTGCCTTAAGATCATAGGAAACCAGGCAGACTTCACATTCCTACTCATCGGACATCATAAATAATAACACTGAAGCTGTATTATCTAATTTATAGCTAATTGTGACTTCTGATGCTTGACAAACTCAATTCCTATGGAATGTGAGACCATGAAAGCAAGTTACATAAACAACATAGAAGGCACAAAGGAAATTGGAACAGACATGGTTCCTATTAATATCTATCCTTGTATAAACAAGAAATTTATTTATTTTTCTGAAGATTTTATTTATCTGGGAGAGAGAATGAGAGGGAGAGAGAGCATGAGGGGGGTACAGTCAGAGGGAGAAGCAGGCTCCCCACTGAACAGGGAGCCAGATACGGGACTTGATCCTGGGACAGGATCATGACCTGAGCTGAAGGTAGTGGCTTAACCAACTGAGCCACCCAGGCACCCCTAAACACGGAATTTAAACTTAATTTTTAAAAAATAAGCTCTGACCAGTTTTAATAAAGAATAATTTTGCATGATTTACTTTTCACCAGTCTGTTCTGGCATGCTTCTAATGATGCCAGATCAATGGATAGCCAGAATTAATGAACCTGGATCAATGATAGCCAGTGTACATAGTCTGTAGAATTTTCCACATGCTGTGCCCAATTCAGCATTATTGCCACTGTCATGATATACACCACTTTTGGCTGACACGGTGTAGTATTATTCTATTTCAGATTTCCTCAAGGCTGGGCAGCCGTTGATGAGGATGACCAGTTTTGGTTTGTCATATCTGCTCATTTTCAGAGTCTGCTTGTACTCCAGCATACCCTTTCCGCCTTTCATAAGAAGTTGGAGCCTAGAGTTGATGATGTCAGTGTCTTTCTCCTCTTCTTTGTGGCCACCATCCTCTTGCCTTAGGTATAGAATGGCCACCAACCCAGAGCTGTCACCAAGATGACTAGGGAGGGAGAAAGGATGGAATGAACTTGATTTTTTTTCCCTTATTAGCTAAAGAACTGAGAAGTTAATGATTCTGTGGGGAAGTGTTTGCATAGTTCAGCAGTCTGACTCCTAAGAGGAATTTGCCAGGTCCAGCAGAATGTCATATCACTGCTGTATCTGAGAACAAATATTAAAGAAATGTGTTATTATAATTGAGGTAAAATATGAAAATCATTTCCAATCTTTTTCTAACTTTATTTTCAATTAAATCTAGATGAAACAACAAGGATCTCTGATTAACTATATAAAAATGCTAATTTCTTGTGGAAGTGTATTAGTTTCTGACATCAAAGCTTCCACAAAGATACAGTAAGAGTGAAACTAAAACTCTATGCTGTATCCTGCTGTATGATCTTTTCTTCTTATCTGTCCTCAAAGTACAGCTTAAATCCATCATCTTTATCAATTTCTGCTTCATCAAACATTTATTGGCCACTGAGTGTGTACAAGGGATGAAGAGCAATATTGTGTAAGACACAACCTTTCAGATAAGTGATTTTATAACTTAGGGAGAAAGTTGCAGTGGGCTGGAGAGTCCTCCCCTCTTCAGATTCATGTCCCTCCTGGAACCTCAGAAGGTGACTTTATTTGGAAATAGGGTTGTTGCAGTTGTAATTAGTTAAGATGAGCTTACCGGAGTAGGGTGAGCACTTACTCCGATATGAATGGTTATAAGAAAAGGAGAAGAGACACAGAGACATGAGACACAGTTAAGAAAGCCATGTGCAGATAGAGGCAGATATCCGAGAGAGTGATGCGTCCACAGGCCAAAGGAGTGCCAGGGTTCGCTGGCAACACCAGAACTAAAAGCAAGGCATAGAACTGATTTTTTCTCTGGAGACTGAGAGCATGGCCCTCGTGGCATCTTGATTTCAGACCAGCAGCCTTCAGAACTGTGAGAAAATACATTTCTGTTGTTGGAAGCCACCAAGTTTGTGATATTTTGTGATAGCAGCATTAGGAAACTAAGACAACAGTCATAAAAAAGTTTCTATTATGCATTGGCTATGTTCCAGGTCCTGGTCGTAGAGCCATTTTCTGCTCCAAAGCATTACCGCTATTACCTCTGTAGGGAGAAAGCTGAGATTCAGAGAGGCTGGACCATTCTTTCAGTGTCACTCAGCAAGTAGTTCTAATTTTTGTCAGCTTGGCTCCAGTGACCATTCTCTCCATCATGGGAGGAAGCCCACATGAGCAGGCAGAGGCAATAGCAGTCTCCCAGGTGTCCACGGAGAGCAGAATGGAGAAGCAAACCGGCACATCCGTCTGACAGATACCACTTAGCAATACAAGAGAGCAAACTCCTACAACATGCAACAATGCGGACAAACCTCAAATTGATCATGTTGAGTTAAAGAAGCTGTACACAAGACAGCAGCTACTATATGATTCCATTTATATGAAGTTCTAGAATAGGAAAGACTCATCATGGTGGAAAAAAAAAAATCAAAACAGCCATTTCCAGCCATGTGCTAGATGCTTTTTTGGGAAATGCCCACTAAGATCCCCGATCCTCAGTGGTTCAGGTTGGATCCAAGACCGGCTCTTTGGACAATGGGGGAGTATCTAGAATACACACCTGGTAGTGGAAGAGCCTGGAAATGCCACAAGGACAGAGACCCTGCCTGCTTGGTTCGCCATAATTTCCCAGCCATTGCCACAGTATGTAGCTCACAAGTATTTGTGGAATGAGAGAACCCGCTCACAAACCAGGAATGTCTACATGTTGATGCTCATCCTCCCTGAATTCCTGCAGTCTGTACCACATAATTTAGCCCTTGATGATACACGATATGGTGATGTTCTCCACTGTGTCACTTGATCACCCCAATCATCTACTGACACAGAGAGGAGCGAGAGGGAGAGAGGAAGAGACAGGGAGGGCATGCGGTTCAAGAGGTTCCAATTACAGAGCCTGTAGCAAACTTATAAGATGGCCCTGCAGACTCTGCTTGCAGAACTGCTGCAACTTGGTGAAACTTCTGGAAAAAATTCAGGGGAAGCACATGATGCAGGGTTTCATCTCCCTACTGGGAAGGAAAGGTAAATAAGAAGGTCAGCAGGACACCATTGGAGAACACTGTGGGAATATCACTGCTCTTGTTTCTGGGCTCAGGGCTCAGGGTAGACTTTGTCCCTCAGCCATGGCCCTCCTTCCTTCTAAGCCCCAGGCTGCCTCAGGACGATCTCCCACTCAGTCTCCCAGAAAGCCGCCATAAAGAACTGGAGTTGGTAGGTGAGATAAACACCCCAAGGGGAAGAAGTTGAAGGAAGTCAGCCATGTTGAGACTGATGTGGATTTCAGAGTTTGAAAAAGCTTCATGGAGAAGGTGGGCTGATCTGAACATAGAGCGGAGTCCACACCTTACGATCCATACAAGTAACAGCTGCTGCATCATGCTGAAAGCTGGCAGTGCTCACAGGAACTTGGCCTGGACAGCTCTGAGGAGGTACTGTGCTGCCCGCTAACTTTTTTCTTCCCAGTCTCTGGTGCCAACTTCTCCTCTAAACCAAAATCCCCCCTGGGGAGGCACCAGTTGGCCCTGCACAGGGAGTGGAAGTTGGCGCAACCACCAACCCTGAGTGGAATAAGGCCGGGTTACAGGACTGGCTACAACACAGCCAAGGTTTTCTGTCTGCCTGCTTAATGTGCTTGAGCAATGGTTGCCCCAAGTGAAGCACCTTTGAAAGGGGAGAAAACCAGTGTGCTGCTCTCCTCCTCTCACTGCAGAATCCCCAGGGCGAGCAGAGCTTCTCTGTGCCAAGAACAGGGCTTCCGGCTGTGTGGTGCTCACATGGGACCCTACCTTGGAAGGACTGAACCTTCTGTTACACTGCCTACAATCTAGGTGTTTCCAAGGCAAGGTCTGGACAGGTGGTTAGCTCCATTCAAAAAGACCTGTTGTTGGGGCGCCTGGGTGGCTCAGTGGGTTAAGCCTCTGCCTTCTGCTCAGGTCATGATCCCAGGGTCCTGGGATCCAGCCCCGCCTCGGGCTCTCTGCTCAGCAGGGTGCCTGCTTCCCCGCCCCCCCCGCCCCGCCTCTCTGCCTACGTGTGATCTCTGTTTGTCAAATAAATAAATAAAATCTTAAAAATATATATATATTACAAAAATAAAAAGAGCTGTTGTGTTGGCTTGTTTAGAGGCACATCTGCTGGGAAAGGTAGAGAAGAAATTCTCTTCTAATTTTGAGCCTTAACATTAAGGTTTTGTAGCTGCAGAACCTTGTCCAATGGGGAAGGATGAAGACTTTTCCTTTCAAGGTGAAAAAAGAGCCGCAGTCTTTCAGCTGCAGCCAACACCAACCCCCAGACAGTAGTTTTATTTTATACTATGCCTGCTTCCCCGACATATAGACGGTGGCTTGAAAAAAAATATTTTTTAAAAAAAGTTAAGATTGTTGAGAAAGAAACGAAATCCAGAATGTGGGGAGGTTTGTCTCAGGAGTTATTATTTTTCCTGTTCGTTGGCATCCATGGGAGATTTTTCCAGACGCTGAGGGCCACCCTGTCACCATTACCCACAATGCCTTGAGCTCCCCCTGCTCTCTTTTTCCTCTCTGACATCCTAACAGAAAATTCACCTTTCAGTTTTATTATTTACTTACTAAGAAAATTTACGTTTTAAAATAGGATGCTTGCAGATCTAAAGGTGATATTTCCTATTGTAGTTTGAGGCTGCCTGGGTGAGGGTAAGGGGGAGAGATTATATTGGGAGAGTCTTCCCTAGGCCAGTATGCAGGGCCCAGGACCACAACTTACTCTGCTTAATGAGCAAGATCACCTTGACTTGGATTTCCGAAACTGCTACATTGAAACTTTCAGTACGGTCAGTATTTGTCCTGAAAAATACTCGTTCTCTGCAGTAAAACCTCCCACAAGTTCTTTTTACTGACTTAATGGCTTTTTCTAGAACAGATAATAGATGAAACCAGAGGACACAGTCTGGCTGTAAAAGACATTTATTCAATCAGATTTGCCAGAACACAGCTCAGGGTAACATCTAACAAGTGACTTGAGAAATCAAGATGCTGCCGAGGCAATTTCTTGGCCAGAAATGTTTGGCTGCTTCTTGTTTTAAATTCTTTCATTTTGCATTTCGGAAATTGACTCTTAAAGCCAAAATCTTAAATGCAAAAAGATAAATCAAATGCCATTTGCTGGAATTCTGATTATTTCCTTTGAATGAGTAACCAAGAGCTAATTTCTCATGTAATAATGATTTTGCCTATTAATGAGAAATAATTGTGTTCTATAGAGCCCATTTTAGCGGAGTTAAAGGAAAAAATACTTTAGAGCCAGAAAGGACCTTAGAGAATATCTTAGTTTAATCCCTTGTTTTTATGAGACCAGGGAGAATGGAAGCCTTGCCTGACAATGCACAGTGGGTTATGTGGTCACTCAGGTGTGTCAATTCTCTGACCTGATGACCACTACCTTTGAGGTTCTCTGCCATTATTTATATAGGAATGTCCCAAGGATGAGATTTTATTCTTTAGAACTAAGAGATGAAAATAGAGAAATCACGCCATATGTGTAGCATCAGCCCCCAGAGGACCTCTTTGTTTACATAAAATGTGAAAGCCATTTCGTTGTTTGAATGGGTTTACCTGATGGCCTTGGAGGCCTTGTTTTTGAAAAGAGCTTCTTGTGATCTTTGCATGGTGTGAGACTCTGAATCAACAGACACAGACACTGAACCCACAGGAAGGCCCTGTCACAACACGGGAACAGTGTTGAGATAAACAGGACAAGGGCTGCCATAGGAGAGCCTGGGTGGTGATGAAACACAGCGGTCCTGACCTGGCATGTACCAGGGCATGAAGCAGAACAGCCCTCAGAGAGCTGCAGCCAGACTGGGCTCTGAACTGAGCCTCCTCGAGGCCACAGGCCACAGCTCCTTCCTCCCTGGTCATTTGGGAATTATCAGGACACAAATCATGGCCAGCCTTCTGGGCTTGCCTGACCTTCAGCATAATAATTCAGCTAATGGATTAATTTTAGAATGCTGCAAATGGTCAAGCTCATGTTTTCATTTGCATTTTCAAAAATAGAGACGAATTTGCTTCAAACACTCTTCTGTAATATTCATATTGCAATATCCAATGGGGATTTATTTGTTATTGTTCTTTAAAGCTTATACTGAAAGAAGTCTAACATTGTTGTTCTTCTCATCTATTATTCAATAAATGTATTCCAGCTGGACAGAAAGACAGATCTGCTTTCTGTCTGACTCATTGTTGCTAACAGTTGTCAGGGAGGCAGAAACCTTTTCAGCTGATTGATGTGTTCCAGCTGTGCAACTTTGGAAATCATATTTCCACTGAAAAAAGGGTTGGTGATTTTTTTTTTTCTAATGCTTCTTCCGTTAAAAAAAAAAAAAGATAGTTTGTTGTCATCAGATGCCAATTTTCAATTCTTCAAAAAGATGTAAAACTGTGATGAATCATTCTTTTGCAAACAACTTAGTTGTATTGAAGTGAGCTTCAGATCCTCAAAATAATTGCCAGGCTTTGTGCAGAACCTTTTATGGTGGCTCCAAATACACAACTTCCAACTAAACACAGATAATTTACTCATTAAAAGCAGTAGCTGCTTCTGCTGCTGCTACAACTACTACCTGTTTTTACCTTTAAAAACAGCTTTATTGAGCTATAATTCACATACTATACAATTTACCCATTTAAGGCATACAATTCAATGGTTTTTAAAGTACTTTTGAAAGAGTTGTGCAGTTATAACCACAATCAATTTTAGAACCTTTTTATTACCACAAAAGGAAGCCCTGCTCCCCTTAGCTGCCAACTCCTTCAGTCCACCCCTCACTCCAGCCTGAGACAACCACTAATCTACTCTCTGTCTCTATAGATTTGTCTATTTGGGGCATTTCATGTAAAGGGAATTGCAAAATATGTGGTCCCTTGTGACTGGCTTCCTTCACTTAATGTTTTCAAGGTTCGTCCACGTCTTGGCTTGTGCCAATGTTTTATTACTTTCAATGGATGGTTCCTATTCCACTGTATAGATGTGCCACAATTTGTTTATCCATTTATCTGTTGATGGGCGTTTGCATTGTTCCCATTTTTGGCTATTATGACTAATGCTGTCAGGAGCATTTGTGTACAGGTCTTTGTGCGGACATGTTTTCATTCCTCTTTGGTATATACCTTGAAGTGGAACTGTTGTATCATATGGTAACTCTGTTTAACCTTTTGAGAAGCTGCAAGACTGTTTTTTAAAGTGGCTACACCATTTCCCATTTCCATCAACAGTGCATGAGGGTTCCATTTTTTCATAGTCACTCCAGCACTTTTTGTTATCTCTTTTTGCTTATGGTCATCCTAATGACCATATGAGTGTGTAGTGGTAAAAGTTCCTTGAAGCTATTTTAAAAGTATTTTAGTGATGCCTTTATGCTCAGATGGATTCTGTGTCAGTGAGAAAGGAATGCAAGTAGCCCCGACCCAACATGTTTCCAAACATGAGCAGTAGGAGGAGGAGGAGACTTTTTCACTGCTCTGTCCCTAGTGCTAGAAAAAGGACCAACACATAGTAGGCATGTAAACATTCATAGAATGCATGAATAAATGAGTTCATGGAGAGCCTACTGTTTGCTAACATTGGTATGGAAGCAGAGGCATACAAAATACGGCCCCGCTCTCAAGAAGTTGACCTTTTTGAAGGAAAGAGAATGACATCATTCCTGAAAGGAAGCTACTGATGGAGAAAGGTACATGTTAGGGGAAAGTACTCATTTCTAAGCCACTGAAGTGTAGTTGGTGAAAAATGGAGCTCCTTTGGAGTTAGGCTGATTTGTAAAGTCTGGCTTTCAGGGGGATGGTAAGGAAAAAAAAATCACAGTAACTCTAACTGCAGCGAGGGGAAGTTAGCCTTTCACATAATGCTGAAATCCCCTTAGTCAATATAATATCATTCCCTCTCTCTCCCTCCCTACCCCTGTCTGTGTGTGCACACAACTGTGGGCTCAGAATGTAATCTGATTCTTCTTCCAAAGTTCAGACTATTAGTGATTTGCCCATTTGCTATCTACCTTTATCCCTCCCTCCTTTTACTCCTTCACCCCCCCATTAAAAAAATATTTTATTTATTTATTTGTCAGACAGAGATCACCAGTAGGCAGAGAGGCAGGGAGAGAGAGAGGAGGAAGCAGGCTCCCTGCTGAGCAGAGAGCTCCATGCAGGGCTCGATCCCAGGACCCCAGGATCATGACCCGAGCCGAAGGCAGAGGCTTTAACCCACTGAGCCACCCAGGCGCCCCCTTCCATCCCTTTTTATCTATCTATTATCTATCACCTATCTATTTATCTATCTATCATCTACCTATCATCTATTATCTATCTGTCATCTATTATCTATCCATCTATCATCTATCAATCATCATCCTATCTAACATCATCTAAATATCTATCCATCAACTATCTAATTTATCATTCTATGTAGCATCTATCATCTATCATCTGTCTAACATCTATCTATCTAATCTATCGCCTCTCCAATAACAATCTCATCTCACCAGCTGTAAGGTATATTTTAGATAACTTTCTGCAGATTTAATACATACTAACCAATCTAAGCAAATGCACTGTCATTTACTTAATTCCCTTGTTATTAAGTTTCATTCCACTTTTGTTAAAAATAATGCTTCAAAGGAAACTATTCATGAATTTTCTTTTCCAAATTTGGATTTTTGAAAAAAGGTATCAGTCCAAGTGAGTTTCTAATCTTTAGGCTTAGCCCTCATGGTGTTTCATGAACCCAGGCCTCTCTTCTGTCTATGGCTGCCTATCCCCTAGGGCCTCCGAGTCTGCTTCCAGTCTGTAAGAGGGGCAACTGCATGGAAGGCACTTGGTTACTAACCACAGAGCCCAGGAGTCGTATCCATCCTTTCTGTTTCCATTACATTGGTGATGCTTGCCACATGGCACCACTGAGATGCAGAAATTTTGGTAATATAGTTCCTAGCTGGGCACACACTTCCCAGGAACAAGTGCATATTCTCAAAAGAGAAGCATGGATTTTGTGTGGATAGTTAGTATTCTCTGCCATTATAGATTTTTAGTGGTATGATCACTGTTCATTTTGATGACCTGGTACATTTTGCACAATAGTCTCCACCCCACCTTCATTAAAATATTTTCAGTTGATTTATTTCTGATTGTGGAAGAAGATATACATTTGGTCTTCATCAGTGAATTCCAGTAATCTGTTCATGAGGTTTGTTTATTATATGCAGAACCAATGTGGCTAATACAATTTTATTTTCTTGAACTAATTTTACCTGTCATTTTGTATTCATGCTTACACCACCTTGGCTAATTATTTTGATACCTGTTACTATATGGAGTGATTGGTTGAGACTTCACCAATGATGCCATGTGAAATAGCAGAGAGAGATTGGCTCAATCTATTTTAAAAAGATTAAAAGGGAGCCAATAACCAAAGAAATTGGTTTTCCTCCAAGGAGATGCAGAACTGCAAAAACATCTCAGTTTAACTGTAGAGTCTTATGCAGAATTTAAAAAAAACAGTATTATCTGGAAATATTTTCATTTCTCATTTTTCCTTTTTTTCTGAGTTTGGAATTTTGTATATATCTGCTGTTGCTATTAAAAATGTTTATAATTACGATGTCACTCTTTCTAGATAAATTCATTTGGGGCTTCGTTTTCACTCTCTAAGACTTAAGCTTTGGTTTAAAATACTTGCCCCACTTCTTCCACCTAACTTCCCCAACCCCCCAAAATATAAAAGCAACTAAAGAAAACAAGTGTTTTAAATGTTAATATTACTTCCATTATGCAGTTAGAGAAACAGCAAGAATTTTGCTCAATCCTCATTTTTCTTTTGGGACATTAATGAGGTATAATAAAGGCTAATGAACTACAAGAGATTTTGATGTTGACTGTAGGTAATTGGGATATCTCCTAAGTGATGGACCAGGTAAATTTCACAATGTTAGGAAGGGAAATTGATGAGACACGGTAAGGAAATTGTGCAAGACTCATTTATTCATTCAACTCATTCATTAAACAAGTGGTTGAATTGAATTACCTATCATGTGCCAAGCACTGTTCTACTTGGAGAATCTCGCTAGATATGTCCAAGGGTCTAGATGCTTCTAGATGCATCAGAGAATAAAAAAGACAAAGATTCTGCCTTTGAGAGGCTTATATTTTAGCAGGGTATGACAAAAAAATAAAAAGTAAGTAAATTACATAGTAAGTTGAATTGTGATATGTCTTGCTTGTCTTCATGAAGAGGATGTTATTAATAATTTGTGTTTACATAATAAATGTATCATCTCAGAGTAAAAATTAACATGGAGAAAGTAGCTGAAATTTTAAATGAGGTGGCCAGAGTAGGGGTCATTAATAATTTTCCATTTAAGACCTGAAAGGTAGGAGGGAGTGAGCCAGGCACAGAGGTTTCCAAACAAAAGGAACCAGTGCAAAGGTCCTGAGACTGGGGAATACCAGTGATTTGAAGAACAACAAGAAGTTCAGTATGGTTGGATTGGAGTTGGGCAGGAGTGAGGGGAGATCAGAAGATCAAATCAGAAAAGAAATGGGAGCTGTTGGTCAGATAATGTAAAGTCTTTGACTTTACATTAGTCTTACAAAGTCTTTGACTTTGACTTTGTTTTGAGAAAATTAAGGTCTATCAAGGGGATTTCAAGCAGAGTGGTTATGTGGTCGAGTTACATTTTTACAGAATTTCCAGAGTGTTATGTTAAGAATAGGCATTAAGGAGACAAGGGAAGAAGCACAAAGACCTACTGCAATATCTAGGTGTGTGATGGTGCCATGCAGGGCCAGGGAGATGGTGGGGAGAGTGGTGAGAAATGGTTGTGCTCTAGATAGATTTTAAAGATAGAACCTACAGGACTTTCTGATGGAATGGATGAAATCTCAAAGAAAAAGAGAAGTCAAAGATTCTTGTATTATTGCCAGAGTAGTTGCTGACCCTTTCTGTTGGACCATCCCTCTGGGAAAATTAATCTTGCAGTCCACTGATATCAGGCTTGGACATGTGACTTTCTCTGGCCTGTGAAGTAGGACTGGGAATTATGTGCCCTTTCTAGCAGAATCTTTAAATGCCATCATATGGGACCTCTTCTGTCCCTTCCAGGAGACAGTCAGTGTTCTAGGTGGGGCTGCTCTTCAACCTGGATCCTGAAGCAAAGAAGACACGGAACAGAGCCTAGCTCAGTCTCTGCTGATATGTAGCATGTGTAAGTAAAAAGCATTGTTTTGCAAGCTGCTGAGATTTTGTGGGGTTTTGTTGTTGTTATAGTAACAAAATTTAGTGAAAGCTCATGGATACAGATGCCTTCAAGGGTTTTGTCTGGAGAAACAGAAGGGATAGAGTTTCCATTGACCAAAATGGGAAGACCATGAGAGAAGCAGGCTGTAAAGGGGAGATTAAGAGTTTAACTTTGAACATATTAAATTTCAGATGTCTGTCATAACATCCAGGTTGGGATTTTTAGTAAGCAATTGGATATAAGAAGCAAAAGTTCAGAGGAGACAGCCAAGCTAGATATAAACATACAGGGGTCATCAGGACCCAGTTGGTAGTGTCTAAGGCCACAGGATTTGTTGAGATCATCAGAGAAGTGACCATAAAGAGAAGAGGAGAGGCCATTACTGACCTCATCAAGAGCAATTTTTTCTTAGTCGGGAAGCCTCATTGCAGTGAGGATAAGAAATGTGAGAAAGACATTGGCTACAGCAAGGATAGTTAATTCTTTTGGATTTTACTCTGGGAAGTAAAATTTTTACTTACTTTACTTTACTTTAAAATCCCAGATTTTTACTCTGGGATTTTACTCTGGGGAACCAGGAAGTGGGATAAAAATATCAGGGCAGATGCTCTTCTTTAACAGAAGAGCATAATACTTTTATTTTCCATGGCCCATTTTTTTTTTTTTTTCAGTTTTAAAGAGTGGAAAGAAGCCAGGTTTTTTTTTTTTTTTTAAAGATTTTATTTATTTATTTGACAGACAGATCACAAGTAGGCAGAGAGGCAGGCAGAGAGAGAGGAAGAAACAGGTTTCCTGTTGAGCAGAGAGCCCGATGCGGGGCTCGAGCCCAGGACCCTGGGATCATGACCAGAGCCGAAGGCAGAGGCTTTAACCCACTGAGCCACCCAGGCACCCCGAAGCCAGCATTTATTTTACGCTTCAGATGGACTGTACGTGGTACTAAGCACATTCACATATTCATGTGCCCCTCACAACTGCATTGTGAAGTAACTGTGATTACCTTTCAGGGTCTCCGAAAGGTGAGAGGACTTAATTAACATGTCTACTAGTGTGTGGCAGAGCTGAGATTCAGTCCTTCATCTCACTTTTGACAAAAGGCCCTTGCTCTTTTCTCTGTGGTAATTATCTTCCAAAAACATTAAAGCGTTCTCTGAGGAGCAAATTTCGTGAGCATTTTCTGTATTGCTTCTCAACTAGCAAAGTGTGATATGAGATAACACTGCCAAGAGCTGGTGACTTTGGGTTCCTCACACCATTGTTCAATGTTTGCCATTGAGCTATGTTTTGCTACATTAACCTGAAATGTGATTTTAAAGTTACCTCTGGTGCCATCTAAAAAGCTCCAAACCCACCGAATAGCAGGTGAAAATGGAGTGTCTTTCCTTTGTTCGTGGCCAGGAAACCAGTTATCAAACTGACAGACTGCTTTAAAGTTCGGTAGAAAATTCATAAATTCATGATGATAATTAAATATGTGTGGCATCAAGCTTAAAAGTTTTAACTTAGTGAAAAAGCCACTTCTGCTTCTGTTGGTTTGTTTAATTCCCACCACCCACAATAAACAGATGGATCAACAGGCAATGACTGGGCTCTTTTTTTTTTTTTTTTTTAAATATTTTATTTATTTGAGAAAGAGAGAGAGAGAGTGCACAAGCAGGGGGAGGGTCAGAGAAAGAAGCAGATTCCCCATCAAGCAGGGAACCTCATGCAGGAATCGATCTCAGGACGCTGAGATCAGGACCTGAGCTGAAGGCAGATGCTTAAGGACCGAGCAACTCAGGCGCTCCTGGGCTCTTATAATATTAGCTTCCGTGATAAAAATCTTTTTAAAAAAATCAAGGAATTGTGTAGCTGAAGGCCTAAATATTCATCATGAGTTGTCTCACTTAAAAAGATACAATAATACCGAGTTTTTGTTGAAATATAAAGGAATATATAGAGATATAAACTAGTACATTTTTGAAAGTTACAGTCCCTTCTCCTATTTCAATATATAACAATGATTTCTCATGGCCCGTGGCAGTTTGTGCATGGAAAAGCTGTCCGGGGTTTGTTAAAGTGGTGTGGCTTATAGCAGAACCTTAATTTTCAATGTGGATGTCTATATAGGTTAGCAAGTTATCAGAAAATGTGGGGATTTACTTAAAGTTCTTCACATCCTAAAATTAAGTGATGTACTTAGCCACCAAGGGCTGGGGGTGGACAAAATGAACCTTACATTTGTAGTGAATGGTGATGGCTGTGGATCTGTATGTCCAGCCTCCCAAACCTCTACCTGGGAAAGATTCTGGACACAGAGATGACCATGTAACTCAGGTAAAGCCAATCAGAGGCCTTCCTTGGGATCACATGGATTGCTGACAGCTAGGAAAAAACCCACATTTTTTCTCTAGGCTAGGACTGCCAAACTATCAGTAGCTGTGTTTCTGCCACACAGGGAAGTCCTCTGTCCAGGAGGCGGTAATTAGATTGGTCAACTAGTAAAAACAAACTGAGATGCAATAAGGTAAGAGAGAGGTGTTGAGTTTAGTCCTTAGTTACTATTCCTGAGGTCCAGGCTTCTGAAACTCATCCTTAAATTCTATAAGCATTAACTTCAACAAATTGCTCTGCTATAGAAAGTCCACCGGTTATCATACATTAGCTATGATTCAGTGAAAATATCAACTGTCCAAATTGCTACAAAAAAGAAAGAAATCTGTTTTAGTTTGGTAACATAGCTGGTTCAGGCTGCTGTAACAAAATGCCACAGACTAAGGGGCTTAAACAAAGGAATTTATTTCCCACATTTCTGAAGGCTGGAAGTCCAAGATTTAGATGCCAGCACGGTTGGTGTCTGGTGAGATCTCCTTCTTTGGGTTGCAGATGGCCACCCTTTTATTGTGTCCTCCGGTGGCAGAGGCAGATTTGGTCACTCCCTTATAGTTTCATCTAAACCTAATCAGTTCCTAAAGGTGTCCCCTCCAAATCTCATCACAATGAGAGTTAAGAAGTCAGCACATGAATTTTGTTGGGGCGGGGGGGGGGGACACATACACTCCTCTTAACATTTGGGAACAGATTTTTTAAAAAAATATTTTATTTATTTATTTGACAGAGAGACAGAGATCACAAGTAGGCAGAGAGGCAGGCAGAGGGAGAGGAAGGGAAGCAGGCTCCCTGCCGAGCAGAGAGTCCAGTGTGGGGCTTGATCCCAGCACCTGGGATCATGACCTGAGCCGAAGGCAGAGGCTTTAAGCCACTGAGCCACCCAGGCGCCCTGGGAACAGATTTTATAATAAAAAACTGGAAGGCAGGAAGAGGGAGGAAGAAAGGAATGAGTGAACAAAGAGAAGAAGTAAAAAGAAAAAGTTCTATTTCTCTAAAAAATTTCCCCTCCCAATTCCATACCATAGGTCAATAAATTCTCTCTCTTTTGTTTTGACGTATTTTAAATTGGGTTTTTGTCACTTGGAATTGGTTAATTCACCACGCCTTTGAAGATGTCACAAAGATTATTCCATTGCATGGAATTACATACTTACAGAATTAGGAATACATTTCTCACGAGAATTTCTCAACTCAATTATTTAAGTAGCGTCCTCATCTAATCGTTCCCTCTCATTAGGTACCATAAACCCCAACTGTAATCCCTGCTCCTTTTTGCATAAACATGAGGAAAACATTATATTATAAATTCCCAGAAAAGAGCTGATGAAAATTTAAAGTGAAATAAAAGGAAATATTAAAACATAAGCATTAAATTAAAAATATGTGTCAGTATAGGTCCTAGGAGATGCTGATTAAAAACCAAAGTAATATAAATGTGGAAAGATATAAACTTTTAGGGACAATTCTTCATTTTATAACAAGTAAGTTTAATTTTACATTCCATTTCAGTATAACCAAATTCTAATATGTTTCTCTCAGTAATTATTTTTTCATGTTAATAGCTCACTCTGCTTCATGAAGAGGATGTTATTAATAATTTGTGGTTACATTATGAATGTATCATCTCCAAGTTTGGGGTTTGATTAATGGTCTCTCCTATGGTTAAGATCCTGACAGCTGGCTTCTTGCTTAGGCAAAAGGAAAGTGAACTAAAAAAGTAATGAATGAAGCAATGAAATTTTTAAAATGGCTGTATCTTTTTGGCTTTAGTTTGAGTTTAAAAAGAGAAAGAAAATTAGAAGTGTTGGAATGTTTAGAACAAAATAAGCAATAGATGAAATCAAATTCCAAACAAAGTTAAAATGTATAATCTACATTGATGGATGCAATTATAGAAAAAATTTAAAGATTGTTCCTAGTTTAGAGAGTACTTAGTAGGGTATATGCTGATTTTTCAAAGCATTGCATTTTCCTGACCTGTGAAAATGACAGGGTGAACTATTTGCTTACCATTTCTCTTCTTATAGAGAAGAAGTTAGCTGTCCTTTGCTTGCAACTAAGTCCCAATGTGCCCTCTTCTACCCACTCTAGATGGAGAAAGGGGAGTGCAGGCCATTGGGAAACACTGCTCGATAGGGGGCTTTTTCCTTCCCATTGCTACCAAGTTTCAAACGTAGATTGCATGCCCAGGCATCCTAAGGCTAGGATGGTATAGTGGATAAAGAAAGGGTTTCTTTTTTAACCCAGCCAGACTCTGAATTCCAGCTTTACCTCTTGTAGTTATGTGAGCTTCGCAAACTCCTTAACTTCTCTGAACCTCTATTACCTGTTTATAAAAACAGGTACAACAACATTTTTAATCTAAGCAACGCAGATATAGACAGGTGCAAGATGCTTGATGATGTTTAAGGTGCAAGATGACCTCTTTATTTTGCAAATTGAATCTTTCTGATCTCCACTTTCCAGTGTCTTTTTCTTACAATCCAATATTAAGACAACGAGGGTAGGCACCATGGGTTATTAATCCCTTGTCATCACTCCTGGAATTTATGTAGGTGGGTGGCTCCAATCATAGTAGAGACCACATCTTTGTGCCAGGGTGGGCAGAGCGAACCTCCCTAATGTTCCCAGGGATCCTTGCAGCTCCCACTCCAGAGGCTATGCACCCCTCTAAGACTTGCAACCCTCTCATTCCTGCTGGTCAAAGTCTTGAGGGAACCACATTCAAAGATTAGGCTCCTTTTCCTTCAGCCTTTGAATATTACAGCCTCCTTCGCTTCTGCCCAAGCTAATCTTTTTAAAGGCCTTTAAGAAAAGACAGGCCTGGAAATTCTCCACAGGGGAGGTTTGAGAAAAACACATATCCCAAGACTCCATCCAGTTGTTTTATTTGTGACTGCAGCAGAGAGAACAAGGTAGCTAATTTTCAAGCAGGTCATTCAGTCATATTAACTTTAAGGAAAATTTCTCTGCTGTGTAAGCTACAAAAATTTCCATGCTTTTCTAGCTGAATCTAGTGAGAATTGAAGTTGCTTAAATAATACTTTAGTTTAGGAAGAGACTTTGTAGTAAGGTGGAAAAAGAGAACGAGTGCGAGAGGTGAAGAAGAAGAAAAAACAGAAGGGAAGGAAGAAATAAGAAAAAAGAAGAAATTTCTATTCCACTTAGAAATGTTTCATAACCCAAGGAAAATTAGATCCTAAAAGTAAGTGAACCTGGGAAGAATGTGGAGAAATCAGAATCCTCAGACATTACTGGGGATGTAAAATGGCCAAACTGCTGTGAAAAACAGTTTGGCAGTTCCTCAAAATGTTCCACATTTTTATCACATAATCTAGTAGTTCCACTCCTAGCTATACTCCAGAGAGAAATGGAATCCTATGCCCATGCAAAACCTGTATATGAATATTCTTAGCAACATTATTCATAATAGCTGAAAAGTGGAAACAACCAAATGTCCACCAAATGAGGAATGGATAAAAAAATGTGGTATGTCCAGGCAACAGACTATTACTCACCCATAACAAGGAACCAAGTATAAGTACATGCTACACCATGGATAAACCTTGAAAACATTATGCTAAGTGAAAGAAGCCATACATAAAAGACCAAATATTATATGATTCCATTTATATGAAATGTTTAGAATAGGCAAATCTATAGAGTCAAGAAATGTATTATTGGTTGCCTGGGGATGGGAGGATGGAGGGAAGGAGAAGTGACTGCTAATGGGTATGAAGTTTCTTTTTAGATATACTAAAATGGTGTAAAATGTACTGGAATTAAATTAGTGGTGATGGTTGTGTAATCTTGTGAACATGCTAAAAACCATTGATTCTGTACTTTAAAATGGTGGATTTTATGGTATGTGAAATTATAGTTACATAAAAAAATAAACTATTAAAATAGATTAAGCATCATTTCTGGAGCTCCCACTAAATTTACAGATGCCACATTCAGCAGGGACCTAAGCTAATAACAATGACTGATGGCCAAATGTCTTGTTCTGTTCTGATTTTCATAAGAGAAGGGCAGGGTTATGTTTTATAATCTCCATTTTAGGCATGAGAATTGGTGGTGGCTTGCTTGATGTTTATTGGTTGGGGACTAACCTGGACCTGGAGGTGCAGGAACCATCTTTGAGAACATAGGTCTTTGAAGTCCACCCAGGGGTCCTGCTGCTCCCTGTAGCCCTGGCCCTGAGCTCAATAGAATCTCAATCACCACTGGGGAAGTTTTGTTTTATTTGTGAATCCAAGTGCCGTGATCGAGGTCACTTAGGGTCATAGGAGAGAAAATCATGGGAAATGAAAATGGCATCTTCCATACTGACCTACACCAAACCCATTCCTTGAACATTTTGTTGGATTAGGGAATGGGGTGAAAAAGTGGGGTTTGAGGCAAAAAGTTAGAAGGGCATGAAAGGACACAGTTTTGGGACACTCTCTCTGAAATGGAGTGAAGGACTGGAAAACTAAAGCTTCCATAAAGAGCTAGAAAGCTGCTTATGCACCCTTTCCCGACAGAGGACACCTGCCTTTCAGGGTCCTCCCTGTGCACATCCCCAAGCCCAACAGCCTGCCAGAATTTCTGCTTTCAAAAATGCTCTGGAGGAGAATTCTCAAGTTGGGTTGCTATTTGCTGTTTGAAAGTGAAATGCTGAGCAGACGAATTGTCATGATGGATTTGCTAGCCAGGGAGAAATTAGCATCAAGGTTTTGTTTAAGGGAAAGTTGAGCCAACGTAATGCCTGCCAAATTGCCTTTCTCTAATGAAAAGCAATATATGCTTCTGGGTAGCTCCAAAGACTGAAAATTATTTCCTCTCCTTTGAGGTGCCTGACAAGTTAAAATATTCTTGGTTTGCTACATATTAATAAAGTGCATTAGTTGGGTGATGGGTCTCTAAGTAATGAAGGATAATTTGAGATTTGAGAAAAGCCACAGTGATGGAAACAAAGTTGTACTAATGGGACACTAATGAGGTGGAGACAAATAAATCTGAGGTCAGGAAAGCTAAAGGCAGTCTTATTAATAGTTTTTTTTTTTTTTTTGGTCCTCTCAGATACCTAATAATAGTACTGAACTTTGCATTCTGTGATAATAATCAGCTTATTATCTGTCATACATACCTGTCTATATAAGCTAAGACTCTTGAGACTTTCTCAAGGAGAGAAAAGGGCTGAGTGGGAAGTGTCCATCAGGCAAAACATCCATGGTGATGTCTTAGAAAAAAGGAAATATAAAATTTGATCTTTTTATACTCTTAAAGACAAAACAGGATAGAGTAACACATGGATCTTAAATCATTCATTCATTCATTCATCAAACACTTATTGAACTATGCATTTTCTAGGCATTGGAGATACAACTAACAAGACAGAATAAGAGTCTGCTCTCAAGAGCTCATAGTCTCCAAGCTACATTAAAAAAATTGTGATATAATTCACATATAATGTTATATTCAGAGTTGTGATGTTGAGCATCTTTTCGTGTGTCTGTTTGGTATCTGTATGCCTTCTTTGGAAAAATGTCTATTCAGGGCCTCTGACCATCTTTTTCAATTAGATTTTTAATTGGATTTAATCGTTTATTTTTGGTTTTGATTCTCTTGCCTCAGGAGACAGATCCGTAGACATGTTGCTAAGGCATGTCCAGGACGTTACTGCCTTTGTTTATTTTAGAAGTTTTACGGTCTCAAGTCTCACATTTAGGTCTTTAATCCATTTTTTTTTAAGATTTTATTTATTTATTTGATAGACAGAGATCACAAGTAGGCAGAGAGACTAGGCAGAGAGAGAGGAGGAAGCAGGCTCCCCGCGGAGCAGAGAGCCCGATGTGGGGCTCGATCCCAGGAACCTGGGATCATGACCTGGGCCGAAGGCAGAGGCCGTAACCCACTGAGCCACCCAGGCGCCCCCTTTAACCTATTTTGACTTTATTTTTGTGCATAGTGTAAGAAACTGGTCCAGTATCTTCTTTAGAATGGAGCTTTCCAGTTTTTGCAACACAATTTATTAAAAAGATTGTGTCTCCCACTGGATATTCTTATCGCCTTTGTCATAGGTTAATTGACTATGTAGGCTTGGGTTTTTTCTGGGATCTCTAGCTCTCTTTTTTGTTCCATTGATCTCTGTATCTATTTTTGTGCCAGTACCATACTGTTTTGATTAATATAGGTTTGAAGAATATATTGAAATCTGGAATTGTGATACCTGTAGCCTTGTTCTTCGTTCTCAGGATTGCTTTGGTTATTAGAGGCCTGTTGTGGTTCCATATGAATTTTAGGAGTATTTGTTCTAGTGCTATGAAAAATGCTATTGATATTTTGATAGGGATTGTCTGGAATCTGTAGATTGCTTTGGGTAGTATGGACATTTTAACAATTTAAATTCTTCTAATTCATAAATATGGTATGACATTCCATTTGTGTCCTCTTCAATTTTTTAACAATGTCTTAGAGTTTTCAGAGTATAGATCTTTCACCTCCTTAATTAAATTTATTCCTAGGTATGTTATTCTTTTTGGTGCAGTTGTAAATAGGATTGTTTCCTTAATTTCTCTTTCTGCTGCTTTGTTATTAGTGTGTAGAAATGCAACAGATTTCTATATGCTAATTTTGTATCCAGCAGTTTGTTAAATTCATTTATTAGTTGTAATAGTTTCTTGTGGTGTCTTTATGGTTTTCTATATAGTATCATGTCATCTGCAAATAGTAACAGTTTTACTTTTTTCCCCTCAATTCCTTTCTTCCCTTTTATTGCTTTTTTCTTGTCTGATTGCTGCAGCCAGGATTCCCATTATTATGTTCACTAAAAGTGGTGAGAGTGGAAATCCTGTCTTGTTCCTCACTGAATATGATGTTAGCTGTACATTTTTCAAATATGTTCTTTATTATGTTGAGGTATACTCTCTGTAAAACCACTTTATTGAGTTTTTTCATGAATGGATGTTCAATTTTGTCAAATGTGTTTTTTGTATCTACTGAGATGATCATATAGCTTTTATTCTTCCTGATTTTACTGTGATGTATCATTGGTTGATTTGTGAATATTGAACCATACCTGTATCCCTGGAATAAGTTCCTGTTGGTCACATGAATGATTTTTTTAGTGTATTATTGAAGTTAGATTGCTAATATTTTGCTGAAGATTTTTACATCTATGTTCATCACAGATATCAGGCTGTAGTTTTCTGTTTCTGTAGTGCTTTGCCTGCTTTTGGTATCAAAGTAATGCTGGCCTCATAGAATAAATCTGGAAGTTTTTCTTTTCCATATTTTGGAATAGTCTGAGAAGAATAGATATAAACTCTTCTTTAAATGTTTGGTAGAATTCACCTGTGAAGCCATCTGGTCCTGGACTTTTCTTTATTGAACGTTTTTTGATTACTGTTTCAATTTCATTACTAGTAATTGGTCTGTTCAAATTTTCTATTTACTTCTGATTCGGTTTGGGAGATTGTGTATTTCTGGGAATTTACATGTTTTTCCAGATTGATTTGTTGGCACATGTTTTTTCATAATATTCTCTTATAATTCTTTGTATTTGTATACTGTTGGTTGTTTTTCCTCCTTCATAACTGATTTTATTATTTGAGCCCTCTCTCTTTTGTTCTTCATGAGTCTCACTAAAGATTTATCAATTTGGTTCTCTTTTCAAAGAGTGTGCTTTTGGTTTCATTGATCTTTTCTTTAGTTTCTATTTCATTTATTTCTTCTCTAATCGTTACAGTTTCCCTCCTTCTACTAGTTTTGGATTTTGTTTCTTCTTTTTCTAGCTCCTTTAAGATTAGGTTGTTTACTTGAGATTTGTTTGTTTGTTCATTTCTTGAGGTAGGCCTGGATCATACTAAACTTCCTTGTTAAAACTGCTTTTGCTATGTCCCAAAGATTTGAGACTGCTATGTTTTCATATTCATTTATCTCTATGTATTTTTTTGATTTCCTTTGATTTCTTGGTTGACCTATTCATTGTTCAGTAGTATGTTATTTAACCTGAATGTGTTTGTGATTTTTCCAGATTTTTTTCTTGTGATTGATTTCTAGTTTCATACTATTGTAGTCAGAAGAAATGCTTGATTTGATTTTTATCTTTTAAAATTTACTGATACTTGTTTTTTGGCCTAACAAGTGATCTAGACTGGAGAATGTTCTATGTGCACTTGCAAAGAATGTGTTCTTCTGTTTTTGGATGGAATGTTTTGTATATATATCTGTTAGGTCTTTCTGATCTAATTTGTCATTAAAAGCTACTGTTTCCTTTTTTTATTTTCTTGAATTATTGTAAATAAGGTATTAAAGTCCCCTACTATTACTGCCAATTGCTCTCTTTATGTTTGTTAATATTTGATTTATGGATTTAGGTGCTCCTATGTTGGGTGTATACATATTTATAGTTGTAATATCCTCTTGCTGGATTGATCCCTTTATCATTATGTAGTGCGCTTCTTTTTTCTCTTGCTTGCTACAGTTTTTGTTTCATAGTCTATTTTGTCTGATATAAGTACTGCTATCTAGCTTTTCTTGTTTGTTTCCTTTTGCATGGTATGTTTTTCTGTCTTTACTTTCAATCTCTATGTATCTTTAGGTCTGAAGTGAATCAGTTCTAGGCAACATATAGATGGGTCTTATTTTATTTTTTTCTTTTTTAATCAGTTCAGTCACCCTATGTCTTTTGATTGGAGCATTTAGTCATTCACATTTAAAGTAATTATTGATAGGTATGAACTTACTGACATTTTGTTGATTGTTTCCTGGTTGTTTCTGTAGTTTTTAATCTGTTCCTTCCTTCTCTTGTTCTCTTCCCTTGTGGTTTGGTGGCTTTTAAAAGTGTTAGCTTATGTTCTTTTCTCTTTATTTTTTGTGTATTACAGGTTTTTGATTTGTGGTTACCATTGGGTTCATATATAACATCTTCTGTTATAGCAGTCTATATTAAGTTGATGGTCACTTGACTTCGAAAACATTCTAAAAGAACTACATTTTTATATCCCTCCACATTTTATGTATACGATATCATGTTTTGCATAATTTTATTTTGTGTATCCCTTAACCAATTTTTATAGAAATCATCAGTATTACTACCTTTTGTTTTAAACTTCATACTGGCTTCGTAATTGTTTAATCTACTACTACCTTTACTATATGTTTCCTTTTTCCTGTGAAATTATTTCTTTTCATATTTTTCTTACTTTTCTTTCTACTTAACTCTAACATTTCTTTAACACTTCTTATAAATTTCTTATAAACTTTAACATTTCTTATAAAGTTGGTTTAGTGGTGATACACTCCTTTAAATTTCATTTGGGAACTAACTTCTTTTTCTCCCCTTCTATTCTGAATAATAACCTTATTGAGTAGCATATTCTTGGTTGTAGGTTTTTTCCTTTATCAAAGCTACATTTTAAGAAAAAGTTTGTTTTTAGAATTGTTCTAAAATTGGGCCTGTATTTGAGTCTTCACTTAAGTGTATTTTTTTTTAAATTTCTTATTTCTTTTCAGCGTAACAGTATTCATTGTTTTTTCACCACACCCAGTGCTCCATGCCCTCCCTAATCCCACCACCTGGTTCCCCCAACCTCCCACCCCCCCCCAACCCCTTTAAAACCCTCAGGTTGTTTTTCAGAGTCCATAGTCTCTCATGGTTCACCTCCCCTTCCAATTTCCCTCAACTCCCTTCTTTCACTTAAGTGTATTTTTAAAATTATTTTTAAAATTATTTTTTATTATGATAAGTGGATTTTTTTTTAAGTATGCTCCATGCCCAGTGTGGAGCTCAACACGGGGTTTGCACTCACCACCCTGAGATAAAAACTGGAGCTGAGATCAAGATTTGGACTCTTAACCAACGGAGCCACCCAGCACTCCAGTTAAGTGGACTTTAAAAAAATAAGAATTTGACTTTTATCAAAAAAATCTGTACAGAAGCAGAAGTACCTATAAAGTGCTCTAGAAGAACCAAGAGGGGAAGGTTTTTGTAAATGGATGTAACAAAGGGTGCATTTTGCACAAAGACACAGAGGACTTGTATGTCAGTGGGATTTGCTAAGCAGGTCCTTTTGACTAAAAAAAAAAAAAAAAAAAAAAAAAAAAGGATGGTGAGGATTCATGGGTGATGTGGCTGGAAAGGCTAGAAATTCAGTTAAAGTAAATCATAAACAAACAAACTCTCCTTTGGTGCAAGGGACAGAAGTTTTCACTTTGCCTCTTGCAGGTGGGGAATTTTCTTTTAAAAACATATCTTAAGACATTGCTGGAATTTGCTTCCAAATTCACATTTATCCACCCACATTTGGTTTTTGATGGGTACAAGTTGGCTATGAAATAAGTTTTGGCAGGAGCAAAAGAGCTATGATTATAGAAATCCATCAGTATAACAAAGCAAAGAAATCACTTACAATCACAAGGATATATATATTTTTTCAGCACAACATGTACCTTTTATATTATAGTCTTTTCCTTAAACAAAAGAAGCCTTCAGTGGAGCTCAGGATAAATACAAATTACAAAGAAAATTAACATGAAGGATATACTGAGGGTGCTAGTATTCTCATATTCCAGCATCTCTTGGTTATTGAAGAATTTACTCCTGATATTCTCCCATATCTCATCCTGGGTGTCAGAGAGCAGCTATCTTTTTGGGCTTGTCTGAATTACTTACTTGCTTTTCTTCTGCTCTTGTTTACCTCCAACTGGGGAGGCTTGAGGCACTGGTCTGCATCTATTCACACCTTTATTTATTAAGTTAGTCTCCTTCTGGATTCATTTCTGTCTCTTGTGTTGTGAGTATGAATCTCAGTCTACAAACTCAGCTTCGAAGGAAATTTTAAACCAACATCCGTATGAACTCTGACCCTACAGCCCTGTGTTCCACTGGGAATTAAACTTTAGTCCCTGCTGAGGATCTCCCCACAAGGAATTGTCCACTGACTCAGGGCCTTCCCCTGCTGTTTGCTGCCAACATGTGAGGGACTGGCAACTGCTTTCTGTTGAGAGGTCCGGGGCGCTGCCAGGACAAGGCTACGGTGCTCCCCGAAACTGGAACCTCTTTCTCTACTTTGCCTTCATCATCCCTAGAAACAAGAATCACCTTCTTCTTTTTCACACTTTCCCCAGAGACTCTTGCTTACTTCTCTCCTCATTGGTTACATAACATAGGCTGATAAATGAGTTTAGGTTTTTGAAAACAATGACAGGGAAAGGAAAGAAGTTAGAGGTTATTTTTTCTTTCCTCCTCAGGGCAGAGAGTACAGAGATCCTGCTAGTTTGTGGCGGCCCTTTTCCTAATCTGATCTCTCAAGGCAGCAGGGACAACAATGGGGCAATATGGAGCCACAAACTCTTGCTTCATTTTCAAAAGGCAGAAACAACCCAAATGTCCATCAACTGATAAATGGATGAAGAACATATGGTGCACCCATACAATAATGTTAATATTATATCCATCCTTAAAAAGGAATGAAGTACTGACATATGCTACAATATGGATGACCCTTGAAAACCTTATGCTAAGTGAAAGGAGCCAGTCACAAAAGATCTTCTGTTGTATGATTACATGTAAGTGAAATGTCTACATTAGCCTGACCTATATAGATGGAAAGTAGGTTAACAGTTGCCTATACTGAGGAGATTGAGGGTGACTGCTGGAAGGTAAGGGATTTCTTTTTGTTATGACAAAAATGTTTACAAAGGGATTGTAATGGTTTTGTAACTCTTTAAATATGTTAAAAATTATGAAATTGTATACTTTAAATAAGTAAATTATATGGTATGTGAATTATACCTCAATAAAACTATCATCAAAAAGAGGGATCAGGCTGTAATCCACTGACTCTTGCTCTGTGCACTATCATCAAGGAAGTGAATGTTATCTTTTGTTAATGTCTCTTTGTCAGGAATTCCTGATAACTGGCTGCTCTTCCAAGTAAATCACTTTCCTAGGATGCAAAACAATCTTTTTTCCAAGTATCTCTCAGAACAAATTGGGCCACTATCTTTTTCCCCAGGTTCTTGGAAAGAAAGGAGGGAGCAACCTTTCCAACTTACATCCATAGAGCTTGCTTTGAATGCTGAAAAGCCAGCTTTAATCTGCTAAAGTTGTGTGACTTTGATAATATCTAGGTCATGGATCTATGAACCTTCTAGTTGGAAGAGATCCTAAAACAATCCAGCCCAGTGGTTTTCAAATGTGTTCAGTAGTTCTGCAAGCAGGGTCCTCAGGGGTAACTATGGAGGGGGTATAAGAGGGCAAGTGTAGAAGGGAGCTGGAGGGTTCTAATTTAGGCAGAGTGGGCTCCCACCTCTGTTTTAATCAGAGCATCTCTGATTCCATCTAATACATACATTGGGCTTCACCCCTGTGAAGTTGCATGCCCTAGTCTCTCTTCACTGAAAATCAAAGTTGGTTTCACATGGCCTACTCTTTCACATGGACTGCCTTTCCCATTCTGTACTTCCATTTCACCTAACTGTAAGGTTTTTCCATTTGTTTCAGCTTGAATTCACTTACTTTTTTGAGTCACTTATCTCAGACCGTTGTGTTATTTTCCAATCCCAGATGGAAAGACCATGGTCTAGTCTGTTTTACAGCTTGGTCACATTAGGACTCCAGTCCTGGAGTTTCTGCTGGACTATGTATAAGGATGCTGTTTGGTGTGTGGTGCTAAATAGCTTCTTTGTTTTGCCCATGCTTCAAATTGTGGCTTGCTGCTTATCTTTTTTTTTTTTTCTTTTTCATTTCTTTCATGCTTTGTTCCTTATCTGAGTCCCAATTTCAAGTACTTTCCTTTTCTTTCTGTTTTATTTTCTAAATAATTTCTCCCTCCCCCCACCAACATGTAGCCCCCTCACTATAGACCCCTTCTAAGCTTGACTCTCTTTAACACCTGTGAACTTCCTCAGTAAGGCATAAGAGGCACCATCTGACCTTACCAGCTGAACACAGATTCTTTCAGTAACCCTAAAGATAAGTTTACTTAACTCTCTGTGCAGAACTTTGTGTTTAATGTTGAAAGTAAGCCATTGATCTACTAAAATATATCTACTGTTTCTCACCTTTGAGAACTCTTTAGTGTTACTATCCAAAAATATCTTATCTATAAGATAACACGTATACCTTTTTGAAAATAAAAAAAAATCATCCATTTCAACAAGACAAATGTAAGGCCAGAGTTGTAATGCATATTTCATCTACTCATTGAATTTGCATTGTATTTTATGCACACACACAGAGTTTAATTGAATTTTTTAAAATAAAAATGCAGTTGAATCAATTTTTACCCACTCTGCTAACAATTTCTTTTTAGTTTCCTGTGCCGATGAAATGTGTTCATTAAGTGACATTAGGCATTGCTTTTTTAAAGGGCATTCATTGATTTCTTCAGCATCCTGATTATTGACTATGCTAGCTTTACAAAAAGTTAGATTTGGAGCAATCATAAAGGATGGGTCATTTACTTCCCTTATTTTACAAATGGGAAAAGCAACACCCAGAGGGCATAAACTGAGTGAAGAACACATAGCATTAAGCACTCAGGCTGGGACCAAGACTTCTATGTTTCAATCAAGTCCCCACAGAACCCTATCTGGCCTGTAAACTTGCTATGTCCTAACACCCAGGAAGCTATTTAAAGAAAACAACAACAAACAAAACAAACAGATGGCCTGGCAAACTTGACAGTTTGAGTTAGAGCAGGTCTGGGTTAGGGAATCTTTATTTTAGAATACCTCCCTAGAAAACTGTGATGCACTCTTGGGTTTAGGAACAACTATGCAGTAATGCTATTTAGAGCAGTCCAAGCTCTAGAATTAGAGCTATCTAGAACTCAGTCCACGTATTGGACACAAACTTAAGAAAGACGTAGATTATATCAAAGTTCCCCACTACAATTTTCATGAAAAGAGAAAAGTTGTGGCCTTATGTCACTTTGCCCAAATCCAACCCAACTCCTCAAATTGGATGACTGAGAAAAATTCTTGAGTTGTATGAATGTAAAAAAAGATATAAAGGTATAGACTATAAAAATTTTGGTTGGACATATCAAAGAACTCAATGTAGAAAACTGCATAGTAGGCTTGCAAAAGCATCAGTTTTATATGCAGTGCTCACTGTGGTCCAGTAACAGGCACAGTCAAGATCTTCGAAGTTTGTCCAGCTTCCCATGCCATGAGTTGTAACTGCTGATTTACTCACCCCTGCCATCTTCCTTCACTTTTTCTATTGTCAATTCTTTCACGTGAAATGAGCCCCAAAGCAGAATGAATGTCTGTTATTGTTCAATCTTGGGTCTTGATGGAACAGCCTCTGTTCAGGCCACATTTATCCAGAATATACCTTAGAAATTATAAATCATGTTACAAATGCTGGGTGGCATTGTGTTACACTGTTGTCCATGTAATTTCTGACCAGGGTCAAATATTGTCAACTGCCTCCATTGCAAATTATCACCATCAGTCCTGTAGAATATAGTATCTCAAAACATAGAGGAAATTGAGGGTGCCCGGGTAGCTCAGTTGGTTGAGCGACTGCCTTCTGCTCAGGTCATGATACTGGAATCCCAGGATCGAGTCCCACATTGGGCTCCCTGCTCAGCAGGGGGTCTGTTTCTCCCTCTGACCTTCCCCCTCTCATGCTTGCTTTCTCTTTCTCTCTCAAATAAATAAATATATAATAAATAAATAAAATATATATATTTCATATATTTATATATATTTATTATTATTTATTTATATAATAAATATTTATATATTTATATAATAAATATTTATATATTTATTTATTATTATAAATATATTTATATATTTATTTATTTTATTTATATATATTTATATATTATATATAAAAATATATATATTTTATAATATAAATATATAAATATTTATATTTAATATAAAATAAATAAATAAATAAATGAGGACTTTAACCACATGACCTAATCACCTCTCAACAGGCTTACTTAATTGGACATTAGGCTCAACATATGAAATTTAGAGGGAACACAAACGTTCAGTCTGTAGTAGGGGGTTTCAGTGTTTTTTAAAAAGTACTCATCAGATTAAATCCCCCAAATAATAAGTGGATTGGTGGGAAAACTTCAGTACTTTTACATTTCTGCCTCTTAAACCATTAACAGGTGACTATCCTTACAATAGAAGAGTGAATTCATGTCACAATGAAATTCTGCACATATTGATATTAAAACCTTTTTTAATGCTTGAAAAACATTTCTTGGTCCCTTTATTATTAAAACTGGAAGTAACTTGGAAAAATTTAACCACTCCCTAACTTTATAATTTCAGAAAGAAAACTAAGCCCCTGAGAAGTTAAGTATCTGACCAAAAGAGAATGAATTTTTGGCTTACTGACTCATGATTCAGCAATTGGTCTCTCCTATTACTGAAGTCTCTGTAGGAAAAAGAAAAGGACTTAAAATTTTTGAAAAGTCTATTAAATGTTTGTTTACAAGACAGGGATTTTTAACAGAGCCTGCAATTTATTTATATTTCTAATTTTATTTTTTAAGTAATATATTACATTTCTTTATTTTCAACAGGGTCAGCTAATGTTTAAAATGAGCAGATGTTTAGTAGTTTTTAGTATATTGTAATATAGTCACAAACTAGCTTTGAAGGTGAGACTCTTGGCTTCACTATTTTTCCTTCATGAAAGTATTCAAATGACAGAGTATGCATAATTAGAATTGGTGTAGAATGAGTACCTTTAATAAAGACTTAGAGTATAAAGTTCACAGTGACTCCCTATTGTTCTCTCTGAAGAAAATGACATGTGACCCAAATTAAAATTGAGGTGATTTGTGTTTGATATGCATTTATGCACAAAGGAACCTGATTCTTCCAAAAGGACTCAAAGTATCAACTTCTATCCATTTCAAGTAAGTCATTGTGGAGAGAAAGTGTTGGTATTTGGGACTGCATCTAATCTGAAGGTTCTACAGAGGTTAATTTACATATTGTACAGTTTTGGATGGGTATGAAATCAGATTCAACCAGGTTGTTGGGTCATGCTATCAAAGGCATATAGTGACTTCCTCTTCCTCCACTTTGCCTTATGCAACAATGGCTGTTTATTGGACTCTTATGGCTCCTGGGGAAGAAAAACATACTATATTCTCTCCTCTTGGCAACTCTGTGGTCTTTCTAAGTGTAGGTAAAGGCCCGTCAATTTTGTTTATCTTTACCAAAATACCCAGATCAGTTTCATTGATATTTTCTTTTGTCTTTTTCATCTTTGCTTGATTTTGCCTGCTGTGATCTATGTTACTTCCTTTTTTCTATTAAATATGGCCTTAGTTTTCTCCTGTTTTTCTAGATGCTTGAGGTATAACTTAGGTGGTCTTTTTTGAGAACTTCACTTTTTTCCCCCAAGGAAGCTGGTTGACTTGGTTTGTTTAATTCCTGCTGCAGTGGCTTTCAACGCATGGTAGTAACCTTGAGGATCACACTTGTACACCTAAGGAGTGTATACTTCATTATACCACTGAAAACTACACAAAAACCAGGAGGCTTCATTTAAGCATTCCGTGTGTAGACCTGAGAAACATCAGCGATTCTTTTACGCAACATATCCACAGAAAATCTTAGAGCCAGCCATACTTTTATTTCCAATTAGTTGCCTTATAGCATGCCTTCTGTACCCAGGATCTGTCATCGGCTGTCATTCCTATCATTAACAAGGCAATATTTTCAGTTATCTTGAATAAGGGAGTCATTGTACTGGAATCCAATGATTTGTCAGGTATTTTCTTCTGTGTGACAGTTACCGGAAGAATAGCTGCTTTGAGTTCTTGCATGCCCACTAAGAACTACCTCTTTGTTTGATAAAGTCTCATGGTTCCTGTGAATGCAAGCCCTGCTGGCTTTCAGAGGTAGGTGTTTTGGGGGCCTGTCTCTTGGATGGGAGTCTTAAAACTTGGGGCATAGGTGTGTGGTCAAATCTCTTTGCTCCTTAGGAAGAAGCTGGGAGTTCGGGATTCCTTCCTGGTTGCATACCACTGTGCCAGGGGTGGGATTTAAGGCAAGCATGTGTTTCAGTCTTTCTTACTCCTTTCAATGTATTTTCTTAATTGTTGAGTGGGTAATAGTCAGCTAGTTTCAGATTTCTTTCAGAGTTATTTCTCCAGGTGTAGAAGTACATTCAGTGTATCCACCAGAGGATGGACATTCAAGAGCCTTCTATACTGACATCGCGGTCAACTCAGAAAATTCTTTCATCTATTTTATATGGTATAAGTCCTTAATATGGTATATACTTTTGTATGGTATAAGTCCTTTTCTTCTGATTTCTGAAGGCTAGGCAACTCATAAATAATATGTGGCAAACTTATTTCATTGTCCATTTTTTTTTTAGGGGGGAAGGGGCTTATTTTATGTGACTTACTGTATAATGACTTTTAATTGAATTTTGGCAAGTAATGGGTTAAAATCATGGTTAAGACATGGTTAACTTCTCTCACCCTCATAGGTTGTTTTAAAAACCCTGTGAGACTTAGCATATGATACCCATAGATACTCCCAGGTGAGAGAAATCATGCAATGAGGGTACCTGTGTTACTTCAAAAGGAAAGTGAGCCTTCCACATTTAAAGGGCAGCCTATGAGCGCCTGTACCCAAGTCACACATATTTCAGTACACTCACAGGTTAAGTGTGGTGATATAATCCAGGAATTTTGTTATGCTTGAAGCTCCTTGGTAATATGTGTAGAATTTTGGGCACTTTAGGCAAGGCAGCAAACCCTATGGTCTACTTATGCCATGCTTTCACAGTTATCAGTGGAAGAGGAATTTGATGATAATAAAAAGCAAAAAAGATGCATATACGAGCTCCTTTATAAGAGAGAAATTTTACCTTTAACATAGAATTTTACATTTAATAATACTATCTTTCTATTTTGTACTATCTACTATAATTTAAAATGTTTATAATTTAGGGGCACCTATGTGGCTCAGTGGGTTAAGCCTCTGCCTTCATCTCAGGTCATGAGCTCAGGGTCCTGGCATCGAGCCCCGCCTCGGGCTCTCTGCTCAGTGGGGAGCCTGCTCCCCCCTCTCTCTCCCTCTGCCTGCCTCTCTGCCTACTTGTCATCTCTCTTTGTCAAATAAATAAATAAAATCTTTAAAAAATGTTTATAATTTAAGACTTAGACATTCTTGCAAAGAAGCTCACTGCAACATTGATCATGGTAGTTAACAATGGCAAACAATAGAAATGTCCATCAATAGAAAAATCATTATATAAATTGTGGCATAGCAATACAATGCAGCATAGAAATGAAATAGACCTGTATGTATCCACAGAAAAATATCCTCAAGGTATACTATGCAGTGAGAATAGCAAACTGTAAAACTGTGTAATAATTATAAAACAGTACAGTAATTTTCTACAAAAGTTTTTACACATACATACATATGTAAGTCCATGGTAAAAGATTTAGGAGGATAAATGTCCAGTGGATAGAATAGATGTCTCTGGTAGCTGTGACTAGTGGTTAGTTATAACGTTAGTCCTTTCTGGAATACAAATGTTGCGACAGCAGAGTTCTAAGATGGATCCTGAGATCCCTGCCCCCTCGTGTATTCATCTTTCACCTTCTTGTCACATTTGCTGTGGGCCTCAGCTTGACCCTAGGGACAATCTGAATACTCTTATTATATTTGATGGTCCTTCAAATACTCTTAGACCTGATTCATATCTCCTATGAACATTTTCGTATGGTCTCCTTATCATCCCTTCACGTAAAAGAACAAAATGAAACACTGCAAATCTTGCATCTCTAGAAAGCTCACTCTTGTTGAACCAGTGGCCCTAATTTATAAGTTGAATATTAATTTCTCAGGATTACCCCTCATCAGAGGGCTGCATTTCCCAGGCATTCAGGGAAGCTGAGCGTCAAAGTCATTATCTGGCTGAATTGATGATGATGTCCATTTTTTTTTTTTTAAGATTTTATTTATTTATTTGACAGAGAGAGAGAGAGATCACAAGTAGGCAAAGGCAAGCAGAGGCGGGGATAGCAGGCTCCCTGCTAAGCAGAGAGCACGACGCGGGACTTGGTCCCAGGACCCTGAGATCATGACCTGAGCCAAAGACAGAGGCTTTAACCCACTGAGCCACCCAGGTGCCCGATGATGATGCACTTTTGAGGTCATCACAGTAGGAGAAAGCAAATTTTTGTCCAAAATAAGTAAGAATAAGATGTTTCCGTTCTACTAAACAAATGCTTTATATTTTGACTGCTTATACAATGATTTTGTGGCCACAGCCACAGAATAGAGAAGCGTTAAAGTATTTCAGAAACAAAAGAAACTAGAAACTTCCATAATCCAATTATCTCCTCAATATTTTAATTTTTTTTAAAACCCAGTTTTTGGTTGAACACATCTAGTGACAGGGAACTCACTACTAGATGAGGCATCCAGGTCTATTTTTAAATTCTTTTCTTGTAGTTAGAAACATTTTTATATTGATTTGCAATCTGTGTTCTTTTAACTTTTTTAAAATTTATGATCCCAGTTCTATCCTCTGAATCTAAACATAGATCTGTCTAATCCATCTTCCTTTTAGATACTTAAAGCCAACTGTCACATCTCCTTAAGTCTTCTTTCTGCAGCTAAATATTTCCAATGCTTTTACATTTAATTAAAGGAGCCTAAGGTGATGGGAGGTTTTAGTGTGTGTATGTGTGCATGTGTGTGCATGTATGTGGTCATTCTCACATTGACTCTTACTGAACTTGTAATCAGCAAAGAACCTTGGTCCTTTACATCTTATCTGATAATAGGACATGGCTGAGTCCTCTAGGCCACTGGTTTGCTGCAGAGAGGCAGTGCAATGTAATAAGGTGCATGGTATTAACAGTTTATCAACCAAACCAAATACATTTAAATGATATTCATTTCATTTCATTTTCTTCCCATAGTGTGTGGACCTCAGGTCCTTCAGAACCTCGAGTTCTAGTATCTAGAACTTCTACAAGTTTCTAGTCCATGGTGCAATTCTTGCTTTACATACTATATGTCTAAATATCAATTTCTAAATATATATTTAATCTATAACTATATTAATATATTTAATATATAAATATTTAAATATAAATCATGGAACATTATACACATTATTCTCCAATTTGCTTTATTTTTAAAATTTAGCTGTTTATTCTAGAGATCTTAGTACCAGAACATATAAAGGTGTTTTGTTCTTTTTAATGTCTGCATAGTATTCTATTACATAGATATCCCTTGATCATTTACTACATTCCTTTTGTTGGATCTTTAGGCTATTTCCACCTTTTTCCCTTTTACTTTGCAATTACAAACAACACTGTAAAATACTTTATATATATGTTTTCTCAGATGGGAACAATGCTATGTCTAGAACAGTAGTTCTCTAACTATAGCATGTATAGAATCACCTGGAGGGTTTGTAAAAACAGATTGCTGGGCCCCACTTCCTGAGTTTCTGATTCATAGGTTTGGTGTGTGACCTAAGAAATTGCTTTCCTAACAAGTGCCCAGGTGATGCTAAAATGACTGGTCCTGGGAATCACACTTTGAGAACCACTGCTCTAGGATCCACAGAAGTGAAATTGCTCCATCAAATGCTATGTGTTGTTATATCTCCTCATGCCTGTCTCCTAGTACTCAGGTTAAGTGTAAACTATGTGTATTAGGCACTCCAGGAAAATGAGAACTCTGAATGACACTTAACTCTGCCCTGCCTCTTGGTGGATAAGGAGGGAAGGAAGGAGGGAAGGCACAATAACAGAAGCACAGGGCTTGGACTCTGGTTGCCAAGTCTAGAGGTTTAATTATTCTTCAAAGTTTTTAGCTTGGCATTTGATGTCATCTAGGGTACCATTGTATGAAAGATCTTGAAAGCTGTCATTAGCTCTTTTATGATCTCCCTGTCTACAAATATGGGGTAGGAAAATGACACTGGACACTTCTTTATTCTGGGCCTGGTGGCTTCCTATACAGACAATAGACCCAGACACCTGTAAATACTTTTATAGCGCAGATTTGCATTAGGGGAGAAAGGATGGTTTTACTGTTGTGAAGACAGGGTATTCAGCTGCATGCTGTCCTTACTTTTCCCATGACCCCAAGTTCCACAATGCATTTCTTACTTTTTCTCTTACGTAGGTCTTGTGTATAGGGGAAACACTTTGCTGAATACCTCCTGTGTGCTGGGCACACAAAAATGCAATGGAATAGCTATGTGTGAGTACTTCTATTTTATAGATGAGGAAACAAATGGTGGGAGTAAGATGCTAGCGAGTGGCAGAGGCAAGACTCAAACCCAGGTCCATTCCACTGTAGAGCTATCTGTACTATCTGTTCTCCATCTCCTTTCACAGAGCAGAGGTAAACATCAAAGAGAATGGTTTGATCATAGGGTCCTAAATGTAGCATTTGTGACTGGTGAGTTTGCAGTATCACTTGGGCTTGGCATAAGTCTGGGTTGTGTCATAGGGGCTTGTCATAGTGACTCGTATCCCCACTCTCAGAAAGAAAAGAATTTCAGATCAGGAAGGATCCTTTATTTCAATGCTTCTGCTCTGTTTCCTAAAAGGAAGGAACCAAAGGGATTGCAAAGGGCAGAGGGACAGTTGACTCAGACCGCCTCTCAACACAGAGAGAATTTGCTCTTGGTTCAAATCCCAGCCCTACCATGTATTAGTTCTGAGGTCTTGGACCTTAGTAGCTGTTTGGCATCTTTTTCCAGAAAATGGCTGCCAAAGCAAGAGGCCGTATCCCCTCATGCAGGGTTTTCCAACTTGCCTGCTGAGATTGTTTAAAATTTGGACTTCTAGGTTCTTCCCCTGGAAAAGTTTGATCAGGAGATCGAAGGTTGGACCCTGGAATGAGGCTGACCAAGATATATCACAGAGACCACCTCACTGATCCAGGGGCACCTCATCGACCCCAGAATTATGTAATCTGATGGAAGACTAGGTCTTGCTCATTGCACCTCACTCAGGTAGAGAGACGGTCATTACTGAAGGTGCTCAAAACCCTCCTACCTCCAATTCCCAGGTAGTTTAACACTTGCCCAAGGTCAGAGATTTTCCTGAACACGCTGCAGAGTCCAAATATCTTTGGGAAGAATTTGAATAGGTCTTTAGATCAGCAATTGCTTCTGTCCAGCTGACATAAGGAGGAATTTGAAACATGGATCACAATGGAGAAGAACAGGGCCCAAGTGGTGGCCCTGAATAGGACAAAGTGCTAACAAGCACTAAAGATAAAGTTGATTTCACGACCTTATCTAGGACTGGTTCTGAATGTTTAAAAAAGAAAAACAGAATATTTCCTACTGATGTGTGATGGTAGGAAATTATAACAATAAAATTATTTCTAATATTCATTGAGCTCTTAATCATTGCTGTTCTCGATTTCCATAGAGGTAGAAAATTTTCACCAAAAACTGATGATGTACTATATGCTGACTAATTGAACACGATGATTAAAAAAAGAAAAAAAAAGAAATTTTTCAACAGTCAGAATTAACTCCTTATCTCTCATTTTTACCTACAATGTCTCCAACAGCAAATGGTCTTCCGCACCAATAGAAAGAGCTGACCTTAGTCTTGCCTTTCCAAAATCAGCCTGGCCTTTAATTTTTTCTGTGCATTGTTTGATGTGCATTCTGGTTTGGTGGCAAAAGCTTCAAGAAGGAATGTCTCCAGAGCATGACGTATGCATCACCTGCTCATTCTCAGAAAACAAAATACCACCACCACAACAAAAAGATCCAAATGTAATCATTCTATTTCATAGGAGATGCAAGGTGAACAGAACTTCACAGCAGATCATGGTTTAGGATAAAGAATTACTTCATCAGGAAATAAATCATCTGACCCATTGATCTTATTACCACCCCAGGAATGGAAATGAAAATAAATCACAAAAATCTTAAAACCCAGGGCACCTGGGTGGATCAGTGGGTTAAGCCTCTGCCTTTAGCTCAGGTCATGGTCTCAGGGTCCTGGGATTGAGCCCCGCATCGGGCTCTCTGCTCAGCAGGGAGCCTGCTTCCTCCTCTCTCTGCCTGCCTCTCTGCCTACTTGTGATCTCTCTCTCTCTGTGTCACATAAATGTATATAAAAAAAAATCTTAACACCCCTGAGGTATTAAGTTTTGTTCTGTGTCTGCCTCATATTGGCACTGCTTTTGTATCTGCCTCCTGGAGGTGGCTCCGTTTGGGATATACATGGCAGCCTCAGGCTGAGTATGTGTTTGAAAACCTGTACTTGGGTATTAAACATAAGGAACTTATTTTAAAATGGAATGTGAGTTGTAAATAAGTTATAAAGTAAAAGATAATTTTAATAATCAAAATATAAAGGAAAAGAAGCATTTCTAAAATACCATGGAAGTGGATAGCTTTTCTCCCAAGGAGGGTGGAGAGAATGTTCCTGGGAAGATGGTTATTTCTCAAGCTACTTTCCTGTGGTTGGTTGTAGCTGAATAAGAAAGAATCTTAGGGATAGTCAAGTTTCTTAATGAAATGTAATAGCACTTAAGAGAGTCAGAATGACAAGAATTCCAAGTAGTTGTAAATATGATGTCAGAGGTCTGAAACAAAAATTTGTGAGTTCTACGTACATTCTGAAGAATGATAAAGAGGTCAAGGCCAATTCTGTGAGACAAACTGAAGGACTGGGAAGGGAGAATTTCTATTGAATATTCTTCTGGCCTAATTAAATTAAAGTCTTCTGATACCTAGATGACCCTTCAAGGCACAGAGATAACTTGGTAGTAAGAAGCATTTTCTGTGCCCTGTAAGGAACCATATGGACCAGAAGACGTATGAGAAGACTGTGCCTTTGTCCATTTGGGCTGCTACAACAAAATACTGTAGACTGAGTGGCTTATAAATAGCAGAAATTTATTGCTCACAGTTCTGGGGGCTGGAAATCTGAGATCAGAGTGCCAGTATGATCAGGTGGTTCACTGCAGGCTTCTTTTCTCTGTATCTTTACATGGTGTAAGAGACTAGGCATCCCCCTGAACCCTCTTTCTGAAAGGCACTATTCTTATTCATGAGGTTTCCACCCTCATGACTCAAGCACCTCTCAAAGCCCCCACCTAGTAATATCATCATCTTTAAGGGCTAGGATTTCAACATATGAATTTTAGGGGGATGCTAACAGTCAGAACATAGCAGACTGGGAAGGAAGAAATAGATTATTATTATTTTTAGAAGAAAGAAGATATTTCTGTTTGGTGAACTTGAAATCCCTCTTGTGAAATTATAGAAAAAGTATGTATTGGTCTCTGCCTCCAGCTCCAGGCATAGACCTCCTAAAAGTCTTGTCATTTCCTCAGAGATAAGAGCACTAAGAGCATCTTTTGTTCTAATATTTGGTCTTTGACCCCAGTTCCTGACACATGGCTCCTGAACTCTTATATTTCCTGCATGACAGGAGGGTCTTTTATTCTAATGAGGTGGTTATGGTGAGCTTCTGGGGGGCTTCTGAATGGGGTCTGGTCCCCAGAAAGACCAAGACATGATTATTATTAGAAGTCTGGAATTTTCACTCATCTCCCGTTCTCTTGACATAGGAAAAGGGCTGATGATGGAGTTAATGATTGATTATGCCTACATGATGAAGCCTCCATTAATATACCAAAAGTATGGAATTCAGACAGATTCTATGTTGTCGAACACATCCATGAATCTGGAGGTGATGTACCTCGATTCCTCTTGGACCTTGCTCTATGTATGTCTTCATCTGGCTATGCATCTATATCCTTTAATAAACTGGTAAATGAAAGTAAATGTTTCCCTGAGTTCTATGAGCTGCTCTAATAAATTAATGGAATCCAAGGGAAAGGTGGTCATGGGAATCTCTGTTTGTATCTAAGTCAGACAGAAGTTGTGGGCTACCTGGGGACTTACTATCTGTGACTGACAGCTGAAGTGGATAGTGGTCTCATGGGATTAAGTGCTTAACCTGTGAAATCTGATGCTATCTCCAGGTAGATAGTGTCAGAATTGAATTAAACTGTGAGACACCCAGCTGGTGTCACAGAGAATTGCTTGGTGTGGGAAACCCCCACACAGGTAGTATCAGAAGTGTTGCGAGTATATTAGAAATGTGAGGGAAAAGGAGAAGCAGCAGGGAAGATGGAGTTTTCCTACTTTCCTTCAAAACAAAACTACGGAATAAAATATCAAACAGATATTTTGAGAAATATCTTGAGAAATGTTAAGAAATAAGGTGATCACTTAGAAAGGATTCAGCAAAAATGAAATACGCTCACTAAAGCAAGTTGCTGTCTTGGTAGGGTTTTTAGAGCAATAGACTCAGACAATACGTCTACTGTGTCTGGCTGTTAATGAAGTGACTGACGATATAGCTTTCTTACTCTCCTTGTAGGGACTACATTACAGTTATGTGAAATTTGTTATTTATTAACCGAGATAAATTAACTTGCAAATAAGTTTTTGGTAATCTGCCACAAGACTGTGCTCTCATTCTTGCTGGAATTATCATTTTATTAATCATTCAGCAAAATATATTAATAGAAGACCAGTCAAGTTTCATAGAGATAAGAAACTGGAAAGATATTTAAAAGAGACTGTGATAAATGAATATCTGAAAATTCTTGATTGAGTTAAATGATAAACTGAAGTCTAACAAGATAAAATTGAAGAGAAATAAATAGAAAGTCTCAGCTTGGTTTTAAAGATCTATCAGTGGAAATGCAGCTACAGACATAAATAGAGCACAGACTCTGGAGCTCTGCCTAGTACAGATCCCTGCTCTGCCATTTATATCTTTGTGACCTTGGAAAAGTTACTTTACTTCTCCATGCTTCAGCTACCTCACCTGCAAATTGGAGATCATAAAGTAATTGTCTCTTAAGTGTATATATGAATCAGTATCTATACAGTACCTATAATAACTTAGCACAAAACAAAACACTATGTGTACCAATGCTATTTATCATTACTATTGTAACAAAGAAACAGATTTCAGAGTTTTAGATTAATTTTCAATATGAGCTAGTAGTGTGATAAGATAGTAGGTTGACAAGAGACCACATGAGGCTTAGCTTGCACTTATATAAATATTGTTTGAGCTTGGGTTCCCCAGAAAGCAGAGACTAACACAAAAGCTTATGCACTATTTGTCAGGAAAGTAGGGATGGCCAGAACAAGGAATGAGGCTGGGAAGGATGGAAACTTAATATGTTGGGTGCCCTACAAACCTGGCACTGCTTGATAACAAGAGAGACTGAAAGCTCCACCTCATGTTATCTCATGGCGTGTTGCCATATGGACAACAGACAGCTACTTAGACTGGTCCATCTTAGGGAAGGAAGTGGGAGAATTTAACTGCTAGTTCAGATCTCATGTTGGTCAAATGCTGGTCCTGTGGTTGTTACATAGGTGGGAGTCAAGCAGGTCTACATCATCTTTAAGCTTCAATATCACAGCAAGCCATAGGGAGGAAAGCAAGAGATGCCTACAGAACAAGGTGCCGAACTTGGTTATGAGTCCACAAAACACTAGAATAAGTGCCTGGAAACTGACAAGACAGGTAAAGCCAAAAGTACCTGAAAATGTTTGTCAGAGGTGTCAGATGCAGTTCTAAAGCCCCAAATGGGGGGAATTCCTATTCCACTAAAAGCTCGACAGTTCACCTAAAGGACCATATCAGTGTGTGGGATATAGAAAACACACTGGGATATCAGTGTGTGGGATAGAGAAAAAAAGAAACTGGAATATGTCCAGTACAATAATAACAGGGACCAAAATCATATTCCTAAATAATGGGAGTTAGCCTGGAAAAGCAGATTGTGTGGACTAGGAAATATTTTCATTCATCTTAAAATTCTGTTAAATGTTTTGTTTGAAATCAATGTGTAGAGGTTACAGAAAGGCAGATATTAATTCAATGTAAGGAAAACATACGAATAGCCCCAGTTGTACAGTGATAGGTTGTTTTGGGAGACAGTGAAAAGCCCCCCATTTGGTTGGGGAAGTTGTGAAGAGTATATAAGCATTGAGTGGGAGATCAACCAGAGGAGCTTTGGACTCCATTGCAACACTGTATAAACAAGTCATCAAGAACACCAGGAAACCAACAGTTTCTTTCAAAAGGTTTCTAGAGAGACAGGTGTTTTATTTTTTTGCTTAACAGGAGTCTACTTAGAGGAATCACAAAGACACTTACCAGACTAAGACAAAGAACCTGAGGACTAATATCTGGCAGGCAGGACTAGAAAAGCATGAGGCTTTTGATAGATATTTTAACTGGATATTTCTTAAATATTTGCTTGTCATTGAAAGTCCAAAGTGAATAAAATACATAAGTTTCATTTTATGAAGTATTTACTTTGACTATATTTCCATATAGCTCTAGAGCATGCTTTTTTTCTCAAGGAATGATGTTTTTCACTTTTTGGTCCCTTCAAACTTTTATCATAGCTTAGAACATGAAGAAATTAGAAGTTACTTAATTTAAAATTCAGAAATAGTGGGGACCCTATATATAGAATGTCATGAACCACCACTCCTATACATACCACCAAAGGACAGATCACACAATTGACATTTTTTTTTCTTCTTTCCTTTCTAAGGTCAGAAATGTGGTAAATAACTGTTTTATCATAGAGTGGTCATATTCAGTTGTAGAATCTCTGGGTCAGAAGGAACTTTACAATTCTAAAGTTTATCTGATTTTCCCTTAACAAAGTCACCTCCTCCCCATGATTGTTCTGCTTCTGTTTGAATACTTCCAGCAACAGTGACTCACTATTCAGTAAGTCAGGAATTCTATTATGAGGCCACTCCTCTTAGAAATTTATAATAGTGAAATGTAACTGGAGATATAAAATGTAATGAGAAGGAAAAAAGATAAAGAACAAGAGGTTAATCACTTAAAGAAAAGACAACAAACCAGAAGTCCTTCCTTCATGGAAAGATTGTTTTGCCATGGAAAGTGTATTAGCAAATGAGTAGGGATTATGGTTTCCTGAACTAGTGGATTCTCTATGGAATAAAATAGAGCAGTGTTTCTCAAAGTGTTTGTGGTGAATTACCAATTTTTAAAAGTCTCAGTCCATCACAGACCAACATATGCACATACATAGTACACAGCTTGTGGTAGGTTGACTCACTGCACAAGATCAACACCCTCCCAAACAACCTATATCTCACTCAATGAGTTGAGTTCACTGACCATGCACTTGAATGTCCCAGTAATGACAAACTGTTATAAAAGTTACTTACCTTACTCTCAATTTTTGCTTTTATCTTTTCATAGACTAGACACAAATAATTTGTGTCTAGTAAGATTCTAAAATCTTACTTTGAATGACACTGAAGGGGAGTATACATTGTTGGTCTTAATGTTTATTTTCTGAGATCCTGACATTACTTAGCTCTATGAGAAAACAAGAGCCATATATTAAAAAAAAAATCCCATATTAATTATTCTCTTCTACTTATCACTGTCAACTACACTGGCCCAACAGCACAGTGTTTTGTTTTTTAAAGCAACATCTGATTTTATTTATTTATTTATTTAGTTAATTATTTATTTTATATTTAAGGTAGGCTCCATGCCCAACATGGGGCTTGAACTCATGATCCTGAGTTCAAGAGTTGTATGCTCTATTGACTGAGCCAGCTGGGCAACCTAAGTCATTTCCTTTTTGATAAAAAATTGTTGCTGTGTAATATCTGATAATACAGTCATAAAGTGAAATTTCTAATCTTACAAAATATGAAAAATTTCAAAATGATAATAAATTGATAATAAACTGATGTTGGAGACTCTTAAAGTCACTGACAAAAAGGTTCTGGTAGTGTTCAAGCAGACAACAATGGTAATGTGAGCTACCCTGGGCCAGTGGAAGTCCCCAGATAAGCATTGCCCTCTTCCTCCCTTGAAGGAAAAATTCTGTGATGACATGAGAAGCACTTCAAAAGGAAGTTATTTGACTATCAAAATAGTAAGAGAAACCCTTTGGAAAACTGATGAAGCCCTCAAATATTTTTACAGAAATGATTTTCTTTAGAATCATGTTGCAATGGTCAAATGTATGGTGAAGACATGATGTGGTCTGAATGTTTATGTTCTCCTCCAAATTTGGTTGTTGAAATCCAAATACCCAGTGTGATGATATTACGAGGCAGACCTTTGGGGACTGATGGTATAAGCCTCATGAATGGGATTAATGCCCTTAGAAAAGAGAGTTGCACAGAACTCCCTTGCCCCTTTCACCATGTGAGATACGAGAAGTCTGTGACCCAGAGGACGGCCCTCACCTGATGATGTTGACACCCCAATCTCAGATTTCCAGCCTTGAGAACTGCAAGAAATAGATTTATGTTGTTTATAAGACACCAAGTCTGTGGTATTTTGCTATAACAGCATAAATGGGCTAAGACAATATATTGTACAATTAGTTTTGTAAAAAAATTAAGCTGTCTTCTCATCAATGCTTAATTTATTCTGTGTCTCTCCGAATGGCTAGAGTCTATTTGTAATTTTGTCCAATGTGGTTAAACAACCTTACTTTAAAAAATTTAAAAATAAAGTTTTACTTTTTTTCTTTATTGTGAAAACATTGTCCCTGTTATAAGTTTACTGTAAGCGAGTTTTCTGTTGCTAGGTAGTCTCGAGGAATGTGGATCTTCAAACAGCATTTAAAAACAGCTGAGATGTCCTTCAACAGATGAATGGATAAAGAAGATGTGGTTCATATATACAATGGAATATTACTCAGCCATCAGAATGGATGAATACCCACCATTTGTCTCTACATGGATGTAACTGGGTATTATGCTAAGTGAAATAAGTCAATCAAAGAAAGATAATTGTCACATGGTTTCACTTATATGTGGAACATAAGGAATAGCTCAGAGGACCATAGGGGAAGGGAGAGAAAACTGAATGGGAAGAACTCAGAGAGGGAGATAAACCATGAGAGACTCTGGACTCTGGGAAACAAACAGAGGGTTGTGGAAAGGGAAGGGAGTGGGGGGGATGAGGTAACTAGGTGATGGGCATTAAGGAGAGCATGTGATGTGATGAACGCTGGGTGTTAGACGCACTAATGAATCATTGAACACTACTTCAAAAACTAATGATATACTGTATTTTGGCTAGTTGACTTTAAATAAATAAAAATGTCAATTTTGCATCCTTAAAAAAACCCAGCATAACACAAAACAGTGCCACATCAGTGTGGGATAGCTCTCATGTGATATTGCCTCAATTTCTGGCTCCACATGGTTCAGCAGGCAGTGCATCTCTTTTTGTCAGGCCAGGAGTTGTCCCTCCTTCCACGAAGAGTGATGCAGAATAGACACCTTCTTTGATTATCAGAAATTGCTTCCTGTCTCTTAAAAGTTGGGCTGAAGATGTTTCTTTAAAACACTGAATTTATTAGAATCTGAATTCTACAACCATGTTTAGACAAAGAGGAATATCTCATATTGAACAGTCTTTTCTTTTGATTTATACCAAAGAAATACTATCCCATTGAAGGTAGAATTGCAGAAGATTCCCAGTATTAAGTCTCTTTTCTAATATTGGGTCTACTATGTTCTTATTTGTCTACAGTGTGCAATGTATATAAAAGGAGAAAGCTTTATAATGAAATAATCAATAGAGTAAGGTCAGGAGTGATTAAGAAAGGACATGAATGACACAGTTTATTTGCTTCATTCACCCCCCACCCCCCTTTAGGAAGAGAATGATCCAGACTGAGTTTAGCCAGGCTGTAGAGAAGGGAGGGATCGGTTGAGGCTGGAGTGTTTAAGGAAGACTTCTGGGAGGAGGTGGAGTGGGAGGGATATCCTCTTGGTCAGCTAGGATTTCCATGGCGATGTGTGTGAAGAATGAAGTGGGTAATCCAGAGAGAGGCAGCAGTGTGGCCAAAGGTAAGAAGGTACAGATGACTCTCTGGAATTTGTAGGAAAGAAACACATGTAGGGTTAGAGCTTCACAGTGGAGAGTAAAGGGATATCCCATTGCATTTGAAAGAATGAAGATGTATTATGAAACACCTTCACTGTCTGCCCCCGGAGTCATAAGCCACATGAAACCCCTGAAGTTTTCTCAGCAAAACAGTGACAGAAAATGGATCAACCCCCCTAGCTGAGTAGCAGCACATCATGGTGACATTTGTCCTGCATGGAAGCAAATCCTCACCATATAGTCTCCTTCTGTCTTATAGACAGCTACTTGAATGCTTTTGTAATTTTAAGTTTGTCTCACTAAACATATACTCTCTTTCTTCTAGCCTGTTTCTTCCTCCCTGTCTCTTTTCACTCCCCTACGCTTGTTTTCTCCCTCTTTTCCTCATCTTGCCCCTTCTATTGTTTCCCTCCCACCTCCTACGCCTACCATTTCACTCCTGTCTTAATTCCTATTTTTCAGAGCCCATGGTGATCTTGTTTCAGGAAGGGCTGGATATGCTGCTCTAGCTGACAGTATATTTCATGCTTTTCATGTCACAGCAGGAATCTTTGTTGCTTTCTTTATTTCTCTACAGAGTGTGCAATGCCTGTAAATACATTCCATATTTAAGAGGGGGAAAAAAAGCAATAAAAGCATGAGGAAGGTAATAGGGAGAACTGGCTTCAGGACTCCTAAGGGTATTTCTCTACTGACCCCATTCTTGCTACCTCCTAAAGAAACATAAATTTCATTTGTTGTTCTGCCTATTTTTATTTGTAAAGCTTAGGACATAATTTCTTAAGGTTATAGAATTTTTCTTTCAGGCTTAGTACTATAAATTGTTGGTTATAGGAAATCCAGGAGAGAAAACATGAGTTTGAAGAAGTTGTTTGACATCCCAGTGCACTGGTGTGGTGAAGGTTAACTAGGTAAACTCCAAATTCTTCTATTCAACTGCCTTCTGTCAGTATTCTGGTTAAAACTTGGGAGAGCAGAGAAAAAATATGCAGACTGAGCTGTGGTTCTAGTAGCAGGGGGAATGGGTGGCACTGATACTTTGGGGCTAACAAAAATAACAATAATGAGAAGACTTTCATGCAAATATATGCACCATTTTTCTTTTTTTTTCTTTTAAATTTTCTTTTATTTTTTTCAGTGTTCCAAGATTCATAGTTTATGCACCATACTCAGTGCTCCATGCAATATGTGCCCTCCTTAATACCCACCACCAGGCTCACCCATTGTCCCACCTCCTCCCCTCCTAATACCTTCAATTTGTTTTTCAGAGTCCATAGTCTCTTTGGTTCATCTCCCCCTGTGATTTCCCCCAATTCACTTTTCCTTTTCTTCTCCTAATGTCCTCCATGATATTCCTTATGCTCCACAAGTAAGTGAAACCATATGATAATTAACTCTCTCTGCTTGACTTATTTCACTCAGCATAATCTCCTCCAATCCTATCCATGTTGATAAGAAAGTTGGGTTTTCATCCTTTCGGGTGGAGGCCTAATATTCCATTGTATATATGGACCATATCTTCTTTATCCATTTGTCTGTTGAAAGGCATCTTGGCTCTTTCCACAGTTTGGTGATTGTGGCCATTGCTACTATGAACATAGTAGCAATGTTCTTTTTACTACATCTTCTTTTTACTTCTTCTTTTTACTACATCTGCATCTTTGGGGTAAATACCCAGTAGTGCAATTGCAGAGTTATAGGGTAGCTCTATTTTTAATTTCTTAAGGAATATCCACACTGTTTTCCAAGGTGGCTGCACCAACTTGCATTCTAACCAACAGTGTAAGAAGATTCCCCTTTGTCCACATCCTCTCCGACACTTGTTGTTTCCTGTTCTGTTAATTCTAACTGGTGTAAGGTGGTATCTCAATGTGGTTTTGATTTGAATTTTCCTGATGGCTAATGATGATGAACACTTTTTCATGGGTATGTCTTCATTGGAGAAGTGTCTGTTCATGTCTTCTGCCAGCAGTTCCTGAGACTGCAGCCTTCTGAGATCTGTGTTGCCTCGGGATGTGAGCACACCTGGCATGGGTGTGGGCTCCAGACAGCAGTCCAGCAATAGCAGTCACTGGGATTGGGCTCACCTGGATCAGTATCACTCACAGTTTTAGTGGCATGGGGGTGCAGAGATAAACAGGGGCCTCCGGCAACCACTGAGATGGTGACTTGGAGTGTGCAGTGCCTGTAGGAGGTTGTAGTGTTCAGTGGATTTTGCAGAGGGGGAGTCTGTGTGTTCTGGACCATCAAGAGGGGAGCAGACTGAGGCTTCTCTCTGAGTCAGAGGACTGGGTGTGGACAGCTTACTTTGTACCAACCCTCCAAAAAGCTGCAAAAAGCTGACAAAGAACAAAAATCTCCAGAAAACAAAAGCCTGAAAAACCTGTTTTCACAGAGCCCAGCCCCTTGATAGGGGGCAGGGCTATGCAGCCCAAGCAAGACTGAGTGAAAAACAGCACAGCAGGCCCTGCCCCCAGAAGACAAGCCAAAAGAACAAGAGGACAACAACCACAGGGTCCCCATTAAACTGTAAAACACCAACATCAGGGGGAAACAATATATTAAGCTCCCGATATTGCCCCAAAACCTGTGTATATTTCATAGATACAACTTCTCTTTTTTAAAAAAATTCATTCTTTATTTATTTATTTATTTATTTATTTGACAGAGAGAGAGAGAGAGAGAGAGAGAGCACAAGCAGGCAGAAAGGCAGGCAGAGGCAGAGAGAGAAGCAGGCTCCCCTCTGAGCAAGGAGCCCGACGCGGGGCTCGATCCCAGGACCCTGAGACCATGACCTGAGCCGAAGGCAGCGGCTCAACCCACTGAGCCACCCAGGTGCCCCAAAAAAATTCATTCTTATGACTCTTGTTTTTTTATTTTTTAACCTACTTACCATTACGACTAGATGTTTAATACAACATACTCCATAATAACTTTTTTCTTTCTTTAAATTTTTTTAAAAAATTTAAATTAATTATCTTTATTAACATACAATGTTTTATTTGCCCCGGGGGTACAGGTCTGTGAATGGTCAGACTTACACATTTCACAGCACACACCATATCACATATCCTCCCCAATCCATAATAACTTTTTAACTTGAAATTTTTTCATATTTGAACTTTTTTCATACATATACCTGTGTTTCTTTTTCTTTTTTCTTTTTTTTTTTTTAACATATAGATAGATACAAGCTTCAAGGTAGTCTTTTTAACCTATTGAATACTACCCCTATATATAAACCAGTTTTAATTTCCCCGTATCTCTGGAAAGTTGAGTCCTTTTAACAAAAATAACAAGATTCATCCAGGAAGAACTGAAATAATCTTCCTGGGCCACATCGAGGGTTTATAACCAACTTCCCATCTTATTCTTTTGTCAGTATTTCTGTGTATTTATTTTTGTTTTTGTGCTATGTAAATCTTATTCTTTGGGTTCATTTTGGCTGGGTTTTTCTTCTTTTTACTTTTACTTTTTTTTGGTCTTTTTGTTAGTTTTTGTTTTTGTGCCTTATGAATCTTACTTTTGGGGCTCATTTTGGCTGGGTTTTTTCTTTTTTCTTTTTCTCTTTTTCTCTTGCTCTTTGGTGGTGACTTCCAATTGCTCTGAAACTTTCCAAGGTGCACCTTGCCTGGATCATGTTTGATATATTCAGCTATACATCCCCTCAACCACCTCTCACCAAAATGACTAGGAGGAGGAACACCCAACAGAGGAAAAATTCAGAGACTGTGCCCTCTGCCACAGAACTATTGGAAATGGACATAAACAGTATGTCAGAAAGGGAATTCAGGGTACCAATTATCCAGGCAATGGCTAGGTTGGAGAAGACCACTAGTGGCAACATGGAAACTCCAAGGGCGGAAGTGACGGCTGATCTGTCAGTACTAAAAAATTCTATGAATGAGATCCAACCTAATCTAAATACTCTAACAGCTAGGGTAAATGAGGCAGAAGACCAAATTAGTGATCTAGAAGACAAACTGATAGAAAAGAAGGATCAGGAGGAGGCCTGGAACAAACAGCTTAGAAGTCATGAAAACAGAATTAGGGAAATAAATGATGCCATGAAACGTTCCACTATCAGAATTATTGGGATCCTTGAGGGGGTGGAGAGAGAGAGAGGGAACTAGAAGATGTAGTTGAACAAATCCTGGATGAAAATTTTCCTAGTCTGGGGAATAGAACAAGTGTTTGTGCATCATTTTTAAAAGTAAAATTTTCATAATGGTTAAGAATTTATGAACCTTCTTGAAACACTTAGTGATTAATAATATTCTATGGTTAAAAATATAAGTTCTGATATCCTCATGTCTTATCCAATAACATTTTATTTATCTGGTAATCTTGAAATAAAATACAAATGTAAATTTATTTTCCTGATAATTAAAATAGTCTTATTTTATTATAACCATGTTCGGTGAAAAGACTTTTAAAACTTGCAAAATTCCATGACTTTCAAATTAAATATATTAGTAAGAATATGTATGAAAGTGGGATGCCTGGGTGGCTCAGTTGGTTAAGCAGCTGCCTTCGGCTCTGGTCATGATCTCAAAGTCCTGGGATTGAGTCCCGTATTGAGCTCCTAGCTCCGCAGGGAGTCTGCTTCTCCCTCTGACCTTCTCCCCTTTTTTTCTCTCAAATAAATGAATAAAAACTAAAAAAAAAAGAATATGTATGAAAGTTATGGAAAACCCATACTGTCTTAAATAGAAATAGGAGTTTATTTGTTGTTACAACTGAAAAATTTAGAGTATGGGTGCATCAGACAAGGAGCTAGTCCGATGGCCCAGTGATTTCACTGACCACCTACAGCTTTTCCATGTCCCTACTTTGTTCTCTACAGTATTGACTTGAGGCCGGCTTGTCTCATGAACATAGGATGGCTGCCAGTAGCTTGCAGGGATGCATGTTATCTTGTTCGTTCCAACAGCAAAAAGAAAAAGTTGCTTCCCACAGCCATCTAAAAAACTGCTGAACTCCAGCCTGAGTAGACTAATAGATCAAATGTGCTCATCTCTCAACCAAATGCCTGGGGCAATGGTTGAGGAGGATGGGAGTTGGAGGAGACGACCATGCCCTGACTCAAGCCTCCACTGCACAACGGTCATTGATCTGATCTCTGTGGCAAGGGGATAAGAGCAGTTTCCATTCTAGAAGTTTAGAAATTTTCAGATTGCTATGACGCACAGGTACTTTTATGCTAATGGTTTATAGGTAGTCATGATAATCAGAGCATCTCAATATTTATTAGTAGCAAAGAAGGTACTCTTTAAAAGTACTCTTTAAAAGTCTGCTGATAAGAGGGCAGTGTTTATCCAAGGATTTCTATTGCTCTAACATAGCTCATACTCCCAGGTGTGCATGTGCATGAGAATGGCTGAGAGGATTCCAGCAGGTGCTCAGAAGCCCCATTTGCAGCTAAGCCATGATGTTGCCTCTATACATAGCTGGTTGCAACAGCAAAAGCTGGAATAAACAAATGGAGAATTTTAGAACGGAGGAACATGGGAGGATAGATGAGCCTGGTGATGGGTATTAAGGAGGGCATGGATTGCATGGGGCACTGGGTGTTACATGCAAACAATGGATCATAGAACACTACACTAAAAACAAATGATGTACTGTATGGTGACTAACCTAACAAAATTAAGGAAAAAAAAAGAATAATAGCAAAAACACCCACAAACCTGGAATAAAAGGGGCAGACAAGGCACCTGAGGTGTCGGATACAGCTGTTGTGATCTGAACACTTGTTTTTTGTTTACAAGTGTTTTTCTTCTAGATGTCCCCACTGCCTCCCGTACCCCCCCACCCTCCAAATGGAGAAACAGAATCAGTCATTCTCTTCCCTGATACTCAGTTAAGGGACTCATTCATAATCAGATTTTTCTCTGAATATAGAAAATAATGAATGTAGTATTTTTTAGCCTACCATCTCTCTCTTCCTCCTACCACCTCAGCCAATAATTCTCCTTTCATTTTTTTCCTATTTTTTTTTAAGATTTTATTTGTTTATTTGACAGAGAGAGAGAGAGAGAGAGAGAGAGAATGAGCAGGGGGAGTGGCAGCCACAGCGAGAGGGAGAAGCAGGCTCCCTGCTCAGCCGATGTGGGGCTCCATCCGAGGACACTGAGATCATGACCTAAACTGAAGACAGACACTTAACTGACTGAGCATCCCAGGTGTCCCTAGAGAATCCACCTATTAATTTTGCCTAAGGACATTCATGATTGAGGACACACCATGATATAAAAAGTGGTAGAGCAATGATGTATTGTTTCAAAGTGAAGCAGAAGGATGAGTTGCTGCTACTTAAGACAAATGTCACATCCTAACTGGATAGTGACCAAACATTAGAACTGACATCCAGAAACCACAGTAATAAATCTCGCAATTCTTCTATTGTTTTCTTGCTCCCTCTGAAGTATATGAATAACAAATGATATGGGTTTAATTGTTTGGTAAGACAAAGGGGTAGAAAAAAAATTGTCTTGAGCTGGTACAGTTTCTACACAATTGATTATATTTTGAGATTTGGGAGTGTACAGTAGGATTTAACTGGATTATTTTTGGACCTTTAATTTAACTCATCTGCTTGTGTTGATGGGTGGGGATTCCAATCTCTCATCATTCTTCCTTTCAGGCTCCAGTAGGGAACAGACCCAAAGAGTTATTGGGATCAAAACATTAGCTTCATGAATGATGGCTCAGTAGTCCCCAAAATACAGGCTTTCTTGGGAAATCAGGACTAGAGAAAGTGGCTGAGTATGAGGTCATCGTAGCAGCATCTTATTAACATGTGCTCATCACTAGACTTTGTAAGTCGCTGGTGGGAAGACTGCCGCAAAAAGAGACCTTGAGTTTTCTCACCTAAAAGTGGAAGATCATAGCCTCTTCACATACAGGGTTTTCAGGAGATTCAGCTGCCTCAGGGACCAGAAGCCTTAGCCTCTCACCTAGAAGACAGGGCCACATGTAGGTGGGCCTTCTCCTTGGAAGCAAGAAAGAGAGGAGGGCCACCGCAACAGTGCAGGTGGAAGAAGGTCCACATTGCATCTTCAACTCACCAACTCTGGTAAACACAAAACAAAAAAGGGAGAAAAAAATCAACAAATAAAAAGAAAACAAAGTGCCAGAAAAATACCTCCATAGATACCAAACTTTCATTAGTCAAGTGAGTGTTCCCTGCTCCCTTGACAAGGAACAAGTTAAAACACAAAGAGAGATGGCAAATGCTAACATCTCTCCCGGTGTCAGGAGGCAATGGAGTTAAGTCCCTGACAAACCAACTGGAAGGTGCAGAAACATGGGAAGGGCGAACAACAATTCTCCTTCAATGGACATGTGAATCTGGGGCCTACAGGAGCCTCCCCATAAGCTGAATTTCATTTTCCTATTCACATTAGAATTATATAATAACAGTTGATGTGCCATGTGCCAGATCAGAAGTTTATTGTCTTTCCCCATCACATTCCCATTATGGCTCTGTCTCATGCAAAAATCCTCAACTAGCAGATCAGAATCCACAGTCAGGCAAACACCGCACTGACACTCCTGATTCTCTGCTCGAACTCCCAGGGCAAGATGGCACAGCAGGAAGAGACGATCCCCAGTGCCTTCCACGATCCACTCAAGCACACATTTTGTTGACCCTCAGCCTCCTGGAAACCTCAAGTATGAGAGATACATAAATATCTGATCATCTTTAATTAAAGAAAAGTTGGATACTGAGCCTATTTATATAGTCACAGAGAAGCAGGGTACACACTCATACCTTATGGTAATGGGACTTTAGGTGATGGGGTGTCTAATCCCTGCAGCCTGCGAATTTATTATCAGAAATGGGCTACTCCGTTATATAACATAGACCTACATACTTTTTTTGTAGTCTGTGGCAGAAAGACAAATTGTTGACTATCACCTTCTGTTCCAAACAGTGCCCATGTGTATGGATTATAGCAAACAGCTTTTGCACTTGCTCTTTGGGTTCTCTTTAGCTATTTTAATGAACTCACAGAAGGTGTGAACTAGCAGAGATGGAAAGAATTTGGTCACACATTTATTCTTTCTGTCTTCTTTGGCTGGGGATTCTCATGTATATGAGAACAAGTCAGATTGGTTTTAGGATCTCCAGCAGGGTGACGGAGATGGTTAGCCATCCACAGAGACACACATTCTGTTTCCAGTGGTGTGGACCAGTGACTGGAACAAATGGGAGGCCCAGCCAGAGGCTACATTTTCCAACTTGCCCATGCACTCCCACCAATCCACCTATGACTATGTGACTAATTTTCACTCATACAATGTAGGGGGAACTGATATATCACTTGGAAATTGGCGTGGTGTTGAAGCTGATGTGCCTGGTCTATCTTCTCCTTCCCATCTGCCATGTGGAAGTGAAGGGGTTTTGAGGCCCTAAAGGAAGGTGGAGCCACAAGATCAAAGGAGCCTGGTTCCTGTCTATCTGCCAGTCCAGCACCAACATGTGAGTAAGTTAAATGAATGAGAACAAAGGTAGGCCATGAAGATCTTGCAGTTTTCTCTAATGTAGAGATTCCATTCCCTTCCCTTCCCTTCCCTTCCCTTCCCTTCCCTTCCCTTCCCTTCCCTTCCCTTCCCTTCCCTTCCCTTCCCTTTCCTCCCCTCCCCTCCCCTCCCCTCTCCTTCCCTCCCTTTCCCTTCCCTTCCCTGCCCTGCCCTGCCCTCCCTTCCCCTCCCTTCCCCTCCCTTCTCCTTCCCACCCCTCCCTACCCTCCCTTCCCCTACCCTCCTCTTCTCTCCCCCTCCCTTCCCTCCTTTCCCTTTCCTCTTTTCCTTTTTAGCATGGAGCAATTCTTTAATGACTATAGCCATCTAAGTTTGTTTGTGGAACAAAGCAATAGGTGCTCAATCAATGTTTTTGAATAGATGTTTTTGAATAAATGGATGAACAAACTTTCTTCCTTTTGGAAACTTGTTTAATGAATCTGCCATAAGGGAGCAGAAGATGGTTAATGAGAAAAACCACAGATGTTGCAAAGAAAGATTTTGTTGGAAAAGCAACATAAGAATTAGGCAGAATAAATAACTTCTGAATATTAAGAGACAGTGTTTCCAGATGGCATCCAGATCAGAAGTTATCTTTTATTTAACAATAATAATGGAACTCAAATTTTCTCTCCTACCACAGAAGAGAAGAATGCAAGGCACCTGCAGCAGTCATTTTATAGTACTGGGAAGGGAGCTGAATTTGTTGCATGTGTGTAACTCCAGGAAGGAAAAAAAATTCTAAAAGAGGCAAAAATAGCTAGAGCTTCAGGGAAGGCATTCAACTCCCCTGCAAAAGATAGGTTGAGAATTCTCTGCAGTTGGTTGTGTTGGTAAGAGAAACCAGCCTGATCAGATCAGTAAAGCCGCTTCATAAAATGGCCACTTTCTCACACCACCATCACACAGATTTCCTAAAAAGCCGGCTCCTATAGGCAACAGGGTCTTTGTACACGTTGTCATCTGTGCCCAACGAGTGGAAGGTAGAGGGCATTCCAGTTTCACTTGTGAGCTCTCTGATTTTCCACTGAAGTTTGCAGGCTCATTCGAAATGTCACCTGTTCTGTGAAGACTCTTGCATCCTTTGTCTCTTCCTCTTTTGTGTGTCCATAGCACAATCATCCTGCTGTTACGGATCTGATCATATTGTTATAGTTTTCTATTTATATTTGGTTTTCCTCATGAGACTGAGTTCCTTGAACATCTAGGGTGGATTTGATTATTGTTATAGCCAGAGACATGGCACAGTGTTAAATTTATAGGAGTTAAATTATCCTTCCAAGTGAGCTGATGGATAAATCAGAATTTGTGGAGATATCTGAGAATATCTGAGTTTATCTTAATGCACAATAGAAGTTGTTTCCTTAAGCTAAAGCTGATTATTCTGCAAAGTTTCAGTAAAGACTTTAGTTTGTTTTTGTAAAACCATATAGTATTTCTTCACTTTCCTTTCTTGTAACTCTTAACTCAGGAATTAGAAAAATAATAATAATTTGAGTAATTCTTCTTTGCTATTCTCAATATTTTAACATTTGCTTTTTTAAAAAAGAATATTTTTTTAGAAATTTTAGATTTACAGAGTAGCTGAGAACAGTACAGTGAATTCCCTTATACCTCCACCCCCAGTTCCCTTCTTTTTTTTTTTTTTTTAAAGATGGGAAGATTTTTTAAAAAATTTATTTGACAGACAGAGATCACAAGTAAGCAGAGAGGCAGGCAGAGAGAGAGGAGAAAGCAGGCTCTCCACGGAGCAGAGAGCCCGATGCAGGGCTCGATCCCAGGACCCCGGGATCATGACCTGAGCCGAAAGCAGAGGCTCTAACCCACTGAGCCACCCGGGTGCCCCCCCCAGTTCCCTTCTTATACACATCTTGCACTACTATTATACATTAGTTACAGTTAATGAACCAATACTGATAAGATTAACCAAAGACCATAGTTTATTCATATTTCATTAGTTTTCATTTAAAGTCCCTTCTCTGTTCCAGAATCCCATATATATATGGGATATATATACATATACATATTATATGTATATATATATAAAATAGATATATCACATAATATATAGTTGTTATATCTCCTTAGGTCCTTAGGCTTCTCTCAGGTGTAACAGTGTTTCTGACTTTCCTTTTTTTTTTTTTAATTACCTTGATAGTTCTGAGGGATACTGGTTAAGTATTTTGTAGGACGCCCCTCTACTGTAATTTGTCTGATGTTTGTCTCATGAATAGACTTGTATCATGGGTTTTGGGGAAGAAGAACACAGAGGTAAATTGCCATTCCATCATGACATATCAAGATATCTACTATCAGCCTGATGTATCATGTCAATATTGACCTTGACCACGGGGCTGAGGTACTTTTTGTCAGGTTTCTCCACTGTAAGCTTATTTTTTTCCCTCCTTTCCATACTGTCCTATTTGGAAGGAGGTCACACATGTAATTCACATTTAAGGAGTGGGGATTTGTGCTCCTCTTCTTTAAGGGTGGATTATCTGTCTTCTGGGATAAATTATATGGAATTCTTCTGCATGAGAGACATTTATTCTCTCTTACCTATTTACTTATATAATTATTTAATTTATTTATATCAATATGTATTCATGTATATTCATTTCTACTTTGGGTTATATTACAATACAACTTTATTTATTTTATTGCTTAATTGCTTCCACTTTGGCCATTGGAATCTGTTTCAGTTAGCTCTTATGTCCCTTTGACATAAATATATCAGTTGTGAAGTTTTGTTTGTTTTTATATTTGTTTTTGAACACTTGCTTACTTTCTGGGACTTCAAAATACTTCAGTCTCCTCTTCTTTTATATTCCCTGTCCCAGTCCTTGAATCAGGTATTTCTCCAAGTAGTTCTGGTTCTTTTAATTGGAAAATGGTATTAGAAACCAGGATTTAGGTATTGGTTCTGCTAATTGATAATGGGGTGTAATTGCTTGTAAGCCCTTTCAGCTGACCTAGCAAAGTGATGTATGTTGGAAGGTTTTTCTAAGTGTCTACAAGCGGTATATATATATATATATATATATATATATATATATATATATATGTATATATATAATCTCCTCCATCTGTGTCTATATGAAGTTAAACATGAGTTATTACTGATATCTCCAGCATTAACCCATAACCACATTGATCATTCTAGCCTCTTTCCTTGCTTATCTGATATTTTCTACTCCAACAATGAGAAACCTGTCATCATCCATAATATATTTACTTAATTTTTCCAATATACCCATATAACAGTGTCAGAACCCATACTTTTGTGGGAAATACCTTTATTAACTAGAGCACAGTGCTAGTGTGCAATTCCTTTTACCTTTAGTCTTACAGCTTCCACTTATTTCCAAAAATACCTACGTCAGCACACATTTCCCCTCATCTCCTTTAGTGAAATTGTTTCATACTTTTTAATGTAGTTAGACTTTTTTTTTTTTTTTGGCCATAGTTTGCATTCTATCCTGATTCTCCTACCTCTTAAATGATTTTTTAATTTGTAAACAGTAAGTTTCACTCACTCTGCTATGCCATGGGTTTTGACAAACTCATAATGTCATGAATCCACTACTCACAGTATCATACAGGAAGTCTGACTGCCTCAAAAACCTCAAAATATCCCCTAGGCTTTCCTTATTTAAACCTCCCTCCTATTCTCGAACCCCTGACAACCATTAATCTTTTCGCTGTCTCTATAGTTTTCCCTTTTCAAAAAGTGCCACATAATTAGAATCATATGTTATGTGGACTATTCAGACTGCTTCATTTCACTTAGCAATATGCATTTTAGATTTATCCATGTCTTTTTGCAGCTTGATGGCTCATTTCATTTTTTCCCTCTTTTGACAACTACTTATTGCACATTTACTATGTCATATATATTGTAGTTAAGCACACATAACATAAAATTTACCATTTTAGCAATTTTAAGTATACAATTCAGTGGCATTAGGCACATTCACATTGTTGCACAACCATCACCACTATTTCCAGATCTTTTCCACCATCCCCAGTTGAAACTATGTACCCGTTACACAGTATCTCCCCATTCTGCTTTCCCTCAGCCCATAGTAACCCCTATTCTACTTTCTGTCTCTATGAATTTGTCTATTCTAGGAAACTCGTATAAGTGAGACCATTCAATATTTGTCTTTTTATATCCAGCTTTTTTCACTTAGCATAATGTTTTCATGGATTGCCTCTGTTGTGGCATGTGTCAGAATTTCATTCATTTTTAAGGCTGAATGATATTCCATTGTATATATATGCCACATTTTTTTTTTTTTTTTTTTTTTTTTTTGCTCATCTGTTGGTGGACTTTGGGTTCCTTTTACCTTTTTGGCTATTGTAAATAATACTATTATGAATATTGGTGCTCATTTAATTACTGAATAACATTTCATTATGTGGTGGTTGTATCACATTTTGTACATTCACCTATTGAAGGGCATTTTGGTTGTTTCCAGGGCTTGGAAATTATGAATGAAGCTGGTATAAACATTTGCATGCAGATTTTTGTGTAAACAAGTTTTCAAATAAGTTAAATGAATGCCTAGGACTACAGTTGTTGTATCATATGGTAAGAATATGTTTAGCTTTGTGAAAACTCCCAAACTGTCTTCCAAAGTGGCTATACCACATGCATTTAAACCAGCAATAAATAAAACTTCTGTTGTTCTACAATCTCACCAGTATTAATATTGTTAATATTTTGGATTTTAGCCTTCTTAATTGATATGTAGTGGTATGTTATTATTTTAATTTGCAATTCCTTAAGAATAAATGATGTTCAACATTTTTCATATGCTTATTTGTCATCTGTATGTGTTCTTTATTGGGGTGTCCATTCAGATATTTTGCCCACCTAAAAATTGAGGTTTCCTTATTAAGTTTTTATTAACTTAGTAAGTTTTTTTTTCTTATTGTTAAGTTTTAAGAATTCTTTGTATCTGTTGTACATAATTCCTGTATCAGATATTTCTTCCTGCACTGTGGCTTGGTTTTTCAGTCTCTTCACAGGGTAGATATTTCTAATTTTAATAAGGTTCAACTTACCAATTTTTCTTTCATGGTTCAGGTTTTTGTTGTTGTATTTAAAAACTTACCGCAAATCTAAGGCCAACTAGATTTTTGCCTAGTTTTCTTCCAGAAGTTTTATAGTTCACAGTTTACTTTTAGATCTATGATCCATTTTGAGTTAATTTTTGTGAAGGATGAAAAACCTGTCTAGATTAGTTTTTCCTTTGCACATGAATGTGCACTTGTTCCCGTAACATTTATTGAAAAAGTATCCTTTACCCACTGAATTGTCTTTACTTCTTTGTCAAAATTCAGTTTACTTTCTGTAGGTCTATTTCTCGGCTCTCTGTTCAATCCCACTGATTTATGTGTCTATTCCGTTAACAATACTATGCTGCACTGATTGTTATAGCTTTATAGTTAAGTCTTGAAATTAAATATCTCCTCCTCCCCTCCCTTCCCCCACTCATAGCCCTTCTTCTTCTTCTGAATTGTGCTTCTGTTCTCAGTCTTTTGCCTTTCTTATAAACCTCAGAATCACTTTGTCCATATCTACAGAATAGTTTGCTATGAGTTTGGTTGGAATTTCATTGAATCTGTAGATCAAGTTGGGAAAAACTGATGTCTTAACAATATTGAGTCTTTCAATCCATAAACATGATATACCTCTCCATTTAGTTAGTTTTTTTTTTTTTTTAGTTCTTTGTTCTTTATATGTTTCTTTGTTCTGAGTCTGCTTGCTTGAAATTAATATAGCTATTCCAGTTTCGATTAGTATCAACATTAGTATTAGCATGATTAGTTTATCATTATTCACCCCCTGTCTATGTCTTATATTTAAAGTGGATTTCTTGTGGACAAGTTTATAGCTGGCTGTATCTACTCTGAAAATCTCTGACTTTTAAGTAGCATTTAGAGCATTCAATTATTCAATTTCCCCCCCTATTTCACCTATTGCCCCACCCACCTCTCTTCTAGCAACCACCAGACTATTCTCTGTATAAGAGTCTGTTTGCTTTGTTTGTTCATTTACTTTTTTTCTTAACTTCCACATGTAAGTGATATCATTTGATATTTGGTCTTTCTCTGTCTGACCTATTTCACTTAGCATAATACGCTCCAGGTCTATGTTGTTGCAAATGGCAAGATTACATTCTATCAGAATCTCATTTAAAGTGATTATTGATATAGTTTGAATATTGTGTACTGTGTTCAAACTGATTTGCTTGTTGCATTCGTTCTCTATTTCTCTTTTTCCCCTTCTTTTTCTGCTTCCTCTGGTTTTAATGAACATTTTATATGATTTCATTTTCTCTCCTCCCTTAGGGTATTGATTTTTAAAATATTATTTTTAAAACATTTTAGTGGTTCCGCTAGTTTGCAATACACATTTATAATTAATCTTTTAGATAACACTATACTGCCTCTCAGAGCAGTATATTCTCAATCCTCAATTCTTCCCTTCTGTCCCTTACAAAATTGTTATCACTGATTTCACTTATTCATGTGCTATAATCATACAGTATATTGTTAAATATTATTACTTTGAACAAACATCTATTTTTTCAATTAATAGTAAAAAAGATAAAGGATTTATATTTTATCTAGATTTATTTTCTTTGATACTTTTTTTTAAAAACATAGATCTAAGTTCATCACTTATATCACTTGCTCTTCTCTGAAGAACTTCTGATGATAAATTGTGTCAGTTTTAAAATTTTAAAAAATCTTCTTCATCTCTTTCTTTTAATTTAAATTTTACTCAGTTAACATACATTGCAATATTGCTTTCTGGAGTAGAATTCAGTGATTCATCACATACATACAGCACCTGGTGCTCATCACAAGTGTCCTCTTTAAGACCTGTCACCCATTTAGCCAATCGCCCACCCACATCCCTCCATAAATCCTCAGTTTGTTCTTTATCATTAAGAGTCTTATGGCTTGTTTCCCTCTTTTCTTTTTTTTTTCTCTTTCCCCCTTCCCTTCTGTTCATCTGTTTTCATTCTTTAATTCCACATATGAGTGTATATTTGTCTTTTGTCTTTCTCTGACTGCCTATTTCACTTAGCATAATACATTCTGGCTCCATCCATTTCACTGTAAATGGCAAGATTTCATGTTTTCAATGGCTGAGTGTGTGTGTGTGTGTGTGTGTGTATCAGTATATATATACGACATCTTCTTGATCCATTCATCAGTCAATGGGCCTCTGGGCTTTCTCCATAGTTTGGCTACTGTTGAGAATGCTGCTATAAACATCTAGGTGCATGTACCCCTTTGAATCTGTTATTTTTATACCTTTGGGTAAATACCTAGTAGTACAGTTTTTGGATTGTTATACATTTAACTTTTTGAGGGACCTCCGAACTGTTCTCCAGAGTGGCTCCAACCAGTTTTCATTCCCAACAGTGCAAGAAGGTTCCCTTTTCTTTACATCTTTGCCAAACCTGTTTCTTGTGTTTTTAATTTTAACCATTCTGACAGGTGTGAGCTGATATCTCATCCTGGTTTTAATTTGTATTTCCCCAGTGGTGAGTGATATTGAGCATCTTTTCAAGTGTCTGCAAGCCATCTGGATGTCCTCTTCAGAAAAGTGTCTATTCAAGTCTTCCTCCCATTTCTTAACAACATTATTTGTTTTCTGGATGTTGGGTTTAATAAATTCTTTATGGAATTTGGATCCTAACCCTTTATCAGATATGTCATTTGCATTTGCAAACTTCTCCCATTCTGTAGGGTGCCTTTTACTTTTGTTGGTTATTTCTTTCACAGTGCAGAAACTTTTTATCTTGATGAAGTTCCAATAGTTCATTTTGCTTTTGTTTCCCTAGCCTCCAGCGACATATCTAATAAGGCTGAGGTCAAAGAGATTTCTGCCTGTATTCTCCTCTTGGATTTTGATGGTTTTCTTTCTCACATTTAGGCTTTTCATCCTTTTTGAATTTATTTGTGTGTATGGTATAAGAAAGTGGTCATTTCATTCTTCTACATGTGGCTTTCCAGTTTCTCCAACACCAGTTGTTGAAAAGACTGTCTTTTTTCCATTGGACATTCTTTCCTGCTTTGTTGAAGATTAGTTGACCATAGAGTTGAGGTCCATTTCTGGGTTCTCTCTTTTGTTCCCTTGATCCTAGTGTCTGTTTTTATGCCAGTACCATACTTTCTTGATGACAGCTTTGTAATATAGCTTATAATCTGAAATTGTGAATACCTTTAGTTTCATTTTCTTTTTTAGAATTGCTTTGGCTACTTGGAGTCTTTTGTGGTCCCATACAAATTTTAGGATTGTTTGTTCCAACACTGTGAAAAATACTGGTGGTATTTTGATAGGGATTACATTAAATGTATAGATTGCTTTGGGTAGTATAGGCATTTTAACAATGTTTGTTCTTCTAATCCATGAGCATGGAATGTTTTTCCTTTTCCTTATGTCCTCTTGAATTTCTTTCATAAGTGTTCTATAGTTTCTGGAGCACACATCCTTTACCTCTTTAGTTAGGTTTATTCCTTGGTACCTTATTGTTTTTGGTGCAGTTGCATATGAGACTGATTTCTTGATTTCTTTTCTGCTGCTTTGTTAGTGGTGTGTAGAAATACAGCAGATTTCTGCACATTGATTTTATGTCCCACAACTTCACTAAGTTCATGAATTAGGGTTTTTTTTGTTGTTTGTTTTATTTTTTGTTTTTTTGGGGGGTTTTTTTGGTGGAATCTTTTGGGTTTTCTACATAGAGTATCATGTCATCTGCACATAGTGAAAGTTTGACTTCTTCACCAATTTGGATGACTTCTATTTATTTTTGTTGTTTGATTGGACAATGTTAAATAGTAATGGTGAGAGTGGACATCCTTGTCTTATTCCTGACCATAGAGGAAAGGCTCTCAGTTTTTCCCCATTGAGGATGATATAGCTGTGGATCTTTTGTATATGGCCTTTATGAGGTTGAGGTGTGTATCATCTATCCTTTCTTTTTTGAGGGTTTTTATCAAGAAGGGGTGATGTATTTTGTCAAATGCTTTTTCTGCATCTATTGACAGGATCATATGGTTCTTATCTTTCTTTGATTAATATAGAGTATTACATTGATTAATTTATGAACATTGAACAATCCCTGCAGCTCAGACATAAATCCCACTAGACTTTGGTGAATAAGTCTTTCAATTTACTGTTGAATTTGATTTACTAGTATTTTATTAAGAATTTTCACATCCGGGGCACCTGGGTGGCTCAGTGGGTTAGAGCCTCTCCCTTCGGCTCAGATCATGATCCTGGGGTCCTGAGATCGAGCCCCGCATGGGGCTCTCTGCTCAGCAGGGAGCTGGCTTCCCCCTCTCTCTCTACCTGCCTCTCTGCCTACTTGTGATCTCTCTCTCTGTCAAATAAATAAATAAAATCTTAAAAAAAAAGAATTTTCATATCTATGCCTTCAGGGATATTGGCTGGTAATTCTGGTTTTTAGTGGGGTCTTTGGTTTTGGAATCAAGGTAATGCTGGTTTCACAGAATGAGTTTAGAAGTTTTCCTTCCATTTCTATTTTTTGAAACAGTTTGAGGAGAATAAGCATTAACTCTTCTTTAAATGTCTGGTAGAATTCCCTTGGAAATCCATCTGGTGCTGGCCTTTTGTTTGTTAGGAGATTTTGGATTACTGATTTAGCTTCTTTTCTTTTCTTTCTTTCTTTTTTTTTTTTCTTTCTTTCTTTCTTTCTTTCTTTTTTTTTTTTTTTGAGAGGAAGAGAGACAGGAGGGGGAGGGGCGGAGAGACAGGAAGAGATATTCTTACATGGGTCCCATGCTCAATGCAGAGCCCAACACAGGACTCAATCTCACAAACCTGAGATCATGACCTGAGCCAAAATCAAAAGTCAGACACTTAATGAGTCAACTAGGCACCCTCTTTACTATTTTTAAAAAATTAATCTTGATTCAATTTCTTTGCTGGTTACAGGTCTGTTTGAATTTTCTAGTTCTTCCTGGTATAGTTTTAGAGGTTTGTAGGTTTCTAGGAATTTGTCCATTTCTTCCAGGTTGCCCAGTTTATTGGCATATAATTTTTCAGAATATTCTTTTATAATTGTTTGTATTTCTGTGGTGGTGTGATTTCTTCCATTCATGACTTTATTTATTTAGGTCCTTTCTTTTTTCTTTTTGATAAGTCTGGCTAGGGGTTTATCAATGTTGTTTGTTCTTTCAAAGAACCAGCTCTTAGTTTCATTAATCCATTCTACTGGTTTTGTTTGTTTGTTTGTTTCTATACTACTTATTTCTGCTCCAATCTTTATTATTTCTCTTTCTATTCTGGCTTTTGGCTTTATTTGCTGTTTGTTTTCTAGCTTCTTTAGGTATAAGGGCTGGTTGTGTATTTGCAATTTTTCTTGCTTCATGAGGTAGGCCTGTATTGCAATATATTTCTGTCTTAGGACACCTTTGTTGCATCCCAAAGGTCTGTCTGTTGTGTTTTCATTTTTATTTGCTTCCTTGTATTTTTTTTATTTTTCTTTAATTTCCTGGTTTAACCCATTCATTCTTTAGTAGGATGTTCTTTAACCTCCATGTTTTTGTGGTCTGTCCAAATTTTTTCTTGTGATTGACTTCAAGTATCATAGTGTTGTGGTCTGAAAATATGCCTGGTATGATTTCAGTCTTTTTGCACTTGTTGAAGGCTGATTTGTGACCCAGTATGTGATCTATTCTGGAGAATATTCCATGTGCACTCAAAAAGAATGTATATTCTGCTGTTTTAGGATTAAATGTTTTGAATAAATTCTATTAAGTCTATCCAGTTCAGTGTATCATTGAAAGTCATGGTTTTCTTGTTGATTTTCTGCTTAGATCATCTGTCCATTGCTGTAAGTGGGGTGTTATAAGTCCCCTATTACTATTGTATTATTATCAATGGATTTCTTTATATTTGTTATTAATCAATTTTTATATTTGGATGCTCCCAAGTTGGGGGCATAAATATTTACAATTGTTAGACCTTCTTGATGGATAAACCCTTAATTATGATATAATGCAGGGCGCCTGGGTGGCTCAGTGGGTTAAAGCCTCTGCCTTCAGCTCAGGTCATGATCCTGGGGATCCAGGGATCAAGCCCCGCATCAGGCTTTCTGCTCAGCGGGGGGTCTGCTTCCTCCTCTCTCTCTCTCTGCCTGCCTCTCTGCCTATTTGTGATCTCTATCTGTCAAATAAATAAATAAAATCTTTACAAAAGTATGATATAATGCTCTTCTTCATCTCTTGTTACACTCTTTATTTTAAAATCTAGTTTACCTAATGTAAGTATGGCTACTCCATCTTTCTTTTATACCCATTAGCATGGTAGATGGCTCTCCATCCCCTCACTCTTAATCTGTGGGTGTCTTTGGGTCTAAAATGAGTCTCTTGTAGGGAGCATATAGATGGATTTTTTTTTTTTTAAGGTTTATTTTTTGAGAGAGAGAGTGTGTGCTTGAGCACATGGAGGGGCAGAAGGAGAGGGAGAGAAAAAATCTTTAAGTAGATTCCCTGCTGAGCAAAGCCCAATGTGGGGTTGATCCCAGGACCCTGAGATCATGACCTGAGCCAAAATCAAGGGTTGGGTCCTTAACTGACTGAATCACCCTTGTATCCCTCTTGTTTTTTTTTTTTTTTTTTTTTTTAAATCTATTCTGATACCCTGTCTTTTGATTAGAACATTTGGTCCATTTACATTCAGAGTGATTATTGAAAGATATGAACGTAGTGTCACTGTGTTACCTGCAGACCTGGTGTTTCTGGTGATGTTCTCTGTCCTTTCTAGTCTTTGTTGCTTTTTGGTCTTTTTTTTTTTTTTTTTCTTTCACTTAAAGTGTCCCCCTTAAAATTTCTTACAGGGCTGGTTTAGTGGTCATGAACTCCTTTTTTTTTTTTTTTTTTTTGGTCTGGGAAACTCTTTATCTCTTTTTCTATTCCAAATGACAGATTTGTTGAATAAAGAATTCTTGGCTGTGTATTTTTCCCATTTAGCACATTGAATATTTCCTGCCACTGTCTTCTGGCCTGCAGCATTTCTATGGACAGATCTGTTGCAAGCTTGCTCTGTCTCTCCTTGTAGGTTAAGGACTATTTTTTCCCTTTCCTGCTTTCAGGATTCTTTCCTTGCCTGTGTATTTCATGAATTGGACTATGGTATGCCTTGGTGATGGTCAGTTTTTGTTGAATTTAGTGAGAGTTCTCTGTGTTTCCTGGATTTTGATATCTGTGTCCTTCCCCAGATTAGGGAAGTTTCCAGCTATAATTTGTTCAAATAAATCTGTCCTTTTCTCTCTCTTCATCTTCCGGGACTCCTATGATACAAATATTATTAAATTTTTTTCATTTTTAATTTATTTAATATATTTTTATTTATTTTATTTTAACTTTTTATTTTTATTCTATTTTTAAATTTTATTTTATTATTATTTTAATAAGTCACTGAGTTCCCTTAGTCTACCTTTGTGGCCCATTACCTTTCTTTCCCTCTTCTTTTCAGCTTCATTATTTTCCATATTTTTACCTTCTATGTCACTGACTCACTCCTCTGTTTAATCCATCTTTGTTTTTATGGTCTCCACTTGGGACTGCATCTCATTTTTAGTGTTTTTAATTTTGGCCGGGACTAGATTTTAGTTCTTTTATCTCTGTAGTAAGGGATTCTCTATGCTTTTTACAAGTCCAGATAGTAGCCTTATAATCCTTGTTTTTTAAAAATTTTTTTTAAAGATTTTCTTTCTTTAATTATTAGAGAGGGAGATTGGGGGAGGGGGCGAGTGGCAGAGGGAGGGAACTTGAGATCATGACCTAAGCTGAAACCAAGAGTCAGACACTTAATCAACTGAGCCACCCAGGTGCCCTTATAATCATTATTTTAAATTCTGGTTCAGACATCTTACCTATATTTGTATTGATTAATTACCGGCTGTGAGTTCTACTTCCTGTTCTTTCTTTGGTGGTAAATGTCTCCATCTTGTCATTTTGTCCAAGAAAAAAAAATTAACAAAAAAATAAACAAAAATAAACAAAATAAACAAAATAAACAATTAACAACAGAAACAAAAAACCTAGATCCTGGGTGTGTTTTGGTCTCCTTGTTAAAAGAATCTGGACCCCCCCCCCCAACAAGTAAATAAATAAATAAATGTAAATCAAATAACCCCCATATATATACACACACACACACACACACATATCTTTTAAATCTTCATAATAAAAATTAAATTTTAAGTATTCATTAATAAAAACTTTAAAAAGAATTTTAAAATAAGAAAATAAATGAAAAAATAACAATAAAAAATAAAGAATAAAAGTAAAATGGCAGCAAGATCATATTTTCCCCTAGGAGCTGAAGATTTGCAGCACTCTATGATCAGCAAACTTGATGTGAGAGAGTTCATGCTGGTCTTTTGTGGGAGGGGCCTGTTGCCCTGATTCTCAGGTGGACTTGCCCTAGAGGAAATGTGCCTCCTTACATGTGGAAGCATGACTTGGTGTAAGTGGCTCCAGCATCCACCAGGTGGCACTGTTTTGCTCCCTGAAGTCTTTCAGCACTGATGGGCAGGATGAATATGGTGGCGCCCTGTTCTCTAGCCCTGGAGCTGAAAGTTCATTACCCCCACTCTTCAGTGAGCCATCACAAAAGAGCAATCAATCACTCTTGTGTCCACCAGTTTCTGTTGGAACCCTGCATTCACCCTGCCTGCGTCCAAACTTTTTTTTTTTTTTTTTTTTTTAACGTGAGGTGCACAACTGTGTTTCAAAGCTCTAAGCTTTGGGGGCTCCTGTGGAGCAGACCTGCTCTGTTCCTCTAAGGGAGGGTCTCATCCCTTAGAGGGCCCATCCCAGGGAAGCAGGCACATGATCATTCAGTGGTTAGCAGTTTAGGGCAAAACAGAGCAGAAGCCAGCACCAACATTCACTGTTCTCAGCTAGCTTCCCTTCCTCTATGCCTGGAACAGCACAGTACTTAGTTGCTACTTGTCCTTCTTGTGACCCAGTGGATCCTGAGACCATGGTGTCCCCCCTGGGTTTCCGCCCCCCTTCACCAGCTGAGCACCTTTAAGCCAGACACATCCGCCTTTGTAGCAGAAAACAAAAGTTCAGATTTTGCACTCCCTTGCTTTAGCACTTTGTGGTAGCCTCCCTAAGCAGGCTCCCTTCCTGCCAGCCTATCCACAGCTGCATCTCTTCCAATTCAACTCCCTGCACCTCCTACCTTCCAAAGGGTGGTTGCTTTTCTGCTTGTGGACTTACAGGTTTTGTTCTCTTAGAACTCTGATAGATTTTTTGGGTGTTCAGAATGATTTGATAACTATTTTGCTGTGTTTGAGGGATGGGACATGCTTAGGGTTCCCCTAATCCTCCACCATCTTAACTCTTCTTCTTCTGTCAGTTTTGTTTTTTTTTAAGTAAGACTGTTTTCAGCTTTATTGACATATAATTGACAAATGAAATTGTAAGATAATTGAAGTTTACAATGTTATGACTTCATATACATATATATTGTGTAAGGATTCCTCCATTTAGTTAACTAACATATCCATCCCTTCACATATTTACTCTTCTCTTTTTTAAACCTCTTTCTTTGTGAGAACATTTAAATTCTACTCTCAGCAAATTTTACTTTGTATAATAGGGCTATCAACTATAGTCACCATGTTATACATTACACCCTCAAAACATTTTCATATTAACTCAAAGTTTGTACCCTTTTACCCACATTTCCCCATTCTCCCAATCCCTAGACCCTGGTAACCAGCCTTCTAGTATAATTTCTATGAGTTCATTTTCTAAGAATACACCTGTAAGTGATATCATATGATATTTGCCTTTGTGTGATTTGTTTCACTTAGCATAATGCCCTCAATGTTCATCCATGTTGTCACCAATGGCAAGATGTCCATCCTTTTTGTGGCCAAATAATGCTCCATTATATAGATATAGATAGACACAGATATGGATATATTTTTTTCCCATACCACTACAAATAATTCTCCATGTATATATGACATCTTCTTTATCTATTCTACTGTTGACAGATATGTAGATTATCTCCATATCTTGGCTCTTGTGAATAATGGTGCAATGAACATAGATGTGCAGATATCTCTTTGAGATCCTGTTTCCATTTCCTTTGGATATATACCCAAAAGTGGGATTGCTGGATCATATGGTAGCTTTGTTTTTAATTTTCAAAGGAAACTCCATACTGTTTCCACAATGGCTGAACCAATTTACATTACCATTAGTAGTGAAGAAGAGTTCCCTTTTCCCCACATCCTTTCTTGTCATTTCTTATCTTTTTGATAATAACCATTCTAACACGTGTGAGGCTATATCTCAGTGGGATTTTGTCTTGCAGTTACCTGGTGATTAGTGATCTTTAGCACCTTTCATGTATCTGTTAGCCATATATACGTCTTCTTTGGGAAAATTTTTGGGGTTCTATTCTCTTCTATTGTGTCTGGTTTTGGTGGGGAGGTTTTGTTTGGTTTTGTTTTTATTTTTTGATAATATCATACTCTTTTGAATACTATAGCTGTGTAATATAGTTTGAAATCAGGAACTGTGATTCTTCCAGCTTTCTTCTCTCTCAGGATTGTTTTGGCTATTTGGGATCTTTTCTGATTCCATACAAATTTTAAGATAGATTTTTTCTGTTTTTGTGAAAAATATGATTGGGATTTTGATAGGGATTACACTGAATCCCTAGTATATATTAAGTAGTTGTACATTTTAACAATATTAACTTTTCCAATCCGTGAGAATAGAATGTCTTTTTATTTATTTGTGTCTTACTTTCATTTATCAATATCTTATAGTTTTCAGTGTGTAGATCTTTAATTTCCTCGGTTAAATTTATTTCTAAGTATTTATTCTTTTTGGTGATATTGTAAATGAGTGTTTTCTTAATTTCTCTTTCTGATCTTTCATTGCTACTGTATGGAAATTGCAACTGATTATTGCATATTGATTTTGTATCTTGCAACTTTACTGAATTTGTTTATTAGTTCTAACAGGTTTTTTTTTTAATGAAGTCTTTAGTGTTAACTAAATAATATTATGTCATATGCAAATAGAGACATTTTGATTCCTACATTTCTGATTTGGGTGCCTTTTATTTCTTTTACTTGCTTAATGGCTCTGCTAGGACTTCTGGTACTGTGTGGAATAAAAGTGGTGAGAGTGGAGATCCTTACTTTGTTTCTGATATTAGAAAGAACGTCTTCAGTTCTTCACCACTGAGTATGATGTTAGCCATAGGCTTGTCATATATGGGCTTTATTATGTTGAAGTATGTTCCCTGTCTACCCAGTGTGTTGAGACTTTTTATCATGAAAGGATGTTGAATTTTCTTAATTTTTTTGCATCTATTGAGTTGATCATATAATTCTTACCCTTCATTTTTAAAAAAATGTAGTATATGATTCTGACTGATTTGAAGATATTGAACAATCCCCAAATCCCTTGAATAAATCCCACTTGATCAGAGAGTATGATATTTTTAAAGTACCATTGAACTTGGTTTGCTAATATTTTGTTGAGGATTTTTGCATCTATGTTCAGCAGAGATAATGACCCATAATTCTTCTTTCTTGTAGTGTCCTTGACTGGCTTTGGTATTGGGGTAATGATGGTCTAATAAAATGAGTGTAGAGTGTTTCCTCTTCTTTTATTTTTGAAAGTCTTTGAGAAGGATTGATATTAATTCTTCTTTAAATGTCTGTTATATTCACCAGTGAAGCCATCTGGTCCTGGGCTTTCTTTGTACGCAGGTTTTTGATTACTGACGTACTCTCATTAGTAATAAGTTGGTTCAGATTTTCTATTACATCATGATTCCCCCTTGGTAGGTTGTATGTTTCAAAGAATTTATTCATTTCTTCTAGGTTGTTCAATTTGTTGTATTATAATTATTCAGTAGTGGTCTGTTATGGTTTTTTGTATTTGTGTGGTATCAGTTATAATGTCTCCTCTCTCATTTCTAATTTTATTAGAGTCCTCTTTGTTTCCCCGTAAGTTTAGCTGAAGTGTTTATCTTGTTTGTGTTTTCAAAAGCCAGTTCTTAGTTTCACTGATCTTTTCCATTTTCTTTGTAGCTCTGTTGCATTTACTTTCACTGTGATATTTATTTCCTTTCTTTCTACTTCAGACTTAGTTTATCTTTCTTTTTTTTTTTTAACAGTTTCTTGAAGTATAAAGTTAGGTTATTTATTCAAGATCTCTCTTTTTTCTTAGTGTATGTGCTCATCTCTATAAACTTCTCTCAGCACTACTTTTGCTGCATTTCATAAGTTTTAGTGTGTTTCATTTCCATTTCATGTCTCAAGATATTTTTTAAATTTCTCTTTTGATTTATTTTTGACCCATTAATTTTTCAGGAGGATGTTGTTTAAATTCCATTTATTTCTGAATTTCCTTATTTTCTTTTTGTGTTTGACTTTTAGTTTCACATTATTGTAGTTGCAAAAAGATACTTGGAATGATTTCAATTTCTTAAATTTATTAAAACTTGTTTTGTGGCTTAACATATAATCTATGCTGTAAAGTATTTCATGTGTGCTTGAGAAAAGTGTATATTCTGCTGCTACTGGGTCTAATGTTCTATATATGTCTGTTAGGTTAATCTGGTCTAACATGTAATTTAAGTCCTATGTTACCTTATTGATTTTTTGTCTGGGTAATCTGTCCATTGTTAAATGTAGGTTTTGAAGTTTCCTACTCTTATTGTATTGCTGCCCATTTCTCAAATCTGTTAATATTTGCCTTATACATTTAGGTGCTCCTATGTTGGGTGCATATTTACTAATGTACCTTTTGATGAATTGACCTCTGTATCATTACATAATAACCAGTCTCTAGATGTATGTTATATGAGAAGTCGGACCATAAGGCAGCAGCTTTTGAGGTATTCAGATGCATCCCTTTCAAGGAATAATTGGGAGACAAACATTTTTGCCTACTCCCTCTGCACTGTGTCCTGAGCAGTAGCCAGTTATAAACTCCTTACTTTGCAGCAGTCTTTTGGGACTTGTGAATGGAATCACCATTGGCTTTCAGAGCCAGAAAATCCAAGAATCCATCCCTTGGGGGGCAGTGCAAAAGCTGGGGCATAGATGCTTGGAAGGCATATCTCCTTCCAAGGAGATACTGGCAACCTTGTGTGGGCTACAGGGTGATGACAGTGAAGTTGTCCATCAGTTTCCCAGTGTTGGGGAGAACTGCGGCCAGCCTCTAGATGTGGGCTAAACTAGAATCCTTCAAGTGGCAGCTTTTAGAATATACAGATTGAGCCATTCCAGGGAAAAATTGGAAGATGGGCAATTTTGCCCATTCCTTCTGAATCCTGGGGGGATAATCATTGCAAATACTTGTGTTCCCAGTAACAATTTTTCCTTTGCTATAGTCTTGTGATTCATTGACTTTCAGAGTAGATAGTCTTAGGGGGCAGTCCCTCAAGTAGGAGTCTTAAGAGATGAGACATTAAATGTCAAGTCAAAACTTTTTGCTCTTCGGGGGTGCCCGAGTGGCTCAGTGGTTTAAAGCCTCTGCCTTGGGCTCAGATCATGATCTCAGGGTCCTGGGATTGAGCCCTGCATCAGGCTCTCTGCTCAGCAGGGAGCCTGCTTCCCTTCCTCTCTCTCTGCCTGCCTCTCTGCCTACTTATGGTCTCTGTCTGTCAAATAAATAAATAAAATCTTAAAAAAAAAAAAAAACTTTTTGCTCTTCAGGGAGAAGCTGGGAGTTAGTGGTTTCCTCCTGATCCTGTAGTGCCATACTGAGAATGGTATTTATGGTGAGAGTGGGTCTCAACCTTTATTACCCATTTCCATGTGGATATTTTCTCATTTCTGCATCGTGTAGGAGTCATTAGTTGGTTTCTGGACTTCTTTCAGAGGGTCTTGGTCCCTGTGTAGGTGTATATTCAGAGTGCTTATGTAAGGAGAGGAGTTTGGAGGCCTCCTGTATCATCATCTTGGTTAGTGTCTCTTCTCAAATTTTGTTTGAGAAAATCTTTATTTCTCCTTCACTTTCGAAGGCTAATTTTCTGTATATATCATTCTAGGTTTTTTTTTTTCTTTCATCACTTTAAAATTTTCACTTCACTCTCCTCATCCTCACAGAGTTTCTGAAGAAAATTACACTATAATTCTCATCCTGTTCACTCTATAGGTGAGGTTTCTATTGTCAGTTTGGCTTCTTTCAAGATTTTTTCTTTTGCATTTGTTTTTCCTGGAGTTTGAATATGTTATTCTTTTATACAGAGGGTTTTTTAAAAAAAATTAACATATAATGTATTATTTGCCCCTGGGGTACAGTTCTGTGAATTGTCAGGCTTACACATTTCACAGCACTCACCATATCACACACCCTCCCCAATGTCCCAAAACCAACCACCCTATCCCTACCCACCTCCTCCTGCAACCCTCAGTTTGTTTTGTGAGATTAAGAGTCTCTTATGATTTGTCTCCCTCCCGATCCCATCTTGTTTCACTTTTTCCTTCCCTACCCCCAAACCCCTACCCTTTCACTCAAATTCCTCATATCAAGGAGATCATACAATAATTGTCTTTCTCTGATTGACTTATTTCGCTCAGTGTAATACCCTCTAGTTCCATCCATGTCATTGCAAATGGCAAGATTTCATTTCTTTTGATAGCTGCATAGTATTCCATAGTGTGTATATATATATATATATATATATATATATATATATATATACACCACATCTTCTTTATCCATTCATCTGTTGATGGACTTCTAGGTTCTTTCCATAGTTTGGCTATTGTGGACATTGCTGTTATGAACATTTGGGTGCACATGTCCCTTTAGATCACTACTTTTTTTTTTTTTTAAGATTTTATTTATTTATTTGACAGAGAGATCACAAGTAGGCAGAGAGGCAGGCAGAGAGGGAAGGGGAAGCAGGCTCTCCACGGAGCAGAGAGCCCGATGTGGGACTCGATCTGGGATCATGACCTGAGCCGAAGGCAGAGGCTTTAACCCACTGAGCCACCCAGGCGCCCCTGGCTCACTACATTTTGATACAGAGTTTTGATAGTTATTCTGTTGGTGTTCCCTGAATTTCTGGAATTGTGTTTTGGTATATCTTTCACTAAATTTTGAAAATTTTTGGCCATTATTACTTCACATGTTTTTTCTTTCTTCTTTTTCTGGTATTCTAAATATACTATCATACCTTTTGACTATGCCCCACAATTCTTCAATAATATGTTCTTTCTTTTTTTAAATTTCATTTTGGAAATTTTATACTGACATATATTCAGATTCACTGATTTTTTTCTTCAGCTTTTTAGTCTATTGAAAAATCCATTTTTCCTTTCTGTTACAATTTTTTTTTTTTTTTTACTTCTTGCATTTCTTTTTGAATCTTTCTTAGTGTTTTCATCTTTCTGCTTACAATATTCATCTGTTCTCCCATGTTGTCTACTTTTTCCACCTTAATATATTAATCAAATTTATTTTAAATTCCCAGTCTGATAATTCCACAGTCTGTGTCATATCTGATTCTTGTTCCGGTACTTACTTTGTCTCTTTAGACTTCCTTTTAGTATACCTTGTGATTTTTTTTTTGATGAAAGCCAGACCCAGCTTATGATAAGAAATGGGGTAAATCTCTTTAGTGTGAGATTTTATGTTAATCTGGTTATGAGTTGGGCTGTATTTAACGTTTGATGTAGCTGTAGTTGCCATGGACTACGAATTCCTCTAGTGCTCTTGAATTTGTCCCTATGATGGTCTTTAGGATTCCCTAAGAACTCCTTCTAAGGAGTCTGGGCCTTGCAGCTCTTTCAGCTGTAATCCACACTGAAACTTCGTTAATGTGGTGATAAGGAGTGGGTTATGAGTAGTGTCCTATAATCTTAAAATTAAATTCCAGTTTTTAGTGAGCTTGTATTCCTGGGATGTGAATTTTGCAAGCATTTCTTACATTTTATTCCCTCTCCCTGCCCTCCTTGGGTGAGAAGGAGACCTTGTAAGGCCTAGCTAAAGTCTCTTTCAGGGGAGAGTAGCCCTTTGTTATGGAGAACACACAGAGCACATTTTAAAACGATTATTTCTCCCCAACCTTTGCGAAAGATATGGGGCAATTTTTCTTAGTTCTTCATAGTGAGAACCTGGTGTTGTTCTTGCAAGTAAAATCCATGAAACTGTGGGGGCACCCTAAAACTGCAGCCCCCAAGAATTACTCATTCTTATACTAATCTACCTCCAGCAATTCACCAAAATAACCAAGTGTTCCTATCAATTTATGGCTCCAGTGGCTTTTGCTTTGCATTAGCTAATCTTGACTGTGTTTCTTTGCATTCTCTTGTCTCTAGATTTCAGAGTGGCTGTCTGGCCTGTGGCCTCAGTTCTCTAATGGTCCAAGAAAACTCCTTGATTTTAAGTTTGTTCAACTTTTTCTTATTCTAAAGATGGAAGTGACAACTTCTTACCTCTTTATGTGTTAGAGTTAATACCAGAAGTCTCTTAACATTCACTTTTTAGATTTTAAAGAGGTTTTGACAAATGGATCTTCAAAAATCTAAGTAAATTATTGTTAAAATTTTGTAAATTTGATAGACTGTTGTCATCTTGGAAGAGGAAGAAAGGAACTGCTGTTTGATCTTCAAAAGAAAACTTTTTTCTGCTGTCTGGGTGGGCTTGATAAAGATGTGCGCTTCACTTAGTATTGAACACATTTAAGCCCTTTGTATCTGGGTGAGGCTAAATGGAAAGATGTGATGTTTTATCATAATTAGATTATAAGTATTACTTCATGGGTCATTTATCCTCCTTTGAAAGCATGAAGAGAGGGACAATTAAAAATCTTCTGCCTTTGGCAAAATGTACAGCAAATAAAGTGGCATTTCCTCTGGCCCTTCCCTGATATGCAGGCATCACACCAAGAGAAGTGAAACGGAAAATGATGGCATATCTGGACTGTTAGGTAATACACTCAATTTTACTGCCTGGAAAATTACCCCAAGTGTGCACACACAGAGGACTTTAACAGGAAGCAGGATCACCCTAATTCGTTCCAAAATGTGTCTGCAGTCTTATCTGTGAGAAATAAAACATGCCAACCTGATATCAGTGGATATTCAAGTAGGCTGTGAGACAGATGTGAAATCCCAAACTGAGAAAAACCTGAGGGAATCATGGTAGTGATTTCTTCAGTTAAATTTTATCCGAAGCAGCCAGAGGGCAGCACAGCAGTTTTTGTTTTAAATGCCAAAAAATCTCTCTAAATGGACCCTTATACCAAAGAATTGAACTACAGATGGTGTTTCTTATTCAAGGTTCACAGACGCCTCCCACAAACACCAAAGATATAGTCAGGCATTCAAATGAGAATAAGAATAAATATCTAGAATTCAAAGAAGCTGTTTGAAAAAATGGAAGTAAAACTTTGATCAACTGATCACAGCAGGTAGCAAAAGATCAGCTACATAGAAGGCAGGCAGATTTATCCAATAGCACCTCACTCAGAGGAACCTCCAATCCTAAATAGAACTGATATCCTTTTAGGCAAGTTAAAAGCCAAAATAGTTATTGCATGCATGTAATTTTTAAAAAGTTCACTGCTCCCAATATAATTTAGACTCTGTAGTCCAAAGGTTTTCACTGTTGGTCTATTTTCAAAATAACCCCTGAAAAATTATAGAATAGTGAGCTTGAACTCATAAAAACAGACTTGAGTCGGTTCACCATATTTGTACCTTTGGGAGTGATTCATACATTTTGGAAATTTTATTTTTGCTTTTTTTTGTTTGCTTGTTAATCCTCAGATTATCAGCAAATCTGATTAATACAAACATTTCATTATTGTTAGTAGTTTACATAATGTTTTCCTTTTATCTATTGTCCTTTAGCCTGGACCATAGTTAAATAGAAAGTCAGTTATATTCAATGGCATTTGGGGGTGCAACATTCAGTTTATGAAACAAAGTGGGTTAACAGCCAGATAAATTTCCTTTTTTATAACAACTTAATAAAGCCAGCTAACAATCCTATTGCATCACCCTGTAATCATGAGCTATTGTGCAGAAGAAGATTCAATCCATAAAAACATAGCCTGTTTTTTTGGACTCTAAGTCAGTGTACATGATATGTATGATGGTACCTTTGTAGAGAATGATAGATCATCCAAAATGTTGGGTTCTCCCATAAAATTCAGGAGGGGAGAATAACTGTATCCATTGTTACTCTTTCTCACTGGGTTGGAAAAGCTTGGAGATCTCATCAAGAAGCTGAAAAATTCATTCATTTGTTCCCTTAAGGTTCAGCCTTTCAAGATGTCCAGGCATTCCAATATAGGAGAAGTTCTTCCGGTTTGAGTTGCTTGGTTTTTGCTTGACACACGTACAAAGCACTTTTCTTAAATGGAAGATGGGCCTCTTCTTAAATGTCATTGTGATGCAGAAACATGTTTTTCCTTTTCTGACAGATGCCTCACTCAGATCTGGGTGGTAGACTTTCTACCAACTGGTCTTATCCCAAATAATGTTTTTGACCAGTCCAGAATCTGTAATTTACAAAAGCAAAAAAAAAAATGTTGGTTGTTTCTGATTCATGTTAAGGTCAACCAGGGGAAATAATAGCTCCAAGTCAATTCATGAATGCCTCAGAATGTCAGTAGTTATCCATTTCAGAAGAGAGAGCAGATAAAAATGACAAAGATAGAGAAAAGTGTTCAAAGCTTGTTATTTTGATTTGTTAGGCTTTTTTTTTTTTCCCCTTGAGGAAAAGCTGGCATGTCTTGCACTCTTTCAAAACATGAATGTGAATACAAGAGTGTATTTAATTTAATGACGTATGGAAAGCTACTTAAGGATCTTTAACCTTTTTCATTTAAAGTGGTTATTACTGTTATTATTAATAATATTGCCTTTATTATGTCTGGATTCGTCTTTTTTTCTCATATTTAATTCTTTCACTCAATAAATACTTCTTAAGCATTTATAAATGCAAAGTCCTGACAGCATGACTATTCTGTGCTGCCCCTGCTCACCCACATTTCGTTTTCAGGTGAATTTAATAACCACTTGTCATTTTTGGTATTCATTTTTACCTATTAAATAGCAAGTGTTTATTACTAAAGTATAGAGGAACAAATTTCCATGGCTCTAGCCAGTCCTGGGCACAATACTGAGATAGGAAAGTAATTGTGTGTGTGTGTGTGTGTGTGCGTGCGTGCACGCGCGCATGCACACATCAATCCACCTCTGCTTTCAACATCTCCAAATATACCCTCTGCTGGTACCTCATTTTTTCTTCCTTCCTCTGCTGAATACCCACATCAGAACACCCAGATTCAAAGGGCTTAGCAAGGGAAGTTAATAGTGGTTTAGCTGCTATTACCCAAAGAATAGTTTTCCTATTCATGGGAAATATTTGAAGTGTAAAATGTTTTCAGAATTCAAAGCAGTAAGTCTCTAATTTATTTCAGGTTACTTAATGTCTTGGTGGAGGTAGATTTCTTCCTGGCCAGCAGACTGCCTGGGACATGTCATTCACATCAACCAATCCATCAGCCATTCTGCCTGTTCTTAAAGCAAAATTGATCCTCTTTGTTTACAACATTTGACAGTTGAAAATTTTTTTTAGGCTATGGCATGCACACTCTCTGGAAGCAGTGTATTCAACTGAGTTAAAAGAAGGGAAGAACTCACTAAAGCTGAAGTAGAAGTCCATATGTTAATACTTTTTGGGGAGATGACTCTTTGGGGCTTGGATTCTGCATCAGCTCCACATTTGACATCTGCAAATTTTAGACTATATACACCTTATACACCTTATACACCTTATACAAATAGGTGTTCAATAATTTTTTAATGATTGAGAGTCATAAAGGCAACCAGTGGTTGCTCTGTTCGTCAGAGAGAAATATATCCATCCTAATTTCTGTGTCTGCGTGAATCCAAACATCAGGTACCAATGAGCCAAAAATGATTATTTCCTTTTAATTTCTCAGAAATGATGAATATTATTTTAGGTTTGGACTTAAGTATTCAAGATAGAGTATATTAAGAGAGTTAAAATTCATTGCATATGAATTACAATTTGGATGCTTAACCTTTTGGTAAAACATAAAAACAAAAGCAAAAACCTAGAAAATGAATGGTTTTGACAAAATAGGACTTTTTATCCTTCTAATGAGAATCATTTTATTATTTTTTTCTGATTATGGAAGTAATACATTCATTGAATAAAAATTAAAAATGCAGGAAAATGTTTTTAAATGTACCACCTAGAAGTAACTGCCGTTATTATTTTGCTGTATAGCCTTCCATTTTTTTCAATGCATATTGACATGTATATGCTTTTGAAAATTTCTACTAGATGAAATCATGTTCAAAGATAATTTTTTAACTGACCTTTTTGCCCTACATGTACTTGTCTTTGCAAGTTGATAGATAGCAATCTAAATGGCCACATGAAAATTCCATGACACAAATTTATGGAGACTGATGGACACTTAATGCTATCATCACAGTTTTACTTCTAACACACATTTGTAGAAACTTCTTGCTCTTGACCTGCTTCCAGAATGTTTTTAGGCCTCTGAAATGAAGATGTCAATTGAACTTTGCAAATCACTGAGTGATCACCATATAGTCTGGACCTGGGCAGCTACTGATTCTGGCTGAGATGCATGAATCCTCAGGTTCCTGCTTTCCTGGGGAAGAAATATGCTGTCCCTCATAAACAGAGCAGTACTTTGAGAAACTGAAATTAGTTTTTCATGCAGCTTGGAAAAGTGTGTATCTTGTTTCCCACACCCTGCTTCATATCTGCTTACCCTGAAGGCTTTGGAAATCCTATTACATTTATCTACATAGCTCTTACTTTTCTTATAGAAACATTACACTTTGCAGAAATACCAAATAAATATTTGTTTAAATCTATGTCACGATGAATTTTCTGCCTGCTAATAATAATATTATCTTATGTGCAGTAGGAGTGGGGCATTTCAAATTTAGGAACAAGGATTTTTCTGCAGGAGGACTTGCCATGTGGGTTCAGCTTGTGGGTTGTTCTTCAATTATCTTTTTTTGGAAATAAATTCATTTGCTGATTTAACTCCAACTTGTATTACTCTGATTTTGCTGTTAAAGCAGGAGGAAAAACTAGTTTCTCTAAATATTTTTACAAATATTTTATTGGGTTGCATTTTCACCTCACAAAATTCCAACTTCTGAAGTCAAAAGGAATTTATTTATTTTTTATTTTTTTGCCAAAGGAATTTAGAGAGTGCATAGATCCTGAACCTAGAATACTTGAATGGACTTAAGGAGTCCATGATCCCCAGAAAAAGTTTGCAAATGTGTGTGTGTATGGACATATGTGTGTATCTGTTTTTCCTGCAGATAATGTCCAAACTTTCATTAGATTCCTAAGGGAATCCATGATGGAAAAAATGGTTAAAAATCATTCAATGTTCTCATTTAGAAGGGAATAAACTGAAATCCATGAATCTTTCCTAAGTTCAGAGAGCTAGTCAGTAGCAGAGTACAAATTATGCCGCCCTCCTAAATTCTCCTTCCAGGCAAGTGGAGTCCACAGTTTTATATAGTGGTTTGTTGGCCAATGTTTAACAATTGGCTCTCAAAAAATATGCATGTATGTACAAATATAACTTTATTATAAATGTTATTGATATTAAGGATGTATATCACACTATATACAAGTAACAAAACAATATAATACATTTTATTATAAATTACATACACCTATAACTCTAGTATGACTTGCTCTTACTTACAAAATCCACCATCAATTTTTATAATTCTGTTGTCAACAGTAGTGACACAAAATCAAATTGTGATTATAATCAAGTATAGTTTGAACATAAATGTTGAATATACAAAAGTGAAACAACTCATTTGACAGTGAGATGAGTGATTTTTTAACTGAAACTGATGATAATTTTCAAATGCTATGATATTGACAATCTAACGAATATAGACACCCACACTTTTCAATTAACTGCATTTTAACATTTTTCTTATCTCCTTTTTTAAGCCTATACAATCAACACAATAAGCCAAGCCCCAATTTATAGTGTTTATCAATTTCCATACCGTGAATATTCCCATGATGGCTAATTTCAAGTTGCCAATGAAACCTCACTGGAATAGATGTTGAAAATAGATGCCTGGTGGGGCGCCTGGGTGGCTCAGTGGGTTAAAGCCTCTGCCTTCCGCTCGGGTCGTGATCTTAGGGTCCTGGGATTGAGCCCCGCATCAGGCTCTCTGCTCAGCAGGGAGCCTGCTTCCTCCTCTCTCTCTGCCTGCCTCTCTGCCTACTTGTGATCTCTGTCAAGTAAATAAATAAAATCTTAAAAAAAAAAAGAATAGATGCCTGGTAAGACACTGTTATGGAGTATCTTCAATATTCAGAAACAATAGACGTAAACAACCTCAATAGTATAGACAAATAAATAGTAAAATGCAATAAAATGACTAGGTAGTAATGATCTTTTAGTATTAACTATCCTTATTTTTAGAGTAACTTATTTAATTGTAAGTTTGTATAATTTAATTTTTAACAATGGCTAAGTTTAACAACCACCTCACAAAATTCCTAAAACTTTATTAACTGGCTCTCAGGAAACAGTTAAAGCCAAGTCTAACCCACTGCTGGCTCTGTCCAGACAGTGGTTTGCAAGACCCTGAGCTGAGTATCAATAAGGAGCATAGCTAGGCTAACGAAGTCCCAGGAAAATGGATGGAATAAAAACAGGATGTGTGACAAAGACAGGCTCTTCGATGGTTGTGTAGCTGGTGCCATTCTCATTTGTGGATACTGTAAACCAAAGCAAAACACATGCCACTTTGTTACTATCAGAAGAAGTTTGGTTTAAACCTATGCTAATATGATACTGATGATCAAACAAACTGGGGGAATAAATTAAAACTCCCACAAGATATTCTTTTGATGAAAAATGATTGACCAGAGAATTAGATTTTGTTAGTAATGAATTATTACTTTGAATCAAACTATTGATACCTTTTATGAAGTTCAGATTTAGTAGTGGAAGGAGGTAAAAGAATTGACCAACATGTGCATGATTAAGATTAAGTCTGTGTTAGAATATTTAGTAAGCTAAAATGTTTCTTAAGGCAGTCCTAAACTTGACTGCATAATAAAATAATTAGTATTTTGATGCTTATCCTTCCGCTTTTTCTGTTTTACAAGTGATATAAAAAGTGGACAAAGAAAAAATGATGATGAACAATTTATAATTAAGAAAGTTTGACCAAGGTTCAAGGAGTAGATTGGGTTAGTACCGACTTAATCTCAGCTGTCCTTTCTCTGGGGATGACAGAAACCAGGATACTGATCTTTGGCTAAACCTAGGTGAAATGTACCCCACTCCTGGGCACTAAGGTAGAACAGGACAACCTGTACCAGCTTGTCAGTATTGTTTATAGGAAACATGGGTAAATTCTTTGCACCTGGTTCACGTTTTCTTGGTTTCTGCTACTGGGTCTGCTCAATGGCCTGGGTTTGACTATGTGACCTGGGGTAAAAAAAAGACCCTTCTTTGAATAGGTGGTTTTTCTGAGAACAAGAATCTTGCACATATCTTGGTGGTTCGGACTTGAAGACAAAGTGCATCCCATAAAACTGTAAAGGTAACTGGAATCTGTGCTTGGAGATCTCCTTCCTCTGATACCGGTCTGGGCTTTATTTTTGCTACTGTGCTATAATCTCTTACCTTTACTAAAACCTTTAGTTAGTACCACCTGAAGAATTCATGCAGCCTTTCATTTTTTTTTTTTCTGATCCTATATAAATGCTGCAACAGTGTGTTAATTTTTCTTTTATACAGTTAAACGAAGTGACTAAGACAAATTGACTATTAACAAAAAGGCAAACATACATCTGGCAGCTGCAAAAACAAAGAAAAGCAGATATCACATGACTAATATCAGGCAGCCCTCGATTCATGGATGAAAGCATTAGTGCAACAAAAAAATGAGTTCATAATGATGAGTAGTAGAATTCACAATGACAATATAACTGTGAATGTTTTGGAACAAATAACATCATTATGAGAACATTAATCAAATCTCAAAATTAGAAAGGAAATGGCACATGATACTGGACAAGCAGATCCATCTGTGCTCCTCGTGGCCCTCATGTGACTGTGGCACAGTGATTTTCTGCTCAGATTCTGGAGGAAGAAAGCCAAGATTCATTCACATCCTCGCTCCTCCCTGTTCAGCTGTGTGATGCTGCTTTGCTCTCTAATCTTTCAGTTTTGTTTTCATATAGCCAAAATGGGGATGATAATTGTTGAATTGCTGCGTTGTACGCCTGGAACTAATGTAACATTGTGCATCAACTATACTTCATTAAAAATTAAAAATAAAGTGAAAAACAAAAGCAGAATGAAGATGATGACATTACCTACTTCAATGGTTACTGTTTGGATTTAATGAGATAATACCTACAAACTTCTTGGCATTTAATAAGAGAAAAACAAAAGTTAGATATTATTGTTTTGAAAGTTCTTATCACAGGGGCACCTGGGTGGTACAGTTTGTTAAGCATCTGACTCTTGGTTTTTGTTCCGGTTGTGATCTCAGGGTCATGAGATCGAGGCCCATGTTGGGCTCTGTGCTGAAGGGAGTCTCCTTGAGTTTCTCTCTCCCTCTCCCATTGCCCCTCCTGCTCATGCTCTGTCTCTATCAGTCTTTCTAAAATAAATAAATCTTTAAAAAATAAAAATAAAAATTATTATAACAACCTTGTTTGAACATCAGTACCCATTCTCTCCAAATCTTTCTGGCAATCTTGGCCATTGGGGTGGAAGAAATGAAGATTTTTTTTTTTTTTTACTTCCCCATACTACATGATTAAAATATCCCATCTCATAAAAGGGGTCTTCCAAAAAAGCAAATTTTTCTTCTTTAGATGTGCGATTTTAAAAAAACAAACAAAAATCTTTGTATCTAAGAATTCTAGTTCCCAAAGATGATCTATTCTATCCTATTTCTATTGAGACAGATTAACAATAATGTTTTAGTTCAAGATGTCTAAATCCATGAGCTTAGTAACTGGATTCCCTTGTCCTTTTTCACTTTATGCCATCTACTTAACAAAAACAGATAAAAATCAATAAATGTTATGTAAAAATTTGACCTTTGGAGCTGGAGTCAAGGCTGAATGCCAAAAGCCATAATTTAGTACCTAAATTACTTTGATCTTATTTGTACCTATTTTATTGAACAAAATTATCTGAACAAAAATATTCTGCTGTGAAAATGATATACCACCTTTAAATGCTTCATTGGGAATAACATTTAAAAGACTAATGGCAACCATCCTCTTCTACTTTGTACTAGTATTTTGAAATTGCATTCATAAATCATTACTAAATGAACTCATTATCTTTGGAGAACCACATATGTGAATTAAAATCTCATCACTCCATTTTGCTACATATAACCTTGTTGACTCTTTCATTTTTCTTTTAAGTTCTAGTAAGTCTTTGGTGGAAAATTTAATTTGAGATAAAAGTTATATTTCCATTGGCAAAAAATTCCACATTGGCTATGTCCTAAAGGAACTAGAATCAACTTAAGATCATAATAATTATTAAGAAAAAAGGAGTCAGATTTTTATGAAATTGATTTTTCATACTAAAAAATGATAAGAACTCTAGGGAACTGATACTGAATAATACTTAGCAATTGTCTTACAATGGGGCACCTGAGTGTCTCAGTTGGTTGAGTGGCTGCCTTCAGCTCAGGTCATTGATCTGTGGGGGACTCCCTGCTCAGCAGGGAGTCTGCTTCTCCCTCTGCTCCTTCCCCCTGCTCCTGCCCCCCCCCAAATAAATAAATAAAATCTTTAAAAAAATTGTTCGGGGGGCCTGGGTGGCTCAGTGGGCTAAGTCTCTGCCTTCAGCCTAGGTCATGAATTTAGGGTCCTGGGATAAAGCCCTGCATGGGCTTTCTTCTCAGCAGGGAGCCTGCTTTCCCCTCCCTCTTTGCCTGCTTCTCTGCCTACTTGTGATCTCTCTCTCTCTGTCAAGTAAATAAATAAAATCTTAAGAAAAAAAAAAAAGAAATTGTCTTACAAGTTAGGGAACAAGAGTCACATAAATTTAAATATTTACAGGTTGAGATTGATCTACTGTTCCCTCTCTCTTCACTCTTAGAAACACAGGAGTGAAATAAGAAATCTTTATTTTACCGTAATATAAATTGCCATTTGCTTAGAAAGATTATTTGTAGAACATAAGTGTCAAATGAGTGGTAAAAAGAAATAAGGTCATATTTTATATGAATTTGAAATTAATACAAAATTATTAGTTATACCCATATTTCTCCAAATTTTAAAAGCTGTATCTAAATTTCACAGCCGGAACTATAGATTATGTTTTTTCTGTTGCAAAATGTTGGTACCACTTCAGTTGGTAAATAGAAATGCCCACTATCCTTTGTCAGAATTACATATTACTGTGTATATACAAGTAATTTGGGGGGACTACTGTGCTATTATTTTAACACTATAATTAAAAAGTTTTTTCTGTAGTGAAGTCATTTAGGTGTTCATTATCTGATTGTGCTAATACTAATGTTTAAAAATATACTGATGTTTAAAAATACTAATGTTTAAAAAATGCTAATATTAATGTTGACAAAACCAAGACTTTGGAAGAAAAAATAGAGATATAACTAAAACATAAGGAAGGTAAAGCAGTCTCCACCACCAAGAATTTCTTCTTTAGATTAGAGATAAAGCTGAAAAAAATAAAAAGCAGAATCAAAGCAATTCTAGTGGTTATAGCTGTATACATTAGAATTAAACACCTGTCATATTCTCATATGACAATATTCATATTAAAATATATCAGTTTTGAATTATGTGAGATCCTTGATCTGTCCTCCTCACATAAAACACGATTGATGGTACTCAAGATTCATAGGAAAGATGATATGTCTAAAAAGGTAACAGTAGAAATTGAAAGCAGATTGTAGTTCCTAAAGCTGGGGATGCAATAGGGATTAACTGTCCGTGAGCATGAGGAATCTTATTGGAGTGATAAAATGTCTAAAATGAGTCTGGTGGAACTAAAGTGAAGATGTAGCAGGGCTGTTTCTTTCTGCACCTTCCAGGAGCAAGTCAGCTTCTTGCTTCTTCCAGTGTCTCCAAGCTTCTGGCATTCCTTGGCTGCTGGCTGCATTGCTCCAATCTCCGATTCCATTGTACATCACCATTTTCCCCCAATTCCCCACTAACTCTTCTGCCTCCCTCTTATAAAGGTCCTTGTGGTTCCATGTAGAGCCTACTAGGTAATCCAGGATCATCTCCCTAAATCAAGATCTTTAACTTAATCACATCTGCAAAGACCCTTTTTCGGTATATGGTAACACATTCACGGATTTTGTGGATTAGGACATGGGTATCTTTGAGGGCCATTCTTCAGCCTACAACAGGTGGGTAGAGAAGAAGGCAGAGACTTTGATTCATTCATTGTCTCCACCTCTAGCACTCTACCTAGCCCCTGGCCAATAGGTATGTGCCAAGTTGAGAAGCAGATACGAGGAAAGGTACAGAGGTTGGTATGAGCAATACATGTCCTGAGAACTCTGAGAATTCTGTTCAGTGTGGGCTGAAGGATTAAAGTAGTAAGAATGGAAGAAAATGGAGTGGAAAGGCAGTTTGGGGCCAGAACGCTGAGTGTCCTGAATATCAGGTTGTTTTTAAGATTTAAACTAATGAGGAACTATTAAAGGCTTTTGATTATAGGAAAGAAATTATTATAAGGGACATTGATAAAAGTTAATTTGGTGAATACCAACCAAATTAGAGAGGAAATACTAGAGGTAGATATACATTCAGAGGCTACTTCAGCAATCTGACCATGGAATGATGGGACTTGGACTTTAATTGTGGTGGTCTTAAGAATGACATGGCAGAAGCTAAAGTAATACAAATGAAGAATGATCAGCACTCCATAGTGAGTCTCTATAAAGTGGTATATCTGTTACAATTGATCACATTTGGTCTGCAAGGAATAGAAATTTAGAAATTTGGTGTAATTAAATAAAAGTTATTTATTTTCTCCTGTTATGTGGAGAATGAAGGTAGGTGGCTATGAATTTACATAAAACAATTTTTCCTATCATCTTACATCAAAATCCAGATGGGAATATTGGGCTATTGAATGTCAGACCAATCTGTTTAAAAGATTTTTTAACTGTTTACAAGTAGGAGACATAAACACAAAATAAACTGTGTTTCCCTTCTAAAAGGGAAGGAGGTGGCAGAATGTCTTCCTTAGGACCTAGCAAGGGTTTCTCAACAATAAGTAACTCTTCGCAAGGTACTCGTCAAGCTGATGATCTTGAGAGAGACCAAATTACAAAGTCAGGACTTGCATAACTTAGATATGTCTGAGACAACTTCAAATCTTTTCTGTCTATTGATTATATTGGAGTTGGAAGGTGTGAAGAATAGGAAATGCATTTTGTAATGGCCTTTTTGTCTAATGATTTTTGATAGTGACTGTATCTCCTTTCTCTCTAATATCTTTTTTTTTTAAGATTTATTTATTTATTTATTTGACAGAGAGAGAGAGAGAGAGAGAGGGAGCACAAGCAGGCAGAGAGGCAGGCGGGGGGGGGGGAAGCAGGCTCCCCGCTGAGCAGAGAGCCCAATGTGGGGCTCGATCCCAGGACCCTGAGATCATGACCTGAGCTGAAGGCAGAGGCTTAACCCACTGAGCCACCCAGGTGCCCCTCTCTCTAATATCTTAAGAAGAAAAAAAAAAAGAGAGCCTTCTCTCTTAGATCATTCTTGGTGGTCACAAATGGGCAGGAAGTGAGAAAAAAGTCTTTTTATACAAACGTTCTTCCTTTATAATTATACATGGCTGTCTGCAAATCGCATTTTAAAAGTTCTTTATAGCAGAAATGATGTTGCAGATATGATGAACTCATAAATTCACAAATAAGAAGAGTTTGATAACTAGCAATTATCAAAAAGTAAAGGGACATAAACTAATAATCCTGAAATTAATCATCATTTACAGTTTGAAAAAAAAGACTAAATTACATTGTATTCTAGGATTATCAATATGGTTGTACTAAACATTAATTCCACTCTTCACTATAGGTTTTAAAAGTTAACTTCCCAAAGCAGAAACTGTGTATGGCATCCACCCCTCCCTGAACTTTTCAATCAATCCTTCCCATCACTGAAGGCTTTTTATAATTTCATGAGGGAAGAAGACATGAACATCCCAGACACCAGCACGTTTTAAGAAAAACGTTTAGAAACATTGCTGCTTAAATATCAATGTGATAAAAAAATAAAATATCCACAGTCACATGGGTACTCTTCTTTCCCAGTTCTCCAGTACTTTCCCCAACACCCCAAATGCTAGTTCTCCTTTCAGGGAGAAGCAGTTTCTTACCTTACGACCATCAGTTAGAGTACATTTACCAAAAAGGTGTCATCTTACAGGCTCTCTCTTATTCTTCCTACTCTTCCAAGCAGGTGGGGATTAGGTGAGTTGAGAAGTTTTGCTCTCCAGACTTGGACCTCTCTTCCCAGGTCATGTGGGCTCAGACCCTACCCTAAAAACTAGCTCTCTCTACACATGTATCTGAGAGAACTCAAGGTTAAGATTCAAGAGGCAGTAGAAGATCTATGCCTTTCGTTCCAATTACATTTCTTCACCTCTGCCTCAGGAGTCATCAGATATTGTCTTGAAGAGTAATTTAATTTAATTTAATTTAATTTAATTTAATTTTAGGAGAGAGAGAGCGAGAGAGCAAATGGGGTGAGACAAAGGGAGAAGGAAAGAGAATCTTAAGCAGGCTCCATGCTCAGCACAGACCCTTATGGAGTTCAATCTCATGATCCTGAGATCGTGACCGGAGGGGAAATCAAGAGTCAGACACTTAATTGACTGAGCCACCCAGGTACCCTTCAAAGGGTGTTTTTAAAATTTCAGTCCCACTCTTGTTCTTTGAGTAGGAGACTTAAAGGGTGAGGACAGAGGTGACGATTAGCCGAGCATTGCCTCCTTGTCTGTGATATCACTGAATACCTTCACATTTAATTATCCTTCATGTAAATTGGTATAACCAGTTGGAGAGCCATGTGGCTATATTGAGTAAAGATAAACATTCACATACCTTCTGGCCAGCGATTTCACTCTATATATAGAAGCTTTCACACATAAGAAAAAAAAAAGCATACAAGAAAGTTTGTTGCAGCTTTGTAACAGCAAAAAAACAAAACACAAAAAACAAAAAACCACCAAAACCCCCCCAAAGCCCCCCAAAACCTAAATATCTATCAGTAAATGGATAAATGGTGGCATATTTGTAAATTAAAATATTATTCAACAGTAAAATGTGAATGAGCTAGTGGTCCCATACTTCTCATTTATAAAAATACTATGTATTTCATGAAAATAATACTATATATTTTAATAGAGGCATATGTTTAAATTGAAATTCAAAATTGAATAAATTTAAATTGAATACATTAAACTGAAAATGAGAGACACCAAACTCAGGAGCATTATTAATTCTGGGTAAGGATACCAAGAAAGAAAACTGTGTAGAGGTACAAAAAGCTTTAATTGTAATATTTTAATTTTTTAGGCCATGTATGGGATACACATATGCTCATTACATTATTCTTGATACGTTTTCATGTGCCTGAAATATTTTATTCCTAGAAGTCTTATAAACTCCTAAGAGAAATCCATATCACATATCAACCATTTACAAAGAGAGACACAAGGAATAAGTGCTTTCGAGAAACTCTTGTGTTTTCTTTTCATTAACAAGGTAAATCACTCACTAATAAAACTTTTTTCCTTTGCTTGCCTAGAATCTGAGAACAAAATCTGAGCTCCAACTTTAGTAACCAAGTAAGACCCTGTGTTTTGGGGCACCCGGGTGTCTCAGTGGGTTAAAGCCTCTGCCTTCGGCTCAGGTCATGATCCCAGGGTCCTGGGATTGAGCCCTGCATCAGGCTCTCTGCTCAGCAGGGAGCCTGCTTTACCCCTCTCTCTCTCTGCCTGCCTCTCTGCCTAATTGTGATCTCTGTCTGTCAAATAAATAAATTTTAAAAAAAGACCTGTGTTTCTTTTTTTCCTCCCAGACCTCGATTTTCTTTCAAAATATGCATTTTTTTCTGGTCCTGCATTTGTTTATTCTTTTTTATGGTGTTATAAGCCTCTTTCTTTGAGGAAGAAGAGTTACAAATAAAAGTATGAAAACTATTTTTATGTTCTAGTTTTCTTTTTGTTCACATAAACATATCAACAGGAAAGAGCTGTGTATCTGCCTTGTCTACCTTTGTATACCTCTGTGTCTAGCATAGTGTCTGGTGTGTGGTGGGGATTTTATCATTTGCTGAGTAAATGAGTTAATAAATCCACAAATTCATCCTTAAACAGATCTTGATTTTTGCACATTTCAGAGGTGTCTGATTTGTCTTATTATAAATTTAGTTTTAGTAAACATCTTGGTGAATTTAGTTTTGGATTATTTCCCAAGGTTATTTTTCCAGGGGTAAAATTACCTGGGTCAAAATACATGAGCACTTAATGGCTATTGAAGTGTTTTTTCCAAATTGCTCTCCAAAAAAGCTTTAACCAGTTTCTACAGCAACAGGCAATGTATGAGAGTATCATTTCCCCATAACACTCTCTGTGTTTGGATAGAATTATGTTTTATTCCATTTTGCAATTTAATAGATGTTAAATTACAGCTTGACGTAGAGCTAATAACTTTTTAAATGTTAGTTTACATACCATTTGTATCATCTCCTACTTTATATCACTACTATTTTTATGGCGAACTTCATGTGCTCTTGTGAATCAGCTCACTTGGCTTATCCAGATCTCATCATAGATTTTCATTGTTTAATATAACCCAGCAAAGAAAAATAAACATGAAAACTATTGAGGCCTCATAATTCCCTATGAATAATAAACCTCTTTGGGTTTTGAATTCCTCACTTATCAACTGGAGATGAGAATATGTGCCTTGGATGCCTATTATATTATGAATCATATATCTATATATAATACTTCCTACCATGTGGCAGGTGTTCAGTAAATAATAACTACTTTTATTTTGATTATAACCTGAAAGGTTAAGTTAATAATCTAGATAATCACTGAGTTTATTTCCTGGTCTGTGTGCATAAGGAACACATATACACTAATTATGGATTATTTTTTATAGCCCATCTTGAACTACATAAGCAGAAAGTAGAATTTACCAATAGAAGGATAAAATAATCAGAAGGAGGAAAGAGCAGGGATTCATCTGGGCCTCTATATACAGGAGTTCTCAACCCTAATGTTGCTAGAATGTGCTCTCACTGACTCTTATCTCTGCTTCTCTTTGCAGTTGAATATCATTCTGTTTCTTCATAGGTGGGCTTTCTCTAACAACAGCTGAAAGCCCTTGAGTTTTATACTTCACAACTTCAGTTTCTGCGCAGAGATTGTCTGGACAGTCCCTCAGGTTCCGACCTGAAATATTTTAGGGAAGGGGCTTTTTGGTCCAGATTGGCTCAGATACACTGATATGTGGTTCAGGGCTCTTAACCAGAGTTCTAATCAGTGCTGGTTTAAGTGAGAATGTGGTTGGGTCCCTGGAGAATATGGAAATGTCTATAAAGACTGTCAGAAAAAAGGGCAGTGATATTGCCAAATGAAATAAGGGATGAACAAAACATTCAGTGTTCACCATAAATTAAAAAAAATTTGTGAATCCCTTGACAGGGAATAATTGGTCCTTTGAGGATGGGCATAATCCCTTTTTAGCAGATCGGGAATAAAATAGGATCCAAATGAAGTATAAGTTTCTAAGTGAAAGACAAGTAGTAGCAGGGTGAGTATTTCTATATAAAGACGATGTCTGGTGTGTGTGTTTGTGTGTGTGTGTGTCTGTGTGTCTGTGTGTGTGAGAAAGCCTTGCAAGCTATGCTCCCTCAAGATGCTCAGGGAATAATTATTTTTTTGAAGATTTTATCTATTTATTTGACAGAGATCACAAGTAGGCAGAGAGGCAGGCAGAGAGAGAGGAGGAAGCAGGCTCCCTGCTGAGCAGAGAGCCCGATGTGGGTCTCGATTCCAGGACCCTGGGATCATGACCCAAGCTGAAGGCAGAGGCTTTAACCCACTGAGCCACCCAGGTGCCTCAGTGAATAATTATTGAATGTGAAAAAACATTTAGTAAATTGCCAAACACGATACCTGGCCCATAATAAGTGCTCAATAAATATTTTTTGGATTAAGGAACAACTACAAACCTGGGTTTTATTCCGGATGTAATTCCAAAGATAAATGTGAAATGGCCTGATGATAACTAGACAAGAGAATACAAAAAATGAACGCCATAGTAACCAAGTAGAATTCATTCTAACAGGAATTGGCAATCAAAAAAACTTCAGTTAAAAGAACCGGACCACACTGAGATAGTGTATCTGGAATGGCAGTGGGATCTAGTACAGTACAAACCAGGAAGGACAGAAAGACAAATTCTCTGAAGTTGACACATTATGTTGTCTTCAAAGACCTGAGGTTCTTGGACCTTGTAACCAGGGGAAACTAATTAGCAATGGCTGTTGCAGGCAACTATTTGCTATCATCACTATTAGATGTTTCTTCTGTTCCAGTGAAGATATATCAGTAACTACCCTCCCCGAAATGCACGTTTGATCATTTAATGCATTCCATCTTCCCTAGACTTTTTGTCAATCGAGACTACACGGACTACAATTTGGACTCTATAGTACATCACTTCAGTAACTGTTTTGGTCCCTTTGGTCCTTCTGCCTTTTTAACCTTATACATGCTTATCCTTGGATAATCTAAGATATATTCCTTTTCTGCTTCTGGAAAACATCACACAATAAAATTGGGTCCACCAAAAGTTAAGAGTTTTCAATCCCATCTGGGCCCATTTGTCTATTCTATAGATCTCTTGTCCTTGGTCAGTTTTCCTTTCTATTTTGCTTTCTGTGCTGTACTAAACTTTAGCCATTCTCCTCAAGCATTGTACCCACAGCCCACCCCTTCAGTCTCAACATGTGTTCTAAGCAAATAGTTTCTCCAGGAAATGCAAGCCATTCTAACTGTGAAATATCTAAAATTCTTGCTTTCCACCTCTTAAATTTACCTTCAGCTGTATAAGCGGTTTTAAACACTGATTTTTTTTTTTTTCCCAAGATTCTGATTTAATGACCTGGGGCAGACACTGAGATTTTTTGAAAGCTCCCCAGATGATTCTATACTTTGCCAGAGCTGAGAATCACTGACCTATATCTGTTCTATCATTTTCCCCAATCTCTGAAATATTTGTCCCACCAGGTCAAAGCCAATTCCCTAAAGAGTGTTTTTCTTCTAGCCCTTCAAACTTATTTGTTCCTTTTTTTGGTGGATAGGGAATTCCTGTCAGGAACGCTAGACCTACTGGCTTATACCCAAGTCTTGTCCTGGGAAGCACACAGATGAATTATTTCTCCAAGTAACAGGAAAAAAAAAAAAAAAAACACACCCTGAGTGGTAAGTGCAAATTGTGCCTGAATGACAGTTGAGGGACTTGAGCAGTATTGAGATTCTAGATGTTTCATAGAGTTAAAAACAGGTCTGGAGTCAGTGAACCAGTTCAATCCTACTTTGCCACCAACCCGCTGTGTGACCTTGGAAAATTCTTAAACTCCTAGCCTATGTTTCCTTTTATGTAAAATGTACCTCCTTCATTGGTAAGGTGGGTGTAACTGAGATAATGAATATAAAGTTCTTTACCCAGAGCTCATAGAATTTGGTCAATTTATAGACAGATTTGTTGAAGCTAAGTCTCTTTTTTATTTCTTTACTCTAAGAGCTCTCCATGGGTGATTTTATCTGCTTCTCTGGTTTCCCAAATATATATTTCCATTCTTTAACTAAATCATGAGCTTTAACTCCATCTCTGCCTAGGTAATCCATTAAGAGGTTTCTATTCTCTTCTCTAGGGCATGTCGTCAATCATATCATCATTATCAGTCACCCATTCACTAATTTATCCAAAAACTTCCATTGATAACACAGATGATGTTCTAATTACTGGGAATACAGAAATGAATAAAACCAAGCCTCTATCTTCAAGTGTTTATATTTCACTGTTTCCATCTTCACAGCCATTGCATTGGTCAAGCCCATGGTACTAGTTTCCAAACCTCTGACACCTAATAGCCTCCCTGCCCCTTTTAACTGCTTTCTTTTAATCCATTCTTCCCAAAGGACTGGAGCAATTATTTTAAACTCTGAATCTTTACAAGTCAATATGCTGATCAAATTTCTCCAAAAATTCCCAATAACTTGCTGGATTAAGTTTAAACTTCTCAGAGAAACCTTAATTCCTTTTCTATCTGCTTCTTTAGCCTCATCTCTTCCTAGGTTCTTCTGCAACAGCAACACTTACATTTTGGGGTTGCATAAACATTTTATGTTTCCTTGTTTCCTTGTGTGCCTGGCAAAATTCGATTAGCTTAGTGAATACCCTGCTTTCTCTAATTCCTCACCCTTCTCTGATAGAATTAATTATTAATTCTTTCATATAATGTTGTATCTTATAAAACTACTATTTTTTATTTCTTTTTTAAAAAGATTTTATTTATTTATTTGATAGAGAAAGACACAGAGAGATAGGGAACACAAGAAAGGGGAGAGGGAGAGGGAGAAACAGGCTTCCCACCGAGCAGGGAGTCCAATGTGTCCTCGATCCCAGGACCCTGGGATCATGACCCGAGCCGAAGGCAGTCACCCAATGACTGAGCCATCCAGGCACCCTATTTTATATTTCTTATGAATCTTTATTTTTTTACTTGTCTGTCTTCTACTAAGACAAATATTTTAGGGCATGAAAAGGGTTTTAGTCTTTACCTAGTACAATGCCTATACATAATGTATGCACTAATATTAGTTGAAATTTATAAACATTTAATTATATAAATGACAGAAGGTTCAAATAAAGCTCATTCTGTCTCAGTTTTGGCTGAGGCTCTAAGACAATAGTTGATAAGGACTCCCATATGTGTATTCCTGGACCACCAGTGCTGGACTTGAAAAGAGGTAGCTGAAAGTTAGTTTATAACCTCAGGGAATTTACCCTCTTGAGGGGATATACAAGTTCAAAATAAAGTAACCAAGGAATGGGAAATTAGAGATGAGATTATCTTCAGAGGGGGATGCAGAGTGTTCCTATGGGAAAGGAGAGGAGGATGAACTTCTCTTATCACAAAAGCTTAGAGAATTTCAAGGAGAAGACTTGAAAAGCTTGACCTGTGATCCATAGAGACTGTTGACTAATAATGTAAAACCTTTGTCAGGAAAAGCCTGAAGACTACAAAGTGAAGTTGTCTAATAAAGAAAAATTATTGTATTGAGAATGGCTGAGATCCTAAAGTTTGTCAGAATGAAAGATGCAGGAGAAATGAGTCTCTTGATATAGAAAGTAGGCCTGGAGTCATTTAAAAAAGAATTTGGATGTGAAAAGCAGTTTAAAGAACAATAAAACTCTAATTCTGCCTGATGAGGGCCATCAAAGAAAGAAGGACTGATAAAGAGTCTGTGATGGTTAATTTTATGTGTCATCTTGAGTGAGTCAACTTGAGTGAGTTCAGAAATTTGGTTAAATATTATTTCTTATGTGTCTTTGATGATATTTATGGAAGAGATTAATATTTGAATTAGTAGACTGAGGAAAGCAGATTGTCCTACCTAATGTGGTTGGACATGATATAACCTACTGAGTACCTGAATAGAACCAAAACGTGGAGAAAGAAAGAATTCTCTTTCTTTTTGTTTGAAAGCTTGAGCTGGGACATCAGTCTTCTGTCCTCAGACTGGGATTTACACTAGCAGCATTCCCCGTTTTTACCTTTGGACTCAGACTAGAAGTACCCCACCAATTTTCCCGGGTCTCCAGTTTGCAAATGGCAGATTGTAGGACTCCATAATCCCACGAGCCAATACTTTATAATAAATCTCTTTATTATATATGATATAACATATATAATAAGCATATATGTACACATTATATAAATATAAAACTATAGCTATGTATATCCTATTGGTTCTGTTTCTCTGGAGAATGCTGACTAATATAGAGTTATAAGTAGCCAGCTACAGGGGAATGTTGCCCTATATTTATAGGAACCTCACACGAAGAATGAGATAACTCCAGAAATGGAAGGGTTTCTGAAGAACACGCATATGGTCTCCAGGAAAGAGAATCTCTTTAAGCATTCAGAAAGCTCAGAGAAAGTTACTTAAGCTCTCTGCAACAGTTTGAATAAACTAGTACCTGATACCTCTTTATTTTACAAGACATTGCCTGTCCTTATCATATTTTCATTTGGGTTCCCACAGAAGGGGACTCCCAGACATGGATGCGAGTGCAAGTAGTTTATTTGGGAGGTAATCCTAAGAAGTACAGGCATGGGAATGGGCAGTGAGATTAGGAAGGGAAGGAAGACAGTAACACATAAGAAACTGAGTAGGTTATTACTATGGGAACTCAATCCTCCTGCTCTAGGATACAGTAATCGATGAACCTCAGAGTTACTCCAACCAAGGGAGATGAGTCTCCATCAATTTTTGTCAAGCATTTGTTGAGCCTGCTCCTAGGAGCATTAATTCCCCAGAAGTTCTGGCCTTCTCTGGAAGTGCAAAGAGTGGGCTCTAGTGGCCAAAGAAAGTCTTCCAGTGTAGTATCATGGCACCTGCAGGTGAAAGACATGGGTATCTAGACTGAGTGCGAGGGGTTATGGACATGGTAGTGACAGCAGTTGCTAGACTCTTACCTGAGTCCTGGATGTGTCAGAAGAACTTGACCTGGGAATGGAGGAAGAAGTAGAAACACCTTCCTGGAAAATAGAAGAATCCCACTATAGGAAGGCTTCCTACCTGTAGCAGCCCCATGCTGAGGTAGGGGAGAGACTACATTTGAATGGAGCTTTGAGTGTTTACTTTTACCAGAAATGGCCATTTTAATGTCAGAACTAAGTATTCTTGGGACTAAAAGTGAGTAGAAGATGGTTAGTTCTCTCTTAGTCACTGAGATATTCATGAGACTTGCTCTAGATTTCATGGATTAGATGAGAGAAAACTCCTTCAAGAAAAGGACTGAACAGATAGTGGAAAGTGTAAAATACATTGATTTTCTAATTGTATGAGTCCTATTCAGGTGATTTAGCTGAAGAATTAAAAACTCAGTCAGATTTTCTATCTATGGAATAACAAATACTCATATTTATGAAAAAGCATTTATTGAGAAATTCCATGTGACCAGCCTTGCATTAAGAACTATGAAGGATATTGTACAGGACCAATCCTAGTCCCCAGGTGGTATTTGCCACATTTTAGTTGGGTGTCTAGAATTCTGTTGGGAAATTTTTTCATCAATGACTGAGCAATTATATGATCTCAGAAATTATTTTTCCTTCTAGTAATTATGTATTGTATTTTTAAATAACTATTAGTAATCTTAAAGTAGGCCCTTTACTCCCTGATGATTCACCCAAATGTTTATTATTGTACTTATTGACTATTGTTGATTTCTTAAAATCTGAGTGAGAAAGAGGCTTAAGGTGAAATAAAATCACAAATTTGTGTATAAGTTTATGCTAAATACTAGACATATTATTTAATTAGTTTGAGTTTATGGGTCACCTATATAATTCTATAACTAAGGACCCCAAAAACAATTGAGTTGTTTGTTAGCCCCAGAAGTATCAGGAGGTTAGGACAAGCAAAGTTAATAAAGCATTTTAAATATTTTTTCCTAAAATTAATATCAACACAACTTCAATCAAAAACAAAAATAAAGTTATTGAAGGTAATATAATAATAAATGCATAATGGGGCAATATAAAATTTTCCAACTTATTAGACCAATTGTTATAAAAGTGTTCAGTAAAAAAGTAATTCTGATCACATGTGTGGGAGGTCTTTGAGAAAAATCTGTTGAATAGCATATCTGTCTTTCTTTGCCTGTTTCAGAGTTGTCTGATGTTTCCTTTGGTGAACTTTAAGACCTCTATGATAATCTATGGTAGGTGAGGGGAGAGGATTAGGGAGAGGGAGTAAAATTCCCTGTTGACCTGGGCACAGTGGGTGTGGACTTGTCAGCCATGTGAATGTGGATCAGATTCATTAGATTGAGGAGGATGATCTTATGGCATAGTGAAAACATGGGGATTTTGGCTTCTGAGTTTAAGTCCCACCTTTTCCCTTGCTCTTTATCTGCTCTTAGACAATTCATTTAACATTTTTGAGTCTCCATTTCCACACTTGCAAAAATAGAGATAATAAGAAAACTGAAAAATTGCCCTAGATTCTGGTTTATGGGCTCTGTCTACCTGTCAGATGGGGTTGATAATCAGAGAGTAAATGGATTCCCTGAAGGGAAGAAAAGTAAGTCCCAAAGTTGAGAAATTAACTAAAGATCCTGATTAGCTCCAGTCTGAGAGATGCTGATTCAGTAGAGGAGATCCAGGGAATCCAAGCTCCTTGGTAATTTCTTATGTGTAGCCATTTTGAAAACCACTGAATTAGGGGAATATGGTTACTGGGAATGGTTCTTCAAATAACTATCATATGGCTATGAAAATCGGATAGAAATTTACCTCTGAGATCAGGTAGGCAGGAGAATAATTACTTAACATGTAGATTTACACTCAAAGTACTTAATAATCATGAACATATGAGTAAACTGATAAATATGATTGGGAGATCCATGTAGAACCAGATATGCTCTCTCAAACTAGTGCTCCTGCGATCACCTCTAGGTTTCTTTTTCTTTTTTTTTTTTTTTTAAAGATTTTTTATTCATTTATTTGACAGACAGAGATCACAAGTAAGCAGAGAGGCAGACGGAGAGAGAAGGGGGAAGCAGGCTCCCTGCTGAGCAGAGAGCCCGATGCGGGGCTCGATCCCAGGACCCTGGGATCATGACCTGAGCCGAAGGCAGAGGCTTAACCCACTGAGCCACCCAGGCGCCCCCACCTCTAGGTTTCTGAAAGATAGATAGGCTAAGCAACAGAAGCACAATCTTCCCAACTTCTTCAACTCTGGATAAAATAAAAACAAAAAACTGGAAGATTTAATAAATGGCAAATTGTTGCAACATTTCAAGATGGCAAGATCAGCCCATTGTGGGATACAATGGACTGGACTTTAGCATTTGTCAACCAATCAGTCATTATTAATGCAATATAATGTATTTTTACATTAATGAACTCTTTTAACTTCACTTCAAAGTGAATAACATTATTATTCCTATTTCTATATAGCCAAACCAAAATTCAATAATGTAAAATGTCTTGCTTAATGTCACAAAGCCAATGGGAAGCAGAGTCCAAGCTAGGCTAAGAAACCAGTTTTCTTTTCCTAAATCCTGTGCTCTTCCCATTAGAAAAGCATTTGTTCAGGAAAAGGATTTAGTCATGTCCAAAAGCAAAGTTAAGGAACTATATATGAGAGCAAGAGTAAAACAGGTCACCAGAGAGGTAAATAACATCAAGGATTAGCAATTCACATGAGGGACAGAGAAGACATACAGAAGCATCTAAGATATTAAGATTAGTAGATAAGGGATAAGCATAAAAAATTTCTACCATATAAGAAAGAAAGTCAGCAAAACCTGGAAAACCCTCATATTGTAATTCCATGCTTGAGCAGATATATTAAGCTTGATATAGGGGAGGATCCTCGCCCTCACCAAACACAATAATCTCCTTAACATTAATTCCTAGTTAAATCCACTGTGTTAGAGGAAAATGTCAGTCACTTTGTTGAATAGGGATTGTATGAAAATCAATTAAATCAACCCATTTTTTTCACTTTCAAGTTAGATCCTTGGTGTTATATAGACAGAGCCTATAGGTTTAGTAGATCTAAGTTACTAACTTGTCTAACCAGCTCCTCAAGAAGTAATATTAAGTATCACTATCCTAACTAGAAAAATCAGGCCAACCATATCCATTAACCACATCTGATTTTGTCATAGATACAACAAAAGACCAATGTACAATTTGGTCCTACCTCACTTTCACAGAAAAAAATATATCCAGAGATGTTCAGCAATTTATTCAGAATTAAGAACGAAATCTATCCTCATATTATTATTAATTTGCCTTTTATTCCTCTAAGCCAATTAAATACATGCTTAAGAATAATATACAGGTTATGGTTAATGTTTTGATTGTCCTCAGAAAATCTTTTTAATATAAATAATAAATGCAACTGAAGACAACCTTATTATAAATGTACTCTGTGTTAGAGATAGTGATTCATAAGCTCATTTCCTTCATGAATCATAGGTCTTGGAAAAAACCAAGATTCTAAGGAAATACTGGTTTTTATTCAGAACCAGTCGGTTGTTTATTCACTTTCATCTCCTTCTTTGTGAAAAACACAACAAAAATACTATAGCCAGGTAGAGTGCTTTAAGGAGCATCAACGTGGAGCACCTGAGTGGCTCCATTGGTTAAGCAACTGTCTTCAGCTCAGGTCATGATCCCCGAGAACTAGGATTGAGTCCTGCATCAGGCTCCCAACTCCATGGGGAGTCTGCTTCTCCTCTCTCATGTTCTCTTTCACTGTCTGTCTCTCAAATAAATAAATAAAATCTTAAAAAAAAAAGAAGCATCAACATGTAAATCTTTACCATCTAAAGCATATGCTCATAGAACTTCTTTATTATGTGACTACATTATGAGAATATTGATAATAGTTATTTCAAGAAAGAGCAGCTATAGATGAGAGGCCTTTAAAAAGTAAGAATTAGGGGTATATTATAACATCATGATTATCCATTATAAGCTTTTCCATTGCTATGACTCAGTCTTAACCCAGATGTCATTTGGCACCAACAATAGAATTTTGAAGATTAAGTGTCATAACAAAAATTGGAGAAAGTAGCTTAAAGTATCAGAATTCATTCAAACTGCAAATATACTAGATGATGGGATGAGCAATAAAGTGTGCAGGAGAAAATTCTCTTGAGATAATAATCTTCCCCAAAAGCTTAAAGAGAAAGAAAAATAACTCACTGTAAAAAAAAGTATTTTCTCTTGGTTTTCCAAGTAGGATATTATTTGAAGGATGCCTGTTATTTGATATGAATGCAGGGTCTCTCATTAACCTTTTCATATTTCTTTTTCCCTTTTGTTTGCTTCCTATTGTAATCAAGGGTGAAAATGAAAATAGATAACTTGTGTAAATCAGTTGCAAGTAATAAAAAAAATCAACAAAACTCAGCTCAGACTAGATAAAAAAGGGAGTGATTTGTTCATTTCATTTAAGTAATTGAGAAGATCAAGGGAAACCAGGCCTGGTTTTGTTCAGGGGACTCAAAGGTTGCTAAGTATCTTTGTGTGTAATGGGTGTCTGTCACTTTGGTCTACTGCTCCCCTTATTGGTCTCATTCTGAGGAAACTCTTCCCTGAAAGTAAGAAGGATTACTGCACCCAATTTCCAATCTGCTGGATTGGGGAAAAATTCTATTGGATCTTCCATAGCAGATGCGAAGAACTCCCTGGGCTCCCATTGACCAGATTGGGCTCTATGTCAAACCCAGAGTCAGTCACTGAAACCAAGGGAAGAGATGATATTAATGGTTAGACTGGGGGGTCATGTGACTAACATGATTGGTGAGGAGTGGAGGAAAGAGGTGAGGCCAGCTTCCATGATCCACACACTGAAATCTGGGGAAGGACAGGCATGTTTTCTATTATAAAAAAGAGATAGGCAGGCAAAAGCAATTGGTGTTTAATGCATAGACTAATGGTTACCATTTTTTGAACCCAAAATGCAACTCTGGGGCCTAGAGTAAGTTCTTCTTTTCTATGACATTGCTCTGGAGGGGCAAAATGGATCCTGGAGGCTCTTTCTCCTCCTCTCAGCTGCCTCTGCTCTTCCTCCATCATAATTAAGTCTTCGGTCTAAATTCCCTCTTATTAGCCTGCCACTTGCTGGCTTCATCACAGTCCACTCAGTCACAAAAGACCCATTTTCTCTAACCTGCCTGGGGTTGCACCACTGTTAAGGAATGAATTAAGAGGAATGAATCTAAGCAGAGAGTAAAGAGGAAAAAAATGATTTCATGTTATAGGAATTCATGTTGGTTACATTATGTTTTCTGAGAAAGTCTAATTCCTTCAACAGTCTGGAGCTATTAACATAAGTGAAAGACACTGTAGTAACTAAAGGTTTATATATGGGATGGTAGCATGATTTGCCTTTGCTTATAATCCTGATGCACCAGACTTACCTTTGTCTATTAGATATTGAAACGTTTTTCTTAGATCTAAAAATTACATTCTTTCCAGAAATGTCGGAGCTCAAGATCAAATGAGACATTAAATAGAAGAGCTGAATTAATAAAAGTTCTGTTTATGGTTATACTTTTACTTCCAAAGGATCTATGGGGAGTTGAAATTCTTAGACCTGGAAGTGGAAAGCAGCTCAATGAATACTGACATTTATTTAACATCTAGTTCATGTTTTCTGTGCAAACCAGTATTCAGCTCACTGTTCAGCTAAATGTCTGCTTTGTTTCATCCCTGCTGTTTTAAATGTTTGGGAATTGGATTGAATTCACAATGAAGGTGCTAAGGCATTTTGCTCATCTGGAAACCAAATGCAAAACTGCAGAGATGACAATTTTTTATTTCTTTTGGCTGCAGCTCACAAGATTGTCATGTTCTATGCATACAGATGCCAAGTACCTTTTCCCAAAGTAAAGATGAACTGGGCAGGTGGCCAGTGGGTTGAGCTGGAAGATTCTTCCTGATTTGGGCTGAGATGAGGCCCCAATCACTGCCATAATGCTGAAGCTTGATTTGAGTGATGACTTACAAAGAGACAGCATTAAACAACTGACTCACCAAGTGAGTCACCCTTGCTGAGCTCTGCACTTTCATTATCCTCAGAAAGCTATCAAGAAATCGTCTCATTGCTTGCCTGATGCAAATGGAAATGTCTAGCATATTGATTCTATTCCCGGTTTACACTCTGGATAGAAACCAATTTACACCTGAGGAATGTGCCAGGATCCTGCTGGGGAGAAATTGTGAAATAGGCAGGAATTGTCTTCTAGCAGCAATTTACAAGCCCCTTACTGGTGTATCCCTTAGCTCTCAGAAAGCAAATTGTTTCCCCCATTCTCTTCCCTTTTTCTCGCCTCTTCCTCCCTTCCCTCTTCATTCCCTTTATCTCTCCCTGCCCTCTCCTTTCTTCTCTCATTTCCTCCTTTCTTCTTCTCTCTCCCCCCCCTTACACACACACACACTCTCTCTCTCTCTCTCTCTCTCTCTCTTCCAATCACTTGCTGGATTCTGATGGTGGGACACTGTCTCTCATCAGATGATACGTTCTTCTCTGAAACTTTCCCCACACCCTTGCTCCTTCCCACCCCTGCACCAAGTTAACCCTCCAGGTTTATCTTTCTTGGCCCATGCTAAGTGTTTGAAGTTAATTTGATGAAGATAGATCTGCATATTGGGCTAGTTAGTTGATAATATTAGAAAAACATAATTTATGGAAGATGCAAAACTTTCCATCAGGCCAATATATGCACACTTGGCACCTGAATAACTACTATGTGGAAAGGCATCAGGTTTTGGTAAAGAGTATGGACCAGGAATTAAACAGATTATGTTCTCTACCTGAGTAATTAGAAGAGCTCTTCTAACTTTTTTAAGGTTAGGTATTCTTACTTATCAAAAAAGAAGAACCAATGCCTTCCTTTTTTACTACAGTGACCACCTGCTGGTTTTGCCTGCTTGGCAGATATTTCCTCTTTCCCAATTTTCCTTTGTACAACACCCTTCCCACTCTCAGTCCATGTGCTTTATTTTATGGTATTTAGGGCCCCACTCAATCCAGGACAGTTAGAGTTACCCTTGGGACTTCTGCTGCAACTACTAGAAAGGCAGTGAACTCCTTCCTCTGGTAATTGACAGAGTCCAGTGGCCATCTTTGCCACCATGTGGGAAGAGTGACAGGACTTTAGACACACAGGGTGGCAAGACCAGCAGGCAGGTATAGTTCACATCTTTCTTTCAGGTTCTATCAGTCACAGAAACGATCACTAGTTGGAACTCATTAGGTTGGGAGCCCATCCTTGAATCTGGATATCCCCGTTATCAGGTCTACTCCTAATCCATATGATCCAATAAATCCTCCTGTTTGCTTTAACCATATTTGAGTTGGGTTCCTATCACCCATCGACAAAAGAGTTCCAACTTACCCAGCTTGAAAGCAGTAAAAAGAATTCCATGAATCATTTGGCCCTTGTTCTATAGCTTAGTTTGGCAAACTTTTTCTGTCAAGGTTCAGAAAATATCTCAGGATTTATGGGCTACAGAGTTTGTCACAACTCTCCAACTCTGCCACTGCTGTAAAGAAAGCAGTCATAGCCCATGCACAGAGGAATGAGTATGGTTGTGTCACACTCATTCATTTTAAATAGATGAAATAAATATTTCAACCATAAATATTTTCTATGGACACTAAAATTTGATTTTCATATCTCTTGAAATAGTCTTTTGAGTTTTTAAAAGACTTTATTTAGTTATTTATTTGTCAGAGAGAGAGAGAGAGAGAGAGAGAGCACGCGCGCACAAGCAGGCAGAGTGGCAGGCAGAGGCAGAGAGAGAAGCAGGCTGACTGCCGAGCAAGGAGCCCAATATGGGACTTAATCCCAGGACCCTGGGATCATGACCTGAGCCAAAGGCAAGGGTTTAACCGACTGAGCCACCCAGGCATCCCATCTTTTGAGTTGTTTCAACCATTTAAAGTATGTAAGAACCACTTAGTACAAAAACACGTATGCAGTGATTTTCTCTATAGGAAAAGTTGACTGCAAGAATCCTAGCAACTGCCTTTCTGTAGACTAAAAAAAAAAATTCAACTTAAAAAAACCACTTATGGCCCCGTGGACAGTCACTAAGTCAATGATTATTCAGTGACCCTGGGTTTTTTGTTTTTGTTTGTGTTTTTGGCTATCCTTGTAGCTAATGTCTACCCAATTAATAGGATTGACCACATAGTGAATTTGATTTGAACATTAAATGGCCCAATCATTAGGTTTTCTATGTATTTATAAAGTCATAGTTTTTCCTAAGGCACTAATTAAATTACATAATCTACTCAGACAGTGAATTGAAGAAATCCACAAGTTCAGAAATCGACTGATGTAGTTAATAAAAAAAGAAAGATTCACCTATTCAAAAATATTGAAAAATATTTATCCATAAGGAGATGATTGCAACTGATTTATGGTCAAGACATGACTAGTAAAGATAGTAGCTAAAGAGGAAGGTAAAATGTGGTAGAAGAAACTCCAGATACTCAGATGTACCACCAATGTAAAATGTTCATTATCATTAATACTCTCCTATTGTATGCATCGCTATATGCTAGGAGCTATTTACTTATTTTATATATATATATATCTAGTTAATAACAATCTAATATATATCTAGTTATTAACTGTTATTAACTAGATATACATTAGATTATATAATATACATTATAGATATGTACAGAAATTATATATATACAGACATTATCTGGACATCTTTATAAGTTAGTACATTAAGTATTGTCAATTAAAGATTATTCAAGGACAGGACAAAACAAAAATATTAAGACTTTCAGATGATGTTCAGGCATGTGAGAGTCTGAATTTTCTCATAAACTAAGCAGCCCAACATCCTATAAGTTCTCTTTTCAAATAGTTCTGGGTATAGTGATTATTTTTCAATACTATGTAATATTACCCAAAACATTTTACTGCCTATGAATTACCAAATCAGTTTGAATGAATATAATTGAAAGACATTCCAAATACCTAAAATAACTTAGAAGTAATTTTCAAGAGTTAACCTTAAGTCCCTCCTTTTATATAGAAGAGCTTCTTAGCTGAAATATACCTTTAGAATGACTTTCTATGAGAAGAGAGAAGCAAAAATGCCTGAACGTCCAATCACCCTGACACCAATATGAAAGGCAATTCCTTTTAAAAGTAAATGCCCTTTATCTTTTGTGTATCGCTTGAATTTTATTGAGATAAGTACGTTCTATACATCAAATCCAACTTAATTCCCATAAATAAAGCAGAGTCAGAGAATGTGATCCTCTATTTTCCTTTGTTGCCGAGAATTGATTCCTGAGAATTGGTAGATTTCCATTTTGTTTTGATTTGATTTTTTACTTTAGAGCAACAGTTTCCAGACATCCAGATCTACTAGCCTTAATTCCTTTTGGAGCAAAGGGACTTACAGAGGCAGACATCAGTAACATCAGCATTGGGCTGTAGTGTTTTCAAGTGAAGATGGCTCCAAATAAAAGAGATTCTTAGATGAACAATTAAAAAAAAAAAGATGTGCTCTTTCAAGCAGGAGGAAAACAGAGTGATGAAATAATTTCCAGTACCATCATCTTTCCACCTATTTTTCTGTCATTTCTAGGCCTAAATGCCTAAAGTGTTTTAGTGCTTTTTTTTTCTTTCTTTCTTTTTTTTTCCTAGGAAAAGAAGTTTACCCCACAGTTGTTTTCTCTCTTTTTTATTGATTTTGCCCCTTTCTCTTTTCTATTTTATGTTAAATATCTCTGCTCTGACGTTATCATTTCCCGATTAAAGAACTCTTAGGGGCTACCAAAAGCTAAAGACACTCAAAGTTCTCCATGAACAATTTCATGCTCTCCACATGAGATTTAAACTTGCCTTCCCAACCTGTATTCCCACTAGCACCCTGCAGACATTGTTAAGACAGTCAGTCAGGAAAGTTTGTAATTTCTGGTTCATGTCCTTTCTTTTTTTCTCTTCATCAAAACTTTTTTCAAATTGTTTTCTCTCATACCATCTGCTGAAATTCTCTTCCTTTTTCAAATTTAGTTACTTTCTCTAAGGAACTTTCCCAGATCCCCAGGCAGGGCTTTGATATCATTGTGTTTCCATAGCACTCTTGTGTAGCACTCATTACAATCTATTGTGGATTATATTTATGGGCATATTTGTTTATGTCATCTCTCCCGCTAGAGGACAAACGTGTTTGAGGAGAATAACCAGATTTTTTTCACCATTTTACCCCTAGAATTTTGCTTTAAAACATGAAAGAAGTGCATATTATGTTCACAGCATTAGAAAATAAAATAACGCTTCTATTTTTCTTTCTACTTTCTAAATTTTATGCATTCTCTCAATTTTGTCTTTGGCTCTCTTTTTTCCTTTTTAATTCTACAAACTTTCTTCTTTCTCATTTTCCCCATTTCCCCTTTTTCTTTCCATTTCTTCATTTATTTATTTTTTTCTTCACTTCTTTTTCTGCTCCTTATTTATATCTTTAATCTATTTTTCGTTTTTAAAATCTGTTTCTTAGTTAATTTAGCTAAAGGTTTGTCAGTTTCATTGATCTTTTTGAAGAAACTAACCCTTTTAATTTTTGTTTGTCTGGGAAACTAAAGGAGTTCATGACCACTAAACCAGACCTGCAAGAAGTAATACAGGGTGCTCTTTGAGTGCAAAGGAAAGACCAAAAGTAACAAAGACAAGAAAGGATAAGAAAAAAGTCTCCAGAAACAATGACAAAACAAGTCATAAAATGGCAATAAATACATGTCTATCAAAATTACTTTGAGTATAAATGCTAAATGCTCCAATCAAAAGACATAGGGTGTCAGAATGGATTTAAAAAAAAAAAAAAAGACCTATATAGGGACTCCTGGGTGGCTCAGTTGGTTAAGTGTCTGCCTTCAGCTCAGGTCATGATCTCAGAGTTCTGGGATCAAGTCCTGCATCGGGCTTCTTGCCCAGGGGGAGCCTGCTTCTCCCTCTTCCTGCCCCCCCCCCCGACCCCTGACAAAATTTAAAAACAATAAACAACAAGAAAAACTAGACTCACCTCTATGCTACCAACAAGAGACTCATTTTAGTCCTAAGACACCTGCAGATTGAAAGTGAGGAATGGAGAAACTTTTATTATGCAAATGGATGTCAAAAGAAAGTTGGAGCAGCAATACTTATATCAGAAAAATGACTTTTTTGTTCTTATATTGTTTTAATCCTGCTTTGTAGTACTGGCCTCATGGAATGATTTTGAATGTGTTCCCTCATTTCCATTATTTGTTACGATTTTGATAAAGATTATCATTAATTATTTTTTAAATGTTTGGTAGAATTCACCAATGAAACCATGTGGTCTTGGGCTTTTCTGTGGTGCAAGATTTTTGATTTCCAATTCAACTTTCATTCTTGTTATTGGTCTAAAAAGATTTCCTATTTCTTGGATTCAAGATTGATGATTCAATTATGATAACTTGTGCATTCTTAGGATTTATCTGGGGTTTTTTCCCCCTAAGTTATCTGATTTGTTAGTATGTAATCGTAGAAATTTTTATCACACTATGTATTTCCGTGGTGATCTGTTGTTTTCTTTTCCATTTCTCATTTTGGTTTTTGAGTCTTCTCTCTTTTCTTAGTTAATATAATTAAAGCATTGTCATTTTTGTTCATTTTTTGGGGGGGGAACTGGTCATTACTTTCAATGTTATGTTACTGTTTATTCTGGTCTCTATTTTACTTATTTCTGATTTTTTCTTTGTCATTTCCTTCCTTTACTAAATCTCAGCTTAATTTTTTCTAGTTCCTTGTGGTGTAATGTTTATTTGAACTTATTTTCTTTTTTTTCTTAATACAAGCATTTATAGCATAACTTTTGCTCTAACTTTTGCTTTTACTGCATACCATAGGTTTTGTATTTTCTTTTACTTTTCTTTTTATTTTGATTTGTTGTGTGGTTTCTTATTTGGCCCATTTCTTGTGCTTTTGCTGCAACCCATAAGTTTTAGTATGCTGTGTTTTTGTTTTTTATTTATCAGTTCTGACTCATTGGTTGTTTGAGTGTGTTTGTGGATTTTCTAATTTTTCTTCTTGCTATTGATTTCTAGTTTCATTCCACTGTGATTGGAAAGATACTCTATATGACTGCAATCTTAAATTTGTTAAGACTTGTTTTGTGGACTACCATGTGATGTATCCTGAAGAATGTTCTGTGCATGCTTGAGAAAATGTATATTCTGCTGGTGTTGGGTGGAGTGTTCTGTTTATGTTAGATACAATTCATCTGTAGTGTTGTTCAAGTCTCCTGTTTCCTAGTTGATCTTATTTTTGGTTTTTCTATCAATTATTGAAAGTGGGTTATTGAAGTCTGCTAATATTATTGTGTTGATATCTATTTCTCCCTTCGATTCTGTAGATGTTTTCTTCATATATTTAGGAACTCTGCTGTTAGATGCTTTTATATTTGTAATTATAATATCTTCTTGGTGAACTGGCCCTTTAATCATTATATAATATCTTTCTTTGTCTCTTGTGACCATTTCTGGCTTAAAGTTTATTTTACCGAAGTATGATCACTTTTGCTTTCTTTTGGTTACCATTTGCAGAGTATCTTTTTCTATTTTTTCACTTTCAGCCTATGTGTATCCTGAGATCTAAATAGAGTTTTTTATTGAAAGCACATAGTTGGGTCTTGGTTTTATAACCATTCAGTCTTAATCTTTTGATTGATAATTTAACCTATTTAAAGTAATTATGGACTGACAAGGACTAAGTACTACCATTTTATTGTTTTTGACATGCCTTGTAGCAACTTTATTGCTCTTTCTCTCTCATTTCCTTCTTTTGTGTTTTATTTTTTGCAGTGACTTGCATTGATTCCTTTCTCATTCCCTTTTGCGTATCTTCTATAGGTATTTTCTTTTATAGGTACTATTAGAGATACCTAAAACATCTTAAAGTTATAACAATTTCTTTTAAATTGATAACTTAATTTCAAGCACCTCCAAAAATTCTATTCCTTCTTATCTCTGCTTCTGTCACTTTATGTTACTGATATCACAAGTTATATCTTTTTAATTGTATATCCATTAATATAGATATACTGTTATTTTTTATGCTTTAATCTTTTCCATTCTATAGTAGAATTAAGAATGATTTATACACCTGCATTACAATAGTACAGAATAATATATATGTCTAATATTTATCTTTATTAGAGGTTTATATTTTCATATGGCTTAATTTTGTTGTCTAACATCCTTCTATTTCAACTTGAAGGATTCCTTTTCTTATATTTTATTAATTTTTTTAAAATTTAAGTATAATTTACATACAATGTTGTGTTAGTTGCAAGTGTACAACATAGTGATTAAATTTCTCTATACTTTATGCTATGCTCACTACAAGTACAGCTATCATCTTCACAAGCTTATTATAATACCATTGACTATATTCTCTGTGGTGTGACTTTTATTTCCATATTCCATAATTGGAAGCCTGTATCTCCCATTCCCCTTCAACAATTTTTCTCATCTCTCCACCCCCTTCCTTCTGGCCAACATCACTTTGTCCTCTTGTCTATAGGTGTGATTCTGTTTTTTGTTTGTTTATTCTTTTTTTTTTTTTAGATTACACATATGAATGAAGTCATATGGTATTTCTCTTTCTCTGCCTGACTTATTTCACTTAGCATAAATTTACTCTATAGGTCTATCAATGTTGTAAATGGCGAGATTTCATCCTTTTTTATGGCTACATAACACTATATTTTATCTACCTATCATCTATCTATCCAAACATCTTCCTTATCCATTCATCTATTGATGGACACTGAGTTTACTTTTATATCTTGGCTATTGTAAATAATGCTGCAATAAACACAGAGGCACATATATTGTTTTGAATTAGTGTTTTTTGTTTTCTTTGGGCAAATACCCAGCAGTGGAATTATTGCATCATATGTATTTCTAATTTTAATTTTTTGAGGAACCTCCGTACTGTTTTCCCCAGTGACTGCACCTACTTACCTTCCCACCAAAGAGTGCACAAGGGTTCCTGTTTCTCCACATTTTTGTCAGCATTTGTTTCATACCTTTTTTATTTTAGCCATTCTGACAGGAGTGAGGTGATATTTCATTGCATTTTTTTTCTGTTGTTTTAAAGATTTTATTTAAATTCCAGTTAGTTCATAAACAGTGTAATATTAGTTTGGGATGTACAATTAAGTGATTCAGCACTTAAATAAAATGCCCAGTGCTCATCATTAGTACACTCCTTAATTCCCATCACCTATTTCACCCATGCCCCAATCACCTTTCCTCTGATAACCAACAGTGTGTCCTCTATAGTTGAGAGTCTGTTTCTTGGTTTGCCTCTTTCCCCACCCCATGATCATTTATTTTATTTCTTAAATTCCACATATGAGTGAAATCATATTGTCTTTCTCTGACTGACTTATTTCTCTTAGTGTAATACTCTCTCTTTATGTACCTATGTATCTATTTATCATCTATCATCTTTCTATATATCTATCTACCCTCTCTCTATCATCTCACTATCAATGGCACAACTTCTTCATCCATTTATCAGTCAATGGACATTTGGGTTGTGTCCATCATTTGGCTATCATAGATAATGCTTTTATAAAGATTGGGGTGCATGTATCCTTTTAATTGTATTTTTTTGTATTATTTGGGTAAATACTTAGTTGCAATTGCTGGATCATAGGGTAGATCTGTTTTTAACTTTTTGAGGAATCTTCATACTGTCTTCTAGTGTTTCTGCACCAGGGTGCATTCCCATCAATAGTATAGAAAGTTTCCCTTTTCTCCACATCCTTGCCAAGACCTGTTGTTCCTTGTGTTGTTGATTTTAGCCATTCTGGCAGATGTGAAGTGATATCTCATTGTAGTTTTGATTTATGTTGCCCTGACAATGAATTAATTGAGCACCTTTTCATGTGCCTGTTGGCCATCTGGATGTCTTCTTTGGAAATGTCTAGATTTGCTGCCCATTTTTTTAATTGGATTGTTTGCATTTTGGTGTTGAGTTTAATACGTTCTTCATATATTTTGGATATTAACCCCTTATTGGATTTGTCATTTGCAAATATCTTCTCTCATTCAGTTTCTATTTTTGTTTCTGTTGATGGTTTTCTTCGCTGTGCAAAGTCTTTTAATTTTGATAAAATCCTAGAAGTTTATTTTTGCTCGTTTCCCTTGCCTTAGGAGACATATCTAGAAAAATGCTGTTATTGCCAAAGTCAGAGGAATTACTTGCCTGTGTTCTTTTCTAGGATTTTTATGGTTTCATGTTTCACATTTAGGTCTTTATTCCATATTGAGTTTATTTTTGCATATAGTCTAAGAAAGTGGTCTAGTTTCATTCTTTGGCATGTAGCTATCCAGTTTTCTCAGCACATTTTTTTTAAGAGACTGCTATTTTCCTATTGCATATTCTTGGCTCTTTTGCCATAGATTAATTGGCCATATAAGTGTGGGTTTATATCTGGGCTCTCTATTTTGTTTTATTGATCTATGGGTCTATTTTCGATTACTATTCCTTGTGATATATTTTGAAATCTGGGAGCATGATACCTTTAGCTTTGTTTTTCTTTCTCAAAATTGCTTTGGCTATTTGGAGTCTTGTGGTTTCATACAAATGTTAGTATTATTCTAGTTCTGTGAAAGTGCTGGCATTTTGATAGGGATTGTTTTGAAACTGTAGATTGCTTTAGGCAGTATTAACTTTAACAATAGTGGTTCTTCCAATCCATGAGCATGAAATATCTTTCCGTTTGTTTGTGTTGTCTTCATTTTCTTTCACCAAAGTTTTATAGTTTTCAGTGTGCAGGGCTTTCACTTCCTTGGTTAAATTTATTCCTAGGTATATTATTCTTTTTGGTGCAATTGTAAATGGAAATTACTCTTTTTGCTACTTCATTATTAGTGTATAAAAATACTACTGATTTCTAGGTGTTAATTTTGTATCTTGTAACCTTACTGAATTCCTTTATTAGTTTTGATAGTTTTTTGGTGCAGTCTTTAGTGTTTTCTATGTACAGTATCATGCCATCTTCAAGTAGTGATGGTTTAACTTCTTCCTTACCAATTCGATGCCTCATTTCTTTTTCTTATCAGATTACAGTCGCTAGGACTTCCAGTGCTATGTGAATAAAAGTGGGCATCTTTGCCTTATTCCTGATCATAAAGTAAATACTCTGTTTTTTGCTATTGATTATGATGTTAGCTGTGGGTTTTTGAAATATATGGCCTTTATTATATTGATGTATGTTCCCGCTAAACTTGTTTGAGAGGTTTTTTGAGAGTTTATATCACGAGAAGACATTTAATTTTGTTAAATGCTTTTTCTGCATCCATTGAGATGATCATATGATTTTCATCCTTTCTCTTATTGATATGATGTTTCACATTGATTGATTTGTGAATATTGAATCATCACTGCCTCCCCAGGAATAAATCCCACTTGATTGTGGTAAATGATCACAAAAAAAGATTTTTTTAGTGTATTATCAGATGTGGTTTGCTAATATTTTGTTAAGGATTTTTGCATCTAGATTCACCTAGGATATTGGGCTGTAGTTTTCTTTTTTGTGTGTGGTATCCTTGTCTGGTTTTGGTATCAGAGTAATGCTGGCCTCATAGAATGTATTTGAAAGCTGCCTTTTCTCTTTTGTTGGAATAGTTTGAGAATAGGTATTTACTCTTTTTTAAAAATGTTTGGTAGAATTCATCTGTGAATCCGTCTCATCCTGGTTTTTTCTTTGGTGGTAGTTTTTTGATTACTGATTCAATTTCCTCACTAGTAATTGGTCTATTTAGATTTCCTATTTCTTCCTGGTTCAGTTTTGAAAGACTTTATGTTTCTAGAAATTTATCCATTTCTTTTAGGTCTTTCAATTTGTTGACATCTAATTTTTTATAGTATTCTCTTATAATCCTTTGTATTTCTATGGTGTTACTTATTACTTCTCTTTTGTTTCTGGTTTTGCTTATTTGAGTACTTTTTCTTTTTTTCTTGAGGTGTCTGGCTAAAGATTGATCAATTTCACTTATCTTTTCAAAGAACAAGGTCTTGGTTTCATTGATCTTTTCTTTTGTCTCTATGTCATTTATTTTTGCACTGATCTTTATCATTTTCTTCCCTTTACTCACCTTGACTTTTCTGGTTCTTTTTAAAAATTCCTTTAGGTGTAAAGTTAAATTGTTTATTTGAACTTCTTTTGTTGTTTCTTGAGGTAGATTTTATTACTATATATTTCCCTCTTAGAACTCCTTTAGTTGTGTCCAAAGATTTTGGACTGTTTTATTTTCATATTCATTTGCCTCCATGTATTTTTTAATTTATTCTTTGATTTCTTCAGAGACCCATTGGTTGGCAAGTATCATGTTGTTTAACCTCAACATGTTTTATTTCTTCCAGTTTTTTTTTTCTTGCGATGAACTCCTAGTTTTAAACCCGAAAAGATGCACAGTATGATTCTAATCTTCTTAAATATAGTGAGACTCATTTTATAGCCCAACTTGAGGTCTATCCTAGAGAATGTTCTACTTGCATTGTGTATTCTGTTGTTTTGGGGTGGAATGTTCTGAATATATCTGTATGTCCATCTTATCTATTGTTATTCAAAGACAGTGTTTCCTTATTTATCTTCTGCCTATATGATCCATCCATTGATGTAAGCAGGATGTCAAAGTCCCCTTCTATTATTGTAATACTGTCTTTTCTCTCTTTATGTCTGTTAATATTTGCTTTACATATTTAGGTGCTCCTACGTTGTGTACACACATATTTATATTTGTTACATCCTCTTGTTGGATTGATCCTTTTATCATTTTGTACTGCCCTTCTCTGTCTCTTGTTACAGTCTTTAAAGTCTATTGTCTGACGTAAGTATTGTTCCTCCATATTTCTTTTTGCTTCCTTTTGCATGGTAAATATTTTCCCCTCTCTTTACTTTCAGTATGTATGTGTCTTTAGGTCTGAAGTTAGTCTCTTATAAGCAGACGTCTTTTTTTTTTTTTTTAATTCATCCCCTCACCCTGTGTTTTTTGATAGGAGCATTAGGCCATTTACATTTAAAGTAATTATTGATAAAGTAATTGCTATTTTGTTAATATGTTTATGTTTTTGTAGTTCTTGAAGGATTCCCTTCAACATTTCTTATAAGTAATATCTAGCTATGATGACCTCTATCAGTTTTTACCTGGGAAAACCTCAATTTAGTCATTTCTTTCTTTGTTTTTGAAGGGTTGTTATACTTCATATAGTATTCTTGGTTGGTAGTTTTTTTTTTTTTCCTTTCAGTACTTTAAATATATCATCTCATTTCCTTCTGGCTTGCAAAGTTTTTGCTGGGAAATCTGCTTATAATCTTATAGGGGCTCCCTTGTATATGATGATTCACTTTTCCTCTGCTGCTTTCAACATTTTCGCTTTGTATGTGACATCTGAAAATTTGATTATAATGTGTGTTTCTTTGGGCTTATCCTAAGTGGAATATATTGTGCTTGTTGAATTTGATCATTTCCTTTCTCAAATTTAAAATTTTTCTTATTTCTACAAAAAAGCTCTCTTCCTCTTTGTCTCTTTTTTCCTTCCATGACTCCCATGATATCCATGGTCTACTTAATTGTATTGCATGAGTGTCTTAGGTTCTTTTTACTTTTCTTTATTCTTTTCTCCTCCTGACTCTATATTTACAAATGTCTCTTTTTTAAAAAAAAAATTTATTTATTTGACAGAAATCACAAGCAGGTAGAGAGGCAGAGAGAGAGGGGGAAGCAGGCTCCCTGCCAAGCAGAGAGCCCGATGCGGGGCTCGACCCCAGGGCCCCGAGATCACGACCTGAGCCGAAGGCAGAGGCCCAACCCACTGAGCCACCCAGGCACCCCTCAAATGTCTCTTTTCTATTTGCTAATTCTTTCTTTAGCTTGATTGAGTATTCTTTTGAAACATTCTCATGAACTTGTTCAATTCAACAATTGCATTCCTTAGCTGCAAAATTACTGTACGGCTCTTTTTAACAATTTCTTGTTTTGTCGGTATTTTTATTTTGTTTATGCACAATTTTCTTAATTTTATTTAGTTTTCTATTTATGTTCTTTTGGCTCATTGAACATCTTTAAGATGGTTATTTTTAATTCTTTCAGGTAATTCATAGTTCTCCATTTCTTCAGAGTTGGTTTCTGGAGATATATTTTGATCCTTTAAGTGAGTCATTTAACCTGTTGGATTTTGGGGCCTTTTTTTTTTTTGGTATGCTTTCTGGTTTTTGTCAAAATTTGGCCATTTGAGAAAACAGCCACTTCTCCCAGTCTTTTTGGATTAGCTTAATAAAGAGTCAGACCTTCACCAATTATGCCAGCTAGAGATTTCAAGAGCCTTTAAGCCTTTCCAGGTATGTGTCCTCTCTCAGTTTATATGTGTGATTTCCTTACTAAAGAGGGCTCCCCATTTCTTCTGAACACTGTGATCATTAATTTTATGTGTCAAGTTGACTGGGATATGGAATGCATGGTTATATGATCAAACATTAGTCTAGGAAGGGGAACCCTCCTACACTGTTTGTGGGAATGCAAGCTGGTGCAATCACTCTGGAAAACAGCATGGAGGTTCCTCAAAAAGTTGAAAATAGAGCTACCTTATGACCCAGCAATTGCACTACTGGGTATTTACCCTTAAGATACAAACATAGTGATCTGAAGGAGCATGTGCACCTGAATGTTTATAGCAGCAATGTCCACAATAGCCAAACTATGGAAAGAATCTAGATGTCCATCAACAGATGAATGGATAAAGAAGGTGTGGTATATATATTCAATGGAATACTATGCAGCCATCAAAATAAATGAAATCTTGCCATTTGCGATGATGTGGATGGAACTAGAGGTTATTATGCTTAGTGAAATAAGTCAGTTGGAGAAAGACAACTATCATATGATCTCCTTGATATGAGGAAGTGGAGAGGCAATGTGGGAGGCTTGGGGGGTAAGAAAAGAATAAATGAAACAAGATGGGCTTGGAAGGGAGACAAACCATAAGAGACTCCTAATGTCACAAAACAAACTGAGGGGTGCCGGGGGGAGGGGTGTAGGTAGAGGGTGGTGAGGTTATGGACATTGGGGAGGGTATGTGCTATGGTGAGTGCTGTGAAGTGTGTAAACCTGGCGATTCACAGACCTGTACCCCTGGGACTAATAATACCTAATATGTTTTAAAAAAAATAGTCTAAGTATTTCTGTGAGGTTTTTGTGTTTTTTTTGTTGGTTCTTTTTGGGTTTTTTTTTGTAACAGTAAAACAGATTGGTTTTTCTCTCTTTTTTTTAAAGTTTTATTTATTCATCAGAGAGAGAGAGAGTAAGCAAGCACAACCAGGAAGAGCATCAGGCAGAAAGAGAAGCAGGCTTTCTGCTGAGCAAGGACCCTGATGCAGGACCTGGACCCTGGGATCATGACCTGAATTGAATGTCGACACGTAACCGACTGAGCCACCCAGGCATCCTAACAGATTGAATTTTCTAATGCATATTGGCCTCATTCAATCAGTTGAAGGCCTGAATAAAGCAAAAAGCTTGAGTCTATCCCCAGTAAGAGAATTTCTCTGGGCTAACAGCTTCCAAATTGAGACATGGGTTTTTCCTCCCTTTGGACTCAAACTGAAGCATTGGCTCTCAAGCCTGCTAGCCTTCAAACTGAAATTACACCACAACTATCTTGGGGTCTCCAGCTTGCTGACTCACACTGTATATCTTCAATTTATCAACCTCTGTAACTGTGTAAGTCAATTTCTTATAATAAATCTCTTCTCTCTCTCTCTCTACACACACACACATACATATATATGCACATATACATACATATACATTTACATATATATACACATACATATATTTTATATATATATACCTATCACTTGTCTCAAGGATTGTAATACAAGTTTGTAATCTCTTGCTCCCCCTGGTGTCTATCTTCAGTATTGTAGTCTTTCTGGTGCTGTAATAAGGTGTAATGCTCATCTTTATTTTCAGCAGCCCCCAACCTGGCATTAATGCTGCCATTCTCTTCAGCCCTCTAAGCAAAACAGAAATCAGTTCCAGTCTTGTCCAAAAATCAGAAAATTGGACTCACTTTTCACTCTTCTCACTTCCTCCTGAGGGAGAAGTTGGGAGTTGGATGGTTTCTCTCAATCACACAACACTGTACCAGAGAGGGAAAGGGGCTATGGCTGAAAAATGCAATGAACTTTTTCTTAGATGTATGTTATTGTTAAGTTGGTGTTTCCATGGGGAAACAATGGCTAGGTCTTCCTCTTCTGCCATCTTGCTGGTATCACTCTCCATTTCCATAGAGACTTTAAACAATATAGCATCCAGAATGCCTCATATAGAATTTTAAAATATTATATACTCAAAGAACATGAAAATGTAACCATAACCAGGAGAAAAAAATTGATAATAGAACCAGAGATAATACATATGTCAAAATTATCTTCAAGGTTTTTTTTTTAAGATTTTATTTATTTATTTCACAGACAGAGATCACAAGTAGGCAGAGAGGCAGGCAGAGAGAGAGGGAAGCAGGCTCCCCGCTGAGTAGAGATCCCGATGTGGGGCTCAATCCCAGGACCCTGGGATCATGACCCAAGCCGAAGGCAGAGGCTTTAACCCACTGAGCCACCCAGGTGCCTCTATCTTCAAGGTTTTAAAACAGATATTGTATGCATGTATAAACATGTAAAGGAAAAGGCAGACAAATGAATAGTTTTAACTAAAAAATGCAAATTAGAAAAAAATTCTAGCACTTAAAAATAAAATTATTGAAATGAAAAGCTCACTAGGTAGGTTAACAGTTGAAGAAAATAACTTAAAGACGATTAGGTTCAGTGGAATCATCCATTTTTTTAAAAAGAAGGGAACCACTGGGATATATGGAACAATATTAAAAAAAAAAAATCTAACATACAGGTATTGGGGTTCCAGGAAAAGAAGAGAGAAAAACTGAGGCAGAAAAAGTATTTGAAAAATAATGACTAAAATTTTTCCAAATGTATTTTAAAATATTGACTAGCAGATCCAAGAGAAGCTTAGTGAACACTCAAAAATATAAACATACAAAAACCCCCAATCACACCATACTAAAATTGCTAAAAAGCAAAGATAAACAGAAAATATTAATTGCAATCAAACTAAACACAGAGAGAGAATGAGAGAGAGAGAGAGAGAAACAACACTAAAAATGACTGATATTTTCTTGTCAGAAACAATGCAATCCTCCAAACAATTGAGTTAAAATTTTAGGGTTCTGAAAGAAAGCAAACATAAAAATGCTGTGAAGTCAGAATTCTATATCCAACAAAACTATCCTTAAAAGATGAAGCCCAGATAAAAATGTTTTCAGGTAAACCAAAGTTGAAAGAACTGATCACAGCATACTGGATTATAACAAATGTTAATGGTAATTCTTAAGGCTGAAAGGAAGTGATTGTCAAATAGTAATCTGGATCACATGATGAAGTGAAGGTAAATGGGTGGGTAAATATGAAAGCTATTCTCCTTATTTCTTAATTTTTTAATTGGCTGATTAAAGATATTTGGCTGATTAAAGCAAAACTTATAGTGATGTATTATGGGATTAATAACATGTAGAAGTATATAACAAATATGGAAGGGTGATAGATTTATTTTGTCATAAAGTTTTAGGATATATGAGGTGTTATAATGATACTACAAGGTGCACTGTGAGAAGTCAAGTATTTTTCCTGAAATCCCCCACAGCAAGTACTAAAAATAATATGTAGATAGAGATAAAACTCTGATTAGAGTAGAAAAAAAATGGAATAGTAAGAAAAAATCAAGTCAAAATATGGAAGAAAGGGGGAGGGAAAGGAAGAATAAAGAAATGAGACAGACAGAAATGAAACAAACCATTTCAAAAGTTACTTAAATACAAACATACAAAACACCCCAGTTAAATATTAGAAATTGTGAGACTGCATAAAAATAACAAGACCCAGTTTATACAGTTAAGAAGAAGAGATAAAGAAAAGTAAAATTTGGAGGAAGATATTAAATGAAACACTAATTCTAGGAAAACTGAATTTGCTATAGCAACATAAGACATATATTTCAAGACAAGTAGTATTACCACAGAGAAAAAGCAACATTTCCTAAAGATAATAGGATTAATTCATCAAAAGGCATACTAATTCTAATTGTATATGCACAATAGCAAACTTTAAAACACCTGAAGTAAAAATGGAAAGATATGAGTGGATACATAGAACAATGTGGATACATCATAAGATAATTATGCTGAATAAAAGAAGACAAAAATGTGTACATATTAATTGATTCCATTTATATAAAATTCTAGAAAATGCAAAACATCCTTTATTAAAAGAAAGAAAATCAGTTATTCCCTGTTTATGTGGGACAGGCAGGGAGAGTTGAGAGGGAGAGATTTTATAAGGAAATGTGAAAACTTTTGGGAGTGGTGAATACTTTTGTTGTCTTGATTGCAGTAATGATTTTTATGGATTTATACATATAGCAAAGTTCAATAAAATGTAGGCTTTAGACACGTGCAGAATATTGTATGTCAATTATACCTTTATAAACTACTAAATATAAACAAAAAATAATTTATTTTTAAAAAGTATTTATTTTGCCTTTGTCCCTAAAAGATATTTTCACTGGCCAGAGAATTCTAGTTTTGTTATTTTCATTTAGTTTCTTGGAAACTTTATTTTAGCATTTTGTAACTTCCATTGTCTCAGTTTAAATTGTTATAGGTGGTCCTTTAGAAGGTAATCTTTCTCTCTTATTTGACCTCTTTACAATATCCTCTTTATTTTTGGCAGCTTTATTATTATTACATGGTGTGTTTTCCATTTGAATGTATGTGAATATGTTTGCCTTAGCTGGAGTTAGCAATGAGCTTTTAAGTAGTATTGATGTTCTTTACCTGTTTTGGAAAATTCTTATCATGAGAATTTTTTGTTTTTGCCTCATTTCTTCATCTTCTACTTCTGGAATTAGACCCTTTCAATTAATTGCCTTTGTCTTTTTTTTTTTTTTTTCTGTATTTTCCACCATTGGTCTATCTGTAATGTCTTAATTCTAGATATCTATTTTGTACTGATCTACACTTTCATCTATTACTTCTTTCATCCAAGTCCACTGTATTTTCATAGAAATGTTAGGATATTCTTCCCAATTCCTATCCCCCAAAAGCCTGCCAAGATTTTGTTTGAAATTGTGATTAGAAATCTATGAATCAGTTTGATATATTATTAAGTATGTCAGTCCATGAGTATGGTAAATTCTCATTATCTCATTCTTTAATTGCAGCAATGTTTTACAATTTTCACCAAGATGTCAGAGCTGAATTTTATTAGGCGTATTCCTAGAAATGTTTTGTTTAATGCTGATTTCAGCATAATTTTCATTATTTTTCCTTCCATTTTTTGTAGATATATATGTAAGAAAACACTTGATTTTTGTATATGACCTTATAACCTATGACTTCGTTAAATTCATATATTTCTTCCATTCGTTGTTTTGTGAATTCTCTGAGATTTTTCTCTGTTAGCAATCACAATCAACTGTAAATGGGGACAGTTTTTCTTCTTCCCAGCCATAATTTTTTTTCTTGCCTTATTGCAATGATTAGCACCTCCAATCAATATTGAATATAAACACTGAAATAGACATCTTTGTTTTGTATTAGATTTAAAGTAGAAACAACTCAGTCTTTTACAAGTAATTAACCATATTATCAAAATATTATTAATATACGGAAGTTTTTTACTACTTCTAACTTGCTGTGAGTTTTTGTATGAATGTATATAAACATTTTTAAATACTTTTTTCTGAAACTATTGCAATTATCATATAATTTATCCTCTTCTTTATGTTAATATGATGAATTCCAATGATTGATTTTTAGATAATAAACCTACATTGCATTTCTAGGATAAATCTTGCTTTGTTGGGGTATATTATGCTTTTTCTGTGTTGTTATATTTGATTTGTTAGTACTTTGTTAATTCCATTTTTTTTGTAGTGTCTTTGTGAGGATATATTTGTATTTTGCTATGGTTTCCCAATAATATATCCCTTTTATCATTATAAACTCTTTTTCATTTTACCTTTTTTTTTATTGTGAATTGCATTTTATGTGAGTACAAAAATAGTAAACACAATTTCTTACGAAATTTATATACCATATTCCACATTTTCTTTATCCATTCATCTATTCATGACATTTAGGTTGTTTCAATATTTTGGTTATTGTGGATAATGTTGCAATAAACATGGAAGCAGATATCTCCTCAAGATCCTGTTTTTATTTCCTTTGGACCAGAAGTGAGATTGCTGAATCATATGGTAATTCTGTTTTAAGTTTTTTGAGGGTCTTCCATACTGTTTTTCATGGTAACTGTACCAACTTTTAGTCCAATCAACAGTACAAAAGAGGTCCTTTTTCTCTACATCCTTGCCAACACCTGTGATCTCTTGTCTTTTTGATGATTCTTATCTTAACAAGTGTGAGGTGATAGCTCATTGTAGTTTTGACTTTCATTTCCTTCATGTTTACTGATACTGAAGCACCATTTAATGTACCTGTTAGCCCTTCATAAGTTTTCTTTGAAAAAAATGTCTATTCAGATCCTCTGTCCATTTTTAATTGGATTGTTTTTTGTTTTGTTATTTTTTGCTATGAAGTAGTATGAATTCTATATATATTTTGAGTATTAATCCCTTATCAGTTACTTGATTTGTAAATATTTTCTTCCACCTGACAGATTTCATCTTCATTTTTAGATGCTTTTGTTTGCTGTGCAGGTTTTTAATCTGATGTAGTTCAATTTGTTTATTTTTGTTTTTCTTGCTCTTTCTTGCTGTTGTTTTGATGACAAAAACCATTGCCAAGACAAATCAAGGAGCTTATCCCCTATGTTTTCTTTGAGGAGTTTCAGGTATTAGGATTAAATTTTAAATCTATTTTGAGTTGAGTTTTGCATATGTGTAAGATAGGGTCCCAATTTCCTTCTTTTGCATGTGGCTGACCAGTTTCCCAGAACCACTAATAGAAAAGAATATATTTCCCCATTATAAATTCTTAGTTCCTTCATCAAAAATTAATTGACCATATATGTGTGGATTTATTTCTGAGTGCTCTATTCTGTTCCATTGATCTGTGCACCTGTCTGTTTTTATGCCAATATTGTACTGCTTTGATGACTATAGCTATATAAGATAGTTTGAAGTCAGGAAGTGTGATACCTCCAGCTTTGCTCCTCTTTCTCAAGGTTGCTTTGGCTACTCAGAGTCTCTTTTTATTTTTGATGAAGTCCCAATAGTTTATTTTTTGCTTGTTTCCTTTGTCTCAAGAAGACATATCTCATAAGAAGTTGCTATAATGTCAATAAGGTTACTGCCCATGTTCTCCTCTAGGATTTTTATTGTTTCATATTTCACCTTTCATATCTCAAATCCATTTTGAATTTATTTTTGTGTATGTTGTAAGAAAGTGATTCAGTTTCATTTTTTTGCGTGTTGTTTGTCCAGTTTTCCCAACACCATTTGTTAAAGAGACTGTCTTTTCCCCATTGAAGATCCTTGTCTCATTCCCTAAGGCAAAAGCTCTCAGGTTTCCCTGTGAAAGATGATGTTAGTTATGGCCTTTATGGTGTTGAGGTATGTTCCCTTTAAACCTACTTTTTAGAGGGCTTTTATCATGAATCAAGGTTGTAGTTTGTCAAATGCTTTTTCTGCATCAATTGAAGTGATCATAGGGTTCTTCTCCTTTCGCTTATTGATGTGATGCATCACCTTGATTGATATGTGAATATTGAACCGCCTTTTCAACTTAGGAACAAATCCTACTTGATTATAGTGAATGATTTTTTAAATGTATTGTTTGATTTAGTGTGCTAGTATTTTGGTTGAGGATTTTTGAATCTATGTTCATCAGAGATATTGACCTGCAGTTCTCTTTTTTTGTGGTGTCTTCATCTTGTTTTGGTATCAGTGCAATGTTTGTGCCTTAGAGTGAATTTGGAAGTTTTCCTTCCATTTCTTTCTTTCTTTCTTTCTTTTTTTTTAATCGTTTGAGAAGAATAGATATTAACTCTTCTTTAAATGTTTGGCAGGATTTGCCTGTGAATCCATCTGGTCCTGGATATTTATTTCTTGGGAGTTTTTTGATTACTAATTCAATCTCCTTGCTGATAATCAGTCTGTTCAAATGTTCTATTTCTTTCTGTTTTAGTTTTAGTAGTTGATTTATTCCTTCCTTCCTTCCTTCCTTCCTTCCTTCCTTCCTTCCTTCTTTCTTTCCTTTTAAAGATTTTATTTATTTATTTGACAGAGAGAGACACAGTAAGAGAGGGAACACAAGCAGGGCAAGTGGGAGAGGGAGAAGCAGGCTTCCTGCCTAGCAGGGAGACTGATGTGGGGCTCGATCCCAAGACCCTGAAACATGACCTGAGCCAAAAGCAGATGCTTAATGAGTGAGGCACACAGGAACCTCAGCTAATTTCTTTCTAGGAATTTATCCATTTATTCTAGGTTGTCTAGTTTGTTAGTACATAGGTTTTCATAATATTCTCTTATAATTGTTTGCATTTCTGTGGTGTTTGTTGTTATTTCTCCTTTTGCATTTGTGATTTTACTTATTTGAGTCCATTCTCTTCTTTTCTTGATAAGTCTGGCTAGAGGTTTATCAATTTTATTAATTTTTCAAGGAAATAGTTTCTGGTTTCATTGATCTGTTCTATTGCTTTTTTAGTTTCTTTACCATGTATTTCTCCTCTAATTTTTATTATTTCTTTCCTTTTGCTGGTTTTAGGTTTTGTTTGTTGTTCTTTTCCTAGCTCCTTTATAATGTTAGGTTCTTTATTTGAGATTTCTCTTGCTTCTTGAATTAGGCCTATATTGCTATAAAATTCTCTCTTAGAAACACTTTTGCTGCATCCCAAATGTTTTGGACTATTATGTTGTCATTTTCATTTGTTTCCGTGTACTTTTTAATTTCTTCTTTAATTTCCTGGTTGACTCATTCATTGTTTAATAGCATGTTATGTAACCTCCATGTTTTTGTGGTCTTTCCAGATTTTTTCTTGTGGTTGGCTTCTAGTTTCAGAGTATGTGTCAGAAGAGATGCAGGGTATAAGCTGGGTCTTTTTGAATTTGTCAAACCTTGTTTGGAGGCCTAATATGTGATCTATTCTGGAGAATGTTCTATGTGCACCATCTTCATCTTGCAATGCTATTATTGGTTTTATAAAACTCCTTGAAAATACAGTATGGAAAAAACAACTTTGTGCTTTTTGTTATATGATATGCAAAAATGTGAGAACTACAAAGAATTGCCTCCCAGATGATAGCTATGTGAAAAAGAAAAACAATTTTGATCCATATCTTATACTGTATCCGGATATTAACTCAGAATGGATCATAGATTTAAATGTTAAACCAAGGAAATAGAAGACTTGAAAACACTATGAACCAACTTGACTTAGCACATCTATAGAATTCAATAACAATAGAATACACATCATGTTCAAATAAACATAAGTTATTTTCCCAGATAAATCATATGCTATGTTATGAAACAAGCTGCAATGAATTTAAAAGAATTGAAGTCATACAAAATATGACTGACCACAATGGCATGATATTAGTAATCTAAAATAGAAGGAAATTTGGGAATTCATAGATATGTGGAAAATAAATTTCCAGTGGGCCACCTAAGAAATCACAAGAGAAATTAGAAAATATTTTGAAATGAGTGAAAATGAAAACACAACATACCAGACTTATGGGATGCAGGTAAAGCAGTTCTTAGAGGAAAATTCATGAGTGTAATCACCTATATAAAAAAAAGAAGAAGAGGACCTGTGTGGCTCAGTCAGTTAGTTAAGCATCTAGCACTGGCTCAGGTCATGATATCAGGGTCCTGGGATTAGGAGCCTTGGGTTGTTGTCCTTGGGCTCCATGCTCAGCAGGAAGTCTGCTTCTCCCTCTGCCCTTTCCCCTGATTGTGCTCTCTCTCGAATAAATAAAATCTTAAAAAAAAAAAAGAAGAAAGGTCTTAAATAATCTAATGTTTTCTTTAAAAAAAAAAACTAGAAAAGGAAGGGAAAATGAAACTCAAAATAAGCAGAAGGGAAAAAATAATAAAGATTATAGAAGAAATAAAATAAAAAATAAAATAGCAATAGGAAAAAAATGAAATCAAAAGTTGGTTCTTTGAAAAGATCAGTACAATTAACAAACCTTTAGTTAGATTCACTAAGAAAAAAAAGATGAGTCAAATTGCTAAAATCATACATGACGTAGGGGGCATTACTGATGACCTTACAGGAATAAATTTATTGATTGGAGAAATAAATCAATTAATGTTTAGCTGAATCCTCCATTGAGCCTTTTGTGGCAAATGTTATAACGAAGGTATTATAGGTAAGTTGGGTTAACAGTGATCCACAGACCAAATTGAGATAATAGATGTTTTCCATCTGGCTCACCCAGTGATTTTTTTAAAAAAATTTAAGTAAGTTGACAATATGTAAAAATCAGACATCACATTAAAAAAATATTTTTACTTCTCTAGAAAAATCTGAAAGTCTGGCTGCCTACATTTCGATGTGACAGGCACTAGTTATAAATGAGAAACATCTGCTCTTTAGAAGAGACACATAATTTCAAGTTTTCACAGCCCCTGTGGTCTTCTTCCTGGTCATTTCTTTAATTTACTCAACCCTCCAGCCCTTCTAAGCACTTACATTTTCAAGCCCTGTTTACAGACCTAGATCCACGACCCATTCAACTCTATATTCAGCATATGACAATATCAAACTCAAATTTTAGTTTTAGAAAACATCAAATCCAATCCTTTTTTATTCCTTGTACAGATGTGTAAGTAGAGTGAGGTGCAAGAAGCTAAGATCCTTTACCTACGGTCATACAGCTAACCATTAGCAGACGTGGAACTAGAACCCAGGTATGTCAGTCAGTTCTTTGCCACCCACTTTCTTAATTTTCATATCTCCCAGATTTCTTTGACAACTATATAAATATCCTCTCTATCAATTCTTTGAGATGTGAGTATACATTTGTTAACCTCCGTGTAAAAATTCTTGTAAATTGTCTTCAGTTTGTCTTTTTTTAAGGATGAAATGAGAAGATTTTAAAAAAAATATTTTATTTATTTATTTGATAGAGATCACAAGCAGGCAGAGAGGCACACACACAGAGAGAGAAGGGAAGCAGGCTCCTCATGGAGGAGAGAGCCTGATGCGGGGCTCGATCCCAGGACCCTGAGATCATGATCTGAGCCAAAGGCAGAGGCTTTAACCCACTGAGCCACCCAGGCACCCCTTAGATTTAGTTTTTAAAAATCCATTTTCACCCCTTCTCTATGACTTCTTATTTCATAGGCTGTGGTCATTTCTCTCTCAGCCTTTGTCTTTTGGAACAAAGAAACTTAATTTGTCTGCAAGGCTTGACTTGGAAGTGTCTAGAGGTCAGTCTGGTATAGATTTCTGTTTTATGCTTTATGGAGACTCAAAGGAATAGGTTTCAAGATTGCTTTCAACTCCTCAGTGTCCTACCTGTAAAAAACACCACCCCTTGTTTTCAGTAATTTCTCTCAAGTTCAATTTTTCTTCTTCTGGCCTTTATACACAGTTTTCCCTAATCCTCCTTATATTAATGGGCTTTTTTATACACTTTTTACTTTTATCTTTTTATCTCCTAATTTCTATTCCTAATCCTTAATCTTTTGTGTTTATATGGGTTTCATCTAATATTTATTTCATGGATTTTTATCCTTTATCTTTTGTATTTTTAGATTTTTAATCTTTAATCTTATTGTCCTCTAACCTTTTATATTTTATCTTTTTCTCAATTTTTTAAAAATTATTTTTATTCATTATTCTTTTGTCTTCTTCGGGCTTTTTATTCTCTCTTTTAATCTGTATTTTATTCTTTTTTCTTTTTTCTTCTTTATTCTTGGTGTTTGAATGTTGTTGTCCTTGTTATCTTCTGTTCTTCCTTTATTATTAAAGATTAGTCATATATTTTTCTTTGATTTTTTTTAAATCATAGCTGTCAAGAAGTGTGATCAGAGAGGACCTGTACTAGAAATGGGAACTGGAAGCTTTCCCCTCTGCTTCCTGTCTCACAGAACCTGCTACTAATATCTGCTCATCTTTCTCCTGGACTATTTATCTTTTTTTTATGATTTCAAAAGAGCATTTAACATTTATTTATTACACATTTCGTAGCATTGTAACTTACCTCTGGGGCCCTGAATTTTAAGCTTAGGATGGTCTTATGCGTTCCAACCTAGAATATAGGGAAATATGAAGATTGGCTCCCAAGGAATATATATGTATATATATATATTTAAGAATCAGAGGCATTACTTGGAATGATAATTTTGTCACAAAATATGCCCCTAAACTGAGATGATGGTGATGTATATTATGGCTTAGGAAAAAATTTCAGAGAATTTCTGTCCCAGAGTCCCACATTACAGAACTTCTAGGGTGTGTCATTTACACAAGGTATAATAATGCCTCCTGGGTGTGTGAAACCTAGCAAGTTGCATGTCTAATTTTGATGTCAGCACCATGTAGTGTATCAAGTTACTCTGTCTACTAATCACCATCCTCAGTATGATTTATTTATTTTTCCCAGAACAAATAAACACAACATTTTTATATGTAGCCTAGATATCCCTGAGTCCATTACTTATTCTCAGAACAGGACCTAAGAGAGCTAAGAGAAGTAGGATGAACTTAAAATATTACTTTGTCCTATTGCTATCAAAAGACTGTTTAAAACTCTTCTCTGATGCCTCAATGGAAATTTTATCCTTCCCCTTCTATCATTGTTTTATTGAACTTAAAATAGATCCACCTTCATTGTGTCACAGCAAATGTGGACTCATCCAAGTGCCTGTCTTAAAATAAATCTTGACTAGTTAATGACCTGAAAAAAATATCAAAGCCTTTTCTTTAAATGAAATTTAAGTATTATCATAAATTTATCACCTGAAAAAAGCCCTCAGGTTTAATAAATTGGTGTAGGGAAAATTGAGTTTGTATAGTATAGGCGGCTGAGGGGGACAGGTACTAGGTGTGTGAAGATCTCCATACATGCAAGATGGAGAGGTTTCTTTCATCACCACAAACATTGAGAAGGATTGAGGGATGCGGCTATAATAGCTTATATAGCTTAATATGAAAATATGGGTGCAGAGTGGGGCTGGTACAAGACTCACACCCAAAAGTCAACACTAGATTCCCAGTACACATTTCTTTTCTTTATAAAGAACACATATATTATTACTCAAGCTGTGAAGTAATAATGTATTTCATTTTTTGAGAAAATATCCTTTATTCTGCAGCAATGAAAGATTTATTACCTTGTTAAACAATTCATCCAAAATAAATATTCTTCTCTTGAGTGTAAGGTTGGGCTTTGGAGGCTGGATTCTAATCAAGGAGCAAATAAATGTTGCTTCACTCATCAACTCCTGCCTAAGAATTAATTTAGGACTAATTGAAGCAGGTTCAGTGCTTTTACCCACCTTCCCCCACTTTTTAACGCTATGCATAGATATCAGTCATGGGCTCAGTTGATGAACTTAAACTAAATCCTTTGTTCTTAATACCTGTACAAACGATATGGCTGTAAGTGTCAGGGTTGATTGTTATGTTACTCTGATTAATCACCCAGCAATTTTCACCTCAAGAATATGTTCTGTCGGGACGCCTGGGTGGCTCAGTTGGTTAAGCGGCTGCCTTCGGCTCAGGTCATGATCCCAGCATCCTGGGATCGAGTCCCGCATCGGGCTCCTTGCTCCGCAGGGAGCCTGCTTCTCCCTCTGCCACTGTGTCTGCCTGTTCTCTCTCTCTCTCTCTCTCTCTCTCTCTGAGAAATAAATAAATAAAATCTTTAAAAAAAAAAAAAAAGAATATGTTCTGTCCATTGTTCCTTTTAATTCAAAGCTTTATGTCCTGAAGTTACTTTTGCTTAAGCTAAAGACCCACCTCCCTTCCACAGAGTGTAGAAAATTAAATATTATTTGATATGCAGATGTCATGATTTTATTATCATGAACAAGCAGTTTCCCTAATAGATAACAGTAATCAGTCTGTGATTACTGACAAAGAGGAAGGCATGTAGATCTAATATTTTAATACCAAAGGTATCATGTTGGGAGTATGAAATTTAACTTAACAACTCTTTTCTAGCCAACACTTCGATGTGGCAAGTTTTAACTTTTTCATCTCATTGTATTAATTATATTTTATAGCTGGCTCATTTTGGAGGATATGTCAGAGGGCACAATTTAAATAGTCCCTGGCTTTCCTGCTATATATATATATATATATATATATATATATAATATATAATTTATTTATTTGAGGGAGAGAGAGAACAAGGAGAGCATGAGCGGGGAGAGGTCAGAGGGAGCAGCAGATTCCCTGCTGAGCAGGAAGCCTGATGTGGGACTCTATCCCAGGACTCCAGGATCATGACCTGGGCTGAAGGCAGTTGCTTAACCAACTGAGCCACCCAGGTACACCCTTGTCAGTTATATTTTTAATGGCAGAGGTGAGTATCTGATGCCTTAAGTGTTTTCCAAGCTAAAACTATTTTGGCCATTCTCTGTGGTGTAGATTTTTGGGGGCTCAACAACCTGTTCTTGTGTGTACTAAAGAAGAGCCGGAGCAATCTCGTGAGGGGCTGCTTGGCCTGTGTGAAGCCTCTAACAGCTTAGAAGAAACGTGATATATGCTTGTCAGTCTCCACATTTTTCAAAAGAGACTATTAGCCCCGCACCATCTTAGTTGTTAAAATAAACATCTTCAGGTGTAACTAGAAGATTCGAGTCCTGAAATCCAAGCCTTGAGAGCAAGCACCAGACCATTTATGACTTTGTCTGTCAAGCATTGTTCTCCTGTTTTGGAAGTAGTTACATTTATTGGAAAATTACCGACCTCATCTTGTTACGGATTGAATGTTTATGTCCCCAGAAAATTTATATGTTGAAGCCCTAACTCCCAGTGTGGCTATATTTGGATATGGAGCCACTGAGGAAATAATTAAGGTTAAATGAGGTCAGAGGGTGGGAACTTTATGACCTAATAGTTGACAATGCTCAGGATTTAGGCCATGCAAAAGAAGCCAGGCTGGAAAATGAAGTTAATATTCTGAAAGAAGCAGAGACGAGAGAGGGAGAGAGCTTTAATTGTGGTCAAAGCCAGGGTTCCTTCCGGTTGTTTCTGAGGCCCACCTCCACCTCTTTCCTTCTGGTAATTCTTCTTAGCCTGAGCTAAGAAGGGGGTCTCTGTCACTTGCAACTTTAAACCCTGCCTAATACAGGGGACAAGACTTCCAAGCCTAATCTAATTCAAAACTCACAAACATTTGGTGGAGCCAATGCATTTATTGCCTGATGGATACACAGTCCCTTCATCCTCCCATGAAACTGCTTTCACCCAATTGTGCCCCAACATGGTTATCAGCCTTCTACATTGATACATCGTTTTAGAAGCAACCCCATAACACTGTTATAATTATCTTAAGAATCTTAAGGAAGTGTACATGACAGTGTCCTCTTTCTAAAGAAGAACATGATAAATATATTTCTAGTTGGAGGCACTGAGACTGTTTTTGAGGAGTAACATCATGCTGTAGTGAAAGGGACGTAGGATTGAATTCAAAACAGTAAAGTTTGAAACAGACTCTGCCACTTAGTAAAGCTGTGAGTACTTACAGAGAGTGATGATAAATAATGTGTGTCCTACATACCTCACATGTGGCTGTAAGCCAATATATACACAAAATGCTCTGTAAATTAGGCAGCATAAATCATAAATCATAAACGTGATTAATCAGTTCCAGTCTCACTTACACCATGGATTCTAAGGGGACTTGTTTAAGTTTTTTTCTTGTTGCACTAGAGCTCTGAATATTGCTGCTTAGAAAAATCTGCACCTTGACAAGGGCAGAAGGTGGTGAGAAAAAACAAAAACAAAAACATAAAATTATCTGAAAGGTAGGTTAGCACTTCCATTGGCCTGGGATAATGGAGATTTTTATCTGCCATCTAGCTCCAAGCCCTGGACTCTGGGTCTTTTGTGCAGATAAAAACCAAGGTCAGCCAAGGGTTTGAGTATTTACAGCAGGATCACTTAATTTGGTTCACCCAAGGATTTATTTGGCTATCAGCATGGTGTCTGCTTCTATTTTAAATCTATTTTGATTCAAGCTCTGGATTTCTCCCTTCAGGGGTGTGTGTGTGTGTGTGTGTGTGTGTGTGTGTGTGTGTGAGAAAGAGCCAGACAGACAGAAAGAGAGAGAGAAGGGGGAGACACAGAAAGAGGTAGAAAAAAGATTTTGATTTTTTTTCTTTCTGATAAATATTCACTGAAATTATAGACTATAGGGAGAATATTCATATAAAATAAAATTTGTCCCATAACTTTTTTACACAGAAACATTCACTGTTAGCTCTGAATTTCTTTTCTGTATATAACAAATTTATGTAGTTAAACTTGTACATACATACAATCCTGGATTTTAAAAATAATATTATATCTTGATAATTTCCCAAAGTCATTAAAGTTCTTAGTAAATGTAACTATGGCTATGTAATAAATCATAATTAGATGTAGCTTTTATATTTTATCATTATCTTATTTTTAAATATTTAAGAGAATTCTGAAATTTTGCTTTTATAAATAATGCTGTGATTAATATTTTTATTCATGAAAGTCAGTACTCTTTAAAAAGGACTTCCCTTTTTTTGTGGCATATTTGGAGACTCTTATACTTAAAAACAAGATTATGAAGATTATGTAAGTCCATTATGAAGATTATGTAAGTCCATTTTTTAAAAATTTTATTTATTTTTTTAAATTTCTTTTCAGTGTTCCAGAATTCATTGTTTATGCACCACACCCAGTGCTCCATGCAATATGTGCCCTCCATAATATCCACCATCAGGCTAACCAAATCTCCCACCCCCCCACCCCAAAATCCTCAGTTAGTTCCTCAGAGTTCACAGTCTCTCATGGTTCATCTCCTCCTCCAATTTCCCCCTAACTCCCTTCTCCTCTCCATCGTCCCATGTCCTCCGTGATATTTCTTTATGCTCCACAAATAAGTGAAACCATATGATAATTGACTCTCTCTGCTTGACTTATTTCACTCAGCATAATCTCTTTCAGTCCCGTCCATGTTGATACAAAAGTTGGGTATTCATCCTTTCTGATGGAGACATAGTACTCCATAGTATATATGGACCACATCTTCTTTATTCATTCATCTGTTGAAGGGCATCTTGGCTCTTTCCACACTTTGGCGACTGTGGCCCTTGCTGCTATGGACACTGGGGTACAGATGGCCCTTCTTTTCACTACATCTGTATCTTAGGGATAAATACCGAGTAGTGCAATTGCAGGGTCATAGGGAAGCTCTATTTTTAATTTCTTAAGGAATCTCCACACTGTTTTCCAAAGTGGCTGCACCAATTTGCATTCCCACCAACAGTGTAAGAGGGTTCCCCTTTCTCCACATCCTCTCCAACACATGTTGTTTACTGTCTTGTTGATTTTGGCCATTCTAACTGGTGTAAGGTGATATCTCAATGTGGTTTTGGATTTGAATCTCTCTGATGGCTAGTCATGATGAACATTTTTTCATGTGTCTGTTAGTCATTTGTATGTCTTCATTGGAGAAGTGTCTGTTCATGTCTTCTGCCCATTTTTTGACATGATTATCAGTCCATTTGTTTTTAAGTCTACAGAGACCAGCAAGATCCAGTGCCATCTGTTGGCAGTAAACAAAGGCCAGGAACCTTGCCCTGGCTTATGGTTTTGTTTATATCTATCTAGGTCCTTAGGTTGAACATTCATAAGCTCACATTTGTGAACTTTTGTACTATATTCTTAGATAATGAGTTTGTTCTTAAGCAATTCAATAAATCTACCCATTTACCTAACTTTATGTCTTGTTTTTACTCAAATAACATGTTCTGATTATACAGATAACATATTTATTGCAAAAACGTGGAAAGCAGAAAATTCTGAAGAAAGTTAAATTTAAGATGAAATCTAACTGTACTGTGCTTCACCATTTGTTGTATTTTTATCTCACTGTATATATTTGTATTTTCCTTCACATAATCAAACTTCCGTATGTATTTTTTTTTATGGAAGCCATACTATAGCAACCAGTCTTGGTGATATCCATTTCCCATCTGGGTGTATAAGTTACTCTAGTTTTCTATTTATCGTTTCTTACACCTTGACCAGTTCCATCAAGTAGTAATAATATTGAAGTAGTTGTACATAAAGTGTATTATGTGATCCATGGAAAAGTCAGGTTTAAGATTAAATTCCATATTATATCTATTAACTGTATGACCTTGGGCAAAGTCTAACCCATAAAAACCTTTGTTTCTATACCTAGAAAGCAGAATCAATAAAAATACCTACTTTATAGGGTTGGTATAATGAACAAATGAAATAATAGATATGAAAAGCAAAATGTGACCTCCTAAGTGCTTTATCATTTTTGGCTAAGAAGTTAAAAAAAAAAAGATTTTATTTGACACAGAGAGAGATCATAAGTAGGCAGAGAGGCAGGTGGCGGGTGGGGGTGGGGAGAAGCAGGCTCCCTGCTGAGCAGAGAGCCTGACTCTGGGCTTGATCCCAGGACCCTGAGATCATGACCTGAGCCAAAGGCATAGGGTCAACGCACTGAGCCACCCAGGTGCCTAAGGTAAAAAATTTTTTAGAGTAGGTAACTGGTGGGAGAAGCAACTTATACACTCTTGGCTATAAAAGCCTCAAATCCAATACTCAGTTCCATTTAGGAAAAGAGGTTTAAGTGCAATGCTTTGTTCATGTTTTAGATCTTACCCACTTTCAGCACTAGATTAGAATCCTGTTGAAAATTCACCTTTGTAGGCAACAGCAGTGGATTTGTATGGTTATGTATTTACTCATTCATTCACATACTCATTTATTCACTAAGTAAAATACTATGAGGACCCTACTGTGTGTCAGGTATTGTGCAAAACCCTAGGAATAAAATGGCAGGAAGGCATAGAAATTGATCCTAGTGACCATACAGTCTGGTGGACCATGGAAAATAAGTATATAAACACAATTGCATGTCCACAGTACAAACAACGTACTAAGCAAACAAAGATAGAGAAGCAGTTAATTCTGACTGGTGGGTTATTGGTGGGGCAGGGAGCTTAGAAGATTATCAAAAGAGTGACACTTAAAGGGGCACCTGGGTGGCTCAGTGGGTTAAAGCCTCTGCCTTTGGCTCAGGTCATGATCCCAGGGTCCTGGAATCGAGCCCCGCATCGGGCTCTCTGCTCAGCAGGGAGCCTGCTTCCTCCTCTCTCTCTGCCTGCCTCTTCATCTGCTTGTGATCTCTTTCTGTCAAATAAATAAATAAAATCCTAAAAAAATTAAAAAAAAAAAAGTGACACTTAAGTAAGTCTTAAATGTGCAAATAAGGGATGGTACTTCTTGGCTAGGAGGACATCATATGTAAAGTCCAGAGAAGGTATGGTTAGAGAAGAAAGAGGGAATAATAGGTAAGGTGAGAGCAGAGCAAATTAAATGGGATTTTGTTGGAAAAGAGGGAATTTGTCAGATTTATGGTGGATATGTTTTTATCCACCTAGCAGCTCGTTGGAGAATTCTCTCTCTCATTTTTAGTGTAAGTCATAAGAATAGAGCTGATCCCATCTCCTATCTTGAGTGACAGTTCACGTGTCTTTGATTAATACAAATGGGAAAATTAGTTATTTAATAAAAATCTCTTGTTGGATTAACAAAACCTTCCAAAATACAGGATTTATGGAGAAAATTAATAGAAGGAACTCCTAACCTTGACAAATTCTGGGAAGCACTAACCCATATAATAAGGAACATACTTCCAACTAGAATATTCAGTTCAGCATCTTATGAATCAAATCGGCAAACATGAGATATTTTATTAGCGGAAGAGGGAGCATAAAGTCATATTGACTAGGTAATTAGAACACTTACTCTTGTGTGAAAAAGCCTTCAAAAACAATAGGTCAACCAATGGAAACCACGTCCTCAAAGCTCACTCATTTATTTGTCAACAGTTTAAATAATTTGAGTTAGACTATTCTTTTTCCAGAGATATCCATGTCCTATGACCAACATATATTTCTTTGTTTTTGTTTAATCTGCGGTAATAGTCAACTGCTTAATAATTTATTGATAGTGTAAGGGAAGGGAGGAGTATATTTCAAATGGGGAAGGCTACTCCTATTAACCCTGATTGTAACAACTCCGAGACAGGGAAATTGGTAAATTATGGAAGCTCTTTCATGTTTTGATGCCATCTTAGAAGCAAATAACACTGAATGATGCTTTATTGTTACATTCTTAGCTTTGTCATCCACATTTAGATGCAAGACAAGTCTCCTCTTACACCAGACAGAACAACGGTGAGAAAAACGGCCAAAATAACATCAGCAGCTCCAGCTGTTAATGGAAGAAAGGATTTTGAGGCACAAAGTGCAGCTGGTTGGGAACTCCTAATGAGTTAGAATTAGAAGAAAGGAGCATCCAGCCTGGAATGTTTACTTTTCAATTAATGTTGAAAAGTATTAATATTGTCATTGTCACTGCTCTTGCCATTGTTATTAATCTTAAGGTTTCTCAACCATGTGCTGCTGGAGAAAATCAACCAAATTGTTGTTTTTGTGTAGGATTGAATATAGGGTTTAGTTATAGGAACCATTCCTAATGCCATCAGTTTGAAATCAAGTTGAAAGATTTTCCAAGCATCTCACTGAAGCAGCTACATGGCAATAGAAATGTTTTAGCTGGGAGATGTAGAAAGCTTGAAAAAAAATGTATAGGTACAAAAAATACTTTGCTAGAGATCTGGGTGGGGGAAAGAGATTCTCTGTGTTTCTGAGCCACACTATTTTGCTGATTTCTTTTAAAAAAGGAAAAAAAAAAAGGAGACATTCTAGCTTGACACAACTGAGATGAAATCAGCTTGATCCAGCTGTCTGAAGCATCAGAATGATTGCAGCTGGCTAATTTCTAATTATAGAATCTCTATTATTGGTGATGTAAGTGGCTGAATCTGTGGTTTGACTTCTATGATCCCTGGCTTTGTGAAAAGCTAGGATTTTTAGGTAATGTTTTTTCCCTCTGCATAATAAACTAAACAAATTTAAATTAACTCTTGGGGCAAATATAATTAAGAAGCTGCAGATGATATTTTTGTTTCTTTCACTGGCCAGAGCATGCCCCACTGTGACTTTGGATGAAGCTATTAAATTCTGTTTCTGTGGGATTCAGTCCAGAGCTCTGACGTCCTAAGGTTATTTGGGGAGGCCAAGGTCAACATCAGCAATTCTGAGTTTCAGAGAAAGTTTATTTCTCTAATGGTTTGTGTTTAGAGAAGATTTCAGACAGAATTATTGCATTTCAACCTTAGTCTAAACCCTCCATTGATCTTTTGCCTTCCTTGCTTTCATGTTGTCCACTAAGTCTAACTGTTTTTGCAGACTGGTTTAGAGAGAAACGGGGGGCAAGGTTGAATCTAGGTAAGTTATCAGTGTCAATGTATTAGTCTATTTGGGCTGCTATAACAAAATGCCATAGGCTGGGTGGCTTTAACAACAGACCTTTATATCTCACAGTTGTGGAGGCTCAGAAGTCTAGCATCAAGGTGTCAGCTGATTCCTTTCCTGCTGACAACCCTCTTCTTGGCTTGCAGATAGTTGTCTTCTGTGTCCTCAGTTGGTGGGGAGAGAGAGAGAGAGGGTGTGCTCTCTAGTTTCTTCTTATAGGGTTATTAATCCCATAGTGAAGACCCCACCCTTATGAACTCATCTAATCCTACTTACCTGCAAAAACTCTCATCTTTCAAAAGATGAAAAGGGTTGGGGGGAGGGTGAGGTCAACCAAACAATCATCCCATAATACGAAAAACTTTTGTTAGCTGAGACTTATCAGACTATAATTCTCAACTTGTCACTTTATTGAGAAGGAAACAGGTCACAGAATTTAGTAAAGGAATCTCAAGCAGTCCCAAGATGGTCATCCACCCAACTTCAGGTAACGTCTTTGTGTTTGATATCACATCATTATGATTGATGGTGGGAACATTGCTCAAAAGATTGAAAAATCTCTAGGGGCTCCTGGGTGGCTCAGTTGGTTGAGCATCTGCCTTTGGCTGGGGTCATGATCCCAGGGTTCTGGGATCAAGCCCCCCATCAGGCTCTCTGCTCGGTGGGGAGCCTGCTTCTCCCACTCCCTCTGCCTGCCGCTCTGCCTGCTTGTGCCTTCCACCCTCTCTGTCAAGTAAATGAATAAAATAAAAAAAAAAAATTAGATACCAGAATGTAAATGTGCAGTGTATTCTCTATATAAATTTATAGTTACACTTCTAAACTACAAAGGTTTTCATTTGTTTTGAAGTGAAAAGATTTTAACTGCAAGAAAGTCAGGAATTTTATATAAATGGTATCCTTCATTTCCTAAGCATTTTAGTAAGATATTACCTGGATATTATAAAAATATATAATGCAACTTCTATTTTAATTTTTCAAATATTGGACAAATTTAACTTTTGTTGGACAAATTTAACTTTTCTTTACTTTCCACACCAATCTGTTCCTTTTTTTATTTAAAGATTTTATTTATTTATTTGAGAGAGAGAGAGAGAGAATGAGAGAGAGCGAGCATGAGAGGGGGAAGGTCAGAGGGAGGAGCAGACCCTCTGCTGAGCAGGGAGCCTGATTCGGGGGCTTGATCCTGGGGTTCCAGGATCATGACTGAGGTGAAGGCAGTTGCTCACCCAACTGAGCCACCCGGGTGCCTACCAATTGGTTCCTAAGCAATCATCAATCTGAACTCAGAAAATGTGTCTTCTCTTTGATCCATTAAAAGCAGAGCCTAAGGCAAGAATTAAAGTGCTGAAGGGTACCTGGGTGGCTCAGTTGTTAAGCGTCTGCCTTTGGCTCAGGTCATGATCCTAGGGTCCTGGGATCAAGCCCCGCATCAGGCTCCATGCTTGGTGGAGAGCCTGCTTCTCCCTCCTCCACTCCCCCTGGTTGTGTTCCCTATCTCTCTGTCAAATAAATAAATTAAATCTTTAAAAAGACAAAAAAGAATTAAAGTGCTAAAACTTTATTTGAGTGGTATCTGGGGTGATGAGTGTGAGGAAAAAGGGAAGTGAGTCAAAGAAAGATGTGATAAAATGTGATACATTTTCATGGGATTACCGTGCCCCAAAGAGCCATGAAGAGAAACTGAAGGTCATGCAGGAGACATGCTTGCTTAGCAGGAAGGACTTTTCCAGAAGGTCAATGAGGAGATGCACCTCAGTGTAGAAGTGGAAAAGGAGAGCAGATGCATCCATCTGGTTCCTTCCTGTCCCCCATTTGCTAGTGGGCAAGTTTCACACTGCAGGGACTTCACTGTCCCTCACTTTTGGATTATGCCATCAGCCCACTTGGCAGTTTAGAAAGCCACTATATGGTATTCATGTCCTGAAAGGCAGGGGTAATTTGGCATGAGGGTCATGGGGTCAGGACCTGAGACGTTAGCTCATACCTTCTATCTTGGAGAACTTAGTGAATTAGTGGCAGGAGTGGTGTGGTCCATGAGGTAGTCGTTGCCTTAGAAAACAGAGGCAGTCAGCCAATTGGAGTTGGCATACAAGGTTCAGTCTGATACAAAATCCTACGATTCAATTGGGAACTTCATAATGTGAGAAATTAATAAAAAGTAAAAAGATAAGAGAACCATGAAAATGATTTTTTTAAGGAAACTGTGTACAGATATTTATTATAAGGAATTGGCTCATATGATAATGGGTTGGTAAGTTCAAAATATGCAGAGTATGCCAATGGTGTATGATACCCCCAGAAAGTTTGAAGACTGTGAGGCAGACAGAGCCAGTATTGTAAATGAAATCTGAAGGCAGGCAGAAAATTCTCTCTTACCTGGGGGAGGGTCTGTTTTCTTGTTCTTTCTGTTTCCTACTGATTGGATGAGGTGCACCCATGTTATGGAGGACAATCTGCTTATCCTCCTCTTAAAATGATCAATCTAATGTAAAAGTCTAATAATTTAAATGTTTATCTTATCCAAAAACACTGTCTCAGAAACACTCAGAATAATGTCTGACCAAATATCTGGGTGTCCTGTGGCCTAGTGAAGTTGACACATATAATTGACCATCATAAGGGTCTATCTATTTTGCTAGAAGGTTCTCCGTGAGACAGTGGGAAGGTATTAAAGCTAAGGAGTTCTGTGTTCAAGCCCAGGCTCCACAAGCTGTTAGCGTTTTGACCCTGGATTGGTCAATTTATTTCCTTGGGTCTGGGCCCCTTATCTATAAAACCTGGGGGTTAGATTTCTAAGGACTTTATAACCCTAAAATTCACTGATTTTATAATTCTTGGAATTCACCTATCAACATTGTGTTATGAAGTGTTATAAAGTGATGTGAGGCCACATTCCACCTATAGTTAAACATAAGAAATCTATGTAAACTTGTAGCAAGGCAGTTTTGTATATGGGAGAATCTCTTGGTTTACTGAAGAGGATGAGGGAGACTGAAAAATGATTAACTACAGAAGATTGAGGAAACAATGATCCCCCTGCTTTCTGATTGCATATACTTTTTACTTAAAGTAAAGTTAGTTATTTTGAGCCTGCATTTCAAGATACCACTATAATTCTTGATAACTAATTCTGCAAATTGTATATTTCATGTATAAATGTTTGCTGCCTTAAATATAACTTGACATTTTAAATGTCTGATCTATAAATAGCTGCTTAGGGCAAAGAAATACAGCTACTACAAACAAACAATGAAAATGAAGATTTCAGAGAAGAAATTGAGGAAACAAATTTGGAAAGATCAGCTGTTAGACCATTAAGCTAAATAAAGTTTCCTATCTTGTTGAATCTTTTGCTATACTGGAAGAACAATGGCATTTTGTTTGCAAATTCTCTTGCTGGGTTATTTGTGATGACTCTCTTAACGCCTTTGTCTTCATGCCCCAGTTGCTTTTTATCCCATTGTCTTTGTATTGGAGTAAATGAATTAATACAGAGAATCTAGAGCTCCAAACGTACCCAACCCATCCAGGTACAAACATAGACAATATATCTTCTCAGATAATGAGCATCGTTTCTGAATATATGCAACCAATATAAGCAGATTATAAGATATATATGAACAATTCTTATTAATATACTAAATTGGCTTTCATTATTCATGTGTGAGATTGTGTGAGGTTAATAGGTTTGCTAAATTTGGTATAAAATACTAACTTTGAAAACTGGGAAATATTTGGTCATTTGGGGGCAAAAAATTTCTTTTTTTTTTAAATCCAAATATGCCTTCTCAAGGCAGTTTAATCTTGGATCAGCCGATTTGCCATCATTCTGTGAGGGATAACCTTGATGCCTAAACCACATTTTCTAAAAACTCCTCTCCCTGTTTATATGTAAGTAGTATGGAGAGACTTTTCTTTCCTTGGCTAGTTAGTTTCCTGTTGTAATTAAAGTGACAGTGTGTGCGGCAGCTCTATTTCACGGTGGGAACAGAAAACGAGAGAAAGCCAATTAGAGAGAGGAAGAAGAAAAGGGGAGGGGAGAGAAAGTAGGGAAAGGAGGGAGGAGAATAAGAAAAAGAAGAAGGAAGAGGAGGAGGAGGAGAAAAGAGATACTCAGCCGTCAGGAGGACAAATGAGAAATGAGAAATGAGAACACAAGGTAAGGGTTAATTCCTGTCTCTGTTAGCTCAATCCTCAATCTCAAGTGAGAATTATGAAGTAGTGAATTGGTTAAATATAGCCCATATAAGTGTTTTGTTTGAGCTACATATTTTTTTTTTTTTAAAGATTTGATTCATTTACTTGAGAGAGAAAGGGTGAGAGCAAGAGAGCACAAGCAGGGGGAGAAGCAGGGGGAGAGGGAGAAGCAGACTTCCCACGGAGCAGGGAGCCTGCTGCGGAACTCCATCCCAGGACCCTGGGATCATGACCTGAGCAGCCACTTAACCAACTGAGCCACCCAGGCACCCCAAGGGCCACATCGTTTTAAAAAGTTAATTTCTAATTGAGGTACTTTGTGTAAAAAATTCCATATTCCTAACTTTTTAAAAAAGCATAAATCTGGCAATCTTTGACCTATAAGATTTTTTTTTTTAATTTATTTGAGAGAGAGCACCTGCAAGTGGGGGGACGAGCAGAGGGAAAGGAGAGGGAGAAGCAGACTCTACACTGAGCTCAGGAGCCCTGCACCAGAGCTCCATCCCAGGACACTGAGATCATAACCTGAGCCAAAACCAAGAGTCAGACGATTAACTGACTAAGCCATCCAGTACCCCTGACCCATATCTCCTGGTGGCAACAATGGCTGCAGCCTGATCAAATGTGTGTCCTTTAGACAACATGAACTCTGTCCAGTTCCTCCCAGTTACTACCATACCCTGTCATTTCTTCCCTCTGCTTCACTAGCTTCTGATACCTGCCATGCTCCTTGGGTTTTGAGTTAAAGACTTTTGTAGGAACCTCTTCTATGGTGTAATCATCTTTAAATATTTATTCTCTTCAATCTACTTGGCACATATAGGTGCCAATGACTAATTGTGATTAATGAATAAAGATATTGTTGGAAACAGGCCTGTTCCTAATATCTGAGGGAACTGGAGTGATAATACGGATATTTAAAATAAAGCAAGTTAACAAACTGTTCAGTAAAATCAATTCTATCCTCCTACTGTGGCAATTATATCTTCATAATAACAAATTAGGAATATCTTTTAAGCTATAGTTTTAATAGAATTAAATTTAGTAAACTATCAAAGGTGATGGAATTCAATTATTCTCTCGCATATATGCTCATTCTTTGAATGGGCTAGTCACGTTGGAAGGAGTAGTGAAATAAAGATCTATAATATTTACAGCTTATCTTTTATATTTATACCATAAAATTTATATTTATTATTTTTATTTGACCAAAACAAATGCTTAGTTGTTATAATCAGAATTTGCAAATAATATGTGGCCTATTCTCAGCAATGTCATCTTTGAGAGTTATTGTGGTTTTCAGATGGTTATTAATTTCATTTCAAAGAAACTTCATTGCCCTAAAACAATAGTAATTGGATTTGTTAAAAAAAATGCTTAAAGCAATGTTTCAATTTGGAAATAATCACCAACTTTATATATATCAAAGTCATAAGTTTACATACCATGTTCAAACATTTTAACAGGATTGCATATGGAAAAAATGATCATAGAAAATATTTCAAAATACTTTAATCTCATTATTCCTTAATTTTCACCCTGTCTTAAAGCAATTTTAGATCCACACAGTAATATATAGAATTGCTATCATGCTTCACTCATGTATGTCTTTAGATATATGTGTGTCTGTGTATTTGAATCATGCAGGTTGATCTACCCAAAAAGGAGCAATTTTATATGCCAATTTTATATGGTTCAGCCTGATCTGTATTTAAGTTATTTGAATGTTTCATATTGTAAAATATTCCTCAGCTGTTTATACCTCACTAATTTGTAATTGTCTCTAGAACTATATGTAGGAAAGAAGACAGACAAAATGAGTGTTCAGCACTAGGGGAGATACTTTGTGGTGTGTGAGTCTAATGCATTCAAGCTCTCTGACCTGAAGGATTGACAAGGTAACTGATTTGTCTTTTCCCCATACTCAGGCTTTTCTGTCATTCAAATCCTCCATATACTCTGGAGTAGTATCTTTGGAAAAACACTCAAACTACTACGGCTTTTGGGCATAGTCACTTTTCTTTTTGAGAATGCAAAGCAAGAGATGTGGAGGAGTGTTGCCCTGAGGCTGAAGGAATGTTGGAGGCAGGAGTGAAAGTTTAAGTGTTGGTCACACACAGTCAGTGCTGAACACCAGGTCCTGAAGGATCCATTGTCACCAAGTGTTGACTAACAGTCCTTTAAAACACAGCCGGGCATACAGACTCTTGTTGCCTGAGTCACTGAGACACTAGCTGGAAATTCGGACTCCTGAAGTGTGGCTCTATTCAAACCAGGATCCCAATCAGAATTGTTCGCCAATGCACAGGACATAGTCAAGCATGATGTCACAGGCCTTAGAAGATCAGACCCCAGTGCAACCTGCTGGCCTTGACCCCTTTTCTTGGCCTTTAACAGTCTCCTCAAAGGCAGATATTGCAATTAAAATATTGAATTCTGGATGCCATTCTCTATATGGCATTATTTCTTCCCATCCTTAAAAGCTTGCAAGATTGTTTATAATAGAATTTAAGACTTAGAAACATTAAAAAATTAGGCGTTAAGCAATTTCTTCTAGATTCCTGTCCAGATCTATCTCCAAATATTATCATTTTTCCCACTAAATCAGGCTTTCCCCCAAAACCCAGAGATGGCTTTTCCCTTCTGTGTAGCGCCTCCTTTCCCTGCACTAAAATGTGCTCAATTAATGTTGGTAGCCTAAATACAGTTAGATTTTTACAAAACCTCAAAGAAGTAGATGTCCAAAGCCATGATACATTTCCTTTAGGCAATACTTTTCCTTTAGAAGAATGGCTTAATTTACCAAAAAGGAGATGACTTCACCCAGTACACTCCCCACAAAGCCCACATTGAATTTGTACTTGGGGTTCTCTGCTCTTGTTATCACGGGTTAGATGGTATTGGCCCCATAAGGCAATGATTTCTATTTAGAGCTCTTTGAGATTCTGGATAATCCTTGACATATTTTTTATTCCATGAGTGTGACAGTGAACTCCTAGCTTGAGAGTTATCTCCTTGGCTATCTTGATAAAGCTAAGAACAGAACAATTAAATGAAAAAAAAATTTTTTTAATTGCATGTATATGAGTGTTTTTGTTATTCAAGATTTTATCTAATTACAGACTGTGTATCTGAGTGGGATACCATTTGACAACCTTAAAAAATAAGCAATAATTTAAAGTACTCTGACAAATAAAAACAATAAAAGTGAGTGGGGGCTCGATGACACAGGAACTCAGAAGGCATACACCCACAGGACTTATTGTGTACACTAACATGACTTTACTATTCAGCTGATTTACCGATATAACTTTATTATTCCACTGCCTCATCAATTTGATTTCACTATTCCAGTGTACTCTTGCCCAGGAAGATAAAAGTTGCAAATATATTTATTGTTTGTTTCAGGAACTTCACATAAGTCCATTTAAATGAACATCAAACTACTTAACTTTTCAATAGATAGCATAAAACTACAGTTTATACCCCAAGACTCTTTGAACCCTTCCTGTCAAATTTTCACCGTGCTGTATCCATGGATCATAAAGTATCACATCATGATCCTTAATCCTTTCATACCGCCCCATTGAATGATCCACCTTAAACCAGACTCTACAATCTCATAAATATCCCAACTTTCCCATTCTTACTTTAAGAAGATATTAGGTTCCTGGAAAGATAGTATTCTCCCTATCAAGTAAGAGTAAACTCAGCCTTGTCTTACCAATTAAATGTTTTAATGATATGTTGGAGGAGACAGAATCTGACGAAAGAATGCTGAATACTGATAATTAGTATAGCTTGGTGATAGGCATATGGAGTTTATTATACTAGTCTTGCTACTTTTGGATATGTTGGAAAAGTTAAAAAAAAAAAAAAGCAAGCTAAAGTTCTTGAATTAAAATGTAGCTGGGCTATAGGCCAAGGAAGGGAGTTAATGAGTGAGTGATGAGACCTCAAGACAATGTGGTAAATAGACTGGAAAATGTAGTCTGGAATCAGCACCCTATGATGCTGTGACAAGGTCTCCCTCAATTTGAGGATTGTGCACATGAAATTCCCAGCCCAGGCCTTGATAATATACAGCACAAGAAAATATCTCTGCCCACTCATGAATGGTAAAAGACAGATCCCAGATTGTAATACTGTTCTTATGAGCATTTCATTGATCACTGGTAGTGTTCATTCCAGAGATTATGAAATGAATCTTCTTCCACTGTGTCATTTCTCATGATGGTAGGAAGAAGGTAGATAACAAATAGGTAAAGGGATCGTTAGGATGTGAAATGGCCTAGGAACCAGGCAGCTGAGAGAATTTCAGGGCCTGACTGGAAATCAGATAACCCCATTGCTTCTTAATATCTATGCATATTTTTTTATCATATCTTTCCTCACTTCCTTTGATACCTCTTATAATCCTTATTTTTCTCCATCTGAGCCTTCTCTGTGACTTCAGTGGCTTCCAAACACTTCCCTTCCTCCATGTCTACTTCCAGACCTTCAGTGATTATAACGGGGGTGGTGATGGGGGGAGACAGAGACATCATCTCAGTCCCTTCAGCTTTCTCCCATAGAAGTAACTTCATGAATGGTGGAGTCATAGCCAGGTTAGCCCACAGAAGCCAATCTACCCACCTAGTAGTATTGTAATACCATATATTCAAAGTCTTAACCCTGGGTCAGCCCTTAACCACTTTCATTAAGTCTTTTATTATATTGATGTGGTCATTCTCTAGGCAGGATTTTAACTTCAAAGTTTTTGTCCCTAAATATACACATATTTTCTTTCTCCCTCTTTTTTTTTCTTTCCTTCCTCCCCTTCCTCCTTCCTCCCTTCTATCCTTTCTCTCTTTTCCTTCCTTCCTCTTTCCCTTCCTTCCTCATAAAAATGGGTCATGTAAATTTATTTTTACATTTCCCAATAACCACAGAATTTTAAAACTGGGAAAACCACTAAAACCCATTGAATCTGTCTGCCTTATAATTTAGGACACTGAAGTCCTGAAAAGTTTAGCTACTTACTGTATAGGGTGAATCTGTAAATGGTAGAACTGAGGCAGCTTCCAGGACCCAGAACTTCCTGTTTGTATTTTCTCCTATATTATGCTGCTCTCAAGGCATTTAAGCTTTTAACGTTTGTTGACAAAAACTACCTCTGATGGGTGATATACATTTTAAAATTTATCTATCTTTGTAGCTTCATTCTGGATATTCTATTTTTGCTCATTACACTGATTATACCAGATCAGTTTTGTGGCATAATCCATGTCCTATTGGTTCTAGGACTGTATATTTACTATTTTGGTTGAAAATCACAATATTACCCATGAATTGTATTGATTTTTTGAGGACCATTAAGAAGTTAGTTGGTTTCTTTGCAAAATCAAAGCCAGTGACAACAGGCCCAGCAGTGACCTGCGTTGAATCCTGTTCTAAGGGATTGATACCAAATATAGAAATGCAGCAGGCCTGACTGCCTCAGGGCCCAAGGGAATGTGGCTCTCTCTGGATATGTGTAAACCACCTACATATGATGAGCTCATAACGTCCATGGAAGATGGAGCTAAGTCATTGTCTCAAGGAAGTGATAAGGGCAAATTTTATTTTATGCTAATATGCACTTAGTATTTAGAAATAGTTGTGGAGTGAGACATTATGCTTTTGGATCTATAAATACATCTGCTGTTTTAAATACCAGTAAACAGTATTCCTGCCCAACCTCAGCAAAGTCTGACTTTGAGTTATATTTCCAGTATAATTGGTAGCTAATACATTTTACTAAGTTTCATGAGCCCACATTTGTGAGCCTATTAGGGAGGCAGCTTGGGGGAGGAGAGAGAAAAGAATAAAGGAGAAGGGCAAGGTCAAATAGAAAAGGGAAGACAAGACTACGAGTTTTTTTTGTACTACTACTGAGCAAAATAAAGGTCACAATTGCTTCATATTTGGATATTATCCAGTTCTTATCTAGCTAGCAAATAGTGCCTTCACTAGCAACATGCTTTAAACTAGGAGTTCTTAATCTTTTTTTTTCTCCTCCAAGCCATACAAGATGGATGATAGCTGGGGTATGGAATTTTCCCATCAGTGTGCCAGGGTTACGAGCAGTTACTAGTGGAAAAGCTACAACAAGTCTCCCACTTAATCTCCACTGAAGAATGCAGTTAGGAATGCATGTAAGAGAGTGATGTTGCAGAAAAAACTTGGATCAGGTCTAATTTATTATTTAGAAATTGAATTATTCACAAATGTCAATATTTGACATATGACTCGCAAGCTACAACATACCTCATAGTCACATCATGCCAGGGTGTTGAAACAACACTGTCAAGGACTGTTGCTTGAATTAGCTAGATTAAGTAGCCACACTTTTTGTTCCTTGAAGATACCAGAAACCTCACCTATCTTCTTAATAGTCATCTCTCTCTCTATATGTCTAAGAAGTATAGATTAATGGTTTGTTGAGATGAAAATTATAACTATCTGCTGTTATTGTCTGTGGTAGATTAAAGATGTTTACAAATTCTTGGTTCTTTGACACTCCACCATTAGGAGGTTGTCTATTATCCTGCCCTTGAATCTCCTCTGACTTGTATCTGCCTTTAACCAACAGAGTATGGCAGAAGTGATATTATGCCATCTTGGCCATCCAGGCCAAATCTTTAAGTGAATCAGCAGCTTCTGCCATGTAAAAAGATGGATTGTCCACAGACTACTATGCTGGGAGAAGTTCAAGCCACACAGTGAGGCTCTGAAGGATGGGATGCCATGTAGAGAGGGAGTCAAGGAGCCTTGAGTTATGGGCTATGTGAGCAAAGAAGCCATTTTGGAAAGCAGTCCTCCAGCCCCACCTGCTTCAGCCTGACACCACACAGATCACAGATGAATGGCCCAGGTGAACTGCGCAAAAATTCCTGACTCTCAAAATTAAGAGCAAAATAAAATGATTGTTTTAAGTCATGAAAGTAACAGATAACCAAAACAATGCCTATGAGCTGGGAATTTTAAGAGATGTCAAATAATGTCATGAGCAAAGGTATTTATATAAGGTGATTACCAGTTGAAACGGAGGCATGTTTACATGGGCCAAAGCTCAGAGACCTTGTATAAAGAAAGGATGTTATTAAGACTTAAAACAGAAAAGTAATTTAATGGAACCATGGAGGAGAGAGAAACTCTTAGAAACTTCTCTTTGAGGGTATAGGAGGAATAATGGAGGGGAAAATACCTTTTCTGCTTCATAGAATGAAGAAGGCACTGGTGAGTGAGCCCCAGATATCTTGGATATGTTCTGCTTATGCGACCCAAGCAAGTGTGAGGTTGTCCTTCTTAACTAGATGACTCATTAAATTGCTATCTGTGTTTGACCAGAGCTTCAGCTATACCACTTTGCTGGAAGAAGATAGTACTGAAGAGGCTAGAAATGTCACTGACCTTGAAGTGATTTGTGCCTTTAAGCTGTTACCTGGTAACCCTGGAGCCCCCACTTTTCTGTCTTTCACCCTAACAGCACCCCAAAATTTGGCCCAAGACTTTTTTTTCTCAATTCTTCTTTTTTCTACCTATCTTCCCTAAAGTAAAATAATTTTAAATATTCTAAGTTTTAATGTATTAATTATTTAATACACCTTCCCTGATTTATATAATTTTTAAAAATTATGCATTGAGAGGTGCCTGGGTGGCTCAGTCTGTTAAAGCTTCTGCCTTTGGCTCAGGTCATGATCCCAGGGTCCTGGGATCCACCCTGTGTAGGGCTCCCCACTCGGTGGGGGGGGGGTCTGCTTCTCCCTCCAACTTCCACTCTGCCTACTTGTGCTCTCTTTCTCTATTTCTCTGTCAAATAAATAAATAAAATCTTTTAAAAAAATTCATTGAATAAAAATATGTTTATCGTATCCTCCAAGTTTTTGGAAGGATTGTATCCACAGAATACTGATTACATTAAACTGGGAGGGATACCCAACATAATTTTTGCTAAAATATACATTCTATAAGACTTGAAAGATTGGATTCAACATCATGAAATGTCAGATAAAACAATGTAGAATTTCATATGAATATGCAAAGCTGGAACTTGGTTCAACAAACCAATTGCTCTCCTTCTGGATGGCACTGGTGTAGATCTGGAGTAGGAGTCGACTCCAACAATCTGAGTCTCTGGTATGGTGCAACTCCCCCAGACTACTCAAAATGATCTTGAGCCACATGCAGAGAGTGTAATGGTAAAAAGAAGGAGATACAAACTCAATTTCACTCTTCACTGAACAAACTTCACCTGGAGTCATATGTCCAGCATAGGGGCTGTACTTTCAGAGGACATTATCACAGTTTATCCAGTGCTACACAACCAAGAGAGATGTTGAAGGGATTCTAAGTCATGCCATAGGAGAATCTATTGAAGGAAGGGGAATATTTGACCAGGGGACCAGAAGATAGAGCAGATTAATTTTTAGAGTCATTCAGTCACAGGTAATAAGAAACAGGGGAGAACTCAAGTGGGATTTTTTTTTTTTTTTCAAGAATTAGAGGAGTCCAGTAAAGGACTTTGTGTGGTGTGAATTTCTTGCCCCTGAGGGTTTCAGGTAGTGTTTGGGATTGTCCTAGCACAACTATAGGTATTGAAAAACAATTAGACCAGATAACTTCCGAGACTCCTAAGAATCACATCAATAAGAAGGATGTATTTTGTTATCTGAAAATTAACTCAAGGCAAGGTTTTAATGATAAAATGTGTCCACCCCCGCCCCACATTTATGTTTTAACCAACTGAGTCACCCAGGCGCACTCAGATTTATGTTTTAATAGGGTGTTTTAGGTCATTAATTCCACTATAATGCTCCCATTCTTTTCTGTAGCAAACAATAATCCCATTGCTTTTTCGGGCTGGACTGGGACTATACCTCAGAAATAAACAAACTTCTGGGCAGCCAGTACCATCAACCTTGCATAGTGGCATGAAATCTCTTTGTTATCCCTGTACGGCAAAGGAAGGAATGTCTAATACAGGAAAGCCTCATTACCTGAAGATAACTTGTCTTGGACAAGGTTCACTTACAATGAATCACTTAAAACAGAAACTAGGATTTCAAAGTAAATAGAAAAAGTAAGGGGGCAAATAGAGAATTATCTTTAAAAAAATGAAGTTAAATATTCACTCATTCATTTCATTACACAAATAGTTACTGGTAACGTCACCATCTTTGTCCATTTTATATTCTTTGGTTGTTACTGACAAAAATTCACTTGTCACTAGTTTTGAATGCAATTCAAGCCATTCCCTGACATCATTTCCAGGGACTTCTTGAGATCCTGAAATTTCACTTAGAAGCAGTTTCCCCTGTATCTGCGTTCTATTGTCAGATGAATCAGAAGAAGATTGTTAGAGAACAGTGGACTTGCTATATGCGAACATTAATTAGGGAGAGATATTTGAATGGAGACAGCATCACAACCAGTTGGCCATCAGTTTGTATTTTTGCAATCATGGCTTTGCTTTGTCGGGCATCTTTGAATCTTCAGGAACTCAGACGTTAATCACTTGGATAATGAGGGCCCTCTAATCACAGGCCGAGATGTTGGAGGGCGGTAAGAGAAAGGATTAGGGGACAAGGAGTCAGGAGAGTATTCTTTCTGGAAAATTATCTTTTCAGACGAGAGTCCTCTCTTTCCACAGGGAAGCTTGGTCATTCCCAAGGGTCTTGACAGGAAACTACAAGTCACAGTGTCCAGGCCAGTAGAGCAGTTAACTCTGTTGACTTCCTGGCATTGTAAAGATGCTGGCTCCCTGCCACAGTGTCTAGCAGAAAGTGATTTCTCAGAATTGAATGTTTCTCCAGGGATGTGCGAGTATTTTAAATCAAAGGGTTGTAAAGTGAGCACAAAGCCATTCTGGATGGAGCGCTTTTCATTTTAAGAGCAGCCCATCTACATTTAGTAAAGTTTTCATTTTTATTGTTCTTTTAAAAAACCTATTAAACACTGTGGCATTATGGAAAATAGAAAGAAAATACCATCTGTAAACCTACTACCAAGCACAGTAGTTTGTTCATCCTGTTCCAACATTCAAGTTTATATATTCTTAGTTATTATAATAAAAATGAAAATGATGATGAAAAGAGCATCTACTAGAATTTTTGTTGTTTTCAGTCATATCATTTAATCTCCATTAGAACCCATGAGATAGGTCATTATTGTCTTCATTCACTTATTATAGTCCACAAGGAAACCAAGGCATGGAGTGGTTGTCCGAGTTCCAACTACTACTAGGTGGTGGATCTTAAACACAGGCGACTCTAGAAATTTCCTTCTTGACCACTACATTATTGCTTTATTTTTTGTATATAGCAAGCCAGTACACTAGAATTAAATTTTTTCCAATTATAATAAAGAGAATATTGTTATTAAATCTGAAATTCAGATATGGGTTTTAAGAGCACTGACAGAAAAAGTAAAACATTGAAACTTCCAACTTGTAAATGAATTAGCCATGTTCAAATCCTGCTTCTTCATTTCCCTTTGTTCCATTTAAAAAATAAGGTTGTACATATAATATATACATTGTATGTTATATACATGTACACATACATATATACACACTTACTCTGAAATGATTTTGATGACAGGGGTGTTGTCCATCTTGTTCATAGCTATGGATAGTGGCAAGCATGTAGTATCATTGGTTCATTCATTTATCTGTTCAATGAATAATTATACCAGTTAATCTGTTTCGTGGCCTTTCCCTGATATACTTAGGAAATCTTTTCTCAAAATTCCTAGTTCAATGTGATGTTAATGGATAATATATTTAACAAGAAAACTGTTGGGTCTTCAATGAGTTCGAGAAATATTGGTTAAAAAGATGAAATAGCTTTTTTGCAAGCTGGTACAGCTACTTAGGGAAACAGTATGGAGTTTCCTCAAAAAGTTAAAAATAGTACTGCCTTGGAGCACCTTGGTGGCTCAGTCGTTAAGCATCTGCCTTCAGCTCTGGTCATGATCCAGGGGTCCTGGGATGGAGCACCGCATCCAGCTCTCTGCTGGACGGGAAGCCTGCTTCTCCCTTTCCCACTCCCCCTGCTTGTGTTCCCTCTTTCACTGTGTCTCTCTCTGTCAAATAAATAAATAAATAAATATCTTAAAAATAGTACTACCTTATGATGCAGTAATTGCACTACTAGGTATCAATCCAAAGGATACAAAAATACTAATTCACAGGAATACATTCACCCTTATGTTTATAGCAGAATTATCTACAATAGCCAAATTTGGGAAGAGCCCAAGTGTCCATTGACTGATGAATGGATAAAGAAGATATGGTATATATACATACAATGGCATACTACTCAGCCATAACAAAGAGTGAAATCTTGTTATTTGCAAAGATGTGGATGGAACTAGGGAGTATTATGCTAAGAGAAATAAGTCAGAGAAAGTTAAATACCGTACAATTTTGCTTGTATATGGAATTTAAGAAACAAAACAAACAAACAAAGGGGGAAAAAGAGAGAGAGAGAGAGAAACCAAGAATTAGACTCTCAACTATAGAAAACAATCTGATGGTTACCAGAGGGTAGAGGGTGGGGGAGTGGGTGAAATGGGTGATGGGGATTAAGGAATGCACTTGTCCATGATGAGAACCGGGTGTCGTATGGAAGGGTTGAATCATTATATTGTACACCTGAAACTAATATAACACTATGTAAATTAATTGGAATTTAAATAAAAACTTAAAAAAAAAGGACAGGTTAAAAAGTTATGAAAAAAAAGAGAAACACTCTTTTTGCTGCCTAATGTGCATTATGAATTTATAATATACAGTTGGCCCTTGAACAACGTGAGGGTCAGGAGCACAGACCTCCACACAGTTGAAAACCCATGTGTAACTTTTTTCTCTCCGAATCTTTGTAATAGCCTATTGTTTACTGGAATCCTTTCTGATAACATAGTCAATTAACATGGATTTTGTATGTTATGTGTACTACATGCATCTTATAACAAAGTAAGCTAGAAAAAGGAATGTTATTAAGAAAATCATAAGGAAGAGAAAATACATTTACAGTACTATATTTATAAAACAAAAATCTTATGTAAGTGGACCCACGCAGTTCAAAGCCATGTTATTCAAGGAGCAGATGTTTAAGTTTCAAAATCTTAATTTTGACCATGTAACTCTCTTTTTTCTTTTCTTGGACCATCTGGGAAACTGGAATTTCACTGAGGACACCTTGGGAAACACTGCTCTAGAACTTAATTTCTTCCAGGATGCCAATATCAGCTTTTCTGCTTCTCTTTTTGAACTCACCTTAAACTGCTGTTTGGTCATACAAGGTCTCCAGAATAACTAGATTGTGAATGATTATTCATCAGTATTGCTTTATTCCAAGTTGGATACTACAAAATATTAAAACAAAGCAAAGCCCCAGACACTGTAGAAATAATTTTACATATGATTTAAGATGAAAACTAATATGTTAGAAGAGCTGGCTGAGAAGTAAAAGTTAAAGTGGTTGATTTTCTTATATAAGACGGTTTTTTGGGGGACATTTTTGTTTTTTAACCCAAATCAGCTATATCAACACATTTTTTCATTGCATGAGAGTACCACCTAAAATCAAATTTGGGTCCATACTATTCATAAGCTGCTGAAAATTCTTATTTCTTTTCTGTGGACATTATTGAATACCTGCACTTTTTTTTTTTTTTTTTTTTTTTTTACAGAGTTGTTATGTTATTTGCAAAGGACCCACATGATTTCACAGTGTCCAAGTCCTGTTTTAAAGTCGAAAGCATAACATTTTCTCATCTCAAAGGGATCACTGGGAATACTTAAATGAGAAAAGTATGATCTTTCTCTGAAGATGAGGAATCAGCACCTTAGACAATGAGTAAAAGGGGTTTCTGAACACTGGCAACCTTCAAATCTTTAGAGCAGAGCGAAGACTGCTGAGAATACACTTACCTTTACTGGTCTCTGTAAAACAGAAAGAATAGATCCCAGTTTGTGACAGCTAAATAATGAATACATTTACATAGTGAAAAGGCTGTGTCTAACACTCCTGAACCTTGCTCATATGAGGGAGTCGGTGGTTTAGGAACATGTATATACTATATGGGATGAATATTTCTAAACTTATTATAGTCCGTAGAGTTCAGGTCTAAGACCATATTAGGTTTTTATTCAGTTACTTTTCCAAATATTTGGAGTGAGGAAAATAAAATTGCCAAGGACCTTAATGAGACCTATTTTTCTTTGAAAACTGAATTTTGATTTTTCAAAGTATAACTTTAAAAGTTAAAAACATGACTTTCATACAACTATAGGCACACATCAAAAATCTATTAATTTATTAATGAGGGAACCTATAAGAGTGTGATGTTTTGGGAACCAAGAGCATCTGAATATTTCCAGGCATTTAGAAAAATGTTCATATAAGATTGTTAGGTTAGATACAAAATTGATTAAATTTGCACAATGCAATAATACCATAAACATTGAGGTTATATTTTCCTCCAGACAAATTGGACAAAATGTACAACTTAACACCTAACTCCAGTGTCTGAGGTCTAACCAATAATGAACAGCAACATCAAATCCAAGTGTATTTTCCTAGAGAATTAAGCAGTCCTTGGGTGGATCTGTAAAGCAATGCCTCAGTGTGACACTGAAAGGTCATGATTTCCCCCCCTTATTATCAAGTTTTGGGTAATTTTTCTAATTATCCGGAGGTAAAATTTTGAGGTTTTTTGTTATTGTAAATTAACTCATCCCCTGATACGGTTTGGACTAAAACACACTATCTCAGTTGCTTTTGAGAGAGTCGAGTTTAAATAGGGGCCTGGGGAATGTACTTAATTCAGGAATTAAAATCGGCATCTTTCACAGATGACTGTTCATTCCATATCAAGGTCAAGCTGGCAGGAGAAAGGAACAATGGAAAGAGGGCAGGACAAAAAGCCCCAGGGGAATGAAGCAAGTGGGGGCCCGACAGCCTTCCCTTCCCCCAACAGGGCTGCCTTTCTTTGAAGAGGATGGCTTTTGTGGATTCCATCTCTCACCCTTTGTGAGCGTGCTTGGGAATGCAGCCTAGGCGGGCTACTCTGGGCGTAGCAAACCCCACCCCCTCACCCGGCCCCCCAGTCTCCAGTCCTGCCAGGAATAAATCCTCCACTCGCCCCGCGTGGGCTCATTCACAGCCCTGTCGTCCTAGGCTGGGCGCTTCCTCTCGGAGACTGAAACGACAGTGCAAACAGCGCGGGTGTGAGCGCGAGTGTGATGCAGTGAGCCCTCCTTCAAAGGTTCTTCTTTTTCCAGGGCCATGAAAAGCAGGACACACACACACACACACACACACACACACACACACACACACACACACAGCAGTAACAGCAGCTATGTCCTCCTCCCGGTTCTGGTTCCCTCCCGACGGATGAATTTCTGCCAGCCTCCCATCCCTAGAGGGGGTAGCTGTGTAAAATTGGCAGGAGACGTCTGGAAGAAAGCAAGTCCCCCAGAGACTTCAGCACCTAGGCAGAGACGGCTGGGCTTTCCCATTGCCAGCCCGGGGGTGGCTGGCACCGAGAAGCCTGGATTAAACGCCGCGCGGGGCTGGCGAGGTCGGGGTCGCCGTGACTCCCCAGGCGCTCCTTGCGGGGAGCCCGGGACCCGGGGCCGGCCCTGCCGCCGCGCCCCGCCCCGCCCAGCTCTGTCCCCGCAGCCTCGCGGGCTGCCGGGCTTTGTGGTTCGCCCGTGCGGCTGGGCCCCAGCTGGGGGTGTCGTTACGAGCATGTGCAGACAGCAGCCCAAGGTAGAGCGAGCGTGCCGGGCGAGCCCTGAGACTTGCCTTGCAATGCCATGTTTGTGTGTATGCTCTAACTCCCGGAGAGCAATCAGGGAGACGGCTCCCCGGCCGGACTTGGCTGATGTTTTCTTGTTTCTGTTTCAGCCTTCAGGATAATTCCTTCAGCAGCACCGCTGTAACAGAGTAAGTGATTCTTGCCATTAAAATAACACTTGCATGCCTTTCTCTGGAAGCAACTATCGTGAAGGATACTATCCTCCACCGTCCCCAGCCGCTCTTCGTATTAGATGCATTGTCTCCCGTAATCTGGGGCTGTGAAGACCGTGAGAGGTGCTGACTGATGGGGCCCAGAAATCTTTACAGGTTGAAATAGCCTTTTAGCAGCTGTGGGAGAGATATTATAACAAGCTAATTGCTTGCAGGAGCTCAGTGCTCTACGATTTGTGTTCTTGGAGCTCAGATTTTTTTTTTTTTTTTAACAAAATCTGTTTGACATGTCAGAAAGGAAGCTTTGTTGTATTTTGCCAACATTGGTGTCAGTTTTCATGGAGCAGGCTGTATACATTTACAACAAATAGGAGATAGATATGAAATGACTTGAGTCGAATTCCAGCATGTGATAAACAGGCTAAACTTATTCTCACCCTCTCTTGTCTACAGATTTTTAAGACACAGTGAACTTTTCTTGGGTGCCCTTTGTCAGTTTTGTCTTCTGACCTCAAAGATCTGGCTTAGGAGAAACGCATCTTCTTGTCCTCTGGTTAAAGCAGCTGATTGAGGCAACTAATATTTGAACATGGGATGAAGGAGTATAATATTTTACTCAAGGCCAACAGTCATAGTATTTTTTATTAGACAGTTATAGTTTATGGTTTTAATTCTTATCATCCCTTCCTTAATATGTTTTCCTGATATGATATGATACATATATGTTAAAAATGAATAGGTAGTATATTTTACTAATATTATATGTAATTTATATAAAATTTACATATATATTAAATACCTACCCTTCATTTAGCACTCTTTCTTTAGACTAACTCGTGATGTTTACTTCTGGGACCTCTTGGTAGAACTCACTCAGCAGCTTTTCAGGAAAAAGGGATATATAAGGTTGTATACTGAACTATGTTTAAAAAATGCTGCAAGTTTGATACAGAAAGCCCAGCAACTTAGGAAGTGTTTGCTAAAGTTTCCCAAAAGGCAAGTAAATGTGGGAATGGATAGGAGAGTGTCACGTCTTACCACTGTCACAGTGACTCAGTGATGGAGGGGTGAGATTTTGCAGGGCTTCCCAGGCCCTCTTGTTTCCCACATCCTTTTGTTTTTGTGTTTGGATAAGCTGTCCTCTTAGTGCCAAGCTTTGGGCTCCCTTAAGTGGAGTTACTTAAAAAAACAACCCGGGCTTGACTTTTAGAAGATGTCATATAAAATATATGACATGTAAAATACTCATTAGGATCCACATCTGTTAATGAGATTGCTGCAACTGTGGCTTTTCCAAAAGCCTGAGAGAGGGGGAGGGATGTGTGCCAAAATGTGCAGGCCAAAGATAGGCTGTGACTTCCTGATTCAGGTGCACAGGTGCTGCTCCCCTTCCCTGGGCTGGGCTTATAAACACCCAGCGCTTTCCGTGCCTGATTCTTGGGAACCCTGTGTGGCTGAATCCCCAGAGTCAGCCCTGGGCATAGCAGCTTCAAAATGGAGATACTCAATCCCAGATTTCACATGGACACTTTTTTTTTTGAAAAGGTTTTGCACTTAATTATGGGGAAAGGCTGGTACCTTTCTTTGGACGCTCCTCAAGGAGTTCTGATTGCATAAGATCCTGTTGTTGTTTTCAGAGAAGTGACAATGATTTATTTTAAAAGACCCCGAGTGACAACTGGAATGCCATCTGGCTAATCTAAAAATCCAAGGAGCATATTTAAAACCTATCAAAAGCTTCGCAGGTGTAACACAACACAGAATAAGGTCATTGAAAGCCTGTCATGGTCTAATAATACATTTGCTCCTCTCCTCCGTTACATGAAGTATTTTCCTTGGTTCTTCGGGCAATTACCCCAAAGCCAACAGGATTGCTATCTCTGCCGTGACGCACAGATGTAGCAGGTGCTCAGTAAATATTTGGGTGTGGTCTTAATGTACACGGAGGAAGCACTTGCCTGAAAACTTCCTCTCCCTCCTTTCCCCATCCCCTCCTACTTCCTCCTACCCACATTCACTTATTTCCTTAGTGTCTGAAATTATACTTAGAGATGATTTCTTTGGGATTAAGGCTTCTGGTGGTGGCCATTATTAAAATGGAAATTAAAAAATTTGTGCCCCTGGGAGGCAGATTCAAGTCGTCACTAACGCTTTCATATAAATTATGTTGTCAGGTAGTCTAGCCTGGTAGGGGTCGGTCTGGCCAGTGGGGGATCCTATTAGAGTCAAAGGGAAGGGGAATTCGGAGGAACTCAAGGATAGATTTTATTCTCTTCTCAGTTTTTCCCAGGCCTGGCATTGTCTGTGCAGCTCTGGACCAATGCAGTTTCTTTTTCTACGCAAATTCTTCCAAGGTCAGAGTGGTCTTGGCCTTCCCTTCTGTATCTGCAGGTCCCTTTCATCTGTTTTTCCATGGTCATTTCCTATGTTGTCCTGGCTACACTGATACGTGAAATGAAGCCTGGCCAGCAGTGAATTCTGCAATGAATTAGTTATCATCAGAAGCAGTGGTTCTCAAAATCAGCTGGTTATCACTGTGAACTGGGGAAGGGGGTTGGGACTTGTGAAAGATCTAGTTTCTCAGGCTTTATCCCAAAGTGAGAACCTAGAATGGGTGATTGTGTTGGAGTTAGCTCAGTTCTGATCTGGGTTTTGTAAAAAACTTTAGATCAGTGTTAAACTTCTTAGAATCATACCTGTTATGTTTGTGTGTGTCTGGGAGGCAACCTGGTTTACAAATTCACATTTCTGGGCCTCACTCCCAGGGAGCTAGCTGATCTAGTGAGACTGAGGTACCTATGGGGCCCACACTCATTGGTGTTTAAATTCCTGTACTGGGGCTACAATGCAGGAAGAGGATGCCATGTGCATCCCACCAGTTGGGCACTTGGTCTGAGCTGGTTTTCTTGCTGGAATGGGGATGTCTGGATATGGATTGCCACTGAGGAATCCAGTTTTACAACTGGGCCAACATTGCACAAGAGGCTCCTGTTTAAGGAATCAGTAGAAGAGTCACAAAGGACATGTTACTTCAATAAAACTTACTGGTCATCAGAGCAAATGTACAACCCAGCTGAACTAAAAGAGCTGGTATACGTGCCCATGTAAGCCTGTAGACAGATCTATTTCATTGCTGTCTCTGTGACCTAGGTAGGAATTGTGTTTCCTTGAGCAGGAACTGAAGTCATTCAATAGGCCTGAAAATATGATCAATTGATTAGGGTCTGGCCTCATCCTTAAGGAAGCATGTGCAATTTTGTATGTTCTGGTGCCGAGTTTCCATTTTTACCTAATTGTACTTTGAAAAGAAAGGTTAATAAATCAAGTGAAGGGGAGAAAAAAAAGTTCTTGCCAAATTCCCAAACAATAGGTATTGTTGAGCTCTAGGGTTGAACCTCTGATTGAACCTTAGATCTTTGGAAGCAAAAATCCTAGGTTTCTCTTCGTCACTGATTTTTCTACCTAGTGAGGTTACTTTTATTGGGAAACATTTTCATTCATACTACAAAGCCTAGATGATCTATTAAAGTGAATGACTCTAACAGAGGAGAACAAGGCAATACTTATGAATTCAATTGTTATTTTCATGAAATGGGCAGAATGGTTTACTGACGGTCAAAAACATGAGAAAGGAAGAAAATTTAATTATTTTGTTAAAAAGAGTACTGTGTTAAGTTGACTGATTTTTTTTTTTTTTAACTGGCAGGAGGAACAAGATATTTCAGCAGGCAGAGAGAGTTAGGATCTACATGGCATTCGTTTAATTCCTTAAAGTACATAATTTAAGAGGGATAGTAAGGGAAGAGGACTGGAGCTTTCATCAGTTTGTTCTATAGATGAATTATATAATGTTGCAAGTAAGGAATATTTAAAAAATTTTAAATGATTTCATATAGTATGAATATTGTTATTATATTCAGTTGTATTTATATACATAGATACTTACTTATTTTTTTCCACTCATTACATTGTGACTCTATCCGAGCAGGGTCCAGGTCTTTTTCAACTTTGTGTCCTTTAGAAGTAGTACTACTAGAAGTATTGGCCCCCAAATTGTTTGTAACTTACCTGAGACAGGGAAAGTACAGAAATAGGGAGTAAGCATTTAATAACTTCTACGGGAGTCTGGCATTCCTGCGACATTTTTACCAAACTACCATAGCAGATTGGAAATAGAAAATGAACTGGTCAGTTCTGAGTCCCATAGAGTTTGAAACGCACAGGTCTAATAGTTAATGAGTACCTGAAGGGTAGTATATGTTCAGGGAATGCTTGTTAAAGTATTTCCAGTCTTGCTGAGGGGTCCGACTTAATGATTCTGTTCAATTATTTATTGAATGCCTACTTTGGGGTCAGCACTGTGGGCACCGGGACAGTGTGTCTAGAAAAAAGTCATTTCTTTTCATGGAATTAACAACTAATTGAAGAGATGTCAGAGGTACAGAGGAATTACATAGCCAATGTGAGGTAAGATACAGTTGGTTACCAAAATCTCAGAATATAGAGTAAACATTTATGTATTAAGTTTTAAAGTAGGTATGTGGCCTGTGGGTGAACTTGGCTGGGAAATATCATGGAGCTTATGAGACTTCACTTGGGCAGTGAAGGACGAGTAGGAGTTGGAGGTGGAAAAAGCATTCCAGGCTGGAGGAGGGTGGGAATGGCTGAGAACAGGAACAAAGGCTCTACACTCAAGTGGGAGAATGGTCCTACTTTAGAGTCCCCCAGGCAGTGTGGAACACTGCAGATTTTTCAGTATAGAAGAGCCATGAATTTTTCACTGGGTTATTCCAGAAGTTTTGTGATAAGGAATGGGATTGAAAAAGTCTGGAGGTCAATGGAAAAAGCCAGTTGGGAGCTGGTGTGGTTTGGGACTGTCTGAAGCAGGGGATATTTCAGCAGGCATGCAGTAGAGTCTCTTTTTGAGCCAGGAAGAACTCAACAATCTTGGTGTTAGATGTCCCCTCAAGTGCTTTGAACAGCTGGGTCCTTGCCAAGATCTTGTTAGTTTAGGTGATGCTGGGCAGTGGATGAAACAAGAGTATTACTTCTGGTTCTGAGCTTTTAAGTTGACATAACATGACTACATTGGTATCATTACCACGTAGACATGCTGGGAATTGGAGCTAGTTTGAGAGAGAGTGGTGAGGGTTGTTCTATTTTTTAGTTTACCGTGCTAATCTAGTTCCAGACTCTTGCTGCTTCTGCTGCTGCAGACAGTTGGAACTGATGTGGTTTTGTTCCCTCCAGGTGTGACGAAGACACAGCCTCCCTACATGAAGACCAGACTGATTGCTCCAGTATCAGGTATGACCCACTATTGCTTGGTTCTTAATTATGAAGGACAGAAACCATGTGTGTCTGGAGTATTTAGCCTTTTCTTTGAATCTAAGAATCAGCCATTCTTGTGTATAAGTTCTTATAATAAAATATCAGTTCTTAAGTTTTGTCATGTCCATTTTGGGGTAGTCCCCTTAGTACCTGAGACAGTGCCTTTTATGTGGGGAATGCGCAGTAAACGTCTACCGAATTCAAGATTGATTATCCCATCTCAGTGTTCCCATCATAGACCCTATGGAAGAGGTTATAGATTTATCTACCAAACACATCATTGAGTGTTTGGAATATGGTCTTGGTCTTCAAGGGGTTCATGATATGGCAAAACCTTCATAGTTAACCATTTCTTCGACATTCGCTTTGTTCAGAGCATTTTCACATACATTTTATTATTTAATTTAAACAACTGAAAGGATGTCGATGTTTCCCTCCTCCTCCTGGAGGTGGGGAAACTGAGGCTTAGAAGGATTATAGCTCATCCAAACCAACATAGCTACTATGCGGCAGAATTTGGGCTCAGGTCTCTCTGACTGTTGGGTCCATCTGTCGGATAACAAACAATTGTTGAAGGCCTATTTTGTGTGCCAGAAACCAGTCCATGTAGACGATGATGCTGTAGTGCATTAAGTGCTCGTTTATTAGAGGTAGACAGAGGATTCATTTAGAAGGACCAAATAGCCCAGAGAGGTTTCTGGGATGGATTCCTGAAGAAAATTGCAGTAGCACATGACTTCGTATGTGTGTGTGTGGGTGTGTGGGGGGGTGGGAGGATATGAGGCTAAGAAAAAGATGATGCTACCAAGCAGAAGGAACGGCTTGCTGGAAAGCCAACAGAAGGTACAGAAAATAGAGTTGTAGGAATAGCAGGAAGTTCAGGATGGCAGGAAGCTTGAGAACATTTGGGAGTGAGGAGGCCAAAAGTGATAAGAAGTAAAGCTCCAGAGATAAACAAAGACCTGATTTCAAAGGGTTGGTGTACCTCACTAAGGAGTCTGGAATTTATCCTGGAGGTACTGGGGAGACAAAAAAAAGAACCCTCAGTCTTTTCTTTGCAAATAACCACTTGACTAAAACCCTGTTAAAGTAACAATAGCTCCCATTTATTGAGCTGTGGCCTTGAGCCAACTTTCCATGGTAGGCGTTTCACAGGGCATGTACGATCTCTGCCAGGTAGAGAGAGAGCCATCTCGTGGCTGAGGGTCCGAGAGGTGATGTGCTGTGGCCCAGGCTATGCAACAAATATAGAGGAGGATCTTTCAGACTCATTCCCAGTTATGATTGATTCCACTAAGTAGTGGCATAAATTATATAACTTGTACTTTCCTGCTTTGGAGATTCTGAGAAGCCAGTAACAGGTTAGAAGTGTATTTCTAAAGATGACTATTTGTGTTTAAGTATTTCCATAATGAGAGAAAGATGTTCTTTGCTTCCCCACACTGACCTTCTTGGCTTTTCAAGTCAAGGAGGTGAATTTGGGCACCTTGAAAATATATACAAATGAAGTCCAGGCATTATTTTAGGGATGAGTCTATCAAAAGAACCATTTCAGCTTGAAAAATGAGTTTTTCTTTCTTATCTTAATGTTCTAGAATCCTCCTTGAATGAGGAACGTTTAGGTTTCCTGTAAAGGCGGATGTTCTCCCTTTTGTTTCTCACCCAGGAGCATAGAGTACGGGGATGAACATTGTTTCCAGTGAGAGAAATGCATTTCACATGAACTAGTACAGTTCCAACTTATGGTGTGATATTGGTTTCCAAATCCATTAGTGACTTAGAATTTTTAAAATTGTAATTGATCTTGGAGCACCTGGGTGACTCGGTTGAGTGTTTGACTCTAAGTTTCAGCTCAGGTCATGATCACAGGGCGACGATCTCAGGGTGTTAAGATCAAGCCCCTCTCAGGCACCTGGCTCAGTGCGGAGTACTCTTGGGATTCTTTCCCCCTTCCTCTCTCTCCCGCTCTGCTCTTTCCCCGACCTCTTTCTTTCTCTCTCTAAAAAGAAGTAAATAAGTAAGTAAGTAAATAAATAAATTATAATCGCTCTTAAGGGAAAATGTTAACCAGTGTCACTGGCACTGACTTTCTGTTTAATTTTTTTTCAGTTATTAATATTTCACTTGAAGAATTATTTCACTTGTTGGGTTATCCTTTACCAGGCATTATGAAGTTTGTCCGGAGGCTTAAAATTAACCATTTCACATAGTTTTATTTCCACACGTTGCCCAGTTGCACCCTGGGTCATGCTCCAGAATTCCTATCCTTGATGTTTGTTTTGATCTTTTCCCAGAGGCTAACTGGAGTTCATCCTCCTGATATCAGTTTAGTGAATTTAATCTCTGTTTTATTTGTGAAAAGGCATCTTGAACAATGGGCATAGAAATCCTTTCATTGTTGGTCTTGTCTCTTGGCTTTGTGTGTCCTTGAGCTACAAGGAATTGCTTCCTATCTGACCTTACCAAAATCTTTTATGGATGCTCGGATTAGGGAATGGGAGGGAAAAACACCACTGAGGGGCAGTGGTCACCCTAGAGAATTATATGATCTAGTACCAAATGATTGCCAGTGGATTAAGAATGATAATATTAATTGTTTAAAGAGGACACCCCATTTGGTTATATCCCTGGATTCTTAGCAAAATTAGAAAAGAACTGCATCTAGATTTAAGAGGGACTCATGGCTTCAAATAAAAGTGTTATGTCACTACTTTGAAGAAATTGAAACAGTAGGTTATATTGTATGAATTTGCTTGGTTAGTGAAAGTTAAAAGTGGCTGTGTGTGTGACACCACTAACTGTGTGAAGGTGACACCGGCCCGTTTCGTCACCTCCAGCAATTCCACACTGATGGGACCTGGACAAGGATCTTTGAGTGCACACAGAAGATGTTGTTCAGATGGTTTTGTTGGGTAAAACATGGCCCTTGTTTTATATTTTATCCAAGTAGCATGTTTCCTACCAAAATAGACCCTGTTCAACTTCTAGAGGCCTTTGGAAATTGTAGGGAGATGATTCTAAACATGCCAGCGAGGAGGAAGTATCATGCCTTAGATCAAGTCCATACATGCAGGAGAGACTGAAGACCTAGTTAGCACGCCAGGTCTCTGGGTGAATTAGCTCTTCCCAGGCACTTCCTTTATTCTCTGAATTTTAGAGTTTTTTTTTCTCCCCCCCCCCTTTTTTTTCTTGTCTTTTTTCGAGAGAAGGGTGGGGAAGAGAGAGAATCCTAAGCAGGCTCCACACCCTGCTCACAGCTGTCCTGGAGCTTGATCTCCTGACCCTGAGATCATGACCTGAGCCACCCAAGTGCCCCTGAGTTCTAGGGTCTTAATCTGTAAAACCAGGCTGACAATCTCTAACTCGAATCCCACATTTTTGTCAGAGAAAAAATACATACATGAAAGCATCTTGAAGTGAAAAATTAAGAACAAATATGATAGCATGTGCAAAGTGACAACTGCAAAAAAAAAAAAAAAAAAAAAAGAGAAAAGTATGTACCCACTTGTAGAGAAGAGAAGGGAAGGTGGAATGATCCAAACAGTGAAATTCACATTTCTTAGGTTCTTATTCCTGTGAAACTAAGTCTACCCTAAACATTTTGCTAGATACCATATAAATAGAGCAGCAGTGAGTGTGCCAGCCCCGCTTTCCCGCAGCAGTGTATTACTTTTTTGGGTGCTTTCTAAATTGGGTCTTTCCTGTTTTAGAGATGAAGACAATAAAGAAAACTACCCCGACGCCAGGGCTCTCCTAGAGGAGCCCGCGCCGCCGTCGCCGCCGCAGCATGTAGAGCAGACGGTGCAGGTGGACGGCGTGCTGCGACCCAGCATGGGCAACTTCAAGTCCCGGAAGCCCAAGACCCTGCTCAAGGCGGAGAGCGGGAGGAGCCACGGAGAAAGTCAGGTAGCGGGCTCTACCTCCCCAGGCCTTTGCCAAGTGGGTGCTTCTCCCACGAGGGCACCGCTCTGGCAGGCAGTGTGACCACGTTCTTTTGCAGGAGGTGGTTAGCGAGCTTGACCCGGTCCGTGCGCGTACTGCCGGCCTGGGACGCAGGGATGGCACTCCCAGCGCAGGGTTCTCAGCAGGCTGGTAATCTAGCTCCCCTTCAAACGGATACCTTACACCCTGGGCTTTGACAGTGGTTCAGAGGCGCTGCTGCATTCTTGCAGCGGAGAGTGGAGGAGGATCTCCAGCATTTTTTGCTTAACCAGGTCATGCAGCTCTTGCCCCAAACTTGGAGATTTCTTTTTAGCAAATCAAAAATCCCAAGTTTACCCAGAGCCACTCACCTTAGCTGCCCTTTAGTAGACTTGGGTAAATATTCAAGTGCGCACGTGCCTGTTTGTATGTGTGTTGTATCAGGTTCTTTGAGGTCAGTAAGTATTTAATTGAATGGATGAAGCACTTTTTTTTTTTTCATCCGATTTGGGTAGTACGTTTACATTTTCTAATTTTTTAAAAACTTTCTCAAGTTGTAGAGGGATGTAGCAAAGATGTGATGTTTTTAAATCTTAGAAAACTCCTTAAATAATTTTTGATGCTTTAAAAAAAAGATTAAATGAATATAATCCACTTTTACCTTACTAGGAGGTTAATGAGATTATACTGGTAATACAGTTTTGGGGACATGGGTGCTTCATTAATATTAACTTTGCTTTTTTGTTAACATTTAAACCTTAATGCGGGAGGTTTTACGTGTAGCAGATTAATTATATAACTTTAAGTCCAGTCCTATATAGCAAATGGGCACCAGGTTAATCTTCCTGTTAGAACACTTTTGGCTGAACACCTTATTTGACCTTGTCATTTTCTTATTTGTTTTGTGATTTTTAGCTCATTTCTTCCTCAGTATTAGGAACTCTTATTTAGTCAGTTAATTTTGCAATAAAATGAAAGTGCCCTTTGCATTCATAAAGCTGGGTGGTAATTATTTTTAACTGAGTTGAGTTTCAGACAGAAGTGAATGTGAAATACTGTTTGAGTTATGATGAACTCCAGACACTGCCTATTACTGAATGCACCCCGCGCTTAATCTGATTAGGAGTGTGGTGTTGAGGATACAGGTACCCAAAGAGCTACCCCCAGAGTCTGATGGGTCTTAGGGATGCGCTGATCTTGAATCTCCTGCTAAGGGTCTCCTGTGACACTTTGAGGATTGGGTGACCTGCCATGTCTCCCAGAGTGTCTTCTTTCTTGTCATCCTATAGCCTGGCTCTCAGAAATTACACAGTTGCCACTTCTAATAAGATGCTAATGGGGCATGTAATTCCAATCCATTGCTCACAAACACAGGGAGATTTCTGGGGAGAGATATGCTTGTATTATCTTTGCTTATAGTACAGCATTGGAATCCTGGCCTGCAGGTAAAATTTCTAGTTCCTTCCTAACATCTCTATCCACACAATGAGATCCCCTCCAAAGAGAACTTTGATAATAATATTTTAGATCTTCCATATATGGAAGAAATATGAAACAGTTCATTCTTCCTATTTTCTTTGGAGAGAGAGAATTAACATTGGTTGAGTATTGAACAAGAACTGAATCTATAAAGACTCTGTAAATAATAATATTAATAAAATCAGCTAACATGTATTCAAGTATTTACTATGTTCCAGGCATGTACCATGTTTTACCACAATCCCATGTAATAGGTATTGTATTTTTTTGCAAATGGAAAAACTAAGGATTAGAGGGATTTTATAACCTCTTTAAACAGATTTGGAAGAACTTGAGTGGAAGGTCTTTTCCATAAAAGCACAGTGTTTCTAAGAAAAGGTATGCAGATCTTCCAACTATAAGTCTAGTGATTTACCTAATCCCTTATACTAATTACACCTTAATTTTTATATAAAACCCATGGTTTCACTTTGGAGTTTTTTTTCCTTTGCTGATATATTGTGCTGTTAACCGGTAATTACCTATTTAGAAAAGATTACTTTGGGGAGAATTTTCTAAGTGTATTTTTTTTTCTGCCTTAAAGTTTTGTGATATTGACCACTGCAGCTAGACAAAGTTTGGGTAAATGTCAGCTCCATGGGAGCAAGTTTCTTAAGGTCAGTGACTCAGTCCTTCTTGTCTCTCTTTAGACCTATAACATTTGGTAGTCACTCAGGTTTATGTGTTGAGTAATTCAAAACTGGTTAAGAGAGGTGTACAGATGACTGTATCATCTTTTTTTGGTGTAAAATGTAAGTGTGATCTTATTCAGTTAAAAGTTACATTTAGCAGAATATAATGATGACTCTCCTACAGATATGAAATAAAGGTGTATCAAAGATTTTATTTAAATTATTACTTAACAAAGGAATCAATAAGATAGTACAAACAGTTCAAAAGAGAATGCAAAGTATCACATATTTGTAGTCCGATGAGGAATACAGAAATAAATTTACAAATGGACACAAAATTGGCAAAACTTACAATATCCATGATGTGATAATCAGTTACTTTCTCTTAGACAGGAGGAATTACTCGCATTGCCATCAGTATCTACAAGTTCACTTCTGTGTCTACAGCCTTGTAAAAATAGCCTAGTCATAGAAAAACAAAAGCAAAGATTATCCAGATGGATGAGTTAGCGCGGACATCCACTAAATTTTAAAGTCATTTATAGTTTTTCTTTACATTCTTCTCTTCCCTCTCATGATCATAAGAATCTCAAGGAAAGATTATTCTTAATCACAAAATAAGGCTAGTCTCATTAGGTTTGGCCTGAGTATTTACATAGGCATAGCAAGAGTGTCAATTTACGATATAGGCCTTGTTAAGCATGCTTTGCAAAATGTAAAGCCATTGGCTATTGAATAATTATAATATTAACTTTAATATTAATATTAATATAAACTGGGAGTTTTCATGGGGGATCTCAGATTGGACTTTCAATGCCTCTATTATTTGCAGTCCCAAGGTCTGGAGCTACGTTCAAGAAGCTCTCTCCACTACGTTTCAACCGCAGTACTTAAGCATTTGGATATATTACTCTCTTCTTGAGATCCACAAAATAACATTAGGTTTCTAGCTTGCCAGCAAGTGACCATCTTTACCACCTGTAAGGTTGAACCCTGTAAACCAGGTAGCAGGTCAGTTATCCTAGGAGGCCCCTGTAGGAATTGACTATGTAAGTTAAGCCATATTTGTTCCTTAAAGGTGGTCTGTTCTACATGATTCAATGAAAATCCTTCCCAGGATGGCATTCCAGGCAAGATTTTGGTTGCATAACAGATTTTTCAATTTTGTTCTGGTAATAAGGAAAACAGATTATTATTGAATATAGGAAATAACCCCATTGCAACGAAAGGTCAGGATGCAGGGTGAGTTTCTGAACTCTGGGGCCAGTGAGACTCAGACATCACTTTTAAATGTTTCATCTCAGTTTACCTAAATGGAATGGCTTTAAAATATACTTTTATTATTATTACTATTCGTAAATGGTGAGGCCAACTGATGAGAGGATGACCGCTCTTTGAAAAGAGTCCCACTCCTCATTCTCAAGAGGAAAGGGAGCATGCTGTGTTGTGCAGGGCCAAGGAGCACCAGGATTAGTCAGAAAGTGGAAGGGACAGGTGGAAAGCAAGGCAGAAGTCTTTATGTGGTTTCTATGGGAAAGGCAAGGTGAGGCAGGGTAAAGCAGTCTTAGGATTGACGAGTTTGATTCATTTTAGTAGATTCTGAGGTATAGGGACTCTCCGGTACCTGCTTCAGATGATTAAGGCAGAGGAATATTGCCTTCTGGAGTGTATGAGCCAGATAGAAGAGTTGGTTCCAAGTATGGACTCTGCATTGGTTAGTTCACATGTGAAAGGTTCACTCCTGGGCAAGTCATTTATGTTCTGAGAATTGGCTAGCCCTAGGAGAATGTACTTCCCAGTGAGTGGGGCTCCAGAGGCCAGGGCATCAAAAATACAGAAAATAATAAAATATTGTTAATACAAGAATCTACTAAATTGTGAGATGAGCTAGAGAAAGGACTATCTCATAGATCCAGTAAACAGAACATTAAAATAACAATATTCTAAACAAAAAACTATAGTAAAATTTCCCTTATCAGTGCATTTAGTCTGATGCAATTATTTTTTTGTTCCTGTTGATCTGGGGTTAGCAGGAGCATAAAGCTGTCTTGACGAAAGTTTTATAAATCTTGACTCAGCCTATTGGAGTCATCAGATTCCTGTACCCAAGAGTCTGTCCTTGAAAATGTCAACTGTTTGAAGCATCTGGGACTGTTGAAAGTATTTTTAGTTGAAAACTCTGGCTAGTAGTAGAACCTGCAGGCAAGCATCTAAGGAAAACAAACATGTATAGATGACAGAAACTGAAACTGATTGTGATTAATTTACGGATCATTTTCAAATGTGAAAAGTCTGATGAGAGCTCATAATAAAAATAATGAATAGATGTGACATGCAAAACAAGATAATAAAATCATTGCCCCCAAATTAGACAGAATGTTTCAAAGGATAATGAGTAAATCTATTTTTAAAGAAGTCAGGGAGTTTACTTCTGATTGTACAAAAATAGATAAATGTAATTTTTACAGAGGGAAAAACCCAGAGATATAATAATCTTGAAAGAACATGCTAAGAATGTAAAGTAAAATATTCACTAAGTCTGATGTATGTCCTAGACATCTGCATTTTTATTAAACTCCATAAGAAAGTCTGATATACACTTCCGATTGAAAAACACTAGCATGGATGATGCTAGGTTCAAATGTGAACAAGTCTGCATTTTAAATTGTGACTATAATTATCCCTGATAATACTCTAGTGTTGTTGGTTAATATCATCAGGCAAAATCCCGTAAGGACTTGAACAAATACAGAAGTTGATAGAACTATTTCATAAGAGTTTCAATCACAGGATAAATGTAACATTAAGCAGATTTACCATGCACTGAGGTTGAGACAGTGGTTCTGTTTGTGAAGCTGGACTTATTTGGGGGTACTGAGGCTTATACTCCAAATCCTACCCAATACTTGTTGTCACCATCAAGACACAGTTCTGACTGGTTTGCTCTGATCATCATTCCCTAAAAGCACCTGTAAAGACCCTGTGGGTACAACCTTTATGACTTAAAAATAACCTGTTCACAGCTGAACAGAACCATAAATGTTTAGCTATTACCATTCTGGGTTCTCTTATCAAAATTTTGTATTCAGTACCCCAGAGTAGATATTCAATCTGATCCTAATCAGGTTGGAAATGGAGATATGGATAAGGGAGAAGTGGCCAGACGGTAGCTGTTGAAAGTTTTGATCTTTCATACCTTTCCGATCAATCTCAAAGTCAGATTCAGAGATTTTGTTTTTGTAGGATCAGATTTAAATTTCACTCTGAGCAACTTTCCTCCTGATCTTGCTACTTCTCTGAGGAGCCCTGGGTGAAAGTAGCAGCATCTGAGGTTTAATTTTATACTCACTATATATGAGTGATTTAAAAGAAGGGCAAGTCATTTATGTGTATTTGTTGATCCAATGAAAGTCCAAGAATCGAGAAGACAATGCAAGAATGTCCTCAAAAAAGTTAAGATATTAAAAATAACGAGACTATTTTGAACCAAGATCAATTGCAATTTTCTTTGCTGCTTATTTAGCCCTGCCTTCCTTAGATGGTGGGCTATAAAAAAAAAAAAATGGCTTGGAAAAGAATCATTCAATGACTTGTCCCCTGAAAGGTCAGGTTTTATTGATGGTGTGATATGATTAATTTGAAGATAAAACAGGACTTGTGTATTTGTGTTAAAGCAGAAATTCTTCATCAAAGTAGATTATTACTCTTTCTAGGGAGGAGAACTTATTGAAGGCAATAGATTATATTTGTTATAATATTTTGTGATATATTACACAAGTTATGGAAGATAGATGAAATGGGTGAAGATGGTTAGAAGATTTAAACTTACAGATAGAAAATAAATAAGTCCTAGGGATATAGTATACAGCATGGTTACTATGAATATTGCTATATTGCTAAGAGAGTAGATCTTAAAAGTTTTTATCACAAGAAGAAAAATTATAACTATGTATGGTGATGAAAGTTAACTTGGCATTGCGGTGGTCATTTCACAATATATACATATACTGAATTATTTTGTTGTACACTTGAATCTAATACAATGTTATTGTCATTTATATCTCAATAAAATTGTAGGTGTGTCTTATTATATCTCATTATGACTAACAGTGATTTCTGAAGCTTTCATCTCTCCCATCTAGAATATCTGGGTAATTTGTCATCTTGGAAAATTTTGGGGCTGATTTATTGTGAGACTCCCTGCATGCATACTTTCTATTTATTATGTAGACCACCAATCTTGATCAGCCTTTTCTGTTCTTTGTATAATATCTACCTTTTTCTAGAACTATTTGTTTCACATTAATTTCTTATATTCACATTTCCCTGATTATTCAATAAAAATGTATAAACCCATATTTAATAAAAAATCCATATTTATTGATATTCCCCAACTGATTAAAAGTAACATTTCCAGTTTTTATTTATTTTTATTTTTTAAAGATTTTATTTATTTACTTGACAGAGAGAGACACAGTGAGAGCAGGAACACAAGCAGGGGGAGTGGGAGAGGGAGAAGCAGGTTTCCTGCTGAGCAGGGAGTCAGCTGCAGGGCTCAATCCCAGGACCCTGGCATCATGCCCTGAGCTGAAGACAGACAGAGCCACCCAGGTACCCCAACATTTCCAGTTTTTAAAAAGACAGTAGATGATATATATTGTAATATTTTGTGAAAAGTTTAAAAGAATTCTATATTACTATAGTATTAATCCTTAACGACCTGATTTAGGGATCATTGGATTTGACTAACAGAACCAAGTACCTGTATAGGACCTCATAACTATCCAGAGGGCATTTAGCTTTAGCATTGGTAGATTAAGTCTTCCCATCTTCATTTCCTACCAGCTGGCATCAGGCAATGCACCAACCTTCTGTCCTTCCCTCTGGTGGCTATTTTAGCAGAAGACAAAAACTAGGAGTCTATATAGAGAGCTTTTCTGCAGTGAGCTGTGTACTGAATCATGCTGCTAATCCACTTCCTTGGGGAGACCAGCTGTTCCGTCTGGTGTACATCAGCATTAGGTTTCCTCCATTTGGCTCCAGTAGATGTGTTAAGAGGCTGGAAAGGAATCCAGGTCTGATTGTGAAATTTGCATTTTAATTTTTCTGCAGAAATGAAAACCCCCTAAACACTTTTCAGGCAAAATAACCTAACAATGAAGTATTTACTATATTTCTATTTTTGGAGAGTCTAGGTTTAATTCTTTCTGTGTTAGACTTGACGTTAAAAGACAATAGTTAATTCTGGGTCATCCCCCCTCCCCCTAAAGGAACTAAGATTCTGTTTCTAATCATGGATCTGCTTTATGTATATTTTTCTAAATGTGTTATTGAACCACTAAGCAAGTGCAAACTATAAAGCAAGAAAACTAGTACAGCTGATTGACTTTGAAGTTGAGAGCACCAGAAAGCTAAAATGAACTTCAAATAGAATTTCACTCGCTTTTCAGTGATAGGAAGACATTTAAGTTTTGAATATGCCTTTGAGGGCTTGTTCTTCGGAGTGTGTCAAAAGGATGAATTCATTGTGCTTCTGGCAATTGGCCTTAGATAATTGTTTTGACACATGAGCTTGTGTTGCATTATTTCTCTTGTATGGTTTTGCAGCTGCAGTGCGGAGTTTTATTTCAATTCCTGCTGTGGATTTTTTGGAATATTTTTTACTGGTCAGAAAGAAAGGTGTTCCTCCAGGTTTATTTTCCAAGTCCCTCTTCACTTCTCCAATAGTAAAATGATTGAGATTCAGGGAGGACGGAAATCTGAGAAATTCTGTGTCTTTCAAAGTGAGGCTATCTAAGTTGATGTCTGGGTTCCTGGATTCTCACGGTGCATCAGATTCTGATATGTCTCTTTGAATTAATAACCAATCTATTGTTAAATGACTAAGCTTATGGAGGAAGATATTTTTAGGAGGGAAACTGGAATATATGTAAAATAACTTTTACTTTTTTTTTTGAAATATACAAATGTATTCTGCTTATCTACTGTCATGAAGGAATCTTAGAATTAAGCGAGGTGATTTATTTGCCTCGGCATTGAATCTCAAAAGTTAAAAAGAAATGTCACCCAGATGGAGTTTGTGTTCAAAACAACATAACTGGTTTGAGACAAGTTTACAAGCAATGGGAAAATTGAAAGTTTGGTATTGTAGTACTCGAGTCCCCATTATCTAATTAATATTCCACCTATAAAAAAGTTACAGAAGAATTCCCTTTAAAAAAATGAAGAAGCTATTGATGGTACTGGTTCTTCTGAGTGTAGCAACAGAGAATGGTAAGAACTGATCTCTACTTATATGCTGCCTGGAATATTTAACAGATATGCAAATGGATTCCGCACAGAATGGCTCTTAAAATTGTCTTGTTATGCCTGCATCTTTTGCATAGATAAATAAATTCTGAATTAAAGAACTTCCAATTTTCATGACATTGTTCCAAAGATGGTTTCTAACATTATATAGCCTTATAAATTCAGTCCATAGTCGAGACCTACCAATGCATGGAAAGAAGAGTGACATCTATGGGACATCTTTGTCCCTTTTGGCACCTGCTTCCTCTCTATGGGGTTCCAAATCTTGTCCCTCTGGGCTAATTACTTGAATGGTAGTATAGTGAGATAGTGAAAAGCACGGTTTTAGGTCCACATGGTTATGGGTTTAAATTCCTTCTCAGCCACTTACTTTGTCTATGACTTTAAGCATTTACTTACCAACTCTTTAAGTGTCTGTTTTCCATCTATAAAGAAGAGATGATATTTTGTACCTACCGTAAGAGTTTGTTGAGAATTAAAAGTGATGATGATATAACCTTAAACATTCAACAAGTTTCAGGAGGCTAAAAGTTGTATATAGAACGTTTAATCATTGGGCCAGATATGCACTGAAACCTCAAAAATTGCATTCCCTCTGAGTTAGGCCAGGCTGTGTTATGCTGCAATAAGAAATAACTCAAAACCTTAGCAGTTTGAAGAAAAGTACATGGTAGTTAAAGCAAAACTGCATTTCTTGCATGTTACATATCTTCATTGGTCCCTAGAAAGTGTCTGATCATGGCAATCAATTAAAGACTAACTTAGCAGTGTCAGTCTTGAATGTGGCTGGTTTCAAAGTCAGAGAGAAAAGAGAGCTTTGGAGGGTTTCTGCATACACACAGCAGCATACAGTATTTACATTCTTTAGTAATTGTCCCGAGCTGGTCATGTGCTTCTCCCATAACTATAGTTGCATAAAGCCAGGGACTAGGAAATACAATCTTGCCAATATACCCTAATGAATTACTAGCCAGCAGCACTAATGACTTCCACATCGTCTGTTCAAACTAGCATATAACCTCAAGCAAGAAGAAGTTAACTGGTCTTTTTCTCTGCTAGTCCTTTACAGTACTCAAGCATTATTATTAATGTCAAGGACTAGAAGAAGAAGAAAAGCACTAATTAAGCTAATGAAGTATCACCAAAGGACAGCCATACTGTTATTGTTTTGAGCAGAAATTGGAATTTTCTACAAGTACCCCTTCAGTACCTGCTTCATTATTACCTGCTTCATTATCGTCAGGAAAAAAGTAGATTTAGTTACTGTTATTTCCCTCTATTGCTAAATGAAACTTCAGAGTTCACTAGTTTTATTATTTTATATAGGAATAATTATGGTTTTACCCTTGCCAGAAGATTGCAGTGACTTTGGGTTATGCCAGCTAAACCTGTGGTGCCGTGATTAAGAAGCACTTTAATTTTTTATTATTATTTTTAAAGATTTTATTTATTTATTTATTTGACAGAGGGAGAAAGAGAGAGAGAGAGATAGAACAAGCTGGGGGAGTGGCAGGCAGAGGGAGAGGGATGCAGGACTCTATCCCAGGACCCTGGGATCATGACCCGAGTCAAAGGCAGATGCTTAACCGACTGAGCCACCCAGGCACTCCTTAAGAGGCACTTTGAAATCTTATCCAAAAATAATACTTCCTATAGAAAGTAGATTTGACAATTTGGATATTGTCAGATGTGGGAACTGAGTTTCTGCATACACACAGATATGCAAATTCACATCTTCATGTACTTGGTGATATTTATCCAAGAGCAGGGTGTTCTTTAGGCAAAGAACACAGCTTAGCAGGGACTTACACAGCCTATTTTGGAGCTTGGAAGCAAAACTGGGAAGTCTGGATAGCAGAAACATAATGAACTGACATTTCGGGTAACTAAGAATTGCCAATCCAAACTTTATCAAACATGGTTAAATATCACTTTGGGACTGAGACATAACATATCAACCTCAAGCCTGCAGTTTTAGGCTCCATATTTTGCAAGAGAAGTAGCTGCCAGATAAAATATGGGATGCCTGGCTAAATTTGAATTTCAGACAAAAAAGGAATAATTTTGTAGTGTAAGTATGTCCCATGTAGATACTGTTTTGAATAGGAATGGGAGTTTTGTGCAAGCAAAAAAAAAAAAAAGTAGGACGTACTCATGCTGCAAAATTATTTATTGTTTGTTTGGCATTCAAATTTAACTGTAAGTGATGTGGTTTTATTTACTAAATTTGGCAACTGTATCAGAAATGAATGGCATGAACATCTTACCTCACTTACCTTCGCCTTCTAAGGTGAAAGTAACCAGTTGTGCCTGTAGCCTGAGCCATTGGGATTTTTTTTTAACGTCAACCCTTTTAGAGTAGGAAAAGAAGGCATAGGAAGGGAAGTCAGCAGCTTCTGTAGGTCTAGAAGTCAAACTGTAGTAATTATTTTATATCTTTAATATAAAAGCATGAAATCACCCTGGGAAAAGCAGCCCACTCTCTAGGGATGATAAACTCTTAAAAATTGGATATAAGAGCAAAAAAGTTTGAAAATCTGCCCTTGACGTCTGCAGACCATTTATCCCACCGGACCCTACTTGCCATGAACAGTGGCTGTTATCAAGTCAACAGAAAGGTTGACTTTGATGAGCCAGATTCTGTGTTAAAATGATCAAAAACAATATTACTAATGGAAGACACAGACTACAAGAGTGTCATATTTGAGCATTATTGCTACCGGAGATAAGTGGCCAGGCAGGGGATGCCTTTGAAAACTGCTGCTCTAGACTGAGCCCAGTGTCATACACAGGGATGGATTTACTATTTTGAGCATTACTTTACTACGTAGTTGCCTCCAGACCCAGGTCACTGGTGGTGTTTTAGTCATGATGGAACTTAGCCTTCCCACTCAACAATGTCCAGCTTGGTTTTGTTATGAATCTTTTTTTATAGTTGAGCCCTCTGCAACTTTTACTGTCATAGCCACTTTTACTGTTGTAGTCAGTTGTAGCCACAGTTAGGGGATTCCCCCCACCCCCCAAAACAAGCTTCGCTGCTTTTGTTCATTAACACTATGAAATAAAATATTTCGATTGCTTAGCTTGTTAATATTGCCATGTGGCCGGGACATCACCAATAGAAAAGAACATCCCAATGTTAGATTTTTAGGCTTTTCAGCTGTAACATTTTGTAACCAAAGGACTACTGTTGAAGTTTTAAGCTCTTTCAAACAATACCTCAGTGTGGTAGGGGTGTGGTTGGATTTTAGTGTTTTTGTTTGTTTGTTTGTTTTTAAGAGAGAGAGTGCACAAGTGGGTAGGGGCGGAGAGAGAAAGAGAAGGGGGTTGTGTGGAGGAACAGAGGGAGGGGGACAGAGAGAATCCCAAGCAGACTCCACGCCCTGGGCGGAGCCCGACATTGGGCTCCATCTCATGACTGAGATCATGACCTGTGCCCAAATCAGGAGTCAGACATTCAACCAACTGAGCCCGCCAGGCACCCCAACTGTTTTGTGAGTTTTAACCCATAAACACTAACTGTACTAAACACGTGACCTATTAGACTTAAAAACCACCAGAGGAAAATCATATGGATCCACGGGAGGGATTCTCTCCCACTTCTTCCCTCTGTCAGTTTCTCCTTCAGCATTGCCAGAAACTGAAACTGACACTTGGTTTAGGAACCGGAGAGCCTGGTCTTCTGAAGGCCTGGCTATTGCTCTCCCTGAAGGACAAAAGGATTCGTCAGAAGACTGAATTAATTTAGCTCTAAATAAAACACAGGCAAATATGAATGATTCAGGGTTCCTTTTAAAATATTGTTTATTGTTTTACTGATTACTAATAAAGACTTTGACAGCTGTAGTCTTTTACCTAATGTGCAACGTCAAGATGGAAACAGAGAAAAAAGAAACTATTTAACTCCTTATTAAATCTCTAACAATCACACTTCCACCTTATGCTAAAAAGCAGAGTGGGAACTCAGTGATTGGTTCCTAACATGACAAAACCTCTGGAAGAACCAGCATCTAGATGTTAGAGCTGTTCCTGGGCCATGTACAGGGTAGGAATCTGGTGAGCTCTGTTGTAGCCAATGTGTCCTTGGGGTTTCCTGGATTAGTGGCAAGTGAGGAGCCCAGACAGACAGTTCCCCAAGCAGTAATCAACTCTATTGGGACAGGCTTGAAGTAGGCATCAGATGAGGGGGAAGCAGGGAGGTCACAATGGAACACAATGGAAAAGAGATAGGGATCTTATCTCTGGGCAAAGAAGATAAAATTTTAGTTCATAAAATAGTGAAAATTTTTGTAGCTGCTACTTTTAAAAATTGTTTTAAAGCAGAAAATGCAGTAGCTGAAAGCATATTTGAGCATTATTTTATTTTCTGTCATTGAAATTGTTATTATTTGGTAAAAATTTCCAAAATGACACATCCAGTATCTGATTACAGTGCTGTAACTCAAGACATTGTGTTGCTAAGTTTGTTTGTTTGGGCTTACTCTTATTTATTTGTGAGGTAATTGATAAATGTGATTTATCACAGAGCCTTTTAATGTTGTAATCTTTATAAGGAGGTTTATCCCTTGCCAATAAGACTAAAAAGTATGTTTTTGACACACATACGTATTCTCTTCCGTCTCCTTATTTCAAAATGGATGACTTGAACGTCAGCTTTTCAGCTTTAGTGATTTGGGGACTTATGTTCTATTTCAGAGATGGCCTGCCTTATGTACACTGACCTGGCCTTTTTGTTTGCTTCTCAACCTGTTAGTTTCACTAATATCCCTTCCTATACAAAACCATCCATTAATTTTGCTTGATTTTTCCAAACTAGGCTCAGTAACATGGTGTTTCATCAGTGGTGCTGGACTGTGTGTCCCTGAGGGGCCTGTATTTCTCCTCTTGTTAAGTTGAATTGTGTACTGGGTTGAATAGTACCTTTTCAAAATTCATGTTCACTTGGAAGCTCAGAATGTGACCTTATTTGGAAATATGGTCTTTGCAGATGTAAGTGAGGTAAAAATTTGGATTTGGGGTGGGCCCTAAAGCCGATGATTGTTGTCCTTGTGAGAAAGGGAATGGACACAGAGGGACATTCAGGGAAGACAGACATTTGAAGATGAGGGTACAGATTAGAGTCAGGCCACCACCACCAATGACTGCCAGGAGTCACTTGGACCTGGAAAAGGCAAGGAAGGATTCTTCCCTGGAGCCTTAGAGAGAGTGTGGCCCTGCTGACTCTTTGTTTCGAACTTCTGGCCTCTACAACTGTGAGGGAATACATTTCTGTTGTTTTAAGCTACCAAGTTATGGTCATTTGTTTTAACAGCCATAGGAACTAGTGCAAGGAGCTTCCTAAAGTTAGACTGTGTATTGGGTGGCTCCCCAATACTCTGGAGGATCTGGCAAGAGTTTGGGGGGATATGGGGTATTAAGAAGACTGACAGGGCAGAGAGCTTGCATGGTAATTACCATGCACGGCCTTGTCTTTTTTTTTTTTTTTTTTTTTAACTTTGGTGAGGAATCCACTGACAAATGTAATTGTATACATTTAAAGTGTACAATGTGATGATTTGATATACATATATATATGGTATAGAATGATTGCCAAGATCAAGATAATCGACACATCCATTACCTTACAGTTAACTCTGTGTGTGTGTGTGTGTGTGTGTGTGTGTGGTGAGAAGGCATACAATCTACCCTCAGCAGCTTCCAAGAATACAACACCATTTTTTAAAAGATTTTATTTATTTGAGAGAGAGAGTGAGCAGGAGAGAGAGCGTGAGCAGGGACAGAGGGAGAGGAAGAAGCAGATTTCCCTGCTGAGCAGAGAGCCCCACACAGGGCTGGATCCCAGGACCCTGGGATCATGACCTGAGCAAAATGCAGATGCTTAAACCATTGAGCCACCCAGGTGCCCCAAGAATACACCACCATATTAAGTGCAGTGACCATGTGCACAGCTTTGTTTTGAGTGCTGTCTCTAATATTCATTTAATTGCCACAACCAGTCTATGAGGTCTTGGTACTCATTCCTTTTCCCAGAGAAGTTCAGTAAATTACTCAAGGCCACACAAATTGAATGACTAACTGAATGGTATTCCTAAGTATCACTTCTTACAGTTGTATTAAAAATTGATTTATGCTTTCTGTTGATGTGGATGGATATGTGGGTACCAAATAGATTATCACATATTGTGAATGTGTCTAGGGCCTTGGAGGATAAGACCTGGCTGGGCTCAGGAGAAAAAAGGATCAAGCGTTCCTCTCATTTGTTGGGATAAGAAGAAAGATACGTAAATTTAAATAAAGGAATAAATTGCAGAGGGATTTCTTACTGCACTCACAGAGGAGTGATGGGAGGGAAACAGAGATATTTTCCATGATATATCTTTGCCATTAATGTCAGGGGCTTTGTTGGCTGAGAGCTGTGGTTTGGATGTGGTTTTGTAGGTTTCATATAACTTAATTTTTTTCAGATGGAATGGGAGTGCTTTTCTTAGGAGTGCTGATTGGGGCAGTTCTGTTTGGGTATGTACTCATGAGCAGCACGGGGCCAAATAATCAGCTGCTGCTTTTCAGCCACTGGTGTTTCTGTTAGGGTTTCAGGCTCCTGGAACATTGTCACCTTGGGGGAGAGGACGCAAATCGATGACCAACTTTGAGGCGTAGTCATTGCATCAGGGATGGAGAACTGGCTACAAAGTAGTTAGAAACCAGGTGGAATGTGTTCTCTTAAGCCTTGCTTTCTTACGATGCCAGGTGTCATCGACATTTTTTGTAGGGTGTTGGTTTCATCGTCGACTTTGGCCATGGCTGGATGGCAAGATACCAAGCTTGATCAGGTTTTGAACGACTAGATGATTCAGGCGCTCTCTCTTTCTGAGAGCAGACGTTGAGGGTGCCTCTGAATGAGAGGCCCTGAATCAGACAGGGAGGGGAAACCTGGTGCCTGTTCTTAAGGTAAGTGTGCTGTCATTGGGGTGATGGAGACAGCAACACTCAGCAGAGTCCTTACCGTGTGCTGGGTAAGAGCCAGGGCTCAGCTGCCATTTCCTTTGTACCTGGATCTCAGTGAGGTTCCGATGTTCCCCATCTGTGAAATGAAGGATAATAGCACCCATCTATAAGGTTGCTCTAAGAATTGATGTGCTAATCCTTATAAAATACTTCCTGTAAGTCCTGGTACATAGTAAGGCTCCGCGTGTGGTTATCATACCCATATCATCTCATTAACGTATATTAACATTGTCCAGTTGTGAGACTGAAAAGCTCCTATCTTCTTAGGGGAAGACCACTTGTTCTGTGGTTACCAGTAAACCTCAGAACCTGTTCTCTTCACACTTCCGTCAGCTAGCCCATCTGCGACAGCAGCCCCTATGCCCAACACACGTGGTTGTAGAGCCAGAAGGTCAGGAGCAGCCTAATCCAGTGCCATGCTTCTGCAGGTCAGCCCCCCAACATCACCCTCACTCCCGCTCTGCATCTGCAGCTGGAGGTCAGTGTCTGGGCATCTCCCAGCCCCCGAGCTCAGAGGGTCTCCCAGCTGCTACAAGATCAGCACTCCGTGCTTTGCTCAAGGGGACTGCCTGCTGATGTGCACCTCGCCCCTGCTTTAGCAAGCAATACAGCAGTGGTTCTGTTCATGTATTGATGAGCCCTCTTCCTCTCACAGTGAAGAGACGGATAATGTGCTAAGGGGTCACCAAGAGGGGCTGTCTGAAAGAGTTCACATGAAGAGGTGAGTTTTGGTTCAAGTCGTGAAGTGGGAGTTATTTAAATCCGGAGAAATTGCAGGGGGGGGGGGATGTTTTCTAACTTGAGGGAACACACCGCAAGCGGAGATGTGAGTGATAATGGCAATGGTTGAGGAGCTGCCACCTACTTAGTCATCCCGGGACGCAGGGTGTGCATAGGGTGGGGTGTTGGAAACTAGCCTGGAATGGTTTGTAGGGCTGGGTTGTAAGGGCCTTGGCTCCCATCCGAAGGAGTTTTCCTCTTCTGGTGCTTCTCAAACATTTTTCTGTTTCTGAATTCTAACCACAGAGGACACTGAACTTTTACCATAAGAGGGAGTTTCTTTGAAATCTCCCTATTGGGGATATTTGTCATTCTTTCTTGGCTGCCCAGCATCTGAACTCTGTTTTTGTGCTTGAAAATTTTCCCATAGGAGGGAAAAAAGCAGGATCTGGTTTTTTTCCCACCATACAAACTGAAATGCCAGTACTTGCTTTTCCAGCCTCCCTTTCAGCTAGGACATGGGCAGAACCTGGGTTGGGAGTGGGGGCGGTGAGAGGGGATCTGGTCATGGCAGTGGCGCCTGTCGCTAGCGTGAGCCTGTGAGGATTGCACGCGGTAGAACTGACCACTTCTGATCAATCCTACAATTCACATATTCCCCCAATTTTAGTGTTGCTGAAATCGGGGTGCTCCTTACAATCAATTGTTGTGATAGAGTTTGGTAACCAGCACTATTTAGTTTTTTCCTTAACAAATAGAATAATCACCTAATGGTCTTAGAGTCAGCAACATAAAAGATGCAGACGGCTCAGTTTTGGCAGAAGTGTGCAAGTTGGATCAGTTCTGAGCTGTTTTTGCCTCAGAGCCCGATAGCTGGTTCTCCAGCCCTTTGGGTTAGTGTGTGAGCCTTCTAATAATTTCATTATTTGCTTAAATTAGTTAGACTTTGTTTCTGTTTGAAACTAAACATCTTGACTTGTATATTGATGTCATCTTAAAAAGTTTTGCAAATGTGGCAGTTTTTTTTTTTGTACTGCAGTTTATTAATATATCTGTTTTAATGGAAAAATGATGTTTTAGAAAGATTTATCTATTTTAAAGAGAGGGGGAAAGAAAGCATTCATGCATAAGTGGAGGGAGGGCAGAGGGAGAGGGAGAGAGATAATCTCAAGCAGACTCCCCACTGAGTGCCCAGCCCAACCTGGGGCTTATTTCATTAACCCAAGACCATGGCCAAAATCAGATCTTCAACCCAGTGAGTCACACGGGCATCCCAGAAAAAGAGTTTTTTTCTCTAAATATCTACTTAAATTTGATGTCCCAAGAAACTTTGGCATGCTAAGAACTCACAATTCAGGTGACATTATGGAGAATGTGTTCAGTGAGAGTGTGGCCCTCTGGCATTTTTGCTTCAGTGTGTACCTTGTGGGTTTGCATCCCTCTGGCACAGCACCTATTGCCTGCCATTCCTGTCCCTGAGACGTAACTTGAGGGGAGGAAGCACAGTGCAGGCCTTGGAGAGCTGGGAGATGCTTTAAGTTACAGTGATGTGACTGGATTCATAGAATTGCTTCTGTGTGCTTTCTTCATCTGTTCTCATCGTCATTCACCTGGGGAATCGGTCTCCCTTCAGGGTCTCCTCTATCTTAAGTTCTATAGAAACTGGTTTGGAGCCTGGACCTATGGCTTTTGGCTTTGAAATGCCAGATATCTTTTGTGCTCCAGATGCTTTTGAGTTCAGATGTTCTGGGAGTTAGCTCTTCCTTCATTTCAGATAATTGCTGGGTCTCCAAATTAAAAACAAAACAAAACAAAAAAAACAAAACTTTTTTCAAATTAGAAACTTTCTCAGCATGAGTGGTGTTACAATAAGTATTTGCATCTAATAAATCCCTCTTAGACTTTTCCCAGGTCTGTATTGCAAACATCACATGGGTACCTTTGCTTAGAATATTCAGTTCAGCCCACATGTGTCATCTACTCTTACTGTGTAGAAGGAAACATGCTATCTAAATAGAGGCCCTCTTTGAAGCAAAAACTTTACGTATTCTATTTGTGCTTGGAGAGCCTGATGAGAGACTTAGAGATAAACATTCCTAATCACGGTTGATTGGGGTATTAGACACAGAGATTGGGCACCATTTGGTAAGACAAGACACTCTCTGAAGAATTGGTCCTACTTTGTTCTAACATTGTAGACAGAGATCTTTCAAGAGGGAGCTAATATTTTGCACGTTTGTGGAATCCCCCCTGCCCCAAAGTCTCATCTCTGGGACGTTACTGAGGGAACCTAATGTCAAGGACTTGGCATTTTTTAACCACAGTACTGTTAAAATGGATGAAAAGCCATAATGCAAGTGAATGTTAGGCATTCATAAGATACCACTGTTTTTGATATGTTTCTTCTCTTTAGATATCTTAGAATAATTTTCCCGTCAGGATTTACGTCTCGCGGCTATTAATTTATTTTTAATTTGAGATAGTATAGTATATAGTATTCCATTTTCACTTCAGTTTCTTATAATTCCAATTATAAAATGCTTTTAAAATTAGGTTTCTGTGAAATTAAAATCCATCTAGGCATTTCTGGTTTCTGAGATAATGTTACTTCCTTTCCTCCTTCCACTGCCTTCTGCAACCTCCCTCAAAAGAGAAGCCAAAAGTCCAAAACCAAAGCTATATGTTTTAAAGAGGGGGACAGGGATCGATACTGCCACCACTAATTTTTCTTCAAAGACTTTATTTTTAAGTAATCTCTACACCCAAGATGGGGCTTGAACTCCCAACCCCGAGATCAAGAGTCACATGCTCTTTCAACTGAACCAGCCAGGCATTCCCTCCTCCAAGTCTTTAAAAGGAGACTTGTTGGAATAACATGATTCTCCTTTGTATTAGCTATTCCACATTTTGTGAGAACAGTTAGACTTTCTGAGTCGTCCTCAGTGACTGAGTGAGCGACACATGTCTCTTGTTAACACAGGAACATGTTTGGAGCCCGGTGTGGAAAGCCGTGTAACACCCTTGTCTAATGCTGTGTTTTATTCAGCACTTGGATGGAGTTCAGTGTTCTGTAGGAAGTCTTAAAGATTTCATTGGTTCAGAACTTGTAAGAAAAAGTGTGGGTTAAATTTTATATGACCATCTTCTATGAAAACTTGTTAGACGTAATAATGTAGGCCAAAGAAACACTTAAGACTCTCTCTTTCCAAGTGCTTAGATGCCCTCATTTAAGAAACATACTCAATAAGTTATGCTAATGGGTGGGAAAGCAGTCTGAAAAGTTTACATACTGCAAATGCAAGCTGCTGTCAGTATTTGGCAGTCACTTATTTATTCAGTAAAACAGCTGTTGAAGGTCCTTCCCCGGGCCAAACTCTCTTAGCCTCATTCCACTTAGAGAAATGAGCATCCAAGCAATGAGAAGCTGGTGTTTCTGTAAAAATATTTTGTGGTTCCTATTCGCCAAGAATTCAACTGGCATTTCCCTTAAATTAGTCCCAATCGTTAGGTTTCCCAAATCCACCAACAACTGCTCCCCAGCATGAGACACTGGTATTCAGTGGACGTGTTATGACTGACTGAATGAATCCACAAATATTTTATAGAGTGCTGAGTCACTGCAAGAGAGTGGAAGAAGTGCAAGACACAGACATTCTCACTTGGCGTACTTACATTTTAACTTGGAGACATAAATGGAGCACGCAGTTTCTGCATAGACTGTGAAGCAAGGCTATACAGGATTAAACACCAAGGGGACTGAGAAGACAGTCCAGAGAGAGAGAGGCAGGACTGTTTGATGTGGCCTCAAGTCATCCGAGCAGAAGGGATTTGAAAGGGACTATCTAGGACCCGTGGGATGTGGTTTGGACTATATGTTTATCTACCTCCAAAATCCACATATTGAAATCCTGATCCCTAATGTGAAGGCATTTGGAGATGGGGCCTTTGGAAGATGGATTTGTGCTCTTTTAAGAAGAGACAATGAAGGAGCTTGCTTCTCTCTCTCTCTGGTATGTGAGGCTACAGCAAGAAGATATATATCTGCAAGCCAGGAAGAAAGCTCTCATCATGAACTGAATGGGCTGGCTCCTTGATCTTGGACTTCAAGCCTCCAGAACCATGAGGCATAAATTTCTGTTGTTTAAGCCACCCAGTCTACGGTCTTTGTGTTATAGCAGCTTGAATTGACTAAGACAGGATAGAAGTAAGATGGGATATAAATCAGGCATCCCTGGAATGAAGAAACTGCTTTGAGAGAGTAAAGGGTGTGAATTGTGGGAAGGTCCAGGTGCAGAGGAGCTCTTCACAACATACTTTACATCTTGTGGTGCTCTCAGGCTTATTGATTTGGTTACCCATTATTATTATAGAAGGTAGAAAATAGGGACAAATCTGCACTGACTTAGCAAAACCCTAGAAATTATTGTCTACTTCCTTCCCTCTCTCCCTCCCTCCCTCGCTCTCTCTTTCTTTCTTATGTTGTTTTCTGGAGTGTGGTTCTCTTTTGCTTGCCACTGTAGTCCCACAGCCAGAACCATCCCTGGCAGTGTATAAAGTATTCAGTAAATACTTGAACAAGGGTTCACTATGGAGCCACAGAGTTTATGAATAACTAGAATCAGAAGCCCCCCCCACCCCCTGCGCTTTGCCCACCTGCTCACTGAGTGTTGAGCTTTCTGAGTTTGGGAATCCCTAATTCTCCTCGTGCCTGACATTAGTGGAGAAGCTTGAGGGGTTGGGGTAATTTTTGTGATGATAGTTTTGGATTTTTCTCCTGACTGCTTTGAGAGTAGAAAAATAATTTGATTCTTGCTAAACTAAATAACATAAATGAGGATCTTGTGGAATGAAACATTAAGGAATATTCAAAAGCAAAGAATAACAGACATAGTTTAACAATTTCCGAAAATAACATGGTAGAGATTCCATATCAGCCGACTGTTCATTTTTTCAGTGTGAAGGAGAACAAAAGGTGGTTTTTCCCAGGATGGTCATATTCTGTAGTAATTAGAGGTATTTAAAGGAGTTTGCATCTCAGCTCAGAAGGAAATGACCTACAATACACATAAATATTTAATTTACATTAAAAATCATAGAAATTGTCACTTCTGGTTCTTCAGATAATAGTAATCTTTTAAAACATAAAGAATAAAATCTTTTGAAATAAGTCACTAGCTTCTGTAACTAAGGTTGGAGAGGCCGTGTGGCCCAGAGGGGAACAGAGACCTGATGAAGGTGCCATCTGCTTTTCCTTCTTCCCCGTGCACCGTGAATATGACCACCTCCCAGTAGGAAGGCTTCATCTCGTGTTGCCCTATCTGCAGGCACTGACTCACTGCTCCAGTCCACCCTCTTGGTCATAGTTATTGAATTCTTTGCTGACCAAACTGTATTTTTATTAAAATTTAACAAAAGTATACTATAAGAAACAGTGGCCCCTGTTTTAAAGATCATTATTTAAAATATCTTTGGGCACCTCGGTGGCTCAGTTGGTTAAACATTGGACTCTCGGTTTTGGCTCAGGTCATGATCTTAGGGTCCTGGGATTAAGCCCTGCATGGAGCCTCGCATTGGACTCTGCACTCAGTGGGGAGTCTGCTCCAGGATTCTCTCTCTCCTTCCCCCTCTGCCCCTCCCCCGACTTGCCCATGCACTCTCTCTCTCTAAAATAAAAATAAGTCTCAAAAATATATAAAAAATAAAACATCTTCAGACAGAAGTCATATGGTTGAGTGCACATTTATCAACATTTAATATTTTTTTTTGTTGCTTTACTTTGATTTTCCCACATGGAATTAAAATCCTTTAGCATTCCATTAAAATAAGACATAAGTAGGGTCAAGCAATAAACTTTCTTTTCTCTGCATTTTTGTTCCATCTTTCTTGGACTTTGAAGTCTCCTATTCATTTCTCTGTCTCTTAAATGTTTTTAAAATCAAGTATTCTTATTTTAAATTATAAAAGCTGTACATACTCATTAAACAATTCAAGCGATAGAATCGTTTATAAATTAAGATGTCCTACAAAAAAAATCACAAGTACACAATCACACACGCATACACACGCTTGATCTTCCCTCTGTCTCTCCATATGAGCCCTTACTGCATGTACCATTTTGCAGCTTGATTTTTTTTTAAAAGATTTATTCATTTGAGTGAGAGAGAGAGAGAACATGGGTGAGGAGGGGGAGGGAATGAGGGGGAGAGAGAGAGAGAATCCTCGAGCAGAGTCTCTGCTGAGCACAGGGCCCCATGCAAAAGCTGGATCCCAAGACCCTGAGATCATGACCCAAGCAGAAACCAAGAGCCAGCCACTCAACTGACGCCACCATCCTGGCTCCCCTGCAGCTTGGTTTTTCACTTAGCAATGTATCATCAATCCTATAAATATTGGGGTCTCTCAGCGTTCTCTTTTCTCTTGCCAGATGTACTGAATGGTGTCACACCACTTTTAGTGTTAGCCACCTCCTGCCATTCCCAAATATTTCTTCCCAGCCCTGATGTGTCTCTGTCACTCCAGCCCATCTACCTGCCATTGCCTCATGGGCACTAATGTGAAGCTCTCCCCAAATGCTCTTTCTCTTCCTGTCTCCCTCCCAGGGCGCAGTGTATTTTTCATCTCATTTTCCAAGCCCAGATGTGGCATCATCTTCAGTCTTTCCTATTTCTCCTTCAGCCACACTGTGCCAATCACCAGTTGTTTTTTATCTCTTTGATATCTTTTAGATCACCTTTTCTCCATTCTGACTACCACTTCTGTGATGTCAGGTGAGTATCATGTCTTGCTTGGGTGCTCTAAAGGTCTGACTCTTCTCCCTTCTTCTCCTCTCCCTTCTCACCTCCTAATCCATCCGCTCACAGGCCTCAGATGCTCTTTCTCTAGTGCCAATCCGAACTTGTCTTAATATTCAGTGACTTGCCAATGTCTTTAGAGTAAAGGCAGACTTGCAAGACTTATAGGGTCTGCAAGACTTATAGGGTTTATCTGATCTGGCCTCTGCTTGTGCCTTGTCTGACTCATTGGCAACCATTGCATCTGTTTGAGTCTAACTCCAAACATAGCTGCCCACTCTGAGTTCCTTGAACATGCCATGCTCTCCCTTACACATGTTTGCCTTGGTGCCTTCTGTCTCTCCATCTCCCTGTTTCATCCTTTAGGCTACGTCATTGACGCTTCTTTCAAGAACTGGGTTTGGTGTCATTCCTATGTTCCCAGAGCATCTCACACTTACTTACCTTTATCCTATTGTACCATTGATTATAGTGCACTGTCATTACCTGTGTATGCTTTGTGTCACCCACACCAATGCTCACTAGCACCACCACCATTGATGATGCCACTCTAAGCTCCCTGAGGGCAGGAATAGGGAGAGCACAGAATGTAGTGCCTGACAGGGAAGGCATATTTGAATGACGAATGGACATAATCAGAAGCCCAGGAAGCCCATAAAACTGAGGAGTGGTTTGTTCCTCAATCCTAGGAGTTATGATGGTCAAGTCAGAAGCTTCACATGCCTTGGATCAGGCTGGCTCAGGTTAGGGTAAATACCTTTCAGGGCCTGGATATGGTCATTTGAAATATCAGTGCTATTAAGGAGTAAAGGAGAGTGTTCATGACTGGAATCTGTTTGCCTTCTGCTTTCCTTCAAAATTCATCCTGTCTGGGTCCTATTTAGACTCAGAGTGAGCAGGAGAGGTGGAGTCTTGTATAAGACCCTACTCTTCAGTGGGGCAGGAGCAGAAATGTGAGGGCTCTCAGAGTGAGGTACTTAGATTTGGGGTAGTCACAACACTTATGGTGGCTAATCTTGCCCATCACACAACTGGTTAATCATGCCACTCCACTCTTGCCTCCAGCCCTCAGTCTGTGTAAGTTCAGTAAAGGAAGACTTTCATTTCTTTATGAACCTTTCTCACTTCAGAGTCCCTGTGTCCTTTATCCACATGCTGCAGAGAGGAATAAATACCATTGAGAACCCTTATGACTCTCTTTTATACTTTATTGTACACTTTATTGATTTTACATTTGAATACCACCACTGAAGCTGTTACATTTTGGTTTATGCTGATTTGCATGGAATACTTCTCAGCTTTATAGCGATAGTTAATTTGTATGTTGGGATTCACAAAATGGAGGCCTCCCAGGGGCCCTGCCCTTATTACAAGACTACCTCCTAGCCAAGCATGGCGTGCTTCCACATTGCCTCTGGTAATGCTCTACAAAACTCACTGTTGCCCAAATCCCCTCAGGAAGACTGTTCTGCAGCTTGGTAGGCATTGTAGTTCCCTAAACCATGTATTGTTTTTCTTTGACTAAAGAACATCAAATTCATTACTAAGTTGTTTTAGTTTTGTCATTTGACAGTCTCGGTGACAAGACAGGCTCCAAATACAGCTGCTGAAGATTATGGGGATGGTCCTGAGATGTACCTTCACAGGTACCTAGAGAGTCCTTTTGGTCACTACCTCTTCAGCCACTCTCCAACATCTCTGGAAAGCTGCTCTTGGATCAAGCTCTGCATATTTTGTATTGTGACCTCTTGGAGTTTGTTCTAATCCTTCCAGCTGGAAAATTGAGATATGCAAAACTAGAATTTCACAGGGTGGAAATTGGAGTGTGAGAAACTCCAGATTTTCACAGTGAGAATCACAGGTCTCAGGAACTGTGCACAGGTAGCCAGAAACAGAAGTCTGGTTGAATTAGGGAGGTTTAATTCAAGGGAGAATAATGAGTATCCCTCAATTGAAAGAAAGCAATATGGCAGCTATTAGGGGACTCACAAAGCCTCAAGGAAAACCCACAGTGCAAACTATGGGGGACTTGGGGAAATAAATCAAGAGAAGAAATTGTCATTAAATGGCACATCGAAATGTAAGAAGGCACAAGTCAGACTATTATAAGCCATCAGAGTTTCCTCTGTTATAAAGAGATCTTATGAAAGGAATGATAGATCTATTGCTCATGGGAATCTCAGACCCTAAAGCTGCAAAATTGGTGGGCACAAGTTGAGCACTTAAAGCTGTTATTGTGCTTGCCACATAACTTTAAGACTCCTGTGCTAGAACAAGTTGGTCATGGAATAGGTTAGGATGACACCAGGTCACATACCAACCTCAAAAAATTTTTTATGTAAGAAGGTATACTGAGAAATATCACAAAATACTCAACCCAGCTAGACATCCCTCCTAGGTATTAATTTAGCTCCAAGAGATCCAAGGCTTCACTAAAGAAATTGGATTCTCAAGTTTCAAAGAATTAAGCACACCACCTTCTGGAATATTTGCTTATTTTATCTCTGAGAAATGTATTTTCAGAAGCTACAGATACAAGGCAGAAATATTACTAAGACAACTTAGAATCACAATGGCCATTGTAGGGAACATTTCGGTTAGACAAGATTGTTCATTTAGGAAGTGCACTTGAAAGTAAGGTGTTGAAGGTTCAGAAATAGCTGAAGTAAAATCCAATGAATGACCAAAGTAGTAATTAACAAAAGATTATTGTGCACCCACCAAAGAGACAGTTCTCAGACTGGGAGCACTCAAACCAAAACATGGAATGAGGCTCAGGGATATATTGTTACAAAACAACTTATATAATGGGAAGACATTCATTATTTTTCACAGTGGTTGTCATATTAGAAGTTTCTTCTTCTTTTTTTTTTTTTTTAAAGATTTATTTATTTATATAAGAAAGAGAGAGAGTAAGAGAGTGCATGCCCAAGTGGGGGGAGGGGCAGCGAGAGAGGAGGAAGAGAATCTCAAGCAGACTCCCTGCTGAGCCCAGAGCCCAAAGCTAGAACACTGAGATCACGACCTGAGATGAAACCAAGAGTCAGTTGCTTAACTGACTAAGTCACACAGGGGTGCTTGATGTTAGAAATTTTTTAAATTACAGGGAACTGGTTAGTGGTTACCTCATAACAATTTTGGAAAACAGTTCAAGTTTTGTTTGTGATTTCCAGAGGCATAAGCAAGAAATGACCCAGGTCAAGTTAGTCTTGCAAAATAAGCTAAATTAAGCTTTGCCTTAATGGCTAAGCTGTTTTTGTCTGCTTAGGGAATTTCTGAGGCATTTGTTTTTGATTTTAACAATTCCCCCCTTCTGGTCATTCTCTCAGTGGGCTGAGAGTATGACCAACCAGCATGGCATTATTTTCGGTTACCACCATTGATGTACTTGGGCCAAAGAATCACATAATTGCTGTTTTCACCGTCGAGTCATCAGGCTGCGGGGTCATGTAGTCACCGTCTTCATCATTTACGTAATTATTGTTGATTTCATCCAGTTGTGTGATTCTAATGGATACCAATAGGTGTGTGAGTGGCTGCTGATAGGTATTTAGAACCCTCAGGAGTATACTAACTTGGAAAGGTTAATATGACTATAAGGAGAACAATAGCCAAGGATTGAGAAATCCCCCAGAGCAGAAATTCCCAGGAGCCAAGCATTAACCAATTAAATAACTTAAGTGAATAATAATCAGATTCAGTTTTAGCTAAGTCAGTCTACATTTTTTTTTGGATCACGTGTAGTTGGATTTCAGTTTTTTTCTGAGTTACTTATATAGGTACAAGATGATGTGTTAGCAAATTCATATCCTCATGATTACTTAGGAAAGGATAAATATCCAGATGTTTCTTTTCAAGAGGTGGTATTGTAGGTGAGCTTCCACCTAAATTAGACCTCTATATGATGTGAGCAATCAGGCAATTTAATGACAGGCATATCTATGGAAACAAAAGAAAAACAAAAGTTGATAATTGGAGCAAATTATAAATTCAGGTTCTTAGTTTGGAGAAAGCCAGCTGAGAAGATTTCTAGATGTTAGTTTTGAAGCATCTTCAGATAGAGTGAGGGCAAGTACTGGCATTCTAACAGATTTTCCTGGTTTTCAGTTTCAATGTCTCTGGTGAACTTTCTAAGTAGTTCTGTAGGAATAGGCATGAAGATTGTCCACACATGAGCTGTTGTGGTGATTTTCCTGAAAGTTATATCAAGTTGTCCAGCTTTATTTTTCATGGCCTTGGAAAAGGGGAAGTTTTAGTTGCACAGTGATTCTAAGTCAAAGAATGGGAAAAAGTTAGCAATGTTAGTGTGGAAAGTTTAGGCAAATATTATAGAAAACTAGAAGAATTCAGGACAAAGTCAGTTTGCAGGTAGAAAACAGTATCTCTAAGACAATTAACAGCACTAGAGTCTGATATCCACAAAGATGTATTATTGAAACATTATTTTTCTTTCTGTAATCATTCCTATGTCTGTCAAAGATAACCACAGTAAGACTAATTTCTTTGTAGATTAAGTCTAATTTCAATAAACTTGGCCTGATTATTTACATAAGTGCATCAAGAATAGCGATTGACCATATAAACTCTTTTAAATCTGCTTTGCTGGGTTGTAACTTAAGAAATCTCAGATTGGAGGGCACCTGGGTGGCTCAGTGGGTTAAAGCCTCTGCCTTCGGCTCAGGTCATGATCTCAGGGTCCTGGGATTGAGCCCCGCATCGCATCGGGCTCTCTGCTCAGCGGGGAGCCTGCTTCCCCCTCCTTCTCTCTGCCTGCCTCTCTGCCTACTTGTGATCTCTGTCTGTCAAATAAATAAAGTTTAATAAAAATGTTTAAAAAAATGTTAAAAAAAAAAAGAAATCTCAGATTGGACTTTTAAAAGACTCTTGAGGCTAGGAAGCCAAACCAAGGACTTGTTTAAAACCTGGAGAACAGATTCTTATTGAACTTATGCAAATACATACATTGTCAAGAATACTTAATCAGAATTTCCAAACTCTGGAGAGATGAGGTAGGGAGAAAATGATAAATGCTTCAACCCTTGTTGCAAGGCTATCTATAACTTACAGACATTTGGTAAATATAGCTTTAAAGAAAGGAGAATAAGGGTTACTTTAAACATGGAAAACAAAATATTAAGGAACAAGCAATTTTTTTTAGATTTTTAAAAATATTTAATTAATTTATTTATTTGAGAGAGAGAGAGTAGAGGGAGGGGCAGAGGGAGAGGGAGAGAGAGAATCTCAAGTAGATTCCCCAGTGAACATGGAGCCTGACCCAGGCTTGATTCTACAATGCTGAGATCATGAGCTGAGCTGAAACCGAGAGTCAAATGCTTAACTGACTGACCCACCCAGGTGCCCCAGAATCAGCATTTTTAAACGAAATCATAAAAATTATGATTGTGTTCATCGGGTCATTCAGTCTCGTGTCATTCTTGTTTTGCTTCATTTTGAATTAGCAGCTTTATGAATCAATCAGTTTTCCAATAGAGTTTTAGAAGTTCTTACTCAGTTTAGTGTTATGATCTTAAAGTCATCAGAGATCTGCATTTTAGGGTACTTCTTAGGGTCTTTGCCATGAATCTATTTGAAGGTAAGACATTTTTGCAGTGCTAGTACCATTTTGTTTTCATTATTACTGCTTTGTAATCTTTAAATATGGGGTTGTGATACCTCCAGCTTTGTTCTTCTTTCTTAAGGTTGCTTTTGCTATTTGTGGCCTTTTGTGGTTCCATACAAATTTTAGGGTTAGTAGTTCTAGTTCTCTTAAAAATACTATTGATATTTTGATAGGGATTGCACTGAATCTGTTGCTTTAGATTGCTTTAGGTAGTATGGATAATTTAGCAGTATTAATTTTCCAATCTATGAGAATGGTATATCTTTCCATTTGTTTCTGTCAACTTCAATTTCTTTATCAATGTTTTATAGTTCACAGTATAGGTCTTTCACCTGCTTGGTTAAATTTATTCCTAGGTATATTATTCATTTTTGTGCAATTGTAAATGGACTTGTTTTCTTGATTTTTTTCTGCTACTTTATTGTTGGTGTATGGAAATACAACAGATTTTTGCATATTAATTTGTATTCTTCAACATCACTGAATTCATGTATTACTTTGAGTAGTTTTTTGGTGGAGTCTTTAGGGTCTTCTATGTATAGTATCATGTCATCTGCAAATAGTGACAGTTTTACTTCTTCTTTACCGGTTTGGATGTCTTTTATTTCATTTTCTTGTCTGATTGCTCCAGCTAGAACTTCTAGTACTATGTTCAATAAAAGTGCTGAGAGTGAACATCCTTGTCTTGTTTCAGATCTTAGAGGAAAAACATAGTTTTTACCATTGAGTAAGACTTTAGTTGTGGGTTTGTTATATTTGGCCTTCATTATGTTGAATAAACCCACCATGTTGAGACTTTTTATTATGAATGGATGTTGAATTTTGTCAAATGTTTTCTCTGCACCTACTAAGATGATCATATGATTTTTATCCTTCATTTTTTTAATGTGAGAATAAATCCCATTTGATTGTGGTGAGACTTTTAATGTATTGTTGAATTTGGTTTGCTAATAGTTTACTGAGTTTTGTAATTATTTTGATAAAGGATATTGGCCTGTAGGTTTTTTGTTTTGTTTGTTTGTTTGTTTGTTTTGCAGTGTTTTTGTTTGATTTTGGTATCAGGGTAATGCTGCCCTCATAGGATGTGTTTGGAAGGTTTTCTTCTTGTATTTTTTGGAATAGTTTGAGGAAAGTAGGTATTAATCCTTCTTAAGCGTTTGTTAGAATTCATCTGTGAATCTGGTCCTGGATTTTTTTATTGGGAGGTTTTTATTTTGTTTTTTGTTTTTATTTATTTTGTTTTGTTTTGTTTGTTTGTTTTTTTTTGTTTATTTTTGTTTTTATTACTGACTCAATTTTGGTATTAGTAATTGGTCTATATAAAGCATGAGTTTTTGAGAAAGGGAGGAAAGACTTTTAAACCCAGTGGATTCCACCTTTCCATTTAGATTACCTAAGGTCTCTTAATATGATGGACCCTCTGTTTTTAACAGCTGTACCCAAACACAAGGAATCACACTTCTCACCCCCTTTTGAATAGAATAGTGTAACTTACCAAGGAGTTTCAATAAACAAAATCCAGGTATGCACAATAAAGTTAGAGAACTCAAATGCAAAGAAAACAAAACTCAGATTGAGGAGATCCTTACCCTCAAGCTCCAAAGTCAGCAAGAAATCAGTGAGCTCAATGGACCCAGGGTATCAGCACTTGTTTGCTCAGTGTCATTGGAGTCATTGGGGTCTTCTTTGGATTTCCCTTCTGAACCTATGAATTGTCAAAAGTTCATAAATAACAGAACTAAAAACAATTTATCTCTGAAGCAGTAATCAGCAAAAGTTTATTTTGCACATATCAAAAAGGTAATTCACAAACCAGGAGTTCTTAAACCAAAACATTGGATGAGGCTCAGGGGTATATTATTATAAAGCAGTCTATATAGTGGGAAGGCAGTGACTGTTTATTGTTCATAGTGATTAGAAAAAATACCAGCTTTTTCTTAAATTATAGGGAATTGGTTTTGTCTTCTCAGAAAAATTTCAAGGCTGGCTTCCGTTTGTTTTGTTTTTAACAAAAGGTTCCCAAATCAAACAAACCGAATGAGATAAATAGTTTAATTGTTGTGCAGAAGTCACCAGAAGTCTTCAAGATTCCAAAATAACTTCATTGAAAGATTCAGTGCAAAAGGCTGATGAAAAATTAAAGACCCAATGATACCTAAAGACAAAAGACTTCTTTTTTTTTTTTTTAATTTTATTTATTTATTTGGCAGAGAGATCCCAAGTAGGCAGAGAGGCAGGCAGAGAGAGAGGGGGAAACAGACTCCCTGCTGAGCAGAGAGCCGGACGTGGAGCTTGATCCCAGGACCTGGAGACCATGACCCAAGCTGAAGGCAGAGGCTTAAACCACTGAGCCATGCAGGTGCCCCAAAATAAAAGACTTCTTAAGATTGACATGTCTCTTTCAACTCCCCTCTATCTTCCTTTTCCTCAGTACTGTATTTTACTAATCCCCGAGTTGACTTTCCACTCTGACCATAAACTGTAAGTTGATAAAATCCACCAAGTTAGTGGACTTACAACTGCAACAGCTCCAATACCAGAAAACTAAAAATGCTGTTTCACCTCCTAGAGGCCCATCATCAACACACTGGCCGAGAAGTCAGTGTCTCGTTTGTAATCAGCGGGGACACTGAAAAAAAAATTGTCCTCAAAGATTTTTTTGTTGTTGTTGTTGAACTCTTCCACACCAACTCAAATGCCCCATATCTACCCTTGAAGGAGGGCCCCCATATAGGCTCCTCTTAGAGTTGCCAGGACTTAAACGAAATTTCCAGTAAACTCTTACCAGTTGTTTTCTTAAATAGCAAGGGGAAACTAAATTAAAATTAATGGAAAATCTTGCTAAATGCTGGTAGATACTAGAAGTATATTCTCTAAACCCTACTGTCCTTGGAGCCTGCAGATGGGATCTTAGGAAAGCTGACAGAGCTGGCAAAGGCTAAGAATTCTTACTGGAGTCAGTTCTCCTAGGCCTCTTTAGTGGTTGAGAGAGGAAAGTGAGATTTTATGTTATCCCTTCCCTTCTAAATCCAGACTTTTACGAATTTGGTTTTGAGGTCTCCATTGGTGGTAGATCCTTTCTCTCCCAGGGACAACTATTGCCTTCTTGCTTGTATTGTTTTGTGTCCTAAGAACTTGACTGGTTTTCCACCTGCCAGAGGTTTAATTTTATTTTTCACTAGGAATTTAGGATTCTAATGGTACTAATTAAAATCAGTATATGTACTTAAAAATATTTCAAAATAATAAGCGTGAAAGTAAGCCACTGTGAATGAAAATAGGTAAAGAAAGTAAAATGACTATTTCAGAATGAGAAAGAAGGACAAAACATAGTAAATAATCTGAATGGATATAAAAAGTTATAGAACTTTTGTAGAAAAGGAATCTTAGGAAATGAATGTTAATTGTGGTCAAGCTGGCTAAGATTAGAATGGATTTAAGGGTTTTTTTTTTCTCTCTTAAAAAATGAGTTTTATTGGGGCACCTGGGTGGCTCAGTGGGTTAAGCCTCTGCCTTCGGCTCAGGTCATGATCTCAGAGTCCTGGGATCGAGCCCCACATCGGGTTCTCTGCTCAGCGGGGAACCTGCTTCCTCCTCTCTCTCTGCCTGCCTCTCTGCCTACTTGTGATCTCTTTCTGTCAAATAAATAAATAAAATCTTTAAAAAAAAATGAGTTTTATTATTAAAAGTACACTGGTGCAAAATTAAAATTTGGTCTTCTCTTTGCTAAAAAGATAAAGTGTCCTTGTGCTATGGGTCTGGTCTTGATAAGTGATTGTGAAAGCCTTTTTGTTTAGTCACTTTACCTTTTGGCCAATCTCCCCGGAAAGTAAAGTTGTTTTTGTTTTTGTTTTTGTTTTTGCTTTTTTTTTTTGCCTTAGCTAAATAGTTTCCTGTGTTTCATGTTGTTTTTATATCAGGTTTTGAATTACCTATTAGAACCCAGTCTTGTTCATATTAAAAGAGCCAAGTCTCATTCACGACAATGTAACCTTTTGTGTTTGCCTTTCAAATCTTCTATTGCTAATTGGGTTAATAGATAATTAACTATTTGATAATAATCTATCATCCTACTTAGTCAAATATTCAAATGTTTTGATATTTTGACAACTTCCTCAAATCAAACTCTAAATGGAGTCTTCTTGACCTCAAAGTATCTTTGATATTTCCGAGAGGGTCCCTGAAAATCTCAAAAGATTTGTTTTTCACCTGGTAAGAGAGAGATGTTAAACAAATTAGGTCTATTTGACATGTTAAATTATGTAGAAAGCATTGTCAAATAAGTACTCATAAACTGTCAAATAAGTATTCATAAAGATTAATGGAATGGATTCTACCAAGTGCTCTCATCCACCAACACTGTTGCCAAATTACAAGGTTTTTGACCTTGGGTGCTTATTTCACAACTGAAGAAGACTTTTCCTAACCTCTGGTCTGTGCAAATGCTAGAGACATTAAAATCAAATTGACTAGGAAGAGAATTAACTGACGTTGAGGTAGACTGCTTCCTCCCAAAACACTAAGAATGTTTCTTTTCGTTTCTCCTTTCTTTCCAACAATCCTTTTCCTAACTCTTGTGTCATGAAGATCTTTGTCATTCTCTTGTCAGCCTACTGCCTTGCCCTGGCCTGGAAAGACATTGCCATTGTTTACAATACTCAGATGATTATAAAAGCAGGTTATCCAACCCCCTAGTCAACTGTTGGATTTACTGTGGTGCTGGTGATTCCATAATTCTTCCCATCACAAACTTCTCCCTTATTTCCAATGCCTCAGTTTCTCTGGAATACACTTGTAGATAAACACTTCTGGAGAAGTGGAGACTTTTATGTAAAATACATAAACAAGCCATTTGGCTTGAGAAAATGACTCCTTCAATGGGGTCTTTCTTTGATCTACTTAATCTAAGTTAGTTTGAGCCATGGGGGTGTGACATTGGAAATTTTGGAATATCCTCCAAACATTGGGTATTATTCAGTTTATAACCATTCTAATAGTCTCCCTGATACGCTATAGTCTCTCAAAAGCTTTAAATGTATGCATGCAGTCACTGGTAATGAGACAAATCTTCTTTCTGTGTCAAGAATGACAAAAAATGGGATGAAGAAACTGCCAACTAAAGGACCAACACCTTGATATCCTGACCTATGAATTGCAGTTAGAGATTCATCCTGATTCCAACATCAACACGGAGTGGTAGTTCAGAGTGGCACTAATACTCTAAATTTTGATCAATACTTGCAGTACAACTAAGAATTTATCAAAAGTGGGGGAAGTTGATGATATTAATTTGTATATTGGGACCCACAAAATGGAGGCCATCTCAGTGGCCTAGTCCATGTCACAAATCTAAACAAAGTTAGCCTGCACTTATTGAAAACACCTGTCAAGAGACCCTAAAACCTGTCACAATCTTTCAAGTTAGTTTTAACTAGCTTATCTTACCTAGAAAATAGGACGTGCTAACCTTACAAGGAAATCCCTGAATTCCTAGCCATTCATGCCCTGTTTCCATGTTGCCTCTTCTTACATTCTATAATGCTCATTCTTGCCCACAAAACCTTAGGAAGAGAGCTCCACTGTTTGATAAGCTCTGTACTCCCTAAATACATGGATTGTTTTTCCTTGAATAAAGGAGTTAAATTACTTACTAAATTGATTTGGTTTTGTCATTTGATAATAGTAAACTTGGGATGTTGAAATAAAGTGTCAAGAATTCTTTCTTGTCTTCACTTTATTATTCTCCTTGGGGAAAAGTGAGAGAGTAAGATCTGCCTCCTAGTTTTAAATGAGGACATACAGGCTAAAAGTGCCTAGTTTAGTGCTTAGTACAGGTGAGGCACTCGATGAATGTTATTTGATTTGGAAAGTGGACAAAATATCCCAATTTGAATATCTATTTTCTACCAGAAGTTCTTACAAATGTAGGCAGTAAAGCGGGCAATATCCCTGTATTTCAGATAAGGAAATAAGACCAGAGGAGATCCTACTTTGTGGATCTGTGTGGATTTTGAATGTATGCCTCTTTCATCCTCCATGATTTATTTCTGTGTTGAAATAATGACCAAGGCAGGCAGAAATTATTTTAAAAAAGAGATCTAAAGAAACAGTTCTCTAAGTAATATGTCTTAAAGTCCCAGAATACTTCAAATAATAATCAGACACATGTTTAGAAGATACTATAAATCAGCTCTTCCAGAGCCCCTTTCCCCCCAACTATAAAATGGATGTGATAATCCAATAGTTATTTTAATCAGGGACAAAACTCCTTAAAACCCCTAGTTATGTGAAAGGACTTTAAGTCATTTTCACAGATATGTGAAGATTAAGGTAAAAAGAACTCTGGGATGACATAGGATAGGGTAGATTAATAACACATTGCCTGTTCATTCTAAGAGCTGAATATATATGCTTTTCCAAAGTATGGAAATATCGGATGTATTAACCATGTAGTTAGAGCTCTTGAGAAGAGCAGTGATTAGTTATAAATCCACTTAATTTAAAATTAAATTAAATTAAATTAAATTAAATTAAATTAAAATTTAAGCCAGTAGTTGAAGAAAGTAAATTTTTTTAATCAATTTGGGAATGGAATGGACACAAATAAAACCTCAAGTGTGAGAAGATGAAAAAAGTTACTATTTTGATTGACCACACATCTCGAAAGGAAGATTTAAAGGATGTGTAGGTCTTTGAGGCCCAAGAGTAGCATTCTGGTTTGTTAAGCTGAGCAAAAACTAGGACTAGGACAAAACATTTTTTTTCTTTCTTCTGGGTTACAGATTTGTACAAAGGGGACTCGGAAGAACATGAAGCTGTGGCCATTACATTGGGTCAAAACTAGATTCTCTCAAGTTCTGTAAGAGTCAGCTGAATTCACTAAAGTCCCAACAAGGACAAAATATTATATTTCATTATTTCTGCTTAGCAGCGGCTAATTTTTCCTTGACTCAGCTGAGTTTCTGAGCCTCTCAATCTAGTAGACAGTTTCTCTCTTATTGTGTGTACAATCTTAGCCTCTGGTCATGGATCAGAAAATAACAGAAATAATGTTTGTTTTATAGGCACCTTACTTAGGAAGTATCTCAGAACCAAGTCAACTTAATTGCTTCTGTGTTTAGCAGAGAACCAGCAAATCACTGCACCAAGGCTGTAATTGGGACATAAAGGACACGAGGTCAAGTGATAAGGGGATAGCTGGAATCAGGAAAAGATGTAGGATTACTTGTCTTACAGGTGCCCCTCCAGCCTTTGCCTGGCCAGGTGCCAGGAGGACAAGCCTGGAGGAGAGGGTCTTGGCTTCTCCTTCCTTCAATTCCGTTGGTCAGCATGGACCTGTCCATTCGCAAGCACATTACCACAGCAGTAACAAGTTAGTGTCTGCCCTCTTACACTTTAGTCTTTGTCAAACAGTAGATTTTAAAATTCTTTGGAGGCAGGATTGCCTTAGTCACTTTTATATAACCTCCCTAACTGTCAACATCCTTGGTTTGTAGTAGGTGATTCCTTTTTAAATAAAAATATATCTCAGTTATTTTAAGGTAAACACTCTGCTTTATTGTTTTAGAATTTTTGGCAGGGGGTATTATAGCAGATCTCAAAGATGCAATGAAGCTTAAATGAGCAAGCTAATATGTTAAATATGTTCTTGTCCAGATAGTATCACTTTTGGGGGGGGGCAGGGGAAGAATATGCTCTCTCAGTCCTACGTGAATACGTTATCTAGTCTAAGAACTTTCTTTGGCCGTCCTAGTTAACCTTGTCACTGGTCAGGTGGTGGAGCCCACTTGGAATAGGGATGTGAACTTACCAAGAGGGTGAGTCCTGGTGTCTCATGTGTCTCTGTTACAGAGGCCAATAACCATGATTATTACTGTTCTTGTTATATACTTTTCTCCCCTTTATGTCCTTACGAATAAATGATACCTGGCAGCACAGTATCTTTGGAAGCTACTGTTTTATTAATTTAGTTAGAATGGCATCCATCTTTCTTCTGCCTTCTCCCTGTAAGAAAAAGCATGAAATTATTTTTAAAAACTGGAGCGAGTAAGAATTGGGATTTACTTTACTATTTCCTATAAAGTTCTTGAGAAACTTCTAGATTAGACACTTGAAGTATATAAATCTGAAACAAAGAAGCATCCCACCACAAACATAGGTTTGCTTTTGATAAACTTGCTTGGATTAAGTCTCTGAGGGTTTCCTTAATATAACTTTCAGAATATTAAGATTCAAGGGAATTTTTATAAAAGAAATATTAGCATTCATAACTCCCATCTGCTGTGCACCTCCAGTTGACAGGTACTAAGATATGTTCTAATGACATCTTGTTCAACAACTTTGTGACTTTGGAGTATTATCCCCATTTTACAGACAAGGAAGTGGGGATCCTGATAATTGATGTGACTTGTCACATACCTAGAAAGTAGTAAGCAGAGCCATCTCACTTGAATCCACTGTTGGGGAAACTTGCCCAGTATTTGGGTAGTTGTAGAATTTTTTTGCAAGCACTTACTATGTCCAGAGTATCTTTTTGCCTGAAGCTGGAGGCTTAGAGAAATGGTATTAAAGGATCCTGGAGGAATAATTAAACCCTTTCCTTATCTCTGCCCCAACTCCTCACTTTAACCCTCTTATAGGAAGGCATATATATCTAATTTTATTTTTAAAAAAGATGTATTTATTTATTTGAGAAGGAGAATGAAAACATGAGCTGGGGGTGGGGGGCAGGGAAGGGCAGACTCCCTACCAAGCAAGGAACCTAATGTGGGGCTCCATCCCAGGACCCTGAGATCATGACCTGAGCCAGAGACGAGACTTAACTGAATGAGTCACACAAGTGCCCCATAATTTTGTTTTAGAAGCTTGTGATGACTACTTGGCAAAAAACCCCACTTCATTATCCTAGTGTTTCAGAAACGTGACTTCTGAGACATCTGACGTATTGGTGCTTGTACTGACTTTAACCCACACTCCAAATAGGAAAGCTTGGTCTACACTGCCACCAATGTATACTGCTCAGTCAGACCCAGATGTACTGCAGCACATGGATATTCTCAGTGCGTGACAGTAGCCATCTGGATTTACACAATTTCTCACTGAGTTTAGTTTTAGTATTTCTTTTATCAGGTAAAGGGGCTATTTTGCTGCAGGGAAAACTTGTCAGTTAAAGGTTTGACACGGCTCAAAAATTATAGTGGTTCAACTGTTGAATGTATATAAATCTTTCATTTTTAGTGTATGTGTTCTTATAGTGAATCCAGATTCATGTTAGCTTGGATGTGTTTTTGATATTCTCTAGAAAGTTTAGCATTCTGGAGTTCTTCTAAATTAATGCCCAGATTGCATCATGGGATGTCCAGTGTAGTTATTTCTTTGGATGCAGTGTAGCTAATGGCTGTGCGTGTGTGTGTGTGTGTGTGTGTGTGTTGAAAGGAGAGAGAGAGAGAGAGAGAGAGGGACGAGAATGCTTGCATACTTGGGGATTGGAATTAAATTTCTTTCCTATTATAGGAGTAATGCATGTTTATTTTAAAAAATGTAGATGAGCTCCAAAAAGGAAAAAAGAAATGACATCTTAGAGTTAGTCACTGTTAAGATTTTGGTATCTCAATCTGTATGTGTGTGTATTCATACATATGTTTGTTTTTACAAAAATGAGCCAATGCTATAAATATTCTAGAAATTATGTTTTCAGATATATCTATTTATTCAATACCCTTCTATAATATTTTTAATGTGAAAATTTTTATGGCATGGTTACATTGTCGCTCTTGAACATTAGATTTTTCATTATTTTTCTCTTTATTCTGTAATCTCGTAGCAACTGACAGATAGAAAAATGTTTCTTAAATTGCAAATTACTTATTGGCCCCCTTCCCCAACTATAGTCCACGGAGTGTGTTTTGTTTGTGCTTCCCTGCCCTGAGACCCACTTCCCACTGAAGAACACTCCAGTGTGATGGCTACTGACAGCTCCTCTACTTTAGCTGTTTCTTCTTATAGGAGACAGAGCACGTGGTACCCAGCCAGCCAGAGTGTCGGGGGAGAACAGGAACGCCAGCTCACGAGAGTCCGCAAAACCACTCCTTCAGGTGCCAAGAAACAGTACGAGTTCAACAAAGGTGGGCCTTTTGTCGTCAGAAATTGTACTGTGCCTGGTATTGCTTTCCCAGAAATGCTGATGCTGTGCTTGCCACTCCCACACAAGGCAAGGCTTTCTGATTTTGACTGGCATTCCTTACAAGTCACAGAAGTGGCTTAAAGCAGCTGTGAGAGAGTATCATTGAGTCTGAGTTGAGGAGAAATGTAAATAACCTACAGTTTCTGCCTTCATTTTGGAGATAACCAGCCTTCGGCTCAGAGAGAAGAGGAGAGAGTCTTGGAGAAAGAAATGCTGATTTCATGTGTCCTCTTTTATTCCATGCTGGAGATGATTAGGTTTTCCTCTGTGATAATGATAATTAGTGATGACAGTGTAGACGTCAAGCCAATTTCTTTTCACATATTATCTCATTTAGCCTTTGCCTCTTCTTTATAAAGTGAGTACCAATAGCCCCATTTTACAGAGGAGAAGCCTGAGGCTGGGACTCACTGAGGCACTGGCCTGATGTTGCACAAGTGAAAAAGCTGAGCCAGACTTTGAGCCTCTAAACGTTTGATTACAGAATAGCAGGTGTGGCTTCGGTGCTGATCCAGTAGCGTCCCTGAGGCACTTGAAGCAGCCCCGGGGCTGGCCTCTCTGGTCTGCTAGACCTGCTGGAGACAGCCTGGGGTCCAGGGTGAGGACGGAGGTGGAATGCTGTTTGCAGCACGGTTGGCATGGCATTCTGATGGGAGCCCAGCATTGCAGCTGTCTGTGGAAAGTCTCTTCTGGAAATAAACAGAAGAAAGAATTCAGCTGCTAGTTGTGTCAGCTGTCTTTGTAGGATCATGTGTACAGCATAATCATAGCCTTCACTCAGTGGGAAGGGAGTGCTGTTCTTCTGAGCATGACCTTTAGATTTTTTTTTATTTTTTTTTTTTATGGCAGCACAGCCTAAATGAATCAACAACTACAGAGAAGTTGGCTGCTATGTAATTTTGCTTTAAAATATTCAGCATACTAAATTTAGAATCAAAGAGCCCCAAAAGGTTGGAGGGGTCCCCAAATCAAGTTGGCCTGCTCTCCAACCAGATTAATAAGTTTCTTGTATCACCCTTCTCACAAGTTGCCACCTCTTTTCTGTTTATTCTTAGGTGACTTCAGGTCCGGTAAGACTCAGCTTTGTCATTTCTCTGCTGACTGGGGCATTCTCCTTCCTATTTGAAGCCTTATTATAATGAAGCTCTTTTAGACTGACTAGAGCCAATTTTGTACAGTGACCCTGTCTCCCTTCCACCACATTGGTGACTGCCTTTCTCAGCAAGAACAGGCCAACTATATAGCCATGCATATTTCAAAATAAGAACACAAAACAAAACAAACAAACAAAAAAACTAAATTATTCTTGTGTATGGAATGTATGGCAGCCCTTTGGGGTGGGTATTCCACAGAGGCTAATCAGGAAAAACATCAACAGTTAGACTTCTCCAAGATACTTGATGTTTGATAACTTTAGACCACTTTATATCTCATCTACAATGGGGAAAGGAAGTGGTAATACTACTGTTATCAGTGGGCAAGTCAGAAATTTAATAGGATTCTGTGATGGGAATCATTTACATATAATTAGTAAGAGCTTAGAGTGTTGGATTAGAATAGTTTGTGTTTTTCAAAGATTTTATTTATTTATCAGAGAGAGAGAGAGAGAGGAAGGGAGGAGCACACGCACAAGTAGGCAGAGTGGAAGGTAGAGGTGGAGAGAGAAGCAGACTCCCTGCCGAGCAAGGAGCCCCATGCGGGTCTCAATCCCAGGATCCTGGGGTCATGACCTGAGCGGAAGGCAGCAGCTTAACCGACTGACCCACCCAGGCATCCCTGAATTAGAATAGTTTTGATGAGGAAATATACTGGGCAGCAATTCTTACATTTGGCGATGGGAAGTTACAGTTGAATTTGGATTCTCAGACCCATGGTACCTTTTCTCAGAAAAACAGAGATGTACATATATACAAGTTTGTAACACCTTAGGAGGTTTCTTGACCTTCCCTGCATGTCAGTGAAAGGAACCAATTACCGACTGGGTTCCCGGACAGCCTTCCTCGTGAAATCAGGTTTGTCTCTCCCCAACACATTGGCCACTTTTACATCTTAGCAAATCCATAGGACCCCAAATACCTTGTCCTTTTCTTCTTTTCCCTTCTAGCGTCCAGGTTCCACCTTGATGGGACCTAGCTTTATGAGCTAGCACCATTCCAGAATATTCTGTACCCCATTGTTGGACAATCACAGGATCTGGAATTAAGTATCAGATCAGAAGCAGTGTCTGATACTATTAAGTTTAGTATTTAGACTGAGCTGGTGACCTTTAAACTAGACTTATTTCTCACAGCCATGGTGGCGTCACCTAGGGACATTCTAATGAAACCTAAAAAAAAAAAAAAAATCTCAAAGTGTTACAAGGATTGTGAAACTTGAACTGGTGAAATGAGATCTGAGGCTAAAAACGACTTTGAGTCAGGTAGCTCACATTCCTGATAACGTTTCCCTTCCCTTTTAAGCCAGCATATGGCCAGGTTCAGGCATATGGTGCCCAAAAAGATCTTGATAGAGACATGATACTGTAACAGGATGCTCCAGACCTAGGTTTGGCTCAAAGCGAAAGAAGGAGCCAGGATAAATCTCTGCGGTTATAAAACGCCACCTTCTTGGGGGTGGAGGGAGAATTTTATTTGCATAATGAATACTTTGAAAAAGGGAAGAAAGATCTTTTTGCCACCAAGGGGTCACAGGTCACTTCAATGAGACTCAAAGTTAGTCTTCAGAGAATGAATCCATCCTTGTAGAAATGAGATTTTGGAGCTCATTGGGTTATGGAGTGGGAACTGATCTTTGCATGTATGCCAAGGAGAAATAGTTTCCTCCCTTCAGCTCTCAGATCATGCTGTATCTTAAGCTCTTTCTAGCATAAGGAGCCTCTACTGTGTCTGTGGATGAGCTTCAGGGAGGTTTATGAGTGTTCTTCCCGAAGTTTGAAGCATATACATTATATTGGTTTTCTGCTGCTACTGTAACAAGTGACCACAAATCTGTGGTTTAAAACAACCCACATTTATAACCTTATAGTTCTGTAGATATCCAACATGGGTCTCCTTGGGCTAGAATAAAGGTATCAGTAGGCCTATGATTCCTTTCTGGAGTCTCTAGGGGGAGAATCCATCTATTTCCTTTGCCTTTTCCAGTTTCCAGAGGCGGCTTGCCACATATGTCTTCCTCCACTACCAAACTAGCAACGTTACATCTCTGAGCATTCTTCCATACATTTGCCTCTAACCATGGCCAAGAGAGATTTTCTCATTTTAAGGATACATGGGACTAGAGGGGGCTGACTCAGGTAATACACAATAATCTCCTCATCTCAAGGTCTTTTACTTGATTGTATCTGCAGAAGCCCTTTTGTCATGTAAGAGTAACATGTGGAGTGGGACAAAGAATTAGGACATGGGGAGTTTGGTGTGTATGGGGGGAGCGGGGGGGGGCGGGATTATTCTGCCTGCGACATAAAAGTTTGGTTTTCCATGGAGAATCTCTACAACATTCATCAGAATCCCATGCGGTACTCATGACCCCCCAAAAGTCCTATCCTAACCTTTTTCTACCTCCCAGTTTGCTTGTTCTTCAACAGAGGCAACCTCGGACACTGATCTCACCCCCTCCATCCTCTTTCACCGCATCCTTCCTTCTGTTTGCCGTGCCCTCTCTGTCCTTATATGCTATTCCTTGTACGATGCCTCACGGCAGAGAGCTCAAGTTTGGTGTCCTGTGGTTTATCTAGCGTGGAGATACACTTGCCTTGTACAATGTTTTAAAAAATATATATTTTTAAAGATTTTATTTATTTATTTGACAGACAGCACAAGTAGGCAGAGGGGCGGGCAGAGAGAGAGGGGGGAGCAGGCTCCCTGCTGAGCGGAGAGCCTGATGCGGGGCTTGATCCCAGGACCCTAAGACCATGAACTGAGCCGAAGGCAGAGGCTTTAACCCACTGAACCACCCAGGCGCCCCTGTTTTAAAAATATTTTTAGGCAATATTTAAAATTCAGAAATTTTGTGGATTTGGGAGATGTTTTTTGAAAAACTAAGGATGGGATAACCTATGGGCTATATTCCCAAGGGGCAACGATTAGCTGGCGCTGAGGAGCAGGTGTCCATTTTTCCACAACTCCCACCTGGATCTGCCCCCTTATTTATGCTCTTTGCTGGCTCCTACAGGCATTTGATTTATAATGCCTGCTTTAATCATTTTCTTCCCAGCGACTGCTCATCCTGGGTACTCTAGCTGCCTGGAGCTAAGCCCTAATAAGGTGATGTCTGATAATGTCTTATGCCTCCTTTCCAAGATGATGTATTTACATTTTAACTTGGATTTTCATTGCATCTGAGTGGAGGGGCTGCGTGTTATCCTACTCTGGCATGCTTTTCAGTACCTGGAGCTTTTTCAAAACACTTATAATTATAGAACTGCATTTGGTTAGAGCAAGAATGAAGCCTTAGTAATTATTTAATACAACCCTCTCATTTTCTAGTTTGACACCCAGTGAGGCTGTGATTTGCTTAAGCCCTAGCTCCCCTTTTAACAGAATCAAGACAAATGCCATCAATCTGTTCAGAGCAGTCACTTGATGAATATGCATCAGTTTGATTGATTTTTTCTTTTTTTTTTCTTTTTTTTTGGTGTAGCTACAGCCAGTGCTGATCCTAGGAACCCTCATATATGACAAAGGAGGATTTATGAATGTAAGAGGATACTAATGAAGCTGGGGATTTCTTACCCAGCTAAGTAAATTTACTTTTGAGAGTGATTAACTCACTTGTGTTTAGAATATTGTATTAAAATTTATGAGAGCATTAAACTTTTAATGTCATTAAAGACCTTGTCTGTATAAACAGGAGCTATTCTATATAGCATTGTGTCACCACTAATTAAGCTGGTGGTTACATTTGCGAATGGGAGTTTGTTAGCCTCTTCATCTGGAAGTTCCCAGTTAGAGGGGGTTGAAGATTGGTGTGTTAGCAAGAATAATGGCCTTTGATGGATTTCACTATTTTTGTGATGTTCCAGAAGAAAGAAAAAGCTTTGTTGTTTTATGGAAAGAGGAAGTTTTGTTGGCAGTAACTTTTCCATGGGGAATAAATCCTTTCAGCTTTTGTTTTTGAGATAGACAACTTGTCTGTATTTTAATAGCTAATTGTTTCTTATTTAAGTGTTTTTCATAGCAGTAAGCAGAGTCTTAATGAGCTCTGCTGAAAAGAGAAAGAGTAAGAGAATGAGCACCCTGAGATTTTTAATAACATAGTAGACAAGATGTGCCTTCTTGGACTGTACCAGACAGAAGCTCTACTTGATGCCAGTATGCTGTTATTAGTGTGCTCTCAGGATTCCTCTCCTCCCCTCCCCTCCCCTCCCCTCCCTTTCCCTCCCATCCCCTCCTCTCCCCTCCCTTCCTTTCTCCTCCCCTCTTCTTTCAGTCTGTCTCTCCTTCTCCCTTCTCTTCTTTTCTTTTCTTTCTTTCTTTCAGTTGTGCAGGGGAGGACAATGAATGAGGTATAAATAAAAAAAAAAATTAGTTTGCCTTGACAATATTTTGAGACTCCCTGCTATACAGTTGGGTGAAGAATGGGCTCTGAAATGCTTACTTTGCCTACATTGCGTGGGAAGGGAGCCATATAGTGAGGGCTTTTCTTCATCCCCCAGTCCTGCCTCCATCCCCATGGGCTCCGAAATGGTCTGATAGAATGGAAAGAACATTCAGATTAAGAAATGCAGAGTCTTATCTCATGTCTCTCAGGTGACCTTGGTCACTTAATGCAAATCCCTCAGTCCCCTCCTCTAACACAAGTTTGGGTCAGATGATTTCTCCTCCCTCTTCTGACTCTAATTCTAAAAATGCTCAACATTCTAGATGTTTAAAAGATTTGATGTGGAAAGATTTTAGCTTAATAAAACAAGCTCTTGCAGTCACAGATAAAAATAATTCCTCCCCCATGCTACAGAGCACAAAAATATCCTATACCAAATCACCAGTCCCTTGAACTGATTGACAAAGAGCCCACACTTGATTATTCTGGGAGTGAAACCCTCCTTTATTATTATTATTATTTTTTGAGACTGCCCTTGGTTACTTTATAAATTGTTAGCACTTTCCCAAGACAATGATTAGGCATAAAGATAATAGGGAAACATTCTCTCATTAATAATAATGGTAAATGCGACATGATTATATTAGAAAATATTTTTAAAAATCCAAGGAAACAAAAATTTCTTATAATCCTACTGCCCCAACATAAACATGGTTATCCATTTTAGTGTATGTTTTTGTATTGTTGCTATTGTTTTATGTTTTTATTTAATTCCAGTTAGTTAAATATAGTGTTATATTAGTTTCAGGTATATAATATAGTAATTCAATACTTTCATATACCATCCTGTCCTCATCACTAGTACACTCCTTATATTGCTGCTGTTGTTTTAATGTGGCATAAAAAGTTGGGTATGAAAGGGGCTTCCTGATACATTCGGGTTGAATTCACTTCAAGCAGGCTCCAGAGAATAAAGTTAGACCAGAATGCATTTTGCAACCTGACTCTACAATCTTTATATGTAAATTGAATAATAAAGTAATGGGGTAATTATTACCAACCTCAGCTTCATTTATGGCTAAGGAGAGCAAATTTGATTTTTTGTAACAAATACTCTAACATGTAACTTTCTACAAGGAACATATTTTACAAACTTTGGTATCAAAGGCTTGTGTTAGAAATACCATTTCTAGGATACGGAACAAAAAATTTGTCCTTAATATCTCAAAATCTTAGAAAACTTCTTGGTCTAACTTGGACTAGATTTAAGAGACAAATTTCAATAGTGATTATAGGAGACAGAGTGTGCATATAAACTTAAAATCTAATTTAAAACTGACCAGCTGGTTAGACATTGAGTGTTCTTGAAGCTACAGGAATGAGGCTGTTCTTTAACTTACGCTTTATCTTCCCAATGAGGCAATAGCTACTCCAGTGTTTCTGTCATAGTATTCATCTACAGGATTATCTCTTTTCAAGACTAATGTGCAATACTAAACACACACACACACACACGCGCGCGCGCGAACACATCCATATTCACACACAGCTCTCACCCACACTTTTTTCTATTTTTTAATCTTTAACCAACTTATTTAATTTGTATGTATAAATTATTTTCATGTAAATGAAATCTTAGACGTTTCTGTGTAACTTGTTTGTCCTACTTAATATTGTATTTTTCCACATCATAAGATATTCTAAAATATTAATGACCATAAAATATTCCATTCTGTGACTATACCAGCCCTTATGTAATAAATTCCAGATTAGTGTATATTTTGACTACGTCTGTTATTTATATTTATAAATATTGCCGTAGTAAGAATTGTTTAAAATATTTTTATGTACTTCCGTTTTAGGTTTTTTGATTTGTGCTTAAGGGTAAAGCTGTCTAGGCATGGGATTTGAAATAATAAACCAAAAAGAGACACGGGATATAAGTTTTTCAGTTATCTGATCATGAAGGAAGATAGGAATAAAACGGATAATTATAATTTTGAGAGAATTAGATAGAAGGTCATGTGGTTAGATTTCTGCATGTGGCGGCATCATAGGATAGTGATGGAGCGTTGGAGACAGCTCAATCCAATCCCCTTCTCCATACTTGTATATTCTAGATATTTCTGTTTCACCCACTAGCTCTTATGGTTTTCTGTTTAGATTGTGCTTGGGGCAAAGAGCCTCTGGCTGTAACGCTCCCAGAGACCATTTGGAAGGCAGGCCGGGTGTGGAACAATTCTTTGATGTGTGGAACTACCCTGCATACCTCAGGGACTCTGGAATCTTTGGTTGTAGCCCGCAGAATGCCAGTAGTCTCTGCCAGCCTCTGTATCAATCACAAATAGCCCCTAAATTTCCTAAATGTTTTCTAGAGGGCATACCACCACCCCCTTGAGAAACATCAATCTTCATGATGGATATTTAAAGCTGTTTTATGAGAGCCTTTATTAACGTGGGTATGTGTTCATGATTTATTTTTACATGGAGAAGAAAGCAATAACATAACAGAATTACAAGGTGATCTTATTTTTGCTTAACATATAATTATATACAGAAACTTATACTGAAAGGACATAAATCAATATTTTATTGGTGGTTATTTTCAGGTGGCATGATTAAGGGTGGTGATTTTAAAAATATTCTTTTTGGTTTCCAAATTTTCCCCCAGTGAGTTCCTCTTAAGTTTGTAACTGGGAAAATTATTTATAAATGAAAAAAAGCAGTACATACTGTTCAGGATATAGAACCATAAATAAAATTGTTGCAGTCACTGCAATCATATTAAGTAATTTTATTTTCTGTTTCTTTGAACTATTTTATCTCAGTTTGAGATAGACAGGAATATTAGGAAACTATATTAGAGGAGAACAGATTTTTTTTTTTTGTATTATTTTTGTTAACTAGAAGAAACTTAAAAGACATTTTCAATGGTACCTGTGGCTTTTATGGTTTGGGTTAGTTGGAATCAGAAAGCAAATATTAAAGGTGATTTTTATAGGGTCAGATGACACATAAAACCAGAACTTGTATCCTAGACACCTCTTTGTTTGATTGTCTTATTCTGTGGATAAAAGTAAAAGAAAGTCTCTTTTTATACCCTTCTAGCAGTACACGTCTTTCAGGGTTCCCCTAGCATAGAGTTCTAATCCTATGACTCTGCAGATGCCAGGGGCAAAAGAAATACCAGGGCCCACTTAAATGGGAATAGGTTCTAAGAACAGAAACTTGAGAGGTAGAAACAGGAATAAAGCTGTATTTCAGGAGGTTTTCAAACAATGCCTTGAATTTAACACCAGTACAAGAAAACATCTTTGGCGACACCGAGCTTACTGAATAAATCCAGATACACATAACAGAGTGCTTGGGGTGTGCACATGGAGGGCCAGTTCCCTAGGGAAAGGAAGGTTGTTGTCAGAAGTAGGTTAGAGATAGAAAGTGCTGGGAAGATAAAATCACTACACTGCTGGAGTAACATGGGGGCCTGGGGAGAACTTGGAACGGATGGAAGAAGAGAGCTGAGAATCAGCTCTAAGGTAACTGCCAAAAAGTGTCTGGTGTGCCTGGTCAAACTTGAATGAGATGAACACAGGCGAGAACCAGCCTCCTCTGACCTGCCTTTTTGATCATTAACTCACCCTTGCCCCTCAGACCAACACTAATCCAGGTTCTGTTCATCTTGTGCCAAGACCACACTGGTAAGGACAGGGTAATGTTGTAGGTATGTATGGCATTTGTTGTTTGCTTTAAGAAGGAATGATAATGACAATCCTAACTAGCATAAGGAATAGCACGTGTAGAGTGCTCACTTATTCAAGACACAGACAAGGGGGCCATAAGGCTGGAGAGACTGAACTGCAGAGAGAATGTATTACATGGTATCAGAAAGGTTGGCAGTGCCCAGATGGCACAGGGCCTTGTAGCCAGGGTATGGATCTTGGATTTTGTTGAAGTCGAGGGAAGCCACTGGAGATTATCAACAGGAGAATGACATGCTCAGATTTATATCTTTAAAAGACCACTCTAGGGGCACCTGGGTGGCTCAGTGGGTTAAAGCCTCTGCCTTTGGCTCAGGTCATGATCTCAGGGTCCTGGGATCGAGCCCCACATCGGGCTCTCTGCTCAGCGGGGAGCCTGCTTCCCCCTCTCTCTCTGCCTGCCTCTCTGCCTACTTGTGCTCTCTGTCAAATAAATAAATAAAATCTTAAAAAAAAAAAAAAAAAGACCACCCTAGGTGGTGTGTGTTGTGGGGAGGAAGGGAGACAGTGGAGGCCATGTGGGAGATGACTGTGACAGTGACAACGGAAGAGGGAAGAGGAGAGGTGGAGATTATAGACTCGTATCTTCTTTTTGGAAGAGAAAGAAAACCTTTAATAGGCAAGTAAGATTTAGGCTTATTTAATATTAATGCTTACTTAAGTCCTCTGTGCCTTAAGTTCTTTTGTTCTTAGAACTATCCTGATTCATAATTTAAAAGCTAGAATGTTAGAAGGCCAAGTATCAGATGTAATATCACAGTGCCCAGTGCAATGAGAATTTAATATTCATCAAATATTTACCTGCCATTCAAATTAGATACCCCCCCCAATTATTTGTGATCTCCTGTCCTCTCCACTTTATCTGTCCCTAAACTAAATCTTCATTTGTATAATTTTTTTTTCTGTCCCTGACTCAGAAAGATAGGTATTGTGTTTACTCTGGACTTGTTTACATTAGATTTCTCCATAAAGCAGAACCTCATAGAAAGCCTTGGGTACAGGGAGGTGATCCCAGGAAGCAGGAGGGTGGGGGGAAGAGGAAGAGCTGAAAGCTGGGGTGTAGCTGAAGTTACCACTCTTGACAGCTGGAGATCGGTCCCCTGAGGACTCTGTGAGGAACCTTGTAAAGAGTCCTCAGATGTATCCCTTTGAAAGTTGGGGGACTACAGTGTTTATTCACACACTCCCCTCTTTGCTGGCTGAGGGCTGTCCCCAGAGGAGGTAATTCTCCCACACTTCCAGGCTGAGGGAGTGAATTCCGCCTCACAAAATTCTTGAGGCAGAAAAGTGAAGAGGCTTAGCAGGTACTAAAAGGGGAGTGATTTGAGTGAGCAGAACTGTCCATAGAGCCGAAGCATCTGCTGTGACCACTGTGCCTCCTGAGCTGACCACTGTCTGGCACAGGAAGCACAGGTGTCTCATAATTACTATTGCTAAATGAATAGAAAAAAACCGAGATATGCAAGGAAGTGCTTCGTGTCCCCTCAGCAAACCTATCATTATTAATAATAACGTATTAGTACTTCCACTCCTAATGGATCCTGTGTCCTCAATATCCCTTCCCAAACTCTTCTTTCTGATTCATGGGGTGTTTTTGAACCACACCCATGGCAGCCCAACCTCCTTTCTTCTCCCAGTCCCAATGCTGGCCTCGTGGGTCTTACCGCCCACCCATTCTCTGGGTGTTGGCATTGTTCTGGCTGTTTCTGGGCTCTGCTCTGACCCACCAAGGCGAGGAGCGGTATCTATTCCAGTTCAGCTGGGCTGCCCTGTGTTCAGTGTTTCTCGGTGTCTCCAGGGACACAACTCTTCCAGCTTTTGGAATGTGTCCCCTGGGAGGCCAGGCCAGAAACACCCAGGGAACTGCTGAACTCACCGAAGTCCCTCTCATCTGTGCTCTTTAGCCACCGGTATCCTTCCAGGTTGCTGCACCTGGACTTGTAGGAGAATATTTCCCAATTAGGAGTTCCCTGAATCACTTGTTAAACACATGTGGCCAGTGCACTCCCTTGGAAATTCAGGTTCAGTAATGATGGGGCCCAGGAATGTTTTTAAGGACACTGATTGGTTGTAATTTTCAGAGGAGCATAAAGGGAGGTAGAGCTTGGGTCCTAGTAACTACTAGCAGGGCGTATTAGAGATTAGCATTCTGCCTCTAGCCATAACCTCCTGCTCCCCTCTGTGGGAGTTCATTGACCTGGACAAGTACATCCATGGATTGAAAAGTCAATGCATGAACATCTATTGACTTCTGGGTCTGTTTTCAGTCAGCAATCTCTTTGTATCAGGGTTCATTTCAAATTCAGTGCCTTGGTTTCTTTATCTTTGAAGGTGGCTGCCTAGTATTCAATCTCAGTCCTTTAGCACAGAAATTTGGTTAAAAGAAAAACACCAATAAGAGAATGTCTTTAATATAGCTTAGACTCCCTAGAGAACAGAATTTTTTATTTACTGGTCTTGAGGGTTGCTATTGTTGCTAATAATATTACTGGAATTTATTGGCATCTTGTCCGTGTCTGCATATAGAGCTATTGTTTGTACATAAAGAATGTTTTGCTCAGATGGTTGTCCTCTTGGGATATACCTTTTGTTTTCAAAAGTGTTTCAGGAAACAAGAGTCATACAGTCAGCCAGCAGTCATCCGGGTATACATTAGTGTATCCCATACTGCTTTCTGAACAGAGGCTCAGTTTAATGCAGTGGAATATCTTGAACTTTTAAGAGTGATTCAAGGTTCAGCTTGGTTCACCCTTAAGGTTCTGACTCTATATGAAGCACTCTGGAGAGTGTACTGGCTTCTCTCCTTTTACTCTTTTTACCCAGGTTTTTGTAAATGTGGGTTAAAACACCACTTGCTAATCTTTAACAGGTCTCTTCAGGGAAGAAATGGATCTGCTTGTAGGCATGAAAGTCATCCCACCCTGCTATCCTGTTAGCATGTTGCAGATGGAGGAGAGAGCATGAGTTTTACCATAATCATCATATACACTTAGGGATATACCAGAGTTGGCAGCTGTCCCTAACCCTGGGATGAAGGCTTTATTTATTTTTTAAAAATATTTATTTATTTATTTTAGAGAAAGGAAGAGAGAGCATGAGCAAGAAGAGCAGAGGTAGAGGAAGAAAGAGCCTCCAACAGAGTCCTGAGCATGGAGCCCAACTCAGGGCTCAATCTCATGACCCTGAGATCATGACATGAGCCAAAATCAAGTTAGTTGCTCAACTGACTGCACCACCCAGGTGCCCCTTCACCCAGGGTGAAAACTCTATTAACAAACATACGAGTGCCTACTCTGTGCCAAATGTCACCATTAGCCATAGATAAAAATAAAAGAGCAAGACTCACAAGGTCCCTGCTCCATAAAGTGTCATAAGAGAGAGAGAGAGACAGTCAGGTTAATTATACATATACATGATTAAGGACTATGTTATGGAGCAAATAAGGAATTATAATACAACAAGAACATGGGACACCTGGTTGGCTCAATCCATTAAGTCTGCCTTTGGCTCAGGTCATGATCCCAGGGTCCTAGGATCGAGTCCCATACCGGGCTCCTTGCTCAGCAGGGAGCCTGCTTCTCCCTCTGCCTGCCTCTCCTCCTGCTTGTGGTCTCTTTTTCTCTCTCACTCTCTCTCTGACAAATAAATTTTAAAACTCTTAAAAAAAAAAAGAACATATAAAGGGGAGACTTTATTGTGAGGTACCTGGTATATACAGGATGAATGCATTAATTAGGAGAGAAAGTGGATAGGGAATAGCATTATGGGCATTATGGGCACAGGAACAGCATATATAAAGGTGGAAATAACCATGGTCCATACAAGAAACTATAAGAATGTCAGTGTAGTAGGAGCAGAGAGGGGAATGGTATGAATCAAGGTTGAAGAGGTGCACAGATGATAAATCCTGTAGGGTGTCCCAGGATACTTTAAATATATTGGTTTTTAAGTGCCATGTACAGAAGGGTAGTGACAAGTGGTTGTGTGGAAAATGGTTTGAGAGTGTAGAGTGGAAGTAGGGGGATCATGGAGGCAGTCTAAAAGACAGATTATAGTAATTTGAATTGAGGTGGTAGTGGTGGAGGTAGAGGTAAGAGGACAGATGCAAAAGTTACTTGGGATAAAAAATTGAAGGACTTCATAATACAATGGGTATTGAGCTTTAGGGAGAGGAAAGTGTCAGAATAACTCTGGCACTGGATAGAGGGGGAAATTTTTCACTGAGATAGGGAACACATTTATCTGCAAATTTAACTATAGATGATTGAAATGTTGGTATAGATTTAAAAATCCTATGCTAAAATATTGCTTCTTCACAAATTATTACATCGGTGGTCTGACACTATCCTTAGGCCATGAAAAATATCTTAATGCTTTGTTCATTTTGCTATTTTGAATTCCAGTACATGTTCTGAGGGAAGACCACTGAAGGATGACCCTACCTATTGGCTTAGCATATGCTTTAGGGTTCCAGCAATGTGGGAACACCAAAAATTTTGGAAAACATCCTCTTTAATGGGTTGTCCACAACTTTGCAGTCACCACATCCAGGAGAAGATCTTTTAATATCAGTGCACAATTAAGTTTTCTATTTTTCTGCCAGAAGTGCTTTTAATTTGAATTATATCATGGTGGCAATGGTAGTAGTGGCAGGGGTGGTGGTAGTGATGTGGCGGTCCTGGGGGTTGTGGTGGTGACAATACTGATGATGGTTGTAGTGGTGATGATGATGACAATGGTAGTGGTGATGACAGTGGTAGTGGTGGTGACAGTGAGGGTGGTGACAATGGTGGTGGTGGTGATGACAGTGAGAGTGGCAGTGATAGCAGTGGCAGTGGCAGATAAAGTAGTGATCACAGTGATGGTGGAGGTGATGATGGTGTTAATGGTGATGATGGCAGTGGTGGTAACAATTGTGGTGGCAGTGGGGTTGACTATGGGGGTGGTGGTGATGATGGTGGTGGTAGTGATGACAGTGGCAGTGGCAGTGATGATAGTGTTGGTGGCACCACAATAGTGGTCATGATGATGATGGCAGTGGCGATAACAATGGCAGTGATGATGACAGTGGTGGTGGTGACAACGACAGTGGTGTTGGTGGTGACAGTGTTGGTGATGACAATGACATTGGTGGTGGTCATGGTGACAATGACCATGGTGGTGGTGGTGGTGATGACAATTCTCGTGGTAGTGATGACACTGTTGGTGGTGATGGTGATGACAGTGCTTGCGGTGGTGACGATGTGCTGGTGGTGGTGACGACAGTGCTGGTGATGGTGATGACGGTGCTCATGGTGGTGATGACAATGCTGGTGGTCGTGGTGATGACAGCACTGATGGTGGTGGTGACAGTATTGGTGGTGGTGGTGACAGTGCTGGTGACAGTGGTGATCTTCAGAGGCATGATACTCTCATCAGTGCTGAGACCCATAATCAGGCTCTGTGGAACACAGTCTGCATTTCTTGTTGCCTGGACCAGAGGACAGGGCTGTGATGGAGCTGGCAGAGTGCTCTGACAGGCCTACCCATAGCAGAGATGCGCATGGTTCCTTTCCTATTGTTACTTTGGGTGAAGGGAAGCAAGAGAATTGGAGGGAACGTTTCAGTGTGACCCAGAATTTATGTTTAGGCCAGTTTTCAGACAGGATTGTAAATGGTTCAAGCAGTATCTTTAAAGATCATTTAAAAAAGGAAATTTGAGACACCTAGATACTGTTCCAGTTCTCTTTTCATTGCTAAATTCCTCTATGGAGAAGCTTTCATTTTTCTTTCCTCTTCTGCCATGACCTTTATCTTGTTCAGTCCACCAGCCTTTTGTTTCTCTGCTTGCATTCTCACGATCTCCAAATGACTGAGATTTTCTAGCAGTGTGAGCTTGGGTGATGCACCTGCATGTTCTGTTCTCCTTGCCTCCCTTTCTTGTTTTCTGCTATACTTAGCACCTGGTACACCATAGATCACTGGTTTATTTCTTTAGGTTCTCTTTCCTCATATGAAAATTGTAAGTTCCATTAGGGCAGAGACTTTGTTTTATTCACTGTTTTATTCCAAAAACCTCCAATAGGACCTGGCACATAGCTGGTGATTCAAAAATATTAATTTAATAAATGAATAAAGTTATATAACTGCCTTATTTTCTGTTAGGTCAAATGGGAATACTAGTGCTAATCTCATATAGTTACTATGAGGAGTAAATGAAATAATGTAAGTAAAGTACCTGGCATTCCCAGGCCGATATAATAAGATCTGGTGAATGGTTAGATGGTCCATGGCACTCTTCTTTCTCATAACCTCTTTGTCTTTGTTATTTAGAATGATATTCCAGTTAGCTTCTTACCTCCTTAGTCATGGATCTGTACCTTCTTTCTTCTGTCCACTAAACTGGCCAGTTTTAGAGAAATGCCCAGTGGCCCTGAGTAAGGAAATCCCAGGTTTTGTCTTTTTCAGCTTGTTTATTCACAAGGCTTTGATTATTGTTAATAAAATAGACTATGTATTATCATCATTTATAATTCTATTATGTTAGTTCTCTTATATGATTCTAGATCCATGTATTATTTTTTAATACAGCTAGCAGTAGTATCATGAACTATCCTATGAGGTAGCTTCTATTATCCTCACTTTACAGATGAGGAAACCAAGCCTTACAGAGGTTGGTATCTTACCTGTGGGTACACACAGCTAGTAAGTGGATCAAGAAGTCATTCTTAGATCTGTTCCTTCTGTTTCTTCCTTTACCCATCCAAAAGCATGCACTGAGTATATACCATAGACCAGGTACCATCCTGGGCTCTGGCTGAACAACAGGGAAGAAACATCAGTGCAGGACCTGTGACCACTGCACATCATAGTTACCATTACCACAGCCTCTCCGTTGAACACACTGTAGAGTGCAAATTCTAGGGTGAGCCCTGCTCAGGTGTTTTTACTTCCCTAGCTCAGTCTTACTTCAAGCTGCAAATATCTAAATCTAAACACATGAATTGCCTTTCTTTCTGCCAATTGCCTGCTCTCCCCACCAAAATTACATATTTTTCTACCTCCATTAGAAAAAACACCTGTCATCTTTCTAGTCACATAGTCTCAAAACTTTGGAATAACTTTTATTATCCCATCTCTTTTATTCCATACTTTCAATACACACCCAAGACCTCTTGATTTTTTTCTTAAGATTTTATTTTATTTTGAGAAAAAGAGAGCATGAGGGAGAAGAGCAGAGGGAGAAGGAGAAGCAGACTCCCCTCTGAGCAGGGAGCCCGACATGGGGCTCAATCCTAGGATCTGGAGATCATGACCTGAGCCAAAGGCAGACACTTAACCAACTGAGTCACTGATTATTTTTATCCTTGAAAATATGTCTCTTGTTTCTCCTCCTCAGTTCCTTTCTACCATTCTATCAGCTTCTATGCCCTGATCCTTGACTTACTGAAATTAGCCTCAAGAATGGGTGTTAAGGTGTGCCTCGGTGGCTCAGTGGGTTAAAGCCTCTGCCTTTGGCTCAGGTCATGATCTCAGGGTCCTGGGATCAAGCCCCGCATTGGGCTCTCTGCTCAGCAGGGAGCCTGCTCCCCCCTCTCTCTCTGCCTGCCTCTCTGCCTACTTGTGCTGTCTGTCAAATAAATAAATAAAATCTTAAAAAAAAAAAAAGAATGGGTGTTAATTTTATCCTCTGCTTCAGACTTCACTGAATTGCAAGTCTCCTAAAGGCCTAGAGTCTGCTTATTGATTAGTATTTCCCCAACACTATATCAGGCAGATAGGGGACATTCAGATGGCCATTAAATTAAAGCATCTTTGATGCTTAGCCCACAGTCCTTAAACTTGATCTGGAGGTTTATTTGGCGATTTTAAGTACTTTCCCTGGAAGATCATGTAAGTATATTATAAGTAGGCTGTTCTCTGCATCTCAATAATATATATTTTTAACAAAGTCTATTTCTGCTTTTTTCCGTTAATGTTTACTACTTGTGTATTTGTTTTACTGTCTGCTAGCATCAAAGCCCTAGAGACATATATGGTTAAACTATAAACTGATAACTGTTTTTTCTATTGAATATCACTCTTCCATTTTTCTCGTGCTACCATAACTCTGTAGAAATGCAATTTGAGAACCAGTGTATATTACAAAGAAATTATGAACCATTCAAAATTTTAGATGTTACTGGATTGGACACAATAACTCTTGTGTCTAAGAAGGTTTCCCCCATTTGTGGAATAGAGCAATTTAGTATTTTCCGAAGCCCTGATATTACTGTGTTTGCAGCTCAGGGAATGGATGGGGATAGAATGGGTGTGCCAGTGGTCTTCTTCCTTACTTTCTTTTCCCACTTCAGTGATCTCTTCCTGAGTTCATTGTTGAACGCTTAACCTTCCTGCATACTCAGGAGAGACATGCTGGCTTGTACGGATGTAGTAGAAATCAGTGCATTCTAGACAATTTTGTTTACCATCTCCTTACTTTTCTCATTGGAAGTAAATTGTTTGCATAGTTAGCAGTGCCCTTAGACTGAACAAATTTTGCATTCTTAAAAATATTTTGAAGAAGTTATGCTTATGGCATTTCTAAATGTGTGTCATGACTTAAAGAAATCATTAATCTTGTTGACCCTTCAGGGAACATATATAATTTCTTCAGGACTCAAACTGAAGCTGAATAAAAACTGTAAATAATTATGTCCCCAAATAAATCTTTTTATAAATGACTTAACAGTGACTAAATCTTTTATTAAGAAAGCAGGCATTTTATAAGAATAATAACTATAATTTAATACACTTATTATATAACAGCATGCAAACTGCTGCAGAAAAACTTGAATGTTATATAATAGATACTATTATATCATAACATTTGACAGATTATGATTTTGAATTCAGCATCTGCCTATAGTGAACTTTTGTTTTTTTGTGTGTTTAAATTTTAAAAAGTTGATTCAGAGTAGCTGTGCTTTAAGTCATTTTCTTTTATTAGAAATTATGTAGTGGCAAAACCCAGCCTCATCATGTTACACAGAAATTACTATGTTTATTGTATTAGTTAAAAGATAAGATGAAATTTCCAAATTCTATCTCCAGTGAACAAATGATATCTTTCTGTACTGACTGTATCAGATATATCAGATCACATACACAAAACTTTTTTGAATTAATGAAAAAATATTAAATCTGTATTAGATACTGAGGATTCAGCAGTGTAAAAAATGGACATAATCACTAATTTTTTGGAGCTTACATTTTAATGAGGAAATGCAAATAAACAGGTTATGTCAGTGATAAGTGCTAAGAGGAAAATCTAAGGACAGTGGGGTAGAGAGTGTAGAGAGGGCTACTTCCAGTCAAGGAAATCAGAAAGGCCTATTGGGAGGTAACATCCAGCTACGCTGAGGCTTATATGTTGGTAAAGTCAGTTTTATGAAGATCTGGGGGAGAACAGTCTGGGATGGTGATTAGGATGTTTTGAACAGAGAACGAACAATATGTGTTCAAGAAACCAAGAGAAGGCCAGAGAGGCTAGAATGTAGGGGACTGGGTGTGAGTGTTAGGAAGTGGGGCTGGACACTCAGGCACAGAATTCAAGCACTGTGATGTGTTGCAGACTATTATAAGGAGTCTGGATTTTATTCTGTGGTCAGTGGGACACCAATGAAGGTTTTGAACAAGGGTACAGCCAGATCTGTAACTGCCAGCTTCACATGTGCATTGTTGAAAGATTTCTTTTAAATGGAAATAACTTTTCTTTATATTTTACAGAATCGACCAGAGGGCTTCCATTTGGTCAAAGGATGCTTTTGAGACTCATCAAGACTTAAATGAAGTAGGTGCCATCATTATTGGTTGTATGAAATGAATTAGCCAATCATGAAATTTATTATTCTTTTTTCCTAGTATTGGGAATTCTTTCTGATTAAAACTTTAAGTGTTTTTGCTCTTAAGTGAGTTTGTTTTCCCTGTAGCTCTTTGGGTAATGTTTTTCCTCACCCTGGAGCAAATAGATTTAAAATTATCTGAGAGACTGCTCACTACATTTTGGACCTAAACCAAGTCCAGCAGTCATTTCATTATTCTGTTTTCGACTTTGCTTTAGGATTGTATAACCATGGTGTGGCAGTTACATTTGTAACTCTTTCTCTTAATTTTATTCCATCTCTCTCTCTCTCTTCTTCTCATGGCTTTTGTAGTCTCAAATGTAAACCTGCTTACTGTTTATCCGTGGAGTATGATATAGTTTGGTGTTTGCAATAGGGTCTTCTTAGTATATTCTGAAACGTTGAAGTCCTATTTTCCAATCCAAATGATTTCTCATCAAACCGGACATCATTCTGTTAATGTTTGTTCTAAATTTTCTTTGAAATAGATAATTTAATTCTCCTGTTGGAAATCAATATAACATAATTAGGATCCCTGTTATTATGAATGCTTTGGCTTAAGACCTTGGCTTGAAATACTGTCTAGTTTCCCTTGCCCTCATTTTATAATAAAGGAGCAGTGGGTGGTATATCTGATTAGGATCATAGCAAAAGGAATGAAAAGACTTGATGCTCAGATGCCGGGAAGAAAGATGATGGACTTGAGGCAAATTGCTTATTTGTCATGTGAAGATTGATCTCTTCTCTCCCTCCAAGAAAAGGCAATTAATTAAATTTAGAGGATTTTCTTTTTCATTTTTTACTTTAGAACTTGGCAGAAATGAATAGCCAAAGTTAAACCAGCTGCCTGATTAAATCAAGTTAAAAAAAAATAACTAAAGTTGTGGAAAATGACCTAAAGTTAAAAAAACAGAACACTGCTTGTTATTTATTTGTGCATAGAGATGGCCTTCAAATTCCCCAATCTCATTCATGGTAATAAGAGTGACAAAGAGTTTAAGAAAAAAGAGGCAAGAGGCTGAATCAATGAACACATTGTTTATAAGCAAAATGCTAGCTATAAGGAAGCGCTGATTTGTTTTGACATAAGCGACTAGAAAAATGAGGTGATTGTAAGAGTCAGCCTGTGATAGGTTTCAAGTATTTGGGAGAAACTCAGATTTGTGAACTAGAAGTCCATAAGAATGCTAAGATTTCTTGAGCATTCTGAGATCACAGATGCAAAAAGATCGATTTGAAAATCTGCTACCCTGTATTTCTTTGCTATATTGTGTTGGCAAATTTCATGAAATGTGCCAGTTTATTGCTCTGGGATTACATGGGTGCGGGAACATTGAATGGAGACATGTATTCAAAATAAAATAGGCAATGCCCTATTTTAAATGTGTGCTCTTCCATGATAAGGGAGTGCTGCTGATCTAAACTGTTGATGAGAGTCGTGTGTGCTCAGTGTTTTGTTCCACTCAAAGGGTAAACTGTGTGGGATGTTTGTTCCAGTCCACATCTTTGGTGCACTTTCTGTTGTGACTGAAATTTGGGGGCCAGAGAAAACCTAGAAAAGCTTGAATGGGAGAAGGATGACCCATGCAGGGAGGGTCGGTACATTGATGAAGACATCCTATAGAGTAGATATATATTTAACTGGGTGTTTCTCAGCATTTCCCCAATGTAGGGAAAACCAGACTCTCTTATAGAAGAATCCCGTCATAACATTTATTTAGGCAAGAATCCTATGGAACACAGGTGGGAAACACTGCTTTAATATTTTTAATTGAAACAGAAAAATACATATAATGGTGCATATATCCTAAATGTACAGCTGGATGAACTAGATTAAGAAACGACATTATCAGCCTCCCAGACACCCCTGTATAATTCCTTCCAGTCACTACTCTCCAATAAGGATAACTACTCTTCAGACTAAAATAGATTTGTTTTGTCTATTGTTGAGATTTTCATAAATGCATTGTATGTACTTTTCTGTATCTGCTTTTATTTACTCAGTATTATGCTTCTGAAATTCATACATATTTAGCATGTAGTTTTAGTTTTCTTCTCCTTGCTGTAACCCATTGTATATTTTTCCCTTAGTTTTTTACTATTATGATAAGTTGTTACTGATAACATTTTTTTTTAAATTAACTGCTATTTGGTCTCTGTACAGCTGACTTTTTACAGGAGTGTTCCTTCTATCTCTAAACAGAAATGCAAGACTTTTTTTGTTATGTTAGCTGTCTTCATTCCTCTTTGTTCCTTTCTTGTTTTTATTTTTATTTATTTATTTATTTATTCTTGTTTTTATTTATTTTTATTTACCACTGCCCCCCTCCCCACCATTCACACATAGCCATATAGTTCTCTGAAATGAACCCACCAGTTCCATATCTGCCTGCTTTCTTCACATCAATTGCAAGTCTAAAGTCAAAAGAGTTTCTTAAATATTTTCCAGACATTTCCATAGACCCTAATGCTGTATATACACAATAAAAATTTTAAGATGTTACGTATGTACTTTATATTTTCCTAAAATTTCATATCTGTTAATTTACTTCTACTTTTTGAACTTTTTAATTATACTTGCTCTGTCACAGATAGATGGGCCTCAGCTACAGCTTGGTTCCAGACCTGACACTTGACTCCAGGTCTCCTATATTCAGTAAGACAATACATGGCATGATTTGTCTACATATAAACACCTGTCTCTGGGTATATTCCCCTACTTTCCCAGTGAACTGGCTATAAAGTTCAATATTCTTTTTTTTTTTTTTTTTTTTAAGTAAGCTCTACACCCAGCATGGAGCCCTCCCAGTGAACTGGAAAACACATTCACTTATTATTACCACTTGGCATGAGTATAGATTTGATTCTGGCTAGTCTCACTTTTCTTAAGCCAGTCTCAAGCAACTAGTCTTTGATCTTGGGTCTCTTGACAGGACTTGCAACCCCATCCCATGGGTTTTAGTGCCTCTGAGACTATGTTATAGAAGTTTGTTTACGAAAAACTGAGTAAGTTTCCCTGTTGCCATTGAGCTGAACTGTCAGATTTTTCCTCTATAAGACATCAGAAGGTTTTATTTGTTGGGGTCTTCTGGATCATGATTGAAAAATATTCTAGACTTGAGATCTATCAATGTCTCTCATCCATTATTTTTTCTTAAAGATTTATTATTTATTTGAGAGAGAGAGTGGGGGAGGGAGGAGTAGAGAGAGAAAGAGAATCCTCAAGCAGGCTCCTGCTGAACGACAGAGCCTGACACAGGGCTCAATCCCAGGACCTGAGATCATGACCTGAACTGAAATCAAGAACCAGCCAGTTAACCAACTGAGCCACCCAGGTGCCCCAAACAATGTCTCACCATCTTTATTCTTGGTTTTAGTTATACCTCCACATCCATATAATTGATAAGCACTCAATAGATCAAAAAGCTGAGGGTAAATGAGAACAAACATTGTTTTCCTTCATCATATCCCAGTACATCCCCTGCTTGGCTCCATTTCCAATTAAGAAAAGTAACAGATGTATGAAGAAAACTAATGGGTCTTCTCTTCCCTGAGAAAGCATGGCATATTGGGTCTTCAAACCACTTTTTCTGTTAGAGAGTGCATATCATAAAGCAGTATAGGAATTTCTTTTAGTTTTTCCATTGTAAAATTGAGGCAGGAGGTTTGAATTGGGTTAATTCTAGGAGCCCTTTCAGTTTTGTTTTGTTTTGTTTTAATTTATTTGACAGAGAGAGAGATCACAAGTAGGCAGAGAGGCAGGCAGAGAGAGACGGGGGAAGCAGGCTCCCTGCCAAGCAGAGAGCCCGATGCGGGGCTCAATCCCAGGCCCCTGAGATCATGACCTGAGCCAAAGGCAAAGGCTTAACCCACTGAGCCACCCAGGCACCCCTAGGAGCCCTTTCAGTTTTAACACTCATTGATTCTACCTGCCCCCCCTTCCCCCCCCCCCTTTTTTTTCATTTTCCCAATGCTTGTAGAATTTAGTCACAGGTTCCCATCAAGGATAAACAAGGCAAACCATCCCAGAGTTACTGAGGGGAGGGATTAGGCCTCAAGGCCAATCATCTGAAGGCCTGGCTTGGGGAACAAATACTAGATCTTCTCTGTTACTTTCTTCTCTTGAACTCTCCTCTTACCATAAGTTGGCTTTCTTTAGTGATATGCTTGTATCCTTTTCTCTTTAGTTTTTGCATATCTGTTACTGCATTTGATTTGTGGTTACCATTAGATTTGCATATAACATCTTCTGCATATAGCAGTCTATATTAAGTTGACAGTCACTTAAGTTTGAACCCATTCTTTACTTCTTTCCCTCCACGTTTTAGGTGTATGGTGTCATATTTTACATGCTTTTAGTTTGTAAGTTCCTCGTCACATTTTTACAGATATACTTATTTTTACTGCTTTTGTACTTCCTACTTTTTTACTTTTACTTATGGTCTTTCCTTCTGACTCAGAGAGTCCCCTTTCATATTTCTTGTAGGGCTGGTTTAGTGGTCATGAAGCTGGTTTAGATTTTGTTTGTATCCTATTCTGCATGATAGCCTTGCTGGATAGAATATTCTTGACTGCAGATTTTTCCCATTCAGTACTTTGAATAGATCATGCCACTCTCTCCTGGCATGTGGAGTTTCTGCTAACATCCACTGATAGCCTTATGGGGTTTCCCTTGTATATAACTATCTTCTTTTCTCTTGTCACTTTTAAAATTCTCTATCTCTACTTTTTATGATTTAAATTACTCTGTGTCTTGGTTTGAACCTCCTTGGGTTAACTTTGTTGGGGGCTCTCTGTGCTTCCTAAATCTGGATATCTGTTTCTTTGCCCAGATTAGGGAAGTTTTCGGCTATTATTTCTTCAAAAATTTTCTGTTCCCTTTTAGCTCTCTTTTTCTTCTGAGATCCCTATAATGTGAATGTTATTATGCCTGATAGAGTCACTTATTTCCCTAAGTCTATTTTCATTTTGCATAATTCTTTTTCTCTCACCTGGTTGGCTTGATTACTTTCCATTACTCTGCCCTCCAGGTCACTAATTCATTCTTCTGTTTCCTCTAGCCATTATACATTCCATCTAGTGCATTTTTAATTTCATTTATTGTGCTTTTCATCTCTGATTTTTTTTTTTAATGTTTTCTTTTCTATCCCTTTGTTAAGGATCTCACTGAGGTCCTCCACTCTTCTTAAGTCTGCTGAGTATCTTTATGATCATTACTTTAAATTCTCTATCAGGCATGTTACTTAGCCTCCATTTAGCTTAGGTCTCTTGCTATAGTTTTGTCCTGTTTTTTCATTTGGGACATATTCCTCTGTCTCCTCATTTTGTATGTTTCTCTGTGTTAGGAAAGTCAGCTGTCTGTTGCTGTTGAAAGGAGTAGGTGGGGTATGCATTTTTAACGAGGTGGTATTTGCCTTTTCCAGCGGGGATGCAGCTACTGTTGACACTGGACCATCTGGGGCCATTCTGCAAAGTGTATAGGGGTAGGGTGGGTACAATGCCCATAAATTTTGCATGCTGGTCTTCTTCTTCTGCAAGGGACATGCCACTGCTGCCAAGATCAGGGCCAGCCAGGGTCAGATCCACAAATGCACATGGGCAGGGCACACAGTTTTAACAAAGTATACGTATCTTTGTAGGAGACCTGTAGACCTGCTGCTACAACAAGATGGAGGCCTTGCAAAGCATGCTGTCTGGAGACATGATGTCAGCAAGTTTTGCTCTGGTCTTCTGGGAAAAAAGACTCACAGCCCCAGAAATGAAGCAGGCCAGTCTGGAGGGGGCAGGGTATAGTGTAAAAAAGTTAGATCGTGAATGCTAGGGCTGTGCTGGTTCCCAAAGGTGGCTGTGGTTTATGCTGGGGGTAGGAGAGGGAGATCCTTTCTTCCTGGAGGGGTCTTTTAGTGAAATCTGTCACTCTAAAACATACTCTGTAATTAGTAAATAATTCTTCCTCCTATATGCCCCAGGAATTTTTCATACTGCTGCTTCTATGCTGTATCTCCATGAGCTGTTTGTAGTGTTATCTCTTTAAAGGAAGGACTAGTTTACTCTTGCCCTCCTGGGTCTCCCAGAGCTAAGCCTACTGATTTTTAAATTTCCAGGTTTTTAGTCCTGCTGGTTGTAAGAATGCATGAAATTTGGCCCTTCTGGTTTTCAAAGTCAAATGCTATGTTATTTGTCTTCCCCATGCAGGCTCCCCAATGTGGGGCCCTATCTATTTCTCTTTCCTCTGTACACCTGTGACTCCCTCCTGTGGACAGCCACAATCCCTTTAGCTCCCACTATGTCTCTGCCCTTTCTCCCCTCTTCCATGTGGTATTTTCTGTACACTGAGTTAAGGAGTTTTTTGGTCAGTCTTTGGGTTGTTTTCTGGGTTATTTACACTGATGATGTGAGTGTTATCTAGTTGTATCTGTGGGGTAAGGTGAGCTTAGGGTCCTCCTACTCTACCATCTTTCCTGGAAGTCCTCGGGCGAGGAAATAGTGTTAAAATAGTGCTATAAAAGTGACATAATTTCTTAATGTAATTATCAATCCTATACAAGAGAAAGAGAAGGTACATGATCAAAGGTAAAGAAGTGAGGCCAACTGAGCTGAAATAGTACAGTCATCCTAAGTAACAGACAGAAGCTCTGGGACAACTTGACTTTCTTTCTGCCCTTATATTTGCCCAACCTAGCTCTTCTGTTATCATCTTACACAAGGAAATGGTCACTTAAAAAAATGCCCATGACTTCTGTGCTTAGGAAAAAAATGTTTTATTTTCTTATCTGATAAATACTTTGTAGGTGTTCTGCATTTAACTTGTGGATAAAACAAGTTTTCACTGAGAGAATAAGAGTTTGTTTCCATTTTACTTTTTGCCTGTAATTCCAAGGTCCTAGAGGTAAGGTTAGCTACAAGCTAATGGCCCTGAAAGGGAAATTCATCTTTAATTGCTATCATATGGATTCCTTATTTCCTTTCCCTTGGCTATAAAACTATCTTATACTGTCATGGACCAATATACAGTTAACCTCTCTAGGCCTAAGGAACCAGTTTATAAATCTGAAAAAAAAAAAAAAATCTTGCCATGGGTTAATGTTTACCCAAAAGAGACATGTCAGGCACAAAGAAGCAGATACTCAACACTGGAATTGGAAAATAAATGCATGCCACATTAGACTTTTGCCCACAGTAAACCCTACAACTTTGATGTGAGGATTTCAAGGTGCCTGAGTCTTAAGGGATAATTGAGGGAGATACTTCCAGCTTCTTCCAGGTCTCCAGAATCAAACTTTGGAAACATATGATTCCCACTAAGTAAGGAGTCCAAGTGAAATGACTGATTGTTGAAGCACATGAGAATCTAGAACCTTAATATAATTAAGAGTCTAGAATAAGATTACTTATAGGACAAAGTGGAAGAGATGGATGAGATGGAGATTGTTCTTAGAATGTTTGAGATCCTGGGAGTTTAAGGCAACCTGCTGAGATGGCCAGCCATATTTAAGTTGGCTTTATAGTTGAAGGGGCTGAGGAATTATGGGGCCAAATATTAACTTGGTTATTAGCCTGACACTGAGAAAACTAAATATGGAAGGGACCTCTGATAGAGAGGAAGAAACCAATCCAGATGAAAATCACTGAGTCATGTACATCCAGGTCATGGAATGCATTTTATGGGGGAGAAGAGATTGATAACTTAGCAGTGAATGTCAAAGGGGTAATGCTAATTTAACCTTTCTACCTTATTGGCCTCTTTCTAACTGTGAAGTGGAGAGTAGGAAAAGGAAACGGTTTCTAAAAGTGGAGAAAATTCTAGTCACATTATTTTAGCTTTTCTAATAGAAGAATAGTCACATTGGCTATGTCATTTTACCAATTGGTCATTTGTTTACCAATGAAATTAATGTGGCTGAAAGAGGCCAACACTCACAAGTTATTTGATGCCATTTTGGACTCCTTTTATGAGTGCTTAGAAAAAGAGGATAATAGAATCATTTAATGGAGTAAGTATTCTGAGGTGCAGTTCTAGTCTGAAGATTCCATTAGGAGTCCTCTTTGAGTTTACAGAATAGAGTTCGAACATTTTAGGTATTAATTGACTTATATGGCATCCTAGAGATGTATTCTATAACCTATGGCTGCTTTGAAGTTTAGTTTTGACCTTATAAAAAATAGATGGGACATTTCCAGACTTGTTTGTGGTATCATCATTCTCAGTGATTAGTGCAAAACTAGAGGAAGAAAAGATGCCCAAAGTGTGATTAGATTCAATCTTTTGCTGTCCTACATTCTGACCGAGGTTCTACCTTAAAGAAATTATATCCTTAGGTGTGCCACTGGAATTTTCAAGAAGGGTCTATGTTATAAGAAACAAGTGTAATAAATTATTCACGTGTGGCAAATAGGCACTAATGACCTAATATCAATAAGAAGTTCTTATTTCATGAAGAGGACATCTGTTTTACTTTGCTGGCCATGAAAGAGATCATTTACCTACCTAAAATCAGTATGAAAAATTCACATTTCTTTTACATAACTACTGTTACCCCTGATTTGTTGAGTCATCGTAGTCAAAAAAGCTCATTAGCCTCAGCATTAAAGTCAATGAAGAATCCTTCAATCTTAAATTTTATTAAAAGTAGACCAATTTTCACATTTGTGGTGGCCCTTTTTGACCCTATATGCATGTGTCTATATGTGTGTTTCCATGTGAAAGATTTGGTTGTCTTTTTATTACTATCCAAAGTTTAGCATATGGATACTTTGGCCTCAAGTCATATCAGAACTCAAGGTGCTACTTACTATTTCATTTGAAATCTTTCTCTCTCAAAATTGTATTAATTTTGAGAAAATAATATAACAAGAAGCTTCTTTGCCTTTGATATGTCTCAGTTAGGTAAATGGTATTATTTCTGAAGGAATAGTCAGCTCTATTTTTCTGTTAAAATACAACCCCAGTCCATAGGGTTTATCTGTAGCTCAGAATTAATTGAAGATTTTTTTTTTTCTTTTCAAGTATCTGGGATTTTTCTCCTGGTGACTGAAAGTCAATTCAACCTGGCTTTAATAATAACAGGATTTTACTGACTTACACAGTTGGAACTTTTAGGATCAGGGTAGGCTCTGTGCATGGCTAGATCCAAGGATTAAAAAGTTGTCATGTAGATGCCATCTCTTTTCATCTCTTAGCTCTGCTTTCCTATATTGGATTTATTTTTAGGTTGATCTTTCTCTGGGGACATTATTCTTAGAGCTAGCAATTCCAGTATATATTAGTTTTCTATTACTCTATAATAAAGGCTTAGTGGTTTTGGATGCCTGTTTATTAGCTCATAGTTGTGTAGGTCATATGTCTGGGTAGATTCACTTGGATTCTCTGCTCAAGGTCTCACAAAACTGAAATGAGACATTAGCTGCAATAGGGTCTTATCTGGACATTCTGGAGAAGTTTCCACGTCCAAGCTCATTCAGGTTGTTGCCTGAATTTAGTTCCTTGAAGTGTATGACTGTGGTCCCTGTTACCTTGCTGGTCTTCATCTGAGGGGCAGCTCTCAGCTTTTAGAGGTTACCTGCATTCCTTCTCACATGGCTGCATTCATCTCTGAGCCACCAATAGTACACCAAATCCTTCTGTGCTTTAAATCTCTCTGGTGTTGTCTTTTGCCACCAGCTGGTAGAAACCCTGCTTTTAAAGGTCTTATCTGATGGGGTCGGACATATCCAAGAAATGTCTATATCTTTCTTTGATCAACTGAGTTAAGGTTTAATTAAATCCACAAAATCCCTCACAGCAACATCTAGATTAGTGTTTGAATAAGCAGGGTACAGGAATCTTGGGCCATTCTGCCTACCACAGAGTGAAAGAGTTTCTTCTTTCTAGCTCTAAAAGGTCCCATACTTCAGTTTCATTTACGTAGCTTGGGGCATAGCTTTCCTTGTTGAACCAGTCACTATGACCTTAGGGTTTGGAATTAACTGATTGGCTAGATGTAGACTATATTTCTCACTTTAGATCTGAGGGTGCTTTATCAGAAGATGGGCAAATGGATGCTGGACTGAATCATATTGGTCTCTGAAAGTATGATATGCAAAATAATTTTCTTGTGTGCTGGACTACTAAAGCATGCCATTTGTCTTTTTTTTTTTTTTTGGTATGGTTTTCTGACTTAAGATAAAGTGATCTTCCTTCTTTACTAAGGTTTCTTCCTCAGCTAGAAGTGTCCTATTATTCATTTAATTTTAGCCAATTTCTTGTCAGTGTCAATGAGGACATACCGTAGCAAATATGGTCATATTGTGAACCCTAGTTCTTAATACCAGTTAAACGTACTACACAGCAAAGAAACTTGGAACTGTCTCTTGGTTGGTTTATTCTGCCCTGCCATTTAGAAGCAACTATCCAGCCTGGATTCTTATTTCTGGGAGAATCCTTAGAGTGGTGCTGGCAGAAAAGGCGGAAGTCTTGCCAGCAACTGCCTGTATTCTTCCTCATCTGAGAACTAGAAAAACTTGAGAAGCGTTTGAGCTGAGCAGAAAAGTTGTAGCAGCCCTTACCGTAACTAATCCACCTGTGTTTGCCTTTTGCCTGCAGGCCTTCTGCATCTCCCACACTTCACTGAAGCTTTGTCCCATTGACCCCTGCTCTTTCTTCTGCTCTGCTATCGTGATTCTCTTCCCTGTTCACTCTTTCATTTAATTCTCTTCACACTACTAGTTTCCTGATCTCTCATGAAAGACTAGAAGAGGCTACGTCTACTGCAGTGACTCCCAGGTGTTAGCCTGTGCAGTTGTTTTCATGGCTTCATAGCAAAAAAGAAAAGCAAGAACAATGTAGTGAGTTTTTCCATAAAGCTGGTGTGTTTTTATTTAGAGGTGGTCTTTTATTTAGCGATTAGTCTTAACTCTTTGGTTGAGAGATTGGTCTTAAAATGTCCATTTTGTGATGAAAGGATGAGGAGGGTTTGTTTTTTATGTTTTCCCACATGCTCTGACTTGGCTAACATCTTTCAAATGTAAATATATACATTTATTTTCACATATTCCATTTCCCTCACCCCTCCTGTAGTAGAAGAACTTTGTCATCTCCACTTTTCAGGGAGGTAGGAACACATATCAACTTAATTTCGTATAGTCTGACCTTGGTAGGGTTTGGTATATTTTTGTCCTTTTTAGGACATTATTGGCTTTCTTAGAGCTATAAAACTCAGATTTTAAAGCAGGCAGAAAATTAATTTTTTTAATTTTTAAAAATTATTAGTATTTGAGGAACTGGCTAATACTTTCCAGTGTGACCTGCCATCTTTACAATATAGGTAGGTAATATATTTTCTCTGACGTGATTTTATGATTTTTAGTGGGATAGTTATTGATTTCTAATATTCATTGAATTTTAGAAATTGAGGCGGCAGTATCGTCAGAAAAAATAAAAGGCCTGAGGCCCAGCGTGGTTGTATGGTTTGCCCAAAGACACAGAATTACTAGCCAATAGTAAATTTGAGATTAAAAGCTCCTATGGGGTCTGTGCTGTGCTACATTTTACTGAGTTTAGTTTTCTTTCTTCTCTTTTTTTTTAAATTGAGCTGTAATGGACATATAGTAGTAGTTTCAGATGTACAATGTAATCATTGACACTTGTGATTTGATGCTTCTGTACACAGCGAAATGATCGTCACAAGTCTAGTTATCATATATCATCATAAAAAAAGTACAAAAAATGTTTTTCTTGTGATGAGGACTTTCAAGACACTCTTCCAGAAACCCTCAAATATGCACAGTAAAATTGGCTATAGTCACTATGCTGCACTCACCTCCCCATGACCTATCCATTTCACAAATGGAAGTCTGTATCTTCTGACCCCATGCACACATTTTGCTCACCCCAAGCCCCTAAATAGAGTGGCAACCACCACTGTTCTCCCTATCCATTCATTTTGTTTTCTTTATTTGTAGATTTCACATGTAAGTGAGATCATATGGTATTTATCTGACTTATTTCACTTAGCATAATACTTTCAAGGTCCATCTATGTTGTTGCAATTTTATCTTAATTTCATTCATTCGTTCATTCTTTATCTTAATTCCAGTGTGGCTAGCATACAGTGTTATATACTGTGTATTAATTTCAGTTGTACAATATAGTGATCCAAGAATTTCCTCTATTATTCAGTGCCCATCAAGATAAGTGTACTCTGAATTCCCAAGATTTCATTCTTTTTTTATGGCGGAGTGGTATTGCCTAGTATATGTATATTTATTGGGTATATACGCACATATATACCATATCTTCTTCATCCATTAATTTATTGATGGACACTTAGATTGTCTCCATATCTTGGCCACAAAATAATCCTGCAATGAGTACAGGGGATGCATATGTCTTTTTGAATTAGTGTTTTCATTTTCTTTGCGTGAACACCCAGAAGTGGAATTGTTGGATCATATGGTAGTTTTGTTTTTAATTTTTTGAGGACTCTATATATCATTTCTATAGTGAATTAACACTCCCACCAGCAGTGCATGATGGTTCTCTTTTCTCCACATCCTTAATAATTGTTATTTCTGTCTTTTTGATAATAGCTATCCTATTGGGGTGAGGTGCTATCTCACTGTGGTTTTGATTTGCATTTCCCTGATAATCAGTGATGTTCAGCATGTCTTTATATGTTCATTGGCTGTCACTATATCTTCCCTGGAAAAAATTGTCTATTCAGATCCTCAGCTCAATTTTTAATTGGATTTTTTTTTGCAATTGAGTTTTATAAGTTTTTTCTATATATTTGGATATTAATCCCTTATCAGATATGATTCTCAGATATTTTCTCCCATTCAGTAGATTGCCTTTTTATTTTGTTGTTGGTTTCCTCTGCTGTGCAGAAGCTTTTTAGATTGATATAATCCCACTTGTTTATTTTTGTTCTTGTTGCAGTGCAGGAGGGTTCCCTTTTCTCTGGATCTTTGTCAACACTTACTTTTTGTCTTTTTGACACTAGCCATTCTAACTGGTGTGAAGTGATATTTCATTGTGGTTTTGATATGCATTTCTTTGATGATTAGTGATGTCAAGCATCTTTTCATGTCTTTTGACTATATATCTTTGGAAAAATGTCTATTTAGGTCTACTGCCTATTTTTAAATTAGATTATTTGTTTTCTTGGTGTTGGGTTGTATAAGTTCTTTAAGTATTTTGGATATTAACCCTTGATAAGACACATCATTTGCAAATATCTTCTCCCATTCACTAGCTTGCATTTTTGTTTTGTTGATGGTTTTCTTTGCTGTGCAAAATCTTTTTATTTTGGTGTAGTCCCAGTAGTTTATTTTTTTGTTTGTTTCCCTATCCTGAGGAGACATATCCATAAAAATGTTGCTAAGGTTGATGTCCAAGAAATTATTATTGTTTGCTGGAAATTTTTTGATTACTTATTTAATTTCTTTGCTAATAATCAGTCTATTCAGATTTTCTTTAGGTATTGTATGATATCAGGTCTCATAATCAGGTCTTTAATCCATTTTGAGTTTATTTTTGTGTATGGTATATGAAAGTGATTAGTTTAATTCTTTTGCATGTAGCTGCATAATTTTTCCAACACCATTTATTGAAAAGACTATCTTTCCCCCATTGTATATTCCTGCTCCTTTTTTTATAGAGTAATTGACCATTTGGTGTTGTACCCCAAAGATTTTGAACTTTGCTTTCATTTTTATTTGTTGGCAAGTAGACTTTGATTTCCTCTTTGATATCTTGTTGATCCCTTAAGTTGTTTAGTAGCATGTTGTTTGGCCTCCATGTATTGTGGTTTTTCCATATTTTTTTCTTGCAACTGATTTCAAGTTTTACATTCTTCTAAATGGAAAAGATGAATGACCTAATTTCAGTCTTCTTAAATTTGCTGAGACTATTCTGTGTGTGACCTAACCTGTTATCTGTCCTGGAAAATATACCATGTACACTTGAAAGCAATGTGTATTCTCCTGTTTCAGGATGGAACATTTTGTATATATCTCATAGGTCCATCTGGTCTAATGTGTTGCTCAAAGCCACTGTTTACTTGTTGATTTTCTATCTGGATGATCTACCCATTGATGTAAGTGGGATGTTGAAGTTCCCTATTACCACTGTATTCCTGTCAGTTTCCTCCTTTATGTCTGTTAATATTTGCTTTATGTATTTAGGTGCTTCTATGTTGGCTGTGTAGATATTTACACTTGTTATATCCTCTTGTTTGATTGATCCTTTTCTCATTATGCAGTGCCCATTATGCAGCCACCATTATGCAGTGTTTCTTGCTATAGTCTGTTTTAATATCTGTTTTGTCTGATATAAGCTTTGCTACTTTGGCTTTTTTTTTCCCCTTCCATTTGCCTGGTATGTATTCATCCCTTCACTTTTAATCTTCATGTGTCTTTAGTTGAATCTCTTATAGATAACATATAGATGGATTTTTTTTTTTGATTTATGAAGCCACCTTATGTCTTTTGATTGACACAATAGGTCCGTTTACATTTAAAGTAAATATTGGTAGGTATATACTTATTGTCATTTTGTTAATTATTTTCTAATTGTTTTTTAGTTCTTCTTTTTCCCTTGTGGTTTGATGGCTTTCTTTAGAGTTATGCTTGGATTAATTTCTGTGTGTGTGTGTGTGTGTGTGTGTATGTGTGTATCTATTGTATGTGTTTTTGTTCGTTTGTTTGAAATTTCAATTTTAGTTAACATACAGTGCAATACTGGTTCTGCAGTAGAATTCAGATTCATCACTTACATATAATAACCAGTGTTCATCACAAGTGCCCTTTTTAATACCCATCACCCATCTAGCCCATCCTCTACCAAACTCATTCCATCACCCCTCAGTTTGTTCTCTATTATTAAGAGTCACTTATTGTTTGTTTCCCTCTCTCCTTTTTTTCTTTTCCTTCTTCCCATATGTTCATCTGTGTTCTTTCTTTAATTCTGCATATAAGTGAGATCATTTGGTATTTGTCTTTCTATAACTAACTTATTTCACTTACCATAATACACTCTAGTTCCATCCATGCTCTTGCAAATCATGAGATTTCTTTCTTTTTTTGATGACTGAGTAATATTTATATACTACATATATATGATGTCATACACACACACACACACACACACACACACACACACGAATGATGTGGTATCCATAAGCCTTGATCCACTCATCAATTGGTGGATTTGGGCTCTCTCCATGGTTTGGCTATTGTAGAGAATGCTGATTTAAACACTGAGGTGCATTTACCCATTTGAATCTGTATTTTTGTATCCTTTGGGTAAATACCTAGCAGTGTAATTGCTGGATGGTAGGATAGTTATATTTTTAACTTTTTGAGAACCTCCAAACTGTTCTCCAGAATGGCTGGACAAGTTTGCATTCCCATCAGCAGTTCAAGAGGCTTCCCCTTTCTCTGCAACCTTGCCAATACCTTTTGTTTCTTCTGTTGTTAATTTTAGTGATTCTAACAATTGTGAGGTGGTATCTCAACATGTTTTTGATTTGCATTTCCCTGATCATCATGATGATGCTGAGTATCTCTTCAAGTGTCATAAGCCATCTGGGTATCTTTGGACAAGTATCTACTCATGTCTTCTGCCTATTCTTAACTGGATTATTTCTTTTTGGGTATTGACTTTGAAAAGTTCTTTATTGATTTTGGATACTAGTCCTTTATCAGATATGTTATTTGCAAATATCTTCTCCCATTCCTTAGGCTGCCTTTTCATTTTGTTGATTGTTTCCTTTGTTGTACAGAAGCTTTTTATTTTGATGAAATTCCAATAGTTTATTTTTGTTTTTATTTCCCTAGCTTCTGATGACATGTCTAATAATAATTCACTGTGGCCAAGGTCAAAGAAGTTTCTGCCTGTGTTCTTCTCTAGGATTCTGATGGTTTTCAGTCTTACATTTAGATCTTTTATCCATTTTGAATTTATTTTTGTGTCTGGTGTAAGAAAGCAGTCCAGTTTCATTCTTCTACATGTTGCTGTTCAGTTTTCCCAACACCATTTGTTGAAGAGACTTTTTGCCATTGGATATTCTTTCCCGTTTTGTCAAAGATTAGTTGACCATATAGTCATGGGTCCATTTCTGTTTTGTTTTGTTTTTAATCCTGTTCTGTTGCTCTATGTGTCTGTTTTTGTACCAATACCATATTGTCTTGATGATTACAACTTTGTAATATAGCTTGATGTCTGGAATTGTGATGCCTCCAGTTTTATTTTTCTTTTTCAGAATTGCTTTGGCTATTCAGGGCCTTTTGTGGTTCCATAAAGATTTTAGGATTGTTTGTGCTAGCCTTGGGAAAAATATTGGTGGTATTTTGATAGGTATTGCATTAAATATGTAGATTGTTTTGGGTATTATAGACATTTTAACAATGTGTAGTCTTCTAATTCATGAGTATGGAATGCTTTTCTATTTCTTTGTGTCCTCTTCGATTTCTTCCATATGTGTTCTATACTTTTTAGAGTACCAATCTTTTACCTCTTTGATAGGTTTATTTCTTGGTATCTTATGGTTTTTAGTGCAGTTGTAAATGGGATCAATTCCTTGATTTCTTTCTCTGTGGCTTCATTATCGATGTATAGGAATGCAACAGATATCTGCAAATTGATTTTATCTCCTACAGCTTTGCTGAATTCATGAATTGGTTCTAGCAAGTTTTTGGTAGAGTCTTTCGATTTTTTTACATAAAGTATCATGTCATCTGCAAATAGTGAAAGTTTGACTTTTTCCTTGCCGAGTCAGATACCTTTTATTTATTTTTGTTGTCTGATTATTGAGGGTAAGACTTCCAGGACTATGTTAAATAGTAATGGTGAGAGTGGACATCCAAGAGGGGAAAGGCTCTCAGTTTTTCCCCATTGAGGATGATATTAGTTGTGGGTCTTTCATATATGGCCTTTATGATGTTGAGGTATTCTCCACCTATGCTGACTTTGTTGAGAGTTTTTATCAAGAAAGGACACTGTATTTTGTTAAATGCTTTTTCTGCATCTATTGAGAGGATCACATGGTTCTTATCTTTCTTTTATTAGTGTGGTGAATCATGTTGATTGATTTGTGAATGTTGAACCGCTCCTGCAGCCTAGGAATAAATCCCACTAGATTGTTGTAAATAATCCTTTTAATATATTTTTGAATTAGATTTGCTAATATCTTACTGAGAATTTTTGCATCCATGTCCTTTGGGGATATTGGCCTGGAATTCTCCTTTTTAGTGGGGTCTTTGTCAGGTTTGGTGATCAAGGTAATGCTGGATTCGTAGAATGAGTTTGGAAGTTTTCCTTCCATCTATATTTTGGAACAGTTTGAAAAGAATAGGCATTAACTCTATTTAAATGTCTCATAGAATTCCCCTGGGAAGCCATCTGGCCTGGGACTTCTGTCTGTTGGGAGAAATTTTTGATTACTGATTGAATTTATTTGCTGATTGTGAGCCTATTCAAGTTTTCTACTTCTTCCTGTTTCAGTTTTAGTAGTTTGTAAGTTTCTAAGAATTTGTCCATTTCTTCCAAGTTGCCCAGTTTGTTGGCA